>NC_045133.1:1843375-2480875 GCF_007655135.1 Punica granatum
CTCAACACTTGATCTTATGAAATTTCCATAACTATCGGGTTGGTAAAGCACGATTCATGATAGTGCAGTCGATAAATATAGTGATTCTGCTTCATATGTTATCATTGAAATCCTTAAAAATTTAGTCTTCTACCCAATAGGGTTGGCTTGGTGGTTAAAGAGTGTGACTTCCACAATTCAAGTCACCTCAGAAATCATGTAAGAGAATACTCTCTATTGGGCCACCGACCATGCTTGCAGGGTATTCACGTGATCCTAAGTATTTTGGGCGAAGCCCAGAACCCCTTGTTACAAGGAAAAAAAAAAAAGCTGTAGTCATCTTCTTTGACAGAGAAGCTGAACACATAATGGGTTGGAGTAAAGTTTAATTATTTATTAACTTAGCCCACTAGATGACCCGGTGAAGTGCGCCATACGTTTCAGTCCATGTTGTCGGTTCTGGAAGTCCAAGCAGCATGCAAAATTTCAAGGAAGTCCAAGCAGCATGATTTTTCTCCACAGCGCCTGAAGATTCTTCCTGTATATCTCAGTCTCGTAGATATGACAAAGAGGAATAACATTCCATTCGCCCAGTGAAGTTCGTCATATGTTACATTCCATTCGCCCGGTTCTTTTCTCGAATGATATAACCGATTCTTTCCCATACTGGCTGAGAACAGCCCCGCTAAGGGCTCTGAATCTGGGTAAAAACAACTTGCATGGTCTCGTCGGACCTGATCCTTTGGAACTTAACTTCCCTCATCTCTACTTCCTGGACATCAAGATGAATAACTTCGCTGGCAGCTTGCCATCAAGCATTTCTGCAATCAAACTTGACAGATATGACTTATCGATCAACAAGTTTGAAGGTGCTCTGCCGATCTTACCACCCAGAGTTGAAATGTTTGTCATCTCAAGCAATAGGTTCACGGAGAGATTCCTCTTCTGTTATGCAATTCTACCAATCTCGTGAAACTTGATTTGTCAAACAATAGCTTGACCGGCAGAATACCTCAGTGCCTTATGGATGGGAGTGCCAGTGTATTGGACTTAGACCTATCTATGAATTCCTTTCGAGGCCCAGTACCTGAAACATTATCAGCTCCGAACAACTGCAACTTTACAACTATCGACTTATCACAAAATCATTTCGGAGGCAAATTGCCAAGGTTCTGGGCAAAACTGCAGCAAGCTGGAAATTTTAGATCTCAGTAACAACGAACTCCAGGATTCATTTCCCAGTTGGCTTGAAGTTCTCCCAAGCCTGTACATTCTGGCTTTAAGGGTCGAACAAGTTCCATGGTCTAGTAAATACTAGTGGATCGCCTCAACCCTTTTCCAAGCTGCAAATTTTTGACCTCTCCAATAACAATTTCCATGGTGCTTTCCCAATCCAATATGTCGCTAGTTTCAAAAGCATGACAAGTGGAGATGAGAAACGAGGGAACTTCGTTCATCAGGCAAGGGGCAACCAAATCTTTCAGAGTGCTAGTGTGATTGGGAAAGGGGTTACGCTAGAGTTGATTAAAATTCAAAAAGCATTCTCCATCATCGACTTATCGTGTAACCATTTTCAAGGGAAGATACCTGATGCGATCGGGGATCTAAAATACTCACTGGCCTCAACTTCTCTCAGAACAACCTCACAGGCGCCATCCCATATTCATTTGGGAATCTGACTAATCTTGAATGGATAGACCTCTCGCTGAATAATCTCTCTGGAGAGATCCCTGGCTCCTTAGCTGATCTAACATCACTGGCATACTTAAATCTCTCCGTGAACCGGCTCATGGGACCCATTCCTAAGGGCAAACAGTTCAACACATTCAAGGGCGACTCCTTTGGGGGAAATCCCGGGTTGTGCGGATTTCCATTGCCAAGAGAATGCAGAGAGGATGCAAACAAACCGGCACCGTCAACTCGTGCAGAAGAAGAAAAGATACGGAGAAGGGAAGTTGGATCGAATGGCAGGCAGTACCAATGGGTTATGGATGCGGGACTGCATTCAGACTTTCAGCATATATCATGCTTCATTTCCGCAACCCCTCTATGGCTCATGAGATGATGGAGAGAAGAATATACAAGCTGCAAAGGAGAGCTAGAAGAACTCGTGGAAGGTGAGCTGCAAACTCGTATTTAGTTATCGATTTATGCCCCTTAATTCCTGTCATATCTTTCTATATATTTCCAGAAAGAAAATCACTCTGAAATTTTTTATTTCCCTTTCTTTTTCAATACGAAGAAACTGTACGAGGGCTCGGCGTCGATGAATGAGGCAGAGCAACAAATGGTCGGTAAATTGCAATAAGTGGAACGAATATAGGAGCCTCCAGGTCCCGCCATGCCCCTCAGTTCGGGTGATCCTGAAGATCATACTAACGGAGGAATGGAGTGTCCTTATGTGTTTTCTTATATGTACATGTTATTAGCAGTGTCTTGATGTAATAAAAACACGAAACAAGGTGTTGCTGTCACAGTTCTTCGCAAGTTGCTACATGAAAAGTATGTACTGTGTTGTTACTCCGTTGGTGCCTTTGTTGCAAAGGTTTGATGAGTTTAGTAGTGAGTACTAATGTTAAATTTCCGGCCCTCAGGTATTATATCCTTCTCAACACTGCCCTTTCCCTTTCCCCTTCTAGAGCTGGCAAAATGGCCGTAGAAAAAAATAAGAGTGTTGAACAGGACTCCTTAATCATCCTCAAACAGCAGCATGCCAACAATCACAGTGCAAATCAGTTTCCAATAGCAGCACGCTAGTTTCAAAGGCATGATGGGTGGAAAACGAGGAGCGGATAGCTACTACATTGGGAAGAGGGCGGGCAATACTTTAAAACACAAGTGACACAAGTGTTGAGAATCCACAAGACGTTCACGCTCATGGACTTATCATGTAACAGTTTTCAAGGGGAAATCGTTGAGGCGATTGGGGGATCTAAAATTACTCTCATAAGGCTCAACTCCTCGAAGAACAGTTTGACTGGTGCTATCCTGGATTCGTTAGGGGACCTGACTAATCTTTAATGGCTAGACTCTCGTTGAATAGTCTCTTTGGAGAGACTCCTACGGATGTATCATCACTGGCATACTTAAACCTTTGTTGTGAATCGGCTCGAGGGAACGATTCCTAAAGGCAAACAATTCAACACATTCAAGAGCAATTCCTCTGGGGGAAATACCTGGCTGTGCGGATTCCCCTTGTCAAGAGAACGTGGAGAGGATGCAAACAAACCACCACCTTCAACTCATACAGAGAAGAAGAATATATATGGAGAAGGGACGATGGATCGAATGGTGAGCAGTACCAATATTGGGTTACAGATGCAGAAATGTGCTCAGACTTTCCATAGGGCATATCGTGCTTCATATTTGGAGACCTCTATGGCTCATGAAGATGATGGAGAGAAGAATATACAAGCTGCAAAAAAAGAGCTACAAGAACTCATGGAAGGTGATCTCACAAACTCGTATTTACATTTCAATTTGATGCGTGCTCTCGATTTGTCATAACTTCCAGATATTTCTAGCAAGAAGTGATTTGAATTTCTTTCTGTTCCTTCTTTTCCCACATGAAAAAATGTTATGAGGACTTGGTGTGATGATGGAGAGGCAAGGCAACAAATGGTCGATGGACAGCAATAAATGGGACAATCATATATAGGAGTCTGCAGACCCCTCCTCAGTTGGGGAGATCTTGGAGATCATACTAGCAGAGGAATTGGGGTGCCTTTGTGTCAGTGTGTTGTATGCGTTCTTATATATTCAAGTGTATGTGTTCTTGTATATTCAAGTCCAAGCAATGTCACAATGTAATAAAACAACGCGGCAGAATGTTTCCTGTGACTGCTCCTTGCAATTTATGTCACATGAAAATATGTACTGTAGATTCTGTTTCTATCGTTGCTACTGAAATCTTCCATTTATTCGGGTTTGAAGCCAGGAGCCTTGCAAGTTGTTTACTGAATGATATTATTATTCATGCATCTAGAATTTGGCCTTTTTATCTTCTTGTTGACTATGATGAGTTGGCCTTCTCATGGAACCGTAGCGGTCAATAAATCTTCCTGCTTCCTAGTGCTCGTGATAAGAAATCATAGTTCCAACTAGCTCGAGTCGAAACAGTAGTAATGCTCCCATATCGCGCCAGAAGCTTAAAGAAGGTGGAAACATTAGCATAAGGGTCATCCGATCATTTTACTTATGGCTGTCAATGTTGAGGGGGTTAGTTCATTCAATCCCTGATGGGACATCAAATCCGGATCCTCATCATCAGTGATGAAATGAAAGCATAATCAGATCAGCAAGGGCAGGGGGAGGGCACCTCTCCTATCCCATAGTACGAGGGACTCGAAGGATGAGAATTGCCACACAATAGTGTCGTTTTCAGCTCTGTTGCAGTGGATTAAAGTTTCAGTCCGGGGTTTTTAACCTGAAGTTTGGTGTTTATGCTAATCCCTTTGTTATGTTCTAAATTCTTGCTGAAATTGCTCAGAATCATTGTAGGTTGAGTCCTGTACGTAGCAGCTCCCAATGTAACCCAGCCGTGATCATAAAAGAACGGCTTCTTCAGCTCCACAATTCCTTGGAAATAGGAAATGGAAAAGGATAAATAAGCATCGGATTTTCACGTTTAAGTTGTGGATGGTTCTTTTTTTATTAAAGAAAAACAAGGAGAAGAAGTGAATCAACCTGCAATTTTCATTCAATACATAATTCGATCCATTGCACAGGTTTGCTCTTGTTTTGTCTTCACAACAGCATACTGACCAAGAACGCAGATGTCCCAAGGTACGAGACTGAGATATACAGGAAGAAATTTTTAGGTGCTGTGGGAAAAATCATGCTACTTGGACTCCCATGCAATTTCATGCCGGTTTGCTTGAACTTCTAGAACCGAATAAAAAGGGCAGAAACGTATAAGGGACTTCGCTGGATGAATGAAAAGTTACTCCTCTTTGTTTTTCTCCAATTAAAAGTGGGGTTAAGTTGGTTAAATTAATTAACTTTTACTCCCACTGTATTTTTCAGCTTTTTCCTTTTCGATTACAAATGGGACCCATGAGCAATATAATGAACTAGAAAATCCTATAATAAAGAAGCACTGCCAGTCCCACCACAAGAATGGGTCTAATACAATGAAATTGTGACCTCTTAGTTGACAGACGAGAACGTGCGCGCCACTGCACTCATCTTTTCTCTATTTTCAGCTTTTCTGTCAAAGAAGACGAGTACTCTTTTGGGGAATTCAATGATAAAATATTGGAATCATTGCAAAACAAGACCAGCAGAGTCTTTATATTCGGCTAAGTTTTCAACTGCACTATCGTGAATCATGGATTTACCAACCCACAAGTTTATGGAACTTTCATAAGATCAAGTGTCGAGCAGTCCCACTTTGTCTTCCCGGGCTAAACAAAGTCGTGAACAGCTAAGAAGTGTGAAGTGCTTAAAATTAGGCAATAAGCATTTAACTACTCCAGTAAAATGAGTCAAGTCAGATATAATAACAAAGAAAGAAAAGAAGACTTAGCAGTGGATAATCTTGATTCGTGCCAAATACGACAGTATCGCGTTATGCCACTTAGCCAAAATTAGAGTGTGTCGCATTAATTTATTTTATCAAGTTAACGTTATGTTGTGAAAATCTTAGTATTGTACTTATATTTCATATAAGCTATGAACTGCCCGAGTCATACACCAACCTAAATACATATACAGTTTCTGTGCGATTCGGGCATAAACCAGAATTTAAGACCTTTTCCTGCAGGAATTGCCTAAAACAAAGGACCCTTTCCTGCATAGAACTTTCCTCGTAGATATACATTTTTGTATTTACCCAAAAAAAAGGATATACATTTTCTAGATGTCTCTGATCCACTATATATAAAGCAGCAACTAAAGAATCTTAGTTATTCTCAAACAGTTAGCCAACAATCCTAGTGCACCTCTGCCTCCCGAGTCTCGGAAAAATCAAAAAATGAGGCCGAGTCTCGAGTTCTTCTGTCTCTTCTTTCTACTGTTTGAGATGTCAATGACTACTCCTATGTCATATCCTTTTCCACAATTCTTGGGTCATACCGATCAATGTAATGCCTTACTCGAGTTTGCTGGTTCACTTGGAATCGCGACCACAGTTGATTCCAAGTATTTCTGCAACGAAGATGGCGCCAATATCACATCTTATCCAAGGACAGCATCTTGGAAGAGAGGTACCAACTGCTGCACATGGAACGGGATCAGTGTGACAATGCAACAGGTGACGTGATCGAAGTCGACCTCAGCTGCAGTCGTCTCCAAGGAACCCTCCATCAGAACAGCACCCTCTCATTGCTTCATAATCTTCGGATCCTCTACCTCGAGGTAATGCTCTCACCGGAGATATCCCATCTTTTATATGTCAGATGAGGTCCCTGGAAGAGCTGTCTTTCGCAGATAACAAGCTTGGTGGTACAATTCCACCTTGTTTGGGGAACCTGAGCAAAATCTCATACTTGAGCATAAGTTTTAACCGGATGCAAGGTTCATTGCCAAGATCCCTAGCTAACTGTACCAGGTTGAAATTTCTTAGCCTTTTCTCGAATGGCATAACCGATTCTTTCCCAAACTGGCTAAGAACGGTCCCGCTACGGACTCTGCAACTGGGTGATAACAACTTCCATGGCCTCATTGGACCTGACGCTGTTGCACTTGACTTCCCTCATCTCGACGTCCTGATCATAGAGACAAATTATTTCACCGGCAGCTTGCCAGCCAAGTATTTTCTGCAGTCAAACTTGACGTATATTAACTTATCACGCAACAAATTTGAAGGTGCTCTGCCGATTTTACCACCCACAGTCAGAATGTTTTTCGTGTCAAGCAATATGTTAACCGGAGAGATCCCTCCTCTGTTATGCAATTCTACCAATCTTGTGGACCTTGATTTGTCCAATAATTGCTTCACCGGCAGAATACCTCGTTGTCTCATGAATATGAGTACAGGCCTGATGGACTTCAACCTATCTAACAATTCCTTAAGAGGCCCAATACCAAAGATATCAGCCCCAAACAACTGTAGCTTGAAGAATTTTGTCTTATCACAAAATCATTTAGGAGGGAAATTGCCACTATTCTTGGCTAATTGCAGCAATCTGGAAATTTTAGATCTCAGTGATAATCAGTTCAAAGATTTGTTTCCCAGTTGGCTCGAAGCTCTCCCAAACCTTTACATTCTTGCTTTAAGCTCGAACAAGTTACATGGTCTAGTAAAAACTGGCGGGTCAGCTCAACCCTTTCCCATGCTGCACATATTTGACCTCTCCGACAACAATTTCCGTGGTGCTTTTCCAACTCAGTATATTACTAATTTCAAGGGGATGATTGGCGGAGAACAGGAGCAGGGCAACCTTGTTTATCTGTCAAATGACGAGCAAGTATTTTATGCTACTAGTGTGATGTGGAAAGGGGTCATGTTAGAACTGCAGAAAATCCGGAAAGCACTCGCAGTCATTGATTTATCACGTAACCATTTTAAAGGAAAAATACCTGGTGTGATTGGAGATCTAAAATTACTCATAGGCCTCAATTTCTCTCAGAACAACCTCACGGGTGCTATCCCGTATTCGTTCAGGAATCTGACTAATCTTGAATGGCTAGACCTCTCGCTGAATAATCTCTCTGGAGATATCCCTGGATCCTTAGCTGATCTAACATCACTGGCATACTTAAATCTCTCCACGAACCGGCTCATGGGACCCATTCCTGAGGGTAGACAGTTCAACACATTCAAGAGCAACTCCTTTGGGGGAAATCCCGGGCTGTGCGGATTTCCATTGCCAAGATGTGGAGAGAATGCAAACAAACCGCCACCATCAACTCATGCAGAAGAAGAAGATACAGAAAAGGGAAGTTGGATCGAATGGCGAGCAGTACCGATGGGCTATGGATGCGGGACTGCATTTGGGCTTTCAGCAGGATACATCATGCTTCATTTCCGGAGACCACTATGGCTTATGAGGATGATGGAGAGAAGAATATACAAGCTGCAAAGGAGAGCTAGAAGAACTCGGGGAAGGTGAACTACATACTCGTATTTACATAACGATTTACGCCTGCTATCAATTATTGTCGTAACTTCTTTATATATATATATATATATTTCCAGCAAGAAAGTCGCTTTGAATTTTTCTATTTTCCTTTTCTTTTCAATGTGAAGAAATGGTACAAGGACTCGGCGCCATCAATGAAAATGAGGCAGAGCAACAAATGGTCAGTGAATTGCAATAAGTGGGACGAATATAAGAGCCTCCAGATCCTGACCACGTCCCCAGTTCAGGTGATCTTGAAGAGCATACTAACAAAGGAATGGGGCACCTCTACGGGTGTTCTTATATATTCATGTCGTTAGCAGTGTCTTGATGTAATAAAAGCACGGACCAAGATGTTTTTTGTCAGAGTTTATGCCACATGAAAAGTGAGTATAATTTTTGTGTTAGTTATATGCCCTAGAGCCGATATTTATAATTGGATAATTTCTATTTATGATAATAAAATTTATTACATTATTCATGAATTGTTTATTAGAATAAGCCCTTAACGAGAAAGGGGGTGTAGTGCAGTGGCTAACACCCTCACCTAGTAACCTAGAGGTTCCAAGTTCGATTCTCATCAATGGGATTACCCATGCCCCTTTATTTAGATTTCCTTTCCACTTCCTTACTTCGTTTTTAAAGAGTTGAGAATACTTCGCTTTTATATACTTGTGGTAAGTATGGGTATTCGGCAGACAGTGGTCGTGGTTAATTATGTATGGAGGTAAGCGACCATTCGAGAAAGGATTCATTGACTTGAGTAAACAGGGAAATGTCATATGGATTTGAGTTTTATTCTTGATCAAGAAATCTTTGGGCAAGGTGATTGAACTTAAAATAGAAAGGAATTTCTAATTTAAGTCTCGATGATCTATGAATGAAAATTCAGAGATTTCATATGGTGAGTTATAGGGTTGACATTTATCATGACCCAGACTAGATCGGGATCTGCAATGATGGGACCCGAGTGCATGGCATATATGATCACCGGTTCATCAGGATGTTCAAATTGTATATTCGTCACTATTTAGATTAACATGATATACTGCTAGATATCGCTAGTAATCTTTGGAAGCCAAGAGCATTTTGAGAATTATGCTTTTGGTTATGGAAAAGAGTTTCTTGTAATGTTGAAGGAGTTTGGCATTATAATCTCATCGCCACTTAGTGATGAATTTAGTTAGTCAAACACAATATGACGTGTTTTAATCGAGAATGAATTGAGTCTAATTAAGCAAGTTAATTAGGAATTAATTCACGGATTAGATTTGCAATATAATTGCAGGGTTGCTAGCACAAGTCAAATCCGATATCGAGGTAAATCCTTATGAGGAAATACGAGAGATTCTTTATTTGGAAAAGTTTCTATAGTTAGAAAGTCTAGAGTAAAAGGTTATGTCGAGGGCATGACAGTTTTTCTCTGTTGAAGTTTTGGTCATAAGATAACTTATGTGTGTAAAGGTATCTGCAATAAATTAATTAATTGTGAATTGATTAATTAATTGCAAATCAATTTCAAGAGTCATTTGACTCATTATGTAAAATATATATGGATATGTTTTATACATTAATGCGGGGCATTAAATACCCACACAAAACCGAAAGAGAGAAAGAGATCAGAGAGGCACACGGCTAATTCAAAAAATTATAAGCCTACTGCCTTTTTTTTTTTTTTTGGGGAGCTGCCGACTAAAAACTGTGTTGTTTCACTTTCGGCTGCCAAGAAGGACGTCCGAGATTGCCTTGCAATTCTTGGAGACAAACAGCCCGAGTGTACGAGGCTAGAGGCCGCACGTTTGGTCAGCTTCAATCATCGACAAAGATACTTTTTCGATAGGTATATTTCAATAATCCTTGTAGATATAATTATAGAATTGCATTGTTTAATTCGAATAAAAAGTACACCACAACCGAAATACGATCCCAGGTCATAATACGTTATCCATATGATGAAAAATTTTAATTATCGTCTAACGATTTCACTCCGTTTAATTCGATTTTTCTTTCATTTTGTTGGTGCCGTTTTACTAAAATCTCTTTTTTGTTTTCGGGATGTAACCTCACAAGCGGATACTAATTAACCTCATCCTTCTGCAATGAAATTCATCAAATCTTTTCACTTTGATACAATAATAGGATCTTTCAATCAGCAATACGAGCTCAAGCCCACAGAGCCTTCGCCACGGTCTCTTGCATTTCATTGGAAGCCTTAGGTTAGAGTTTCTACCTTACCAATAGTGACTACAGCGCGGACTGCCTTCCTCGTCCGGTCCGCTTAAGCAAACCTTGCTATTAAACATGAGATACTCTGTCCTAATGAGAGCTCGTGGGAAGGAAGGAAGGCTTCCTTCTGGATTGGACGGCGACAAAGACATCAGATTTGAATGTAAGGGCAATATGGGACTGCAATGGAAAGTAGAGGGGTCTAATTTGAATTAACAATTTTATGAAGCACTCTTTTGGTAAATTCCTCTTCCAGGCCCACCGCGGCGGCCACGGGATAGGATTGAGGACGCAATCTGCGGATCGCCCTCAAGGAAGGCCTATCCATTAGCGACTCACGGCCGGCCGAGTCGC
Organism: Punica granatum; assembly: GCF_007655135.1. Taxonomy (NCBI): domain Eukaryota; kingdom Viridiplantae; phylum Streptophyta; class Magnoliopsida; order Myrtales; family Lythraceae; genus Punica; species Punica granatum. The sequence continues at coordinate 1,853,998 of NC_045133.1, forward strand.
TCGGCCCATTTGCAACGCCACGGCGCTTTGATTTTTGATAGAATGAAATGAATCTTTCTACTCGCCCATGATTGGACTCGAATTTCCCTTCCAACATCGATAATTTTCGATATTCTTATCTCGCCATCACGTTATAATTGTACAACAAATAAGAGGAGTGTTAATCACTCGAACAATCACTACAAATTTTTTGACTGTTATAATTTTATTAATTCTTTTTCATCATGTCATTATGAGATATAATTATTCAAAAATTTTCCTTTCCAAATTACCATATAGTAATATGCGATATGGTCACCTTTTAAGGATAAATTATGTGGTGATAGTCGTTTCTCTTACAATAGACTGAAACCAGTTTAAGTAAGTTCAACGACTGGTAAAGAGAAAAAATGGTTATTTATATGAGGTCAAAAAGCTATTATAATGAAAGTGTATCAGTCATGTTGATTGTTAATGACTAATTTCTAATCTACTCAATAACATCAAGAACAAGAACTAGCTAATATTTACGAATAGGAAAACTCTGTGATGTTAAAGAGGAGAAATTATTAAAATGATAATTGCTCACAATAATGCGAGAATATAATCAATAAATATTTTTGTTGAACAAATACATGACCTGTTAAAATAATTCATTGTTTTGTAATAATTATGTTAAATTTACTTTCGAGGTACGAGAGCAAAACTTTCCAACTCTAAAGACCTCATTTTCTCGTACTATTATAATATGTTGGCCTAAATTTATGATCCAATTTCGTCACTTTAGGTCAAACTGACCAGTATTATAGAACGCTAGTGACGAGTTATTTGAAGAATCTGGAGGAGCTCTCCTAATATAATTAAATAATAATGAAGTAATTTAATTTCCACTTTAGGAAAATGGGAAAAAAAATTTCCTCAATCTTCTATTGGAGATCCGCCCGCCACGATGACGTGGCTTCCTCTCTATCTCTTCCAAACTATCCTTTGCACTTTTTCTCCCAGTGCCGCCTCTCACCTTCCACGTCCCCACTTTTCCTAACCTGCACCCAATGCGCACTGTGCACCCCTCCCGACCCATCTTCACCGTCCACTCCCTCCCGGCTGCGCGCCATCCGACGGACCCGAATTTTCTTTCCTTTCCGGCACACGTTAGCGCTCCTCGGCGGCCAATTTTCTATTTCTATTTACAGAAAAAGCTGCGATAGATATCTTCCGAACGCTTCTTCTTTCCCTCAAGCCCACCTCGCGTCGCCGAGTAGGAAACGCCCCGTCCTCGCCGTGGTGACCTGTGCTGGAAGCTCCGGCGACCCTCGTCCGGCCGTTGATCCCGTTGGGGGGCGCGATTGGTCGACGGTTAGCAGGTGGTTGACTGTTTTTGACTGAGCTGGTTCCGTACTGTCAGCTGCCTTACAGTGGCAAGCGAGGCTTTTGCAGCTTCATTTTTGGGGGAAATGTTGAGATGCTTATACGGATGGCCCTGTTGAGCTCGTACATGCGTGCGGCTGGAGTTGTACGGGCAGATCGATGGTTTTTCCAATTCGGAACTCGGAATTTGAAACCCTAGAGATGAATTGTATACTGATTGGGGCTGCAAGGAGGAGGTTTCCCATGGAGGTTCTCTAGTGCTGCGATGGTGATGTAAAATTTTGCGTTTTTGAGAGATAGGAGGCTGTTTTCGGTTTGATTCTTCCCTGAGTAGCTCAGCAGTCTCCTTTTTTGTCACGCTATGGAGTGTTTGGAGCTGAATTTGAACAAAGAAGTCGGAGATGCTGGCGAAGGAGGAGGAGGCGGTGTTGGAGGTGGTGGTGGTGGTGGTGGTGGTGGTGGTGGGAGCAATCCCAACCCTAAGGGAGGAAGTGATGGTTTTATTGATCGGAGCAAAGTGAGGATTTTGTTGTGCGATAACAACCCGAAGAGCTCGGAAGAGGTCCTTCCGCTTCTTTTGAAATGCTCTTATCAGGGTATAATAAGAATTTGTTACCTTGATCTCATTGTCTTATGATGCGATTTCCCGTTATTTGCTGTTCGATGTGTGAATAGTTTTACTTTTCTTGATTCCTGCGATGGGTTGTTATTGTCTGTCTACACAATCTTATATATAAGTCTTCTTTGGTAAATAAAGCTCTGCGACTTATGTTGCTTGTTCAAGATTTTCCTTTGGAATTACTTAAATAAATGAAGCGTCCATTTTATGTTCAAGTCGTGTTAAAATTAATGATCCTGGTATATGTTAGAGGTTGATAACTCGACATTGGAACAAAACGATGAATGATTTGCTTAATCAGTGCTCTTGTGTTCAAAGTTATAAATGTGTTCCCCATTCGGATGATCAGTATCACTTTGTCTGCTGAGACAAGTCAACTCATTATGGTGGCATAATGATGTTATTTTCTTTATTAGACCACTGCACTTTACCTTGAACGGTTGTTTTTCGAGGTCTAAAGTACTGTTGCTATTTTACCGCTCGAGTGTGCTCCATACTCATTCATGGTGTCATCTCAATCAAAGATGGCATACAGTTTATCATGACACTGGGTTCATTTTACTCCTCTGCAGTGACTTCTGTAAGATCAGCAAGGCAGGTAATAGATGCCCTGAATGCTGAGGGACCAGACATTGATATTATCCTAGCTGAAGTCGACATTCCTATGTCCAAAGGCATGAAGATGTTGAAGTACATCACACGTGATAAAGAGTTACGACGCATTCCTGTGATTAGTAAGCTCCCCTTCTCTCTAGTGCCACCTTTCCTGATACACTCACATGAGAAGTAATGCTTGTAAACAAATGATGTCTAGAAACCAGTAGGGGATACCACCGTGTATTCAATTCTTTTTTTTTCTTTAAAAATAGTTTTGCTTGAACTTTGAAATCTGGGATCATGTGACGTATTTAAATTTTCATGTGATTAGAAGAGACTAAGTCTTTCCTGTCAAAATGGGAGGGAATGTCTGCAATAGACATTTGAGGATATTGTGTTTCTCTGTTGATATTTTCTGTCTCATGTGCTAAGCAACATTATCCCATTTGAAATTAATGAATTTCTTTTGCTTTTGATAAGTGATGTCGGCCCAGGATGAGGTCTCAATTGTTGTCAAGTGCTTGAGGCTAGGAGCAGCAGACTATCTTGTGAAGCCATTGCGCACTAATGAACTACTGAACTTATGGACCCACATGTGGAGGAGGCGGCGCATGGTCTGTGTTTCAGATCCTTCTCGGTTTTCTCATTTATATTTGGCAGATTTACTATAGAACTGTTCATACAGAGCACTTGCATTGATTTGCATGTTTACTATTGGCAGCTTGGATTGGCGGAGAAAAACATTTCGAACTATGAAATTGATCTGGTGGCGTCAGACCCTAGTGATGCAAATACAACTAGCACGACACTTTTCTCAGATGACACTGATGATAGGTCCAGGAGGACCACCAACCCTGATGTGTTACCCACACATCAAGAAGAAGAGGTATGCAGCGTAATAGAAATCTATTCAAACAGAAGATAAGAGTATTTCCTCTTCTAGACAAAGCATTGTCTCATTGATGCTTTTCACTCGCTCTCAATTTTCAGCCTGTTGTTACTGCTCCTCAGACAGCTACTGTGACTGCTTCTGAGCCACCAACTCATAATGTTCGAGATTGCCTTCCTGATGTACCTGGCATCAGTGATCGCCGGACAGGTGAGCACTCTTTGCTTATGGGAAACGGTGAAGATAGAGATGTCTTAGCTCTGCTAAATTACGAAGGTGGGGGCTTCAGCGTGCTCTGCCTCTCTTCTTTTGTTGTCATTTTTCCTTCCCAACCCCACTTCCTCCCTTAATAAAAGTATGCCACTGCCTCGCATTTCAAGGAATATAGTATGTGTACAGTAGAAGTGACAATGCTGCACGTGCATCACTTTGCAGATTCTCAAACATTTCATTGTTGACCAGACAGTACTAGAAATGTTAAGATCCTTTATAAGTAAATGAGAGCTCCTTGTGGTTTTAAATCATTGATGAGTGCTCATGCTTTCACCAACGAATAATTAGAAAGGTCCTGTCGTTATGCCAAGTTTGATTTCATGTAAATTTTCCTTTGACAGGACAATTATCTTCTGGTCCTAAGAAGAGCGAGCTGAAGGTTGGGGAGTCATCAGCATTCTTCACATACGTAAAATCAAGCATTGTCAGGAACAATTCACTCCCTGCTCCCCATGCCAATGGCAACGCTGCCCAGACTTTGAGGCCCGAAGAGAGAGTCCCTGCAGAGGCTGAGCAGGTTGCTTATGATCCACGAGTACATGAAAATGGAGAAGCATGGGAGAAATCCTCCCAAGGGGATGACTTCCCAAGCAGCAGCAGCATTCCTGATTCTCTCTCTTTGGAAAGATCTTGCACCCCACCCGTATCAACTGATTACTTGCAGCAGCAGAGGAACTATGTTGGGGAAAAGTTACCTTCTCATATGGTCGTTCCCCCAAGGAATGACCCACATCACGAAGTGTCAGGATTGGGCCTACAGGGCACTTATCCTTATTATGTGCCGGGGGTTGTTAACCAAGTTATGATACCCTCGTCTTCTGCACAAATGTATCAAAAGAACCTCCACGACTTACAAAATCATCACGCTGCCCCTTATCCTCTCCCGCATTGCTCTCCTCACATGACAGGATTGCCTTCTTTCCCTTATTACCCAGTAAGCATTTGCTTACAACCTGGGCAGGTCTCTTCGCCCCCCTCGTGGCCTTCATTTGGGAACGCTCCAGTTTCAGAGACAAAAATGAGCAATGTTGACAGAAGAGAAGCTGCCCTGATCAAGTTTCGGCAGAAAAGGAAGGAGCGATGTTTCGACAAGAAGATCCGGTATGTAAACAGAAAACGGCTTGCTGAGAGGCGGCCTCGTGTGAGGGGACAGTTTGTGAGGAAGGTCAACGGTGTGAATGTGGACCTTAATGGTCAACCTGCTATGGCCGATGATGATGAGGATGAACTTGAGGATGAGGAGGACGTTGATCCACCAGATTCCTCCCTGAGAACGGAGTTTCAGAATATTGACATGATTTACTTCTCTCCTCTCCAAGAATTATTATTTCAGAGTCTGAATCCCAAGATGCTGATTAATCAAGGTGGGGCATTTTTTCCGTCAACTTCATCCGGTGGGTCTGGTTCAGTTCAATTCAGTTCGTCAGCCTTGATCTATGGGCCATTGCGCATTACAACTTGACTTACAAACTGTGCCCCTGTGTGGAGTCAGAACTATCTCCCAAGTTTATCGACTCTTGCAGAAACTGGATGCAGTGCTTTGGTTGGAGCTTTGCATCATTTCAAGTGACTGTTGAATACTTCGTCTAAGGACAAGAAATTGGTATGGCTTGCTTGAAATTCTACTGCTACATGGACAATCTGCAGGCTTTTGCAAATTCCGTTCACCCTCTAGCTATTGTCATTTGTGTAAGTTCCGGATTAGAGTTATTATGATGTTATCAAAGTCCCCCAGTTAAGTTTAATCGAGCATCGCCTTTCCTGTTTACTTCAAGTTTCTGGCTCATGCTCTTTATTATTAATGAGATTTTTGGTCGTTGAAAGGGATCATAACATGGAGAATGCGCATTTTCTTTTCCGTTTATTAGTACTATAAAACGACAGTTTCTCGGCAAATGCTGAGTTTTCAGGGCTACTTCCCGTCAACCTCGAATAACAAATAGCATACGAGCTCTTTTTCATTTGCATAGGTGAATATCAAAATATTCAAATACCGGGGGATCAGTCTTAGTGGAATAGCTTGAAGTAGATGATCAGAATGATTGCAGTGACCAAAGCCGACACCAACGAACAGATTATCCACTAGTTCCTGTTCATCCATCTCGACAGGGCTGTCAAAATCCGCTTGCTCCTGCCGATATTTTCGTCCACCCCATGAAGCTGCAATTTAAGAAACTCGGATCAGTAATCATCAGACTCGACTGTAAGGGGAGATTATGTGACTAACTGGCCATTGTTGCTTGGGACGATAGACTGTTCTGTGTTATGGGCGTGCAGCCATGACTGGCGTCCCTGATGTAGATCTTGACTTATCGAGATGCTGATCTCCTCGGTCTCGAGCATCATCCTTCGACCTTCTTTGATTCTGTCGCTCGAGCGGTTTAATCTCTCCGTGGCCATCAACAGTCTCCCTCTTGGATCAGCAGCCATGATCGGTAATAAGTAACTTGGGCATTCCCGAATTCAGGGAGTGAGAGGCACGGAGGTACCATGTTGCATCGGGCATTCCCGAGTCAAAACAACTCGTCTCCTGCAACAGGATTGCTGATTCGCTTAACCATGTCTTTAATATTGTTCAGGTCCCTCCTGTACTCTCTTAACTTTGCGATGAGAGCAGCTTTCACACTCGGCTGCAAGGTCCTTGCCTCAAGGTCCATTTTCGGAACCTAGGAAATGGGAAGAATCCCGACAGAGGTTCGAGATTTCGGAAGGAGATATGAGAAAAATTTGAAAAAACGATGGAAAGAAGATGGTTAATGGTTTCAAATACCAGAGCCTCCGCTTCATCTATTCCGCCATTAATTTCGGAAACTTTCTGCTGCTTCTGCTCTGCAGATTACATAGGCATGGGGCAAGACCGTCTGACAATCAATAACATTCTGAAGATAATGCACATAATGGTATGACAGAGATCGGTGTCTCCCTCAATTCAATACAAGGGAGAGTTCCCATATTCGTCGTGATTGAATAAACAGGCGCGATGAAATGAGCAAATTCAAAACCTTCCAATGGCCAGAAAACTCGAAGCAACATCTATCTCATGCCCATCAAACGAAAGGCAATAGCAAAAGCATTGTAGTCACGTTTGCTTGGAATTCAGATGCGCCCTCTGTTAGTGATATGCCCTAGAGCTTGATTTATGTATTTGAATAATTCCTTTTATGGCAATAAAGTTTATTCTATTATTCGTATATTGTCTATGTTTATTAGAATAAAGTCCTTAAGATATTTTGAATGCTTCATTCTTAAGAGTTAAGAATATGAGTGACGAAGTAATTCGGTAAGAATATCTTTAAACTGTTCACGATCGTAGGAGACTTAACTGGACATTATTTCTCCAGATAGATCCTCGCCTCTATCTGTTTCCATTATTAGTATACAGATACTAATGAAGATGGAGTAGTGAGTCTCATGCTATTTGATAACTGTTATCATGACAGATATGTGGATATTTATATGATAAGTAGTCGAACGTGACGTGCATATAACATTCATACGGTAATTTACTAATGTCAATGAATGTTGTCTGGATCGTATTAGTGCATATAGTCCTTAGACCTGAGATGGAACGCTATCTCAAGTATAGGTAATTAGGATTTGCTACTGCTAATGTATTTGTGCTTAGCGTGAGTATTCGGCAGATAGTGGTCCTAGTTAGTTATACTTGGAGTTAGGTGTCTGATCAATACGGGATTCACTAACCTGAGTAAACAGGAAAAATGTCCTATGGATATGAGTTTTATTCTGGATTGAGAAATCCTCGGTCGGGATAGATAGACTTGAATAGAAAGGAGTTTCTGTTCAAGTGCTACGGATCTAAGAATGAAATTAGAGAGTCCATATAATCGGCTATAGAGTTTGGCATTTACCGTAGCTCTAGCTAGATCGGGATCTTGTAGTGAAAGGATTTAGTGCATGGTATATACGATCAGAGGTTCATCAGAATGTTTCAATTATACATTCGTCATCTTTTGGATTGTCACGATATGCTGCTAGGTGTCACTCGTGAACTTTGGGAACCAAGGGCATTTTGGGAATTATGCTTTTGGTTACAGAAAGAGTTTCTGGTAGTATCAAATGAGTTGATATTATAATCCCATTGCCATTTGATGATGAACCTAGTTAGTCACACACATTGAGCGTGTCTAAACCGAGAAAAGAATTAATTCTAATTAAGGAAGTTAATTAGAAATTAATTATCGAACGAGGCTTGCAATGTGGTTGTAAGGGTGCTAGCACATCCTGAAGCCGAGTTCAATATCAAGGATAAATATATTAAGGAAACACGATAGTTTCCTTATTTGGAAAGTTTCTGTAAATAGATTGTCTATTGATAGAAACTCGTGTCAAGGACTTATTTAATCTTTCTTTCTAACTATAAGGGTAAGTCATTAGATGAATTAAATTGTGAGGACTCATTTGTGATTTATTAATTAATTCGGATTAATTAATAATTGCATTTTAGTCCCTGGGTAAGAATATATATAGATATGTTCTTACGGTTAACCCTAGAGGTTACTTGATCGAAAACCCTAATATTAGAAAGAGAGGAAGAGGAGAGACGGCTGAACAATTGTTGCCGTGAACTCCCAAGGCTGATCGGAGTTCTTCTCGGATCCGATTCGGCATTTCGGTGTTGTCCTTGGCGTCCTTGAAGAGATCCTTTCATTCCATGACGATTCCGTTCGAGATCGGTGACCTAGATCGGAGTGTACGGGTCGAGAGGAGTCTAATCTCGGTGGAGACGTGCTCGTGTGGACGAGCTAGAGGCCGGACACTTGGACGGCTAATTTGATCGACTCGAATCAATAAGGTTAGTGAAAAGTTCGTAACTTTTCTTATGGATTCATTGTGTGATGTTATCTATTCGTTTAGAAGGTGATTCTTATGTCAAGATGTGATCTTGAAGTTTTTGATTAAACGAGCACGCGATAAAAATTTGATTTTTACCGTAATTAAACTTTCCGCTGCGCACGTGCTCGGTTATCCAACACCCTCGTACCACCCCTGAGAGCTCTGGCTGCAGCACATTTCCGTGACGGGTCTGCAGAGAGGTCGCAATACAGGCGCTCGTAGCCCTCGAACACCTGACTCATCGCTCCCTCGATCGCCCCGGAAAGCCTTACGCCAAATTTGTTAAACCGAAATCCTAAATGAAGCAAATCCTACTCGGAGGCTTCAACATTCACAACTGGAGGAGTCTCGAGAGGAGGATTCATTCACAGAAAGGAAGAAAAGCTCTCATATGGAGACGATTTTACAATATTAATTTTTAATTAATTAATTAATATTAATCTAAAAATAAATTGACTCTAATCAAATTTACTAAAATTATCATTATTTTTCATTAGAGTAGCCGAAGCCCGAGTGAAAACTCTCTATTAATAGGTTGAGAATATCTCGAGGTCACAAGGAACTGCAATTTCCATAACACGGCCACAATGTTTATGAATTTCCATCTGTGCCCTTGATTAATTGTTACATTCATTCAGCCCTTGATTAATTGTTACATTCATTCAGCCCTTGATTAATTATTACATTCTTTCAGACGGGAAAGCAAAATTCTGGGGGGCGAATTGAAATTTTCTTGGGAAATGGGGATCGTATTGAAATAAACCTTTCTTTGGGGAAAGATTTGAAAATTTTGTTTCAGACATAAACGAAGCTGAGCTCGCTCCATCAACTGTTTTTAACTGTCTGGCAATGAAGGATCCTTGCCCGGCGCTGCGGGAGGATCCGAAGCTCAGCTCATTTCTTAGTTGCTGTTTTGTGCAATTGAAAGCACGTGCGATTTTCCACCATCTTCGTAATCATCATAGCTTCGGAGATTCCGGCGTTTAGTGCATAGTGGTGTTTCGGCTAGTGTCCTGCGCCTGTTCGATGAATTGTTGCTTTGAAGAAACCCGGAATGGAAAATCTTCTTGATGCGAACTATGAGTGCCTGGAATTGCATTCGCCTGTTTAAACGACCTTATTGCAGTTGCTTGGATGCACGGATGGTGAATGAGCTGTGCAGTTTGGTCTCGACAGCAATTGGAGGCTTGGACGATCTTGAATTGAGGCTCGATCAATTTAAGGACTCGTTAACTCCTTCACTCGTGACCCGAGTGGTGGAATTATGTAAAGACAGCGAGGTACCCTCTAGAAGGGTTCTAAGATTCTTCTCGTGGTCGCGGAAGAACTTGGACTCAGGTTTGCAAGACACAGACTTCAACTTTGCGATTCGGGTATTTTCTGAGAAAAAAGATCACACTGCTGTAGAAATGTTACTTTCAGACCTCAGGAAGGAGAGTCGGGCGTTGGATCCACGGACTTATGGGGTTGTTGCTGAGACTTTGGTTAAGTTGGGGAGGGAAGATGAGGCGTTGGGCATCTTCAAGAATTTAGACAAGTTCAAATGCCCGCAAGATGGAGTAACCGTCACAGCTATTGTGAGTGCACTTTGTTCAAAAGGGCATGCAAAGAAGGCTGAGGGAGTGGTGTGGCACCACAAAAGTAAGATTGAAGGCATCGAGCCTTTGATCTACAGGTCACTTTTATATGGGTGGTCGGTAAAAGAAAATGTGAAGGAAGCACGAAGAATCATCAAGGAGATGAGGTCGCTCAGGATAATACCCGATTTGTTCTGCTTCAATGTGTTCCTCCGGTGCCTTTGTAAACAAAACCTTAAGCGGAATCCCTCGGGTCTTGTGCCCGAGGCTCTGAACGTGATGATGGAGATGAGGAGTTACAACATTCACCCTACTTCAGTCAGTTACAATATACTGCTCTCGTGTCTCGGGAGGGCCAGAAGGGTGAAGGAGTCGTGCCAGCTTCTCGAAACGATGAAGAAGTCGGGGTGTGCTCCTGATTGGGTTAGCTATTACCTCGTTGTCCGGGTGTTGTATCTGACCAGTAGGTTCGGGAAAGGGAACAAAATGGTCGATGAGATGATTGAAGGTGGGTTGGTCCCAGAGAGGAAGTTCTATTACGACTTGATTGGAATTCTCTGCGGGGTCAAGAGGGTGAATCATGCTCTGGATCTATTTGAACGAATGAAGAGGAGTGAATTGGGTGGGTATGGACCAGTCTATGATGTGCTTATACCAAAGCTCTGCAGAGGCGGCGACTTTAACATGGGCAGAGAGCTCTGGGAAGAAGCCGAACGGACAGGGATCAACTTAAGTTGCTCCCCAGACTTGCTGGATCCTTCCATAACTGAGGTATTCAGGCCAGTGAAGAAGGTCGAGAAAGACAAGATTAAGCTCATGGGGCTCAGGCAAGAGAAATCCCAACCGAAGCAGATTCAGGTGAGACTAAAGAGGAAAAGGAGGACGAAGAAGAAACCATAATTAGCTGCTCATTTCGTAAATGGCTTGCTGCAATGCGGCTGTTTTGCAGCAGCATCAGTAGCTTGTCTTGATGGAAAATTTCTCGTTCTCTTTTTGTCGTGCTTCTGCTATGTGCTGATCTTGAAACCAAAGACAAGGGAACACGGAACAGATCCGTATTCCATCACTCGGTTGAAATCTGAGTTGCCATATTTCGCTCAACAGTTTTAGTTTCTGCGGTTTGATCTTGCAAAGGAGGCCCCCTTGGGAGAAAACATAAATAAACAGTTTTGACATATGGGAGCATTGAATCTTAGATGTAGTGGGCACATGGGAATTGGGACAATCTTGCTCGACTTCAGATGGGATCTATCAAGAAGTGGGTCCCTAAAATCCCTCTCAGGTTTCGATAGAATATGAAGATCAATGTAAGACATTGATTCAATGGTTGTACAACTTCCGTGATTGAACATATTCAATGTTCGCGTGTCATGTTGAATTTAAATAAGATGAAACATGATAGATTTTGTAAGGACTGTATTAACTCAATAATTTTCATTAGAAAGTTGAATCGTTTCGTAAAGTTATACGAATCTATTAGAACTCTGCAACATTATAAGTTACCTAGCCACCTTAAGCTCGGGTAATCAACTGCCGATGCAGCATAACATCGGTTCTTGTTTGGTCCGACAAACCAATAAAATAATGGCAAAGGAAGAGTTGATGGTGGCTAAATTTGTGACAACTTCGAAACTATACGTACCTCACTGTGTAAAATCTTGAAATTTGGTCAGATCTGCGAAGGCCTTCAAGCTACGTGCCTCGCCTAAATATTTAACCTTACTTTGATGCTTCGGAAAAATAAAAATTATAAAGGAAATTAATTGAAAATAAATTATTAATTAATTATGGAGAGTAATTTAAATTATTTAAGTAAAGATAATTACTCTCCAGCCGAAAGAAAAGGAAATGAAAAGAAAATAAAAAATAAATTGGAAAAAAAAGGGAAAAAAATTAAATGGGAAATAAAGCTGTTGTCCACCAATTTTATTCCCACCAGCACCAACAGCTAATAATATAAAATCTCTTTTTCTTGCTGGAATAATAATATAAAATGTCAATCAATTGACTAACTATGAATTAACATCCCAAACAAGTCCACGACCGCGTTAAAAGCCAGTGGGACTTGAACTGGACACAAGTTTATACATGCAACTACCCTCCCAAAAATATAATGAAAATTCACAGATAATTTCGACATTTTAACCGCGCAAAAATTATCGAGTTACCAAAGCTATTTGAACATATTAAATTCTTCTTTGAAATAAATTAGATCGTTTACAACGAACGAATACCAAAAATATATTTATTTATTTTGATGAATTGCTTCTTCTTTTTTTTTAATACTGGAAACTTCCTCTCTAGACTCCATTGTCATTTGTTTATTCCGCTAATTCCAACTAATTTATTATTAGTTGTAGAGATCCAAAGCCGGACAAAGCACATCTCAATTCTGGCCAATATTGATTTGGTCCCTCAAGTTTTTCTTTCTTCTCAACTCAACTCCATTGATATTTCATTCATCTGTAATAATACATCAAAGCGACCGGATCTTTCTATTTTCTCCACAGTCGAGATGAGCAAATACGGAAATCAATAATGTGACCTTTTCGACAAAGCACATACCAATTATATATATGTAAAAATAACGTTAAAACGATTCTATAGATATGTTCATTATAATCATATACAGAAAACGTTTCATTGGCATGGATTCTGAGGAGTTGGAACCTCCTTTTTTGGGACAAGTGGACTTATATTCGTAGGGTCATATATGGCAATCCTAGGGCATGATCTATCGGTTGAGGCAAATAGAGACATTGAGGGGTCAAATTGAGGCACAAGGAAAACATCTGGGGCAAAGAAGTATATATCTTGAATCTGATAATCTCTGCCCCGATCGGACATTAAAATATGAACGCATCACGGTCCGTCAGCGATGCAAATCTCTCTCTCTCTCTAACACGGGCACACACACTCTCTCTCTAAGCTCTGCTTCCATCTTCGAACCTTCGTGAGCTCCACTACACCATTGCCCCACTCTTCTAGGGTTTCTGCCTTCTGGGCTTCGCATAATCCTCCATTGCATCGGCGAGAGAGGCGAAAGCTCTGTGCTTTGACTGAGTTTCCCTCACATCGCTGACCTCTCTGCAATCTTGATTTTTGGGGAAGCATTGCCGGCCGAATCGACGAGATGATTTCTCCAGTCGGTCTCTGGGAAGCGTGAATTGCTTCTGAGCTGGTCTACTGATCTATCTAATCGGCGGAGAGATCCTCGGGGATGGGGCAGGACGGCTTCACGCCTCAGAAGAGGTCCACCACCTTCAGCCCGCTGCCGACGACCGCCACGAACGGCGGCGGGAGGCACTCCTCTGGTCGCGTGATTACCCGCGGCCGGCAGATCCAGAAGACTTTCAACAACATCAAGATCACGATCCTCTGCGGCTTCGTCACGATTCTCGTCCTCCGCGGCACTATCGGTGTGGGCAACCTCGGCAGCTCCGAGGCCGACGCCGTCAACCAGAACGTCATCGAGGAGACCAACCGGATTCTCGCCGAGATCCGTTCCGACTCCGACCCTACCGACCCCGACGAGCCCCCCGAGCCCGAGATAAACCCTAATGTGACATACACCCTTGGCCCCAAGATCGAAAATTGGGACGTCAGCCGCAAGAATTGGTTAGAGTCGAACCCCGAATTCCCGAACTACGTGAACGGTAAGCCCCAGATTTTGCTCCTAACCGGGTCTCCTCCGAATCCTTGTGACAATCCTATTGGTGATCATTATTTGCTGAAAGCTGTCAAGAACAAGATTGATTACTGCAGGATTCATGGGATTGAGATTGTGTACAATATGGCCCACTTAGATAAGGAGCTTGCCGGGTACTGGGCGAAGTTGCCCATGATTAGGAGGCTAATGCTATCCCACCCCAAGGTCGAGTGGATATGGTGGATGGACAGTGATGCGCTGTTCACCGATATGGTGTTCGAGATCCCGCTTTCCAAGTACGGGAACCATAATTTGGTCATTCACGGGTATCCCGATCTGCTGTTTGATCAGAAGTCATGGATCGCTTTGAATACTGGGAGCTTCCTCTTCAGGAACTGCCAGTGGTCGTTGGATTTGCTTGATGCTTGGGCTCCGATGGGCCCCAAGGGCCCGATCAGAGATGAGGCTGGAAAGATCCTGACAGCTAACTTGAAGGGCCGCCCTGCTTTCGAAGCCGACGATCAGTCGGCCCTTATTTACCTGCTGATCTCGCAGAAGGACCAGTGGATGGACAAGGTCTTTATTGAGAACTCCTACTACTTGCACGGGTACTGGGCTGGGCTAGTGGACCGGTATGAGGAGATGATTGAGAAGTACCATCCCGGGTTGGGAGATGAGAGGTGGCCATTTGTGACACATTTTGTGGGTTGCAAGCCCTGTGGGAGCTATGGGGATTACCCTGTTGAGCAATGCTTGAGAAGTATGGAGAGGGCATTCAATTTTGCCGATAATCAGGTTCTCAACCTTTACGGGTTTGGTCACAGGGGCTTGTTGAGTCCCAAGATTAGAAGGATTCGGAATGAGACAGATACACCCTTGCAGTACGTGGACCAGTTCGATATTCGGCGGCCAGCACATGGAAATGACAGACCGCAGAGCTAGCTGAGTTTATAGTCACATATGTGAAGTTGTTCTGTAGGTAATGCAATTGTCATTCCTCAATTCAAGTTTTTTACATTTTTTTTTCTCCTTTCATATGTCTTACTTAGCGATGTTTTTGTGACCACAACATCGTATATTATTTATTGGAGGGAAATAGAAAGAGTTTCTTCCTGCTCGGTCGAATAATCTTTTGGAAAGATAGCGATCGTACTTGTCATATAAACGAAGTTGATTGATTCTTTTGCAACGTGCAAATGAGATTGGAACTTACGATTGCAATACTAATGTGAAAGATTAAGGTGTTGATCATGGAGGAAGCTCGATAACTTGCTTGATGAGGCTATAGTCGATCATCTACTACTATCACCTCCTCCCTGACACTGTAGTCTTGGCTCTTTGAGTGTTGGGATACTTTGGAATAGGCTTTAGAGTTTCTGAAATCGATCGAATGTAGCTCTTGAAGTGGTAATACTAACTTGCTCCGCGACAGAAGATGAAACCTGGAAAATATAAAATGCTTTCATGCTTTGACTCCTGAGGTAGGAGATCTAATGAAACCTCACTTGGGATAGTTACTGCTCAATCTGATATTGGCATTCGTTTTGAGTTTATGTGATGTGAACTATGTGAGCTGCCTGATGAATGCAAAAATATTGATTGGATGGCTTGCAGATCCTCCAGTGCCATGGAAAATCCTGCACTCGACCGGTAATCATTTGCTGGAGAACTCGTAGTCCATCCGTCCGTCTTTATAAGATATGGAGGTTAAATTTTCACCCTTCTGCCCGTGGGATTGTGTAAGATCTTGTGCACATAAAGGAGTCGGGAGATAATAGCTTGCGCATTTGCCCGAAGGTCTAACTTTATGAGTAGGCGAAGCGGTGAAAGAAACTTATAAGATGGAAAAACCCGTGAGATGCGTCTCCAACGGATCGTGGGCATGATTCGGGTCCCAACTCCAAAGACTTGCCCGGTTTCCCGTTTTCTCAATTTGAAAACACATATGTTCCCTTCTTTTCATTTGGTTGCACCAGCATCCTCGAATGGCAAAGGCACGCAAGACATTGTCTTCTCCATTTTCTAGGAGGATGGAAACTGATGGCCCGTTTGTTTTCAAGGTTAAAATCACAAAAATTTTAACTTTAACTCAATCCACTACAGAATAAAAATATGCATTTCCCAAGTCAAAAATTTTAACTTTAATTTTAAGTCAATACACTACACAACATTTATTTTTTTCCACAATCAAAATCAAAATTACTTTAATTTTGAAACCAAACGCGCCATGAATTTCATTCCTCCTCTTGTTTCAGAAAATCTGCAAAAACCGCTTCTCATAACCAAGTGGGCCGGGCCTGGTCCTTTAATGGGCCTATGGATTCTTTTGAGTAAGTCTTCAGGCTAAGTTTTTTTTTTTCCCCTCAAACGATAATTAGTATTCGTTATAAATCCATAGCAAAAATGGATACAAGGGAAAATGCTCAATTAAATATTACATAACAGTAAAAATGGATATAAGGGAAAATGCTCAATCGGATATTACAATAGTGGAATGAATATAAGAGAAAATCATCAATTAGATATTTCAATAGCATAATATAATTCATTGGACAAACTACAAAGGAATATAATTCATTGGACAAACTGCCAAGGATGATAATGTGAAAAGACTCATGAGACTTATATAATCTTCTTCTTCTTCTTTTTCTCGAGGAGGAAATTATTTTTGAAGAAAATAGAAAAATAAAATAAAATCAATGAGAACTTCTCCTTATTATATTATTTACACTATGAGTAGTACAACACTTGGTACTCATGAAAAGGGGTAGAGCTGAAAGTGGCTTTTTATGACTAGTGCCAAGTAGCACAATCCAAATGTCCAATTTGAATTTGATATCAATTATTAATTTCTTGAGTACAAGTAGTTGTAATAATAATAATTACCAGCTGCCTTTATATGCTTTGACCCAAAAAAGGTCGAGCAAAATGGTTCAATACAAAAGATCGAGAAATGTTTGTCTGTCAATCTGCTGTGTTCCCACATGACAGAAGGCTTTTGTCTAGTTCCAAAATCTCTTGGGGCATATTATGCCGCCAAGCAATGAAGACGACATTGAGAACAAACCATAGGATATGTTCATTATTCGAGAACTTATAACTGGTGTGATTTGAACCTGTATGAAATGGTTATTATACCGCTTTAGGCTCCATGCACGTTTTATTGACGAGCGTAAACCTTTATGACGAAACGTTGTACAGATACTATATACGCGTGTTTTCTTGACGAGTGTAAACCGTAATAAGCATAATGATTGAGGTTAGGTTGCATACACAAAGTTGGTGCAAGCCTCTGAATATTACATTATGTGAGTGCGTTATTAGTTACACCTGATGTTTCCATATCCCAAGTGTATTGTATGATACTCAGGCCGTATAAGTATTTATGTTGGAATCGGAGACCGATTATCGGAAGATGAGGCGGCCGTGCAATGAAGATTTACTATTAGATTCCAGCAATCGGCGGAACAAAAATTCTGATGAGTGGAGGATGATTCCCGACGGCTGGTTGACCGTTATTTCCCGCTGGATTCCAAACTGCCGGTGTCCATTTGCGTGGGGCCGTTAGCAGATGAAGACGATGACCGGCGAAGCGGCCCACCGTCTGATGCTTTTCTTGACAGTGAGCCCAGCTGATGAGCTGATAATGATTCTTTCATGTTGTGTTATTGTTAATTAATGATGATTTATATTGATTAATTATGATTACGATATTTAAAAATAAATTATTCACATCAATAATTATAATTCGTACCCCAAAAAAAAAAAAAAGTTTGACCGAAAGTGATTTGGTTTACCTAGCGTCATGGCGGTTTCATATTTTAGCATCCTGCACCTATTAAAAAATGGAAATAAAAGGAAATGTACAAACTTCTTGTGAATACAAGCAATCCCGAATTCCCTAGAATAAACTACTGAAAGAAAAAAAAAATCTAGAACAAAATCGATATGAGAGAGTTTTCTCTTTAGTGGATCAATCAGACTCGAACTTAATTAATTGGGATCCATCGGATATCCGAACATATACCGGGTGCACTCGATAAAATTCTCCAAAATAAAATAAAGCAAAATGCACTAAGATTTCGGTTAAACTATCGGGTTTTAAACACCAATCAACTTATGAAGTCGTTTCTAGAATATGCACATTTTAAAACTCATAACATTCATTCGGCATCCGCAACCTCAGTAGACTCTAATAAAGATTCTATTAAATTTTCATTGGACTTATATAAGTTTGGACCTATTTCTACTTAAAAACTTTTATATGAGATTTGAGTATCACTACCGGTAAACTTGAACTTGTAAGTGGAAATGAGCATTATCGTGTATATGCCCAATGAAAATTAATATGCTATCAGAGCCCTAGATCAGGCCTTTCCTGAGGAAACAATCTCGAAGGATGGAACCACCACTCTCAATCCAGCCTATCTATAGTGGGTAATGAGGGATAAATTTGCCCTTTACCTATATCATGCTTGCTATGACAGAAGAGATGTTGCCATATTGTCGACTCAAAGACCTCTCATGAAGCCTGGACTGCATTGGAGACCATGTTCTTGTCACAAACCGCAGCACAAATTGATTTCCTTAAGCAGTAATGGCGTGATTTGTGAAAGGAGGGAAATACT
Organism: Punica granatum; assembly: GCF_007655135.1. Classification (NCBI taxonomy): domain Eukaryota; kingdom Viridiplantae; phylum Streptophyta; class Magnoliopsida; order Myrtales; family Lythraceae; genus Punica; species Punica granatum. Next base: position 1,872,431 of record NC_045133.1, read on the forward strand.
CTGTTGAAATACATCAATGTTGTACATCAATTAGCAACATGGTTTGCTCATATTGGAAAACCAAAAACCTTCGAGCAAATCAATCATGCGATTGTGATTGACCTCGGAACTGACTGGGAGCCACTCGTTCTTGCTCTGTCTCCATCTCTCTGCTATGAATACTAATGAGCTAACTAAACTTCTCCGATGGCAATGGAGGAAAAGGTCGTGGCAATTACAAGAGAGGAAAAGGCAAGAATAGTGGAAGGAAAGATCAAAGCAAGGGTAGCAATTCAGGTGGGGGAACCCTAGCTATGGCAATGGAGCTTTCCCTGGCAATTGAGACTTCTCTAGAAATAGAAGAGGATGAACATGAACAGGACTCGGGCAATGCTGGCAATCGGGTCTGATACGCGACCCGACTCGCAACCTGACTTCGTTCTCTTATTTCTCCAGCCTACCTGCACATGGGTCGTCAATCCGACCCCTTCATTCCGGGGGACTACAAATGGAGCTAGGCCTTCAATTAACAATTAATTTGCCAAATTTACAATCCAGTTGGACATTTGGCTCATTTTGCTCAAGCCTCTTTTGCAGGAATTCATTATCTCAACTGGTATATTAACTCAGGAGCCACTCATCACATCACCACTGACTTGAGAAATTTACACGTTCATAATGATTATCCTACCTCGAGTGAGCTAATCCTAGAAGATGGTAAATCATTAATTGTGTATAATCAATTTGATACATTTTTCATATTTGTATCCATGATTTTTGTACACATTACAGTATTAATATAAGCAATACGACCTATGAGCAGTAGGTTGATTTTCTCTCAAACACTCTGAAATTTTGTATGGTATCAAAGCTCAAGTTACGCATATGCGTACCTATGCGCTTATGCGCACTCACACCACTCTAAGTCCAACATGTCTGAGTTTAGATAAAAGTGCGCCTCGTTAAGTCTTCCCTCTCCTGAGCATGGAAGATGAGCCCGGCTCAATGTCAATTGTTGAGGGCGGGTGTTTAAGGGCATGTGACAACGTGTAGGTAGAAATAGACAACACGTTGCACATGAGGACGAGTGGTAATGATGTTAATTCCACATGAGAAAAATGAGTGAATATTCATGGGTTTATATAATATTTAAGTATCAACACTTATTAACGTGAACTTTTAGTATAAATGAGCTCAAGTCCGTGTAAGTCCAATGGAAATTCAATAGATTCGAATCGAATTGAGTACTATCCTAATCATTAGGCTAAAAAAAAAAGCGTTAGGTGTAGGGCTTTATCGGAGCATATTATATCTATGAAGTATGATATACTTACTCCAATGTGTGCCAAAATGCTAACCACATAACTTGTGAAAATGACAACTCGAGATTTTTATGAAATCATATATAATAGTGTAAAAAATGTATTGTCCTTCGCAAGTTATGATTTCACTCTTCAATTGGACACAAGGCGTGTCCTTGCCATGCGTAAGTCGACCATAAAGGCTTTAACAGTTCCAATTCTAAAAGCTACCAGAAGCCAAATGGCACATAAATCCAAACTCACCAAAAGTTAGATTTTTATTTGTTTCTTTCCTTTTTACTTCTCTCATAATTTTTTTTTCTCAAAAAAATAACGATCATATATTCATTAGGGATATGAGTACAGGAAAAAATGCCTAAAAGAATGAAAATGACAAAATACTAAGCAAATAACCACAAAATAGATGCAACAATCAATCCGAAATTTCAGTCAAAACCCTCATTATATTTTCTTATTTGAACCAATTTGATTGATTTTCTATATGGGTTGGCTTATCCAAAAGGAAAGTCGTGAGTAGGCCCACACGCATTGGATAATACTGGGTGAGCTTGGCAGTGGAGGAAATCAATTAGACTTGGCACTCTTTCTTATCACACATATGTATTGGCCTCCATCATATGCATACATGCATACGTGTAATTCTTATTGCACCATCTTTGCATACTTTTTCCTCTATTCTACCCTCTTTCGATTCGCTATCACTGTCGGCACATATCAATTTTATTGATATTACATATTTCAGTTGAATGTACATATTAGTTATTTCACAACAGTTCGGAAATAATATAATTTCATCTGTATGCAGCCAAATAGAAATGACAATGCAGTGACGAAAATGATCAGAATGTTTAAGACACGTGGTAGACTATCCATGATAAATCTCATTGCATGTAGAAACGAACGACAACTAATGAGTAATGTCGTCCGTAGAGTGGAGGGAGGATACATACGATACAGTAGTTCTCACATTGAATCTCTTGGGATCAAATGATAAAGACATCCTTAAATTTTTTTTTTTTCACTTAATCAACCAATGAACTATTTAAGCGAAAAAGTCAACCAAATAATAAGAAAATGAAGCATTGTAGCGTCAAGAACTTTTGTCATGGAGCCCTTGGTTGTGAGAAGATGGACAAATCACCTTGGTAGTGAACAAATTTGATTCACATGTGAGCATACCGAGTTTTTGTCGCCGACACGCGAATATTATCTTATAACATCCTACATAGAGAACTAAATTCCAAATGTCATTAGCCCTTCGAGGCGGCATGACCAAATTGCTGAGTTTGAGCATATTATGTTTGTCTCGTTGCTCCCTTGTTCTAAATCTCGTTTAAGCTCCAACTCATAATTAATTTCTCTCTAGTCCTTCCCCAAATTTATTGGACTAAACGCTTTTCTTGATTTATTGCTTCCCCGTTTGTTCTTTCTTTCAAAGTCTTGCAAAAGGTCAATGCTGCCCGTTGACTTGGAATGGAAGTCTCCTCATCTAGAATTGAAAGATCATATGGATCCAAATGAAAGAGGATTTAAACTCGATACATACACTGCCCCAAAACTTATCGTGCTAATATTTAATTTCGGCATGCATTGTATAAAAAAAAAAAAAAAACTCCAGACTTCTGTTACCAACATGACAACTGGTCTTCATTTTCGGGCATGTGTGTTGTCTAGGTATTTCGATGGTGTTGCTTGCATTAGATGCGCGATGTTTCTCAAAATGTTTCCATATGTATGTCTCAAAATGCTCGCTCACACTAAATTGTTAAAATTAAATGTAACTTTCATGGAACTTTTAAAAAGTCGGACACATTTATCAAAACGCACCTACTAGTAGTGTTTTGAAAAAAAATCGAGCATTCGAATGCTTGATATTTCTACTGCACGTGTCTTTTGTTAAAATGTAAAAGACCGTGCATTTTATGATTAAAAATAAAAATAAAAAAACCAAGCACATTTATTTAGTTTAGCTATATCAAAATATGTACACGTATTTATTGTGTTTTAAGAAATTTCGAGCATTGTTCTTCAAAATGATCTAAATTTGTATCTATATATATTAATTTAAGCTCCTCTAGTGAGTTTTTTTATTCATGTGATGAGGAATTTTCACATAAACATTTGAGAGAACACTTAATTCATGGTCGTTTGTCCATCCGTGTACCCTCTATTAATATTTATATCAAATTATGTGAAAATCTTCTACCAACTCAAATATAAATTTATACCAAAAACGAATTCTAATATCACTTCGTTCTTTGACCCTTAAAATCTCTCCCATTAACCATAGTTTTTTTTTTTGGTGGAACGTAGGGTCCCTCTTGGTGTTTCTGTTTTTATTTTCCTTGTATTTGTTAGATTTATCAAGATGCAGCAAAATGACTTCTCCCTCGAACTCACACCTACGTAACAAAACACGGGAAAAAGGTAAGGCCTCTATCATTTGCTAATCAACAAATATTGTATTCGTTACCAATTTTGCTGAAACAATTATGAAATATGTTCTCCACATTCATATCCATATTATTACTATTTAACTCATGCTTGTAATTTATACAAGATAAGTCACGTGTACCAATCATAGTGTATTTTCAATAATTATTAAATTTACAAAGGAAGGCCACAAGTAAATTTTGTAAAACTAGATTAATAATATAATGTCTAAAGAGAGAGTGAGGACTCGCGCAACGTTTACGGGACTGTTTAATTAATAATAAACAAATTGACCACAAGGGTTCTCGTATAATTATGCCTTTCCCTTTTTTTCCTCCTTGCAATGAAAAGTAAAGGAAATGATGGATTGCTTATATAATAAAAAAATTGCGATAAAAACTTTACCATATTTTTTTAAAAAAGAAATAACTTCAAATATTTCTCATAACTTTTATTCTTAAAAATCTCGAATTTTAACTCTGAAGAAAGTTGACTCACGTATTATATGAGTAATTTCATTAATTTTTCATGAAATATATTTTACAAAATTAATTTTTCACTAAATATATTTTACATAATCGCATACGGATGTTGCAGAGCATATGTTCTAGACTTTCGACGTCCATGCAATTTTTAACGATCCTCATTTGATCATAAGATTTCCCGTTTCAGCAATAAAAAAAAAAGAAATTTTTCTCCTTTGCACTGTATAAATATAAAATAAAAAAATATTAACAATTAATATATAATTTTCTTTTTTTTATTCACATGGAAGGAAAAAAATGATGAAATAAGGATGAAAAGAAGGGTTCTAACTCCACAAATTTGGTTTAGTAATTAAAGAACAGTTCCAGTATCCATCCGATCTCAGGTTCGAAATCTCTCGGAGTTATCAGAGCGCCTGAACATTTGAGTTAACCAAAAAAAATAAAAAATAAAAACAGAAGAGTTTTAGAGAGAGAGAGAGAGAGAGGAATAGACAGATATCAATCGAACACGTATTATATAGTGGTCCGTAAATACAACGAGGGATGCAAGAACGAACACGAGGCCATTAATCACACCCTCCCGCCTCTGCCCTTTTCGCCCCGTCTCGCCCCGTCTCGTTCCCAATTTCCCACAAGGGGCATTGAGTTCTTGAAGTTCCAGAGGCCCTTTTGGTGGTTCTTGCGGGGGGAGGTGAAGAGAGGGGAGGGGCGGTGAATCAATCCCTTCTCTTTCGATCAATGGCGGGTCGTGACTCGCCTCCCGAGTTGAGTCTTGAAGGGGTTGAAGATGTGGAAGAGTACATCTGGGTGAGCTTCCCTTTTATGCTTTTTGTACAAGATGTTTCGGTTCTGGGAAAATGCAGTGAGCTTGATGGGCAATCCGATTCTTGAAAAGTTTGCCTTTCTTCCACCTCCATGCTTCTTTGATTGACAGTGTTATCATTGAGTGTAAAGTTGGTTCCTTTCTCCTTTGAAGCGTATGAGAGGACATGCATTCTTTGGAAGAGAGTGGACTAAATCTTTACTTCTGAGCACTTAAGCTGTGATACAGTCATACAGCTTCTCTAATTTCTGTAATTTAGCCGAGTTTTCAGTTCTTTTGCGTTCCTTTACTGCTACAGAGCATTGGCTTGGCTGCAGAATGTGGAAAGTTCTTGGGGGTTCCTTTTCCATAACTTTCTTAGCCTGGTTGGTTTACTTTCAATCCGGAGTCCAACTTCTTGATTCGTTCAAAGTCCGCCGACCGGGAATGAAATGGAATTATCCATATGGGGTTTCTTCATGTAGCTGAGAAATCAATGTCCTTCCTCTGAAAACCATTTCGATTACGGTCCTTCTTCCATCAAAACATTTGTTGCATCATGGTTGTATTTTCTTTTCTGGAGTGTCTGGTTGCTGAGAACAATTTAGGAACAGACAACAAGGTTTGCGCTCTGCGCTCATTTGGGTCATTGACGATACCGAGGAAGCAGAACATAATCTGAAATATCTCTATTCTAACCTCAATTTGTGCTGTGACAACACATCTGATTCGTTAAATAAACTTTCTGTTTGGTTTCTGGGAAGTAGACTAGCTAATTTCTAATATTGACCTCTTTCTTGGTATTTCTCGTCCTAAAATGATGGGGTTTTATGTGGTTACTATTGTTAAAATATAATGCTTTGGTCTCAGTAGATGGCACTGTCCTTGAAACTTAAAAGTAAACATTTTGAAATTGACTTGCAGGCAAATGAAGGGGAAGGGTCACTGCCATGGGATAGGTTCAGCTATGTCTTTGATCTTGTAGAGCGTGGAAACAGAGCATTCCGTGAGAACCGTCTTGAACGCTTTGAAGAGGTAGCACACCTGCTTTCTATGGCTTTCTTTTAGGACGTTCCAGTTAATCTTAATTCAGGAAGTAGGTGCAAATGCTGTGCCTCTCCCATTTAAAATGTCATGGTTTTCCACTGTGTGGCTTTTTTCTTTTCTCCCTTAATTCTGTTAGAATCTTTTCACTGCTTTGGATGTGAATATAGTGGATCACGAAGGAGTGAGCAAATGCAACAGCTTGTAACTCGTGTTCTGGTTGAAGCAGTATATTCTATTTCTGTGGTTTGATTACTACTTTGGTAGTCTTACATTGGTATTTTTATCGCAATATGAATTTCTGCATTGCTTTGTGCCTTCAAGATTGGAGCTAGGTTGTATTTGTGGTGCCTAATATTAAAAAAATTACTGGAACATTCCTAAAAAGATGATAAGATTTTTCTGTATTTCTTCGTAATCACTTATTTGGTCACACGGTCTTGTCCTCAGTCATTTAGATCCTCTAGTCCAAAATTAATTGAGGTTACTGTATATGGTTCAACAATTGAAGTTCGGATCTCCTGTTCAGGCTATCAATTGTTACTCTAGAGCGAATAATGTCAAACCGAGTGATCCTGTTATTCTTGGAAACCGCTGTGCCACCTACATTAGGTTTGTTCTCTTCGTATGTTCTATATCTTCCCATTACTTTCACCATTTTCTCCTTCTTTGAATTTCATGACAGTTTTTGCAATAATCCTCTTTATCAGGATAAGTCTATACCTGAGACATCGAGCTGCTGCAGCTTCAGAGTGTAGAGCCTTAAATGGGCTTGATCCTACAATACATGCAGAGGTATATTCTAATATAGTCTCATGGTTCAACATATTCTAGACAAAGATATATTTGACTATAGTATTATTTCTAAAAGCGACATTGTCAAACTTACTTCAGCTTGCTCTAAAGGATGCTGACAAGGTACTCAGCCTTCGTACCAACTCAATTAGATCATACATTTTAAAGGCCAATGCTTTATTCTTAGTAAGTTCTCTCTCTCTCTCTCTCTCTCTCTCTCTCTCTCTCTCTCTCTCTCTCTTTACTTTTATTAAAATTCCTCGTGTGGGGTCTTAAATTCTGAGACACCCTCTTTGAAATGGAAGGTAGAGAAGTATGAAGCCGCCCGTGATGCAATTCTTTCTGGCCTTCAAGTGGATCCTTTTAGGTACTTTTATCTCCTCATATCCAAGATTTCCCTTTGCTTAAGCTGTTGATTCTCAAATTGTGTAACACTATCTTTTCATGGATCTTTTGGAGTTTCTGTGGTACCCATGCTACAGAAGCTTCTGTCACGGATATTCTTTCGCGATCCTTTCTGGTAATGTGCAGCAATGCTCTTCAGGCCCTTCTTCGGAGCTTGCTTAGAACACAACCCACCTTGAGGGGGAGGAGATGCCACCAGGAACTTGAGCGAACTGATGACTTCGACTGCACTCTCTGTTTGAAGTTGTTACATGAGCCAATTACAACTCCTTGTGGCCATTCTTTTTGCCGTGCTTGCTTGTTTCAGTCTATGGATCGTGGTGAGTTATTTGAATCTCCTTCCGCTCATTGTTGATCTCTTTTATCTGATTATAATTGCTTTTTAATTTTTGTGTCTCTTGCTGTTGTCTTTTGAAGGTAACAAGTGCCCATTGTGTCGAACAGTTCTATTTATCAGTCCTAGAACATCCGCAGTCAAGTGAGCTCCCTCTCTTGTTTCCTGATGTAGATGAGCAGGGCTCAGTTACTCTATGCTCTTTTTGAAACTTATAGTGTCTTCAGTAAAAGAATTGATGGTAGATGCTCTTTTGTTTCCTTTTGGTCAGTGTGACACTCAACAACATTATACAAAAGAACTTTCCCGAAGCGTATGAGGAAAGGAAGGCTGATCACCAAAGTTTGACCAACTTTGGGAATGACAAGGTCCCACTTTTTGTCATGGATGTCGTAATCCCTTGCCAAAAGTATCATCTTCACATTTTTGAGCCACGATACAGGCTTATGGTGAGTTTTCATATTTGACATTGAATGAATGACACATCAACGCTGATATTCATATCTAAGGAAAGAGACCAAAGTCTTCTCAAAAGAGTCACTTTCATGATGAGTCTATGAGATATAACCCTAGACCAAACTGATTTCTCATATTCTTTATCATTGGCAAAAAACAGGTGAGGAGGATAATGGAAGGAAACCACCGGATGGGAATGGTATGGTTTTAACTTTCAATCATACCTCTTAGCTTTCTTTAAGGTTCTATGAGTTAGTGTGAGATTTTACTACAGTGCTTTTCATGTTTTCTAGGTTATGCTCGATCCAAATACAGGATCAGTTGCTGATTTTGCTTGCGAGGTGGAGATCACTGAGTATGCCTTTCTCTCCAGTTCTTGTTATTTCCTTGCAAGTTGCAGGTTCCCCATTGTCGGTATATAACCGCTAAAATTATTATTGCTGTTGTCAAATTGGTGTTATCTTTTCAATGCAGGTGTGAGCCACTTCCTGATGGACGATTCTTTATAGAGGTGATAACCGATTTCAATGTTTTTCATGTATCTACATACAGCTATAGTTGGAAATAGCTGATGGTTTAGAGTAGACCTCGAACTATTGTTGTTTCCTGTCTAGTGTTTACATCAACCTTTACTTCCATACAATGAAAACAGTTTTGATCCGTTTGCTGAAAATTGTTTCATGGGTTTCGGGGCATAATTGATGACCGTATAATCACGGAACAGAATTTTTGTTCTTTTTGGTGGATGGTGGTTGTTTTGATCGTCAGTGGTCAACTTAGATTGCAATATGGTTCTCCAGTATATATGCAACGAAGAAACTTGATAATATGCAATTACTTTTCTGATTCCCCTGTTACTGGAACTGGAAATCACCACATGTTCTGATATGCAATAATCGCTCTCGTTCAGGTAGAAGGCCGCCGAAGATTTCGTATTCTAAGATCAACGGATCAAGATGGGTTAGTCCTCTACTAACTGATTGTCTTTCTCCTTGATCTAAGACCAGATTGAAAAGAAAAATAATTTTTTATCCAATATTATGCAGGTACCGAGTTGCAGAGGTTGAATGGGTACAAGACATACATCCCCCTGATGGAACAGAAGTACGAGCAGATGTGAGTCTTAAAATATCATAACCTTAAATTTCTTTCACGAGTTTACTACAACAGGGGAGGAAAAAAAAGCTTCTCTTTACTCAATCTGTAGCTGTTTGCTATAACACTTTCAACTGACTCTGCAGTTGCAAGAGTTGACGAATACTCTATCCGAACATTCAAGGGCATGGTTAACAAGGGCTAAGCAAGCAGCACGGCAAGGTGACTTTGAACAGTCTCTACATTCCCAGTCACATTACATTTCAGTTGGACATCATTGGAGGACTTTTTCTTACTTTTCCCTTTTTTCGTTTTCTATATCCTTGACTATATAATTTGATTTGCAGATCGAGCAAGATACGAGAAGCTCCTCAGCTTGGAGAGAATGATGCCTTCAGCACAGGATCCCGAGCGGTTCAGTTTCTGGGTAATCTTTACTCGCTTCAACTATTATGCAGGGTTTTACTAAGCTTTTATTTTGTAGTAATAATAACTAATATAGTATGTAATGGAATTCTGGTTCTTGGTCACAGCTCGTAACTCTAACGAACAGGAGGCCTGCAGAAAAGATGGAACTCTTGCGACTAAGAGACACTAGAGAGGTACTCAACCTCGAACAGCCGAAAAAAATGTTTGGGGGGAGGGGGGTGCAGGGAAACGAGAAACTGCATTTGTTGTCTTGGCTTATTATCAAGTTTCCCAATGGAGTGTCGAGCTTATACTGTTCTCCAAATTTGCACCACTCACTCGATCATCTTGCCTTTGTTATTGTAGAGGATAAGTCGCGGGCTGATATATCTCAGAGCTGAAGAGCAAGGATGTAGAGTCCAATGATATGCTCAGAAACCACATTGATTGGGTGTTTGTTCTTCGTATATTTTCTCATATACAATGTATACATTTGCATATATATACTTGATATCACAGGATATTTTTGAATTAAATTCATTTGTTGTCAAAGTTCTATATTCTTTGATCCACTCCATAGAATCTTTGTGGATCCCTTTGATTTGTAAAGATGCTTGTATAAACACAACTTTTATCTACATAAGAGGACACTTGATGATCTTCGTTCGGCATCTGACATTTCTGTTATGTTTGATTGCTCTAGACCGACATGCCGGGACCGACTTATTTTATCCGATTTAGGTAAGTATATCGCAATGGTCCGAGTTGGCCTAAGCCATCTTTGGAGCTGTCCTGAAATGTGTACAAAAGGTGACATCTCTGCACGTTTGTACGTACTTGCCTCCCTCTTTCTTCCCACTGATTAGTCTTCTTAGAGAGAAGCAAAACACAGCCAAAACTCTCATTTTCGTCTTGAGAGACTGCTTGAGCTTCCATCCTCAAGCATCAATGGAGCCTCTGCACTCCTGTCTGCTAACTCTCTTCCTCATTGTCTTCCTCGCGAGCCTTTCAGTTTCCGAGGTAGCTGCCGGTTTTCTGAATTTCCCCCCATCGGGCCCTTTCGTTCCTCCTGATTGTTACCTCATCGACTGTGGCTCCTCTCACCCCACCATTCTTCAGGATGGAAGAAGGTTCCAGTCCGATCATGACTCTTCCTCCCTCTTATCGACTGGGAAGGATGTCTTTGCCTCGGTCGACTCTGTACATGTTGGGAACTCTTCTCCTTACTTATCGTCTTTACCTTTATTCCAAACCGCAAGAATTTTTACCGATGAGTCGGTTTACTCGTTTGGTATTTCCTCCCCGGGCTTTCACTGGGTTCGTCTCTACTTTTACCCGGTCCCTCATCCGTCTTACAATCTAAGCAATGCCATTTTTACGGTTTCCGCCAATGGAGTCGTGCTCTTCTGTGGATTCATGCCCAAGAAAGAGCTACCTCAAGTTATGGTGAAAGAATACCTCATTAACACCACCTCCTCTTCTTCTTCATCCAATAAACTTACCCTCAAATTCACGCCTGCCAAGAATTCCTTCTCCTTTGTGAATGCGATTGAGATCGTTTCCATGCCCGAATCTCTCATCTCCGACACGGCATCTTCCATTCGTCCACTTGGTGATTTCTCGGGATTGTCCTGGTATGCATTCGAAGTGGTGTACCGACTAAATATCGGGGGAACCACTATTAGTCCCTCAGATGACACGCTCTTTAGGCTATGGCAACCCGATAACCCGTTCATGACTTTCCCAGAAGGAGCTCGGAACCTCTCGTTCCCTCCTGGAGAGATCAACTACCCTGGCCAAGGAGCAAATCCTCATATCGCTCCCAATGGGGTCTACGCCTCAGCAATCACGATGGCTGATTCACAAGTGAACCAGCAGAAGTTCAACCTCACATGGGAGATGAATGTCAATTCGGGTTTCTCATACTTGATAAGGTTGCATTTCTGCGATATAGTGAGCAAGAGCCTCAATGAGCTTTACTTCGATGTGTATATTAATGGGAAGATAGGAGTCTCGGGCCTCGACCTCTCATCCCTCACAGGAAGGCTTGCAACGGCTTATTACCGAGACTTTGTGGTGGATTCTTCGGCTTTAATTAACAGCTCGATCATGGTTCAAGTTGGTCCATCCTCTAGTATTGACTCGAGCTTAGGGAATGCCATTCTTAATGGACTAGAAATCCTCAAGATGAGCAACTCCGTCAGAAGCCTGGACAGCTCTTCGAGATTCGACCCTATTCCAGGTCCCGGAACCATCAAGATGAAGATTTTTGGGACTGTTTTACTCGTGATGGCGATAATTGCGATGGTCTTCCTGGCCATGGCTCTTGTTCGGATCCGGAAGAAGCGGGACTCGGACTGGAAGTATGGGAAGAGCTTCTCATCATGGCTACCTCTAAATACCAGCAAGGCGAGCCTGTCATCCAGTCGAAGCAGTTACCGGTCGACCTTTCTCGCATCAAGCAAGAGCAAGAGTGGTTACTCAAGCTTCTTTGCGAGTGCGGGCTTTGGGCGTTTGTTCACGTTCAAGGAACTACAGGAGGCAACACAAAACTTTGATGAGAAGGCCATGATCGGAGTAGGTGGGTTTGGGAAGGTCTACCTCGGGACATTGGAAGACGGGTCGAAGGTTGCGATCAAACGTGGGAACCCAAAGTCCCAGCAGGGGATCAACGAGTTCCAGACAGAGATACAGATGCTCTCCAGGGTCAGGCACCGGCACCTCGTCTCGCTCATCGGGTACTGTGATGATAACTCGGAGATGATCCTTGTCTACGAGTACATGTCCAATGGACCCCTCCGAGACCACCTCTATGGCTCAAACCGTCCTCTGCTGTCATGGAAGCAGAGGTTGGAGATATGCATCGGTGCTGCCAGGGGATTGCATTACCTTCACACCGGTGCTGCCCATGGAATCATTCATCGCGATGTTAAGACCACCAACGTCCTCCTTGATGAGAACTTGGTGGCCAAGGTTTCCGACTTCGGGCTGTCAAAGGCAGCCCCGGAGATGGAGCAGACCCATGTTAGCACTGCCGTGAAGGGGAGCTTCGGGTACCTCGACCCTGAGTACTTCAGGAGGCAACAGCTCTCAGACAAGTCTGATGTTTACTCCTTTGGGGTTGTTCTGTTTGAGGTCATCTGTGCGAGGCCCGCAATAGACCCTGCGTTGCCAAGGGAGCAGGTCAGCCTGGCCGAGTGGGCCATGAAGTGGCAGAGGAAAGAAATGCTAGAGAAGATCATCGATCCACATCTTGCTGGGAAATTTTGCCCCGAATCACTACGGAAGTACGCCGAAGCAGCTGAGAAATGCTTGGCGGAGTACGGGGTTGATCGACCCGCCATGAGCGATGTTCTCTGGAAGCTCGAGTCGGCTCTTCAGCTCCAGGAAGCAGCATCCCGAGTCAATCCTTCTGAGGGGGAACTTCAAGTGTGACCTTGGCGTTTTGCTTCTGAAGTTCAAAGTTCATTCTTTCTGCATCACCATCTGATTAACTTCCCACTGCAAGTTGTTTTGCTTTTCTCCTTAAGATTCAGAAAGCTAGTTGTTTCATTCTTTTCATTTAGTCGGGATCAGTTCCCGGTCTTTGGACCATCAGAAAAAATAAAAATAAAAATCTAATGTATCTGATTATTGGCATTTGTTTTGATTAATTAATTTCACCTTCAACAATGTGTCAACAAATGGAAATCAGCAGAATATAGAAAATCGCAAAATATCAAACTTTCCCTTCAATAACTCATAATAATGATGTCCGGTGATGTATCTTGTCATCCAAGAGATGGGAAAAGTAGAGTTGTGAACAACCTTCAAAAGTAAAAAAGGAAGGGATCACATGTATATATGTATACTGTGTTATATACAGATTCCTTGGTCGTAGTTTATGGAAAACTGTTTAGATGATCTGCAGCTGAGAGAGGAAGTTCGTGCAAAGGTCGAGGAAGAGCAATTGCGGGCCCATAATCCTCTGCAGGTCGAGAAGGTAATTGTTCTCTTCCAAAGTCTTGTACAGCTATCACGGAACCGTCAAAAACAAAGACATCAGTAAATAAGTGCCTCCATGATTGTACGAATTGTTTGAATATTGAATAAGAGAGAGGGAGGCGGAGTACCTGAAGTTCGAATTTCACGGTGTTCTGTGCCACAATTGCTGCCAATATATCGGCATTTATGTCTATATCAATTTGGGAGGGGTCTCTCAGCGCAGTATCTTTAATGGGGGCTTGAATTTGACTAGTATGGCCATTGAAAGTTGGAGACCACCGGCACTTCATGTTGTACTGCCCAATTTTCTTCCAGCAAACGTTCAGCTTTTGCAAAGCACTGAGCACCACCACCATGATCTGAAGGGGATGCGATCCGAACTGTTCAAAAAGTTGAACAATCACATCTGAATAATTTATTTGAGAAAATTATAATAATTACTGTGTGTTTTACCAATAATCACGATAGTGTGTACCTGTAACCCAAGAGCCCATCTTTCCGAACTTTGTGATTGAGGCTGAGGCCTCAAACTTATACTCTGGTGATGATTCGGAATTCCCGTGAGGCAGTCACTAGCAGCTGATTGCGAAGATTCCCCAATTTGCATAGCAGCAGAGTAGTTCTCCTAAAAGTGGCAGAGCAAGCAATTTCAGTCAACAATCACGATATAGTTTAAGCAAGCACTGAGTTAAGAACAATATGTACCTGGTACATTTCCAGTTCGATGTTGTAATAGCCGTTTGCACGATTATAGTTGTCTAACAGCAAGTAATACGATACTGTGCCCTGAAACAGAGTTAAGAATCTACTGCTGTAAAAAGTATCAGATAGTTTCTGATTAGTATTAGTTATGCATTACGTACGTCATTGTGAAGCTTCTCCTGAAGAGATTGGATCAAGAAGTTTTGGTCGAATCCCATCATAGTCACCCGCTGAAGTATCTCCTCATCGATCTGCACGGAATTAGTCTAAATTAGCTTATTTCTATATAACAGCTAAATAAAATTCAGTAAGGTCACTTATCCAAAAAAAAATTCACTAGGGTCATGAAGAATGGTTCCTATGAGCAAAAATGAAAACAAGTAGAAAGACATGCCTTTCTCGTGTGATTAATAATATCTAATGAAGGAGCGGCCAAATAGCAAGGAAGATTGACTCGGAACCAATGATGTTGGCGAATCTCAGGAATTGTTATCCGCTTAATGGGATCCACGACGAGCATCCTTGCAATCAATTCCTTTGCTCCTGACGGCAGATGGCTTGGGAGAGTATAAACTCCACCCTGAAGGAAAGAATAGCTCAATCAGAATGGTTCTGCAGATTCACCATATCTAACTTGAACACTGAAAGTAAGTTAGAACACTTCAATTCACCGGCTCAAGCTTTCAGATGAGTCAGTAGCAATTCTCAGCACAACTAAGCGGCACAGATTTGTTGGACAAGAAATTCAAGTTTCTAAGCTAAAGTGTGACAAAGAGTACACGCATATGATACCTTTATTTTCCTGTAGAGATTAGGTAGGCTTTCATCATCAAAAGGAAGGGTCCCAGCAAGAAGAGCGTACAAAATGACGCCGCAGCTCCAAACATCAATCTCTGGACCAGCATAAAGTTTACCCGAAATAACCTGCAGATGCAATTTAGCCATCACTCTCTAACCCTGAAGGATAGTGCTAGAAAGCATGTTAAAATTCTTCAGCTTACTAGGTAATGAATATATTACCGTGCCTTCGTCTAATCACTTTTTCAAAATCAGTTGGCAAGAAGTCCTTACAGAATTTCTTGAAGCTTGAAATGTTAGATAAAGTTGTTGTAATTTCCTCTCTGTTTAACAGACATAATGACCACAAATTCACAAGATTTGGATATTGGACCTCGGGTGCAGCATAGTTCGGGCTTCCACAACTCGTCTTCAAAAAATGGCCATCCAACATAATATTGCTTAGCCCGAAATCAGCAATTTTCAAGTTCCCATTAGAATCTAATAGCAGATTCTCAGGCTTAAGGTCCCTATGAACGACCCTGTATTTGTGGCAGTACTCCAAACCCGAAATAATCTGTTCCAACAGAAAGAGCATTGAATTGATAATAAGCTGTTTAAAAAGAACAGCAAAGCGAAACACAGAATCATCATTAGATGCATTTGCTACCTGCTGAAAAAACTTTCGTGCTTCTTCTTCTTGAACCCTTCGGTTCTCCACGATATAATCAAACAGTTCGCCACGTTCAGCATATTCCATGACCACATAGATATCAGTTGCTGTTTCAATAACCTCATACAGCCGAATTATGTGAGGATGAACAAGCATTTTGGAGATCTTGATCTCCCGCTCCACTGTAAATTTCCCGATCGCATCAATTTCTTGAACAAAACATTAACCATTTTCCCTGAAAATCCAGAAAATATAAAGAGAGTATTTTAAAAGACTTACCTTTCTGATCCATGCCTTTTTCCCTTATTTTGCGGCGGTTAAGAATCTTGATAGCAACTTTGCATCCAGTGGGCAAATGCCGTGCAACTTTGACCTTGCCGAATGCACCATGTCCAAGATTTCTGATGATCTTGTAGTTCCCTAGAACTGTATTTCCACTAGTACTTGCTCTTGCAAGAGGAAGATGCCTTTCCATCTTTCTGTGATAGACAAGAAAAAGAGCGTTGCAAGTTTTGTTAAGCATACTTGAGCTAGACATTAGCACAAACAGATTAGAGGGACTACTTCAGTCAAAGCAGATAATTTGGTCTGAGTTTTTCCTGGAATAATCAACTCAACAATTTCATTCCTATCAATTCACTTCGAAGAACCTTCTCGGCAAGCAGATAGTGGAATCAATAGACAAAGTCAATAGAAATCATAAGAAAAAGAAAGTATAAACAGCTGTCCTGAAAAAAATTATGAGACGGAGATATTAAGTTTCAGATGGGGAAGTATAAGATGAAAAAATAATACCTTTATGGTGCTTAATTCCCCCACTTCCGCCAATGCTTTATGCTTACAACATGAAACAATTTATTTTAATGAACCCAACCGCAGAGTACCTGTTTGAGGCCAATGAAATCATTTAGTTTCCCAGAAGAAACCACCAAATCCAAGATCCCTTTTCCCCAATTAGGTGAACATAATTTAAATGATCAGGAAACGGTTGAAATCAAGAACTTATCTCCAGTTTTATTCCTCCATAAAGAAAAAGAGGTAGGGCACTAATGTTAACCAAGAGGAGCGGAGCATAAACTCAAAACTAGAAAAAAATACTAGTAGTATCTCATCTGCAGCCTCGTATTCGATAAAACAGACTTTTAATTCGGCATGTTAGATAGTTCTAGTGAAAGACTAACAAGTTAATCAGTTAAGAGCTATCCTGATCATACAAATTCTAGTTGCAGACGCCAAAAGATTATGAAACGGAGAACTATGTTTTGAATAACCATGTTGCCTAGGGAAAGAAGAGAGGAGGCATACACATGATATGAACAGAAGTAAAAGATTCTCAATCTTTCTTGCTGATGCTTCGCCGAGAAAGAATTCAGAAGCCACCCATCAACAGATACTCCGGGAAAGGTGGCTCCGCACTCCACAAAACCAAACAGACCAACAAAAGATGAAACCGGTAAGCTCTACCCCAAAAGTCAAAAGCTTTCTGTCCAATTCTTGTCTGTGTAATAATTCATAAGATACCCATCAACCAACAGTCCACCACAGAGCATTCGGCAACCAAATTTTGCAACACAATGCATGATAATCAAGAAACACAGCCGACTCCGGGCAACACAGTTACATACTCAACATCCTCAGATACTCTGCAGCAATCAAACAGACAGAACAATAGCAGCAAGAAGAAGAAGAAGAAGACCGGGATCAAGAACCTGTCTATGCACTGCCAAGAAAAACCGGCCCAGACAGCCTGGCGAGAAGCACAAGAACACTACTCCCTGGAAGAAATTCTTGTTCATGTGAGAATCGACCAATGGGGTTGAATCTTTGGGTCGAATAATGAAAAGGGCTTTAGGGGAAAAACTTAAACTAATGGGTTTTGATTATTCAATGTTTTTATGATGATGAATCAGCTTGTGCTTAACGCACTATGGACGCTAGCTTCTGTCTGCATAAAGAAAGAGAGAGAGACAGTGACAGACAGAGAGACTGAGGCCATATTTGATTTTGGATTTTTTTTTTACTTCACTCCATTTATTTTTAATTTAACAGTACAATTATTATTATTTTTTAAAATCAAAAAAAATTATTTTCTACCATTTAATTTAAATTTTTAATATTAAATTTTTTTAACTATTTATTACTCTTTTTTTCATAATTCAACAAAACAATCATTATTTTTTTTATTTTCTCCCACAACTTATCGGTACAACCCAATTAAATATATATATATATATATGTATATACATAATTAGAATTGAGTTGAGTTTAACTCAACTCTATTTCTGAACAAGACCTGGAGCTTTCGTCCAAATTAGATCTCTTTTACAAAATATTTTTTGATAATAGACTTCTTTGTAAACTAATTTTCAAAATAGACTTACATTATTTTATTCATTTATTTAAATACCTCAAAACTTTTAAATTTGTTTCATTTAAGTCCTTATCTCAATATGATATAGGTAACATTATTCTTCTACTTACTCATATTCATTGAATTTATTTGATTTAAGTTCTTGACCCAATAGAGGATAAGTGCAAAAAAAAATATTTTAAAAAAAAACCATCATCGTTCATCCTTGGTTAAAATCTTAAATGCTTGCTCTTCCACAAATTCTTGAGGGTGGATATTTTTAGGTTAAAAAAATCGAGGATGTAAGTTGAGGATCAATCCTACTTCAATACAGTATGTAGTCAGCAAACTTACTACAATTCGTTTATCTACAGTTTACCGCCTTGTGCTGATTTGATTATAAATAGTTTTAAAAATATTAAATACTATAAAAACTTAATCAAATTCAGTAAATTGTTAGAATAACTAAAATAATTGAAAATTAAGTTGACAAAACTAAAACATCCACAAAAATCGGTTACAATTTACATTTGACACATAAAGATTATAGTTGAACCCGATGAATTTTTACGTAGATTTCTGTTAAACGAATCGGAATAATGAGTATAGTAAATAAAATGTAGGAGTATCTTTAGGGGTAGAGAAATTGGCTTCAATTCACGCTTGATCCTAAGAATTATATTCAAAGTAGCTGAACCGGTTAATTTCTATATAGATTTTATTATTTTTTAAAACTCGAAGATCAGTTAACGGAATCGGCAAAACGGCTAACGTTTTTTTAATGGTTATTTGGATATACATTTTTAGGGTGTTTTTAAAAGAGCTTAAAAGATAAGAATTTAATTGAAATGATTTCACAAAGAAGTCTAGATTATAAATTATTTTCAAACTAAGTCTAGTTTGGAAATAAGTATGAAACTGAAACATAATCCGAGAAAAAGCTCGAGAGACTATGGGGGGTCTTTTTGGAGAAAATATTCAGATGAATTCAGCCGTCTTTTTGCAAGACTGTTTCTCTCCTTGTCCTGCCCGCCACGTCGGTCCGATGCTTGTCTGATTCGACCCTTCTTGGGGCCCGCGGCGGCCCACAAAGCTCACATGGATAAGATGAATTCAGCCGTTGGCCGTTTTTACGGTTTCCGCCGAAGGTCGTGCTCTTCTGCAGAATAATGCCCATGGAGGAGCTGTCCTAAGTTAGGTGAAAGAGTCTCGGCCTCAGCCTCTCTTATTGCCCAAAAAGAAAAATAAATAAACCAAAAAACTCATTTAACATCATTTTCTTTTCTCCTCCGTTTAATAAAACAGTTCACGTCTACCCAAGAATTTGTGAATGCAATCGAGATCGTTTCTGTGTCCGAATCTCTCATCTCCGACAGGGCATCTTCCATTCGCCTACTAGGTGATTTCTCGGGATTGTCCCGGTAAGAATTCGAAGTGGTGAACCGTGTACCGGCTAAATATTGGGTGGCACCACTATCGGTCCCTCGAATAACACTCTTTAGGCAATGGCAACCTGATAACGCATTCATGACTTTGCCAGGAGTTCGAAACCTCTAGTTCCCTCCCGGGGATATCGCCCCCAAGAGTGTCTATGCCTCAGTGATCACGATGGTGACCAATTCACAAGTGAACCAGCAGGAGTTCAACCTCACGTTGGAGATGAATGTCGATTCGGGTTTCTCGTACTTGATAAGGTTGCATTTCTGGGACATAGTGAGCAGGAGCCTCAGCGACCTCTACTTCAATGCATATATTAACGGAATATGATAGGAGTCTCGGGGCCTCGACCTCTCATCCCGCACCTGGAACCTTGCAACGGCTTATTACCCAGACTTTGTGGTGGATTCTTCAGCTATAATGAACAGTTAGATTGTGGTTCAAGTTGGTCCGTCCTCGAGTATTAACTAGAGCTTAGGGACAGGTCCCGGAACCGTGAAGATGAAGATTTTTGGGACTGTTTTACTTGTTATGGCAATGATTTTGACGGTCGCTTCCTGTTCCTGGCCATGGCTCTTGTTTGGATCCGGAAGAAGCAGGACTCGTGCTGGAACTACAGAAAGAGCTTCGCCTTGTGGCTACCTCTTTATGCCAGCTGGGCAAGCCAATCATCAAATCGAAGCAGTTACAGGTCAAGCCTTCCCGCATATTTGCGAGCGGAGGCTTTGGACATTTCTTCGCATTCAAGGAACTACAGGAGGCGACATGGAACTTCGATGAGAAGGCTGTGATCGGGGTCAGCTGGTTGTGGAAGATCTATCTCCGGCTGTGAAGGTTTCCTTATTCTTGATCCTGAAGTTTCATTCCGACTGCAAGTTGTTTTGCTTTTCTCGTCATTAAATTTCAGAAAGTTAGATGATTCATTCTCCACTCTGCTCTCATTAAGTTGGGATAAGTTCCCAGCCTTCCGACCATTAGAAAAGAACCGAAATTCTAATGCATGATTTACCGGCATTTGTCTTGATTAATTAGTTTCGCCTTCGAAAATATGTCGTCAACAAATGAGAAATCCTGCAGAATATTAGAAAATTGCAAAATATCAAACTTTTGTCTCAATAAATCGTAATAATCATGCCCGGAGATGCCCTGTCTTGTCATCCAAGAAACAGGAAAAAGCAGAGTTGTGAACAACCTTCACAGGTACTAAAAAGGAAGGAATATCACATGTATATATATGGTGTCCTGTGTTATATACAGATTTCTGGGTCATAGATTACGGAGAACTGTTTAGATGATCTGCAGCTGAGAGAGGAAGTTCGTGCAGAGGTCGAGAAAGGCAATTGCGGGCCCATAACCCTCTGCAGGTCAAGAAGGTAGTTGTTCTCCAGCAAAGTCTTGTACAGCTATCGCGTGAATCATAAAAAAAAATAAGGACATCGGTATAATAGTTTCTCCGTGGTCGTACCAATTGTTTTAATATTAAAATAGAGCGAGGAAGGTGGAGTACCTGAAGTTCGAATTTCACAGTGTTCTGTCCCACAACTGCTGCCAATATATCAGCATTTAAGTCTATATCAATTTGGGAGGGGTCTCTTAGCGCAGTATCGATACTGGTGCTTTGTATTTGACTAGTATGGCCATTGAAAGTTGGTGACCACCGGCACTTCATGTTATACTGTCCAATCTTTTTCCAGCCAACGTTCAGCTTTTGCAAGGCACCAAGCACAGCCGCCATGATCTGAAGGGGATGCGATCCAAACTGTTCAAAAAGTCGAAAAGTCACAGCTCAATAATTTGGTTAAGAAAATTATAACAATAAATGTGAGTTTTACCAATAATCACGAAAGTTTGTACCTGTAACCCGAGACCCCATCTTTCCGAACTTTGTGATTGAGGCTGAGGCCTCAAACTGATACCCTGCTGATGATTCAGAATTCCCGTGAGGGAGTTCCTAGCAGCTGATTGTGAAGATTCACCGATTTGCATAGCAGCAGAGTAGTTCTCCTAGAAATGGTCGAGTAAGCAATTTCAGTCAACAATCACGATGTAGTGTAAGCAAGCGCCGACTTAAGAACAATATGCACCTGGTACATTTCCAGTTCGATGCTGTAATAGCTGTTTGCACGATTATAATTGTCTAACAGCAAGTAATACGACATTGTGCCCTGAAACAGAGTTAAGAATATATTGCTGTAAAAAGTATCACGTAGTTTCTGATTAATGTCAGTTATGCATTATGTACTTCATTGTGAATCTTCTCCTCAAGGGATTGGACCAAGAAGCTTTTGCCAAAACCCATCATAATCACCCGCTCAAGTATCTCCTCATTGATCTGCGCAATATTAGTCTAACTTAGCTTAGTTTTATGCAAGAACTAAAGAAAATTTGAACCTCACTTATCCCAAAAAAAAAAAACAAACAAACAAAATCGCTAAGGTCATGAATTATGGTTCCTCTGAGCAAAAATGAAAACAAGTAGAAAGACATGCCTTTCTCATTTGATTAATAACATCTGATAAAGGAGCGGCCAAATAGCAAGGAAGATTGGCTCGGAACCAATGAGATTGACGAATTTCGGGAATCGTTATCCGCTTAATGGGGTCCACGACGAGCATCCTTGCAATCAATTCCTTTGCTCCAGATGGCAAATGGCTTGGGAGAGTATACATTCCACCCTAACAGAAGGATTAGCTAGATAGAGTGTCTAAATTGAACACTGAAAGTATGATAGAACAATTCACCTGCTCAAGCTTTCAGATGAGTCAGTAGCAATTATCAGCACAACTACTCGACACATGTTTGTAGCACAAGAAATTTAAGCTAAAGTATGACATAGAGTACACGCATATGATACCTTAATTTTCCTATAGAGATCGGGAAAGCTTCCATCATCAAAAGGAAGGGTCCCGGCAAGAAGAGCGTACAGAATGACGCCGCAACTCCAAACATCAATCTCCGGACCAGCATAAAGTTTACCTGAAATAACCTGCAGATGCAATTTAGCCATTACTATACAGGTCACTAAGTAATGAATATGTTACCATGCCTTTGTTTAATCACTTTTTCAATCAATTGGCAAGTCCTTCAGAATTTCTCGAAGGTTGAAATGTTAGATAAAGCTTTTGTAATTTAGTCATTGTTATCTAATGAGCACATATTCACAAGATTTGGGTATTAGACCTCGGGTGCAGCATAGTTCGGGCTTCCGCAACTCGTCTTCAAAAAATGGCCATCCAACATAATATTGCTTAGCCCGAAATCAGCAATTTTCAAGTTGCCATTAGAATCTAACAGCAGATTATCGGCCTTAAGGTCCCGATGAACGACCTTGTACTTGTGGCAGTACTCCACACCCGAAATAATCTGTTCCGACAGAAAGAGCATTGAATTGATAATACTCATTTTAAAGAGAACAGCAAAGTGAAACACGGAATCATCCATTGCATGCATTTGCTACCTGCTGAAAAAACTTTCTTGCTTCTTCTTCTTGAGCCCTTTGGTTCATCATGATATAATCGCACAGGTCACCACGTTCAGCAAATTCCATGACCATGTAGATATCAGTTGCTGTTTCGATCACCTCATAAAGCCGAATTATGTGAGGATGAACAAGCATTTTGGAGATCTTGATTTCCCGCTCCACTGTAAATTTCCTGACCGTATCAATTTCTTGTACAGAACATTGACCATTATCCTTGAAGAACCAGAAAATATAAAGAGAGTTAATTTAGCAGACCCACCTTTCTGATCCATGCCATTTTCCCTGATCTTGCGGCGATTAAGAATCTTGATAGCAACTTTGCACCCTGTGGGCAAATGCTGTGCAAGTTTTACCTCACCGAATGCGCCATGGCCGAGATTCTTGATAACCCTGTAGTTCCCTAGAACTGAATATGGACTAGTGCTTGCTCCTGGAAGAGGAAGATGTCCATCCATTGTTCTGCCGTAGACAAGAAAAAGAATGCTGCAAGTTTTTGTTAGGCATACACAAGCTAGACATTAGCCCAAACATATTGGAAGGACTATTTCGGTCAAAGCAGATGATTTGGTTTGAGTTTTTGCTGGACTAATCAACTCAATAATTTTATTCCAATCATTTCGCTTTTAAGAACCTTCTTGAAAGGACAAGCAGATAGTGGAATCAATAGACAGAATCGCTAGAAATCACAAGAGAAAGAAATCATCACCAACCGTCCTCATAAAAACATATGACACAGCGCTATTAAGTTTCAGACGGGAAAGTATGAGATGAAAAAATAATACCTTTTCGGCGCTTAATTAGCTTAGGCCCCCTCCTGCCAATGCTTTATGCTTAGAACATGAAACAATTCATCTTAATGAACCCAATGGCGGAGTACCTGTTTGAGGCCACTAAAATCATTCAGTTTCCCAGAAGCACCAGGAAAGACCGTCAAATCCAAGAACCCTTTTCCCGAATCTTGTTACCAGAGTTAAAATGATCGCAAAAGAATTGAAATCAAGAACTCAGCTCCAATTTCATTTCTCTGAAGAGAACAAGAGGTAGGACACTAATGTTAACTAAGTGGAGCATAAATCAACTAGACAAAAATACTGGATTCTTAGTGATAAATGAAGTAGTATCTCATCTGCGGTCTGTATTCAACGAAACAGTCTTTCGATCTAGCATGTTAAAAACTTTCCAGCAGAGAAAGAATTCAGAAGCCTCCCATGAACAGATAATCAAGGAAAGGTGGCTCCACAGTCCCACTTGATCATCAAAACCAAACAAAACAACAAAAGATGAAACCGAGCAAGCTCGACACTTCCACCCCAAAAGTTAAAAACTTTCAGACCAGTTCTTCTCTGTGTAATAGTTTATCACACACCCACCAACCAACAGTCCACCACAGGGCATTCTGCAACCAAAATTTGCAACCCAACGCATGATAATCAAGCAACACACTTACAAATTCAACATCCTCAGATCACTCTGCAGCAAAGCAATCAGACAGACAGAAACAACAGCAGGAGGAGGAGGAAGAAGAAGAAGAAGACCTGGATGAAGAACCTGTCTATGCACTGCCAAGAAAACCCAGACCAGACAGCTTGGTGGTGAGAAGCATAAAGAACACTGCACCCTGGAAGAAATTCTTCTTCATGTGAGGATCCACCAATGGGGTTGAATCTTTGGGTCGAATGATGAAAAGGGTTTTTAAGGGAAAAAACATAAACTAATGGGTTTCGATTGTTCAATGGTTTTACGATGATGAATCAGCTTATGCTTAACGCACTGTGGATGTTAGCTTCTGTCTTGAAGGAGCAGAGAGAAAGAGAAAGAGAGAGAGTGAGAGACTGTAGCCCGTGGCCGTGGGGTCTTTTGCCCGTTCCTCGACCTTGTCCTGTCCGCCACGTCGGTCTCACGCTTGTCTGACCCTCTTCGGGCCCGCGGGGCCCCCAAAGCTCAGAACGAACAATTTCGTGGGAAATAAGAAGTCTGGTGTTCCTTTCCTTGTTTGCTCTTATTCATTTTTAGGGGCATTTTGGTTCGTGAATTATTAAATTACTGGAAATATTAAGATTATTATGAAAATTGATCCGTTTATAATTTTATTTGGAATATAGGTCGTATTTAAAAATTATTGTGTTTGATAAATATATTAAATTACTAGGAATATGATATTACAATGCTTGGTATATAAAATAAATTGATGAGAAATGAATATAAATTTACAATAATATTCTTCCTTGCTAACAAAAAATAATAATTACTATGTAATATGTGTTAAGTTGGTGATGTACATTAGAGATGGATCGAACACGAAGCGGAACCGAATTTGGAGAGGAGACGGAGTTGTTGAAGAACCTTAAACAACTCGGAACATGGTGATAAAGAAGACGAACTTTGACGGAAACGAAAGGTTCAAGGCACGAAGGGAGCTCTTCCTTAGTGAACATTTTCGAAAAAGGACATAATCGCATGTACAAGTCTACTGCGTCAGTTGATTGTCAATGAATTATGTACTGTTCTTTACCTATGCCATTATACAATCAATTGTCCGCAATATTACAACTAACTGTTTATGGTGTCCGCCTTAATTTCTTTTCACCGAAATCTCAATTTTATCCACAAGTAATATGCAAACTCAAAGAATTTGCAATATAATTTTTCAACATATTATATATAAACACGTTGGACATATCATTACTTATCATAGATCTCATAGAGACATTCTTCTATACAAAAATTAATGTAAGTGTTTCCATAGCTACATCACATGGGCAAAATAATATCTTCATCTAATATATAGAAATAATAGCAAGCATCATTCCTAATGCCTCAATAGATACTTGATTCATTTGAAGAATATAAAGAACTAGCTAAATTATCAGCCTATACAACCTGCAAAAGATATGGATGATAAAAAGCCTAAATAATCGTCATTATATTCTCTCATAACAATAATAAAGTCATGAATCCTCAGGAATCTCTTTTGTTTCTTTAATTCTAGTTGTAGTATATGGTGTTATTATATAAGGGAACATTCTAATTAGCAAATAAAAAGAATTCCATACAAGAAATTAGGAAGACAAATATACAATAATTGAATAATCAATACCCCTTTCCATAATTTTGCTAATGCTAACAATAATTTATTAGAATTCAATACATTTCACAGTGGCCCAACTAACCCCAAATCAAATCCCTTTATATTTTTCTTCTTTTTGTTTTTCACATCACAACCTACAATCAATTACATAACAAGAATTTGAAGATGGTGATAAAAAAGAAACGAAGCAAGAAATAGCACATTGCCATAACAAATTAAGGCTAATAATGAGTGGTTCTTGTACAATGAGAATAGATCGAATGACGAGGAAAGTGAATTATAGAAATGGAATAAGAATCATAACAAAGAACCCAAATTTCAAAAGAAATCGAGTTGGAGCCGTGCCCGATGACAAATTGGAGTGAGAGACAAGGAGTTGTCGACAAAGCCAAAGGCAATGGAGGCATCGTGGAGATGGATGAGTAATTGGGAAAATGTGATTTGAGAGGTAGAAGATGAGAAAACGTGAGATGGGGCGAGGGGTATATTTGGGAAAAAGATGACTTTTTACTTTACAATGGTGGGACTCAACTTGGTAATTGAAGAATACCACGTGTGAGAATTGGAAAAATTTTCCCTTGACCCACGGGTTTGTTTTACGCATGGAAACTCGTGAAGACATTTTCCTGAAAAAAAACTTTTCTACAAAACATTGTATTTTAAGGATCGTTTGGTTCTCGGATTGTTAGATCGCTTGAAAATTAAAATGTCAGGATTACCAGGAAAATTGACATATTTATAATTTTATTTGGAATATAGGTCGTATTTGAAAATTGTTGTGTTTGGAAAATATATTAAATTACTATGAATATGGATAATAATATAATATTACAGTGTTTAGTATGTAAAATAAATTGATGGGATAGGAATGTAAATTTACAATAATATCCTTGCTTGCTAATAAAAATTAATTACTACACAATATGTTGGTGATGTACATTGGAGATGGATTGGACACAAAACATAACCGAATTCAGAGATGCTGTCGGTGAAGAACTTCGAACAATTCGGAGCATGATGATAAGGAAGACGAACTACGACGATAAACGTAAGGCTCGAGGCATGGAGGGAGTTCTTCCATAGTGAATATTTTTGAAGAAGGAAATAATCATTTATACTCTACTCCACCGATTGACTATCAATGGATTATATACAGTTTTTTACCAGTGTCATTGTATAGTCAACTGTCCGCAGTATTACAATCAACCGCTCATGGTGTCAATTTAATTCATTTTCACCGAAATCTCAATTTCGTACTTCTGCGGGGAACTCCGTTTGTTAGTTATTAAAAATAACAACATCGGCATTCCAACTATTTCGCGTGTCCAACAAACGAAAATAGGAAATGTGTATTGAGTCTTTGACTTATTAATTAAGGATGAATTCCTTCATATCCGATATAATAATACCAAACAACAAATGTTTATACTATTTGGAAGACTATTAAAAGGAAAAAAAAAAAAAGAAAGAAAAGAAAAGGCCTGCTAACTCCTAAAGTTCATAATAAAATCAACCAAGTCAAGGGCTACCGAGTACAAACCAAACTCCAACCAAAAGAGTGGCACAAGTAACCCATTCACGTGCGAAGTCGACTTGTAAACTGCAGTTTGGAAAGCGAAGGTGCACGAGCTTTTGAATTTTAAGTGGATGCTACGCGGGACTCGAGTTTGACTCGATCAGCACCTCTGCGGAGGTTCTTCCGACCTTGCAGCAAATGGGCAATGGTTCTTTCTCTCTAATTCATGGACGGTCCCGTTGCTTATCAAGATTGAGAAAATATTCAATGAGTAATATTCATTTACTTTTGATGAGTAAAAACTAATCAAAATGCTTATAAGTAAGAATCTGTGGACTCATTATGGGCCAATTTTTCACTTTCAATCATTTTTATTAGGTATTACACATCCAAGTGTATAAGTAACACTCACCTAATATTTGCTCATTAAGATTGCTTATTCAATACCATTTGGGGCCCCACCACATGATCATTTTCTTTTTCTATTACAAAGACGAGAGCGTACGCTGTTACGCTACGCTCTCTTTGATCAGATTGGTCATTTTCTTCATCATATTTGAGAACTCACTTCTATTTATGTGCTTACCATTGCCATTCTTGAAAGCTAAGAATCATTCATTAATCACAAATCATTAGAAATTCATATTCAAGAAAAAAGAGTACTCCCTTGTCTCCAGCCAATCGATCAATCAGGAGAAACCAAGAGTGACCATTGTTCCGACCTACCCTTTCCCCTTATACTAAGGAATCTCGATACGTTTCATAGTTTCGAATGAATTATGATTACGTGCATACCTCTTCAGTCGCATACAACCATTTGGTTCACTCATCAGGGCGCGTGACCCACTAAATCGAATGCAACCCTTCTTTTTCCATAGCTTTGTCCCTCTTTAGATCCAAAATGAGCAATTAAACTTGGAGAACTACCCCCACTAGGCTATAGTGTGTCAGAAGCAACAACATTTAGTCCCCCCCCCCCCCAAAAGAAAAAACAAAAAAAGTCTGAATTAATAATCAGAAATGCCAAGAAGACCAGCACTTTTTGGATCTGTAAGACTATTTGATAGAGATATAATGCCCACATGGAAAAGCTGCTTTCTTACATGGCTTAAGATTGAAATGTTCATCATGAGGGCCAAGCCGACTCATGAGTAAGCTGATAATATCTCATATGGTTCTTCTTTTTAGCCAACTATTCCATGAGCTGTGGAGATCCCAAGGAACAACAGAAACAACCTAGTAAGTCCAAACCTTGTAGACATTGTTAACAACTCCAAATCCTTTTCCCCAAGCAAACACTTTCTTGTCTGGTTTTACTCGGTCTCTTGCCCCTTCTCCTCCCCCATATCACCAACCCTCCCTAATCCCCCTCTAACCCAACAAACAAGCTTATAATTGCACAACAAGGAAAAGAAAACTTCATCATTCTCTTCATACCTCTTCTTCTGCTTCCATGGAAGAATCAGGAATAGTTCCAATGGCTGTTCCAATGGAGGGAGTGAAAGCTGGCAGAGTCCTGAGGAAGTCAATCCATGTCTTCCTCCAGCACTATCACTACTTCACCATGACTTCTGCTCTGATTGCATTCCCTTTCTCAGTCTCCTTCCTCCTTTCTCAGGACTTTGTCCTCTCTTCTCCATCATCTTCCCTCCTCTCTTCACTATACGCCGGATTCAGCTCCCTCTTTCGAGCTGCGAACTTCCCTCTTTCGGGTTTCTCCGGGTTCTTCTCCACTGCCAACCTCAAGCTCTCTCAGACGCTCTCCTCCTCCCTCCTCACCCTCCCCTTCACCCTCACCTTCCTCCTCTTCACAAAGGCCTCGATCGTCCAGTCCCTCGGGGGAGCGGGAGCTTCTCTCGCCTCGACTTACTTCCCGATCCTTCAGACATACGTATGCACCTGGGTCGTTCTTCTCTCGGCTAATGCTACGGCATTTTTCCTCATGTTCTTCGCCTTCAGCATCCTCGAGAGCATCTCGTCTTCTCAGCACACCCTTTTCATTTCGGCTGCGGCTTCAGCAGTTCTTTATTCGGTTATCCTTGCGAACGCCATCGTGGTCTGCAACCTGGGGCTGATCTTATCGGGAGTAGAGAGGATCTGCGGGTCGCTCGCTATTGTCAAAGCCTTCGTTATGATCAGAGGAAGGGCCTCGACTGCTCTTTCATTGGCAGTGCCTTTAAATATTGCTCTTGCAGCAACTGAAGCCCTGTTCCAGTTCCGAGTTACGAGGAACTTCCACAGGATGGGGACCCCGAGCTTTCCGATGTTCGTGGAAGGGTTGTTCATTGCTTACTTGTACTCGGTCCTCATTGTACTCGAAACCATTGTGAACCTGATGTTCTTCAAGAGCTGCAGAGTTGAAGACTCTCTCGCAGAGTTGGAAGAAGGACACCACCATTGGCAGATCCAAATACCAGACGGAGGATTCGACTTCCCCAACTCTCTGAATAGCTACAAACAAGCAAACGATCAGTCACGCCCGTGATTGACAAATTGGGGTCATCATTTTCCCTGTAAATCTCTTCTTCATCCCCATCCGGAAATCTGCAGAAGATACAATGGAGGAGAAAGGAATGGGACCGAAGCATAGGAACATTCTTGCTGTTTGCTCAAGGGGAAATCAAGAAAACAAAGGACAGGACATGTACAATCATACAAAAGACAGTTGGAGTAAGAATCAAGGACCACAGCATTTTTTTTTTCTTTTTTCTATTTGGATAATGATAATGAGACGGGATTCGTCGGATTAATCCCCACGGCCAGGCCAGATGAACAAAACTTCGTCTTTTTTCTTAATATACTTCTCCAAGAAAGTTTGTTCTGTTTTCCCGTCAGTTGGGGGCCATTTTCTTAGCAGATGTAACATGTTTTAATGTTGAAATGAACCTTGTTCCCAGTTTCACTTTCGCAGTTAGAGCAGTATCCTTTTTGAAGAATGGAACGCCAGATGTTTTTCTTCTTAGTATGGCATCGGGATCATGGATTCCTGCAAAGCAAATTCGTTGCTTTTCCGAAAACAATTCAAGCTCAGTTGTTGGATTCTTCTCGTAATTCAATTGTTAGCGCGAAGAGTTGTTCGAGCAACAGAGTACATCTAGAAAGACCACTCACATGGCATCACAAAATGATCCTTTAAAATTTCCATCAAGAATAGAGATACAATGAATTGATCGGAAACAATGAGCAGATTTTCTCTACTGCCACCCTCTATATAGCTTTATCTTACACTTACGCCCTAAACAAGGGACCCGTTCCCTAATCCATCTACCCTAACCTGACCATCTATACACCTAACTTCACGGGTCCCGCTCAAAAATATCGGACAAACATAGGAAAAACTGGGGCTACAGCCCGACTTATGTTACATGGAAAAAAAGAATTGGATCCTAAATGAGTAGGTAAGTTAGTTGGAGCTTTGTACAGTGTCATGATACAGCTGGGCCTTCGCGCTTTGCAGATCCCCGGGCGTCCCAAAAAAAAAACTAATCCCCGAGCGGACCGCAGCAGCAGAAGCTCTTTCGTGTGGGATCGCGGAAATCCATCAGAAACATTCAATCACGAAAGGGCAAAAATGCCATTCTAGATGGCAGTAAGTTTCCAAACAACCCCGTCAGTCTCCTTCCAAAGCTTATTCCTGGTTATCCATTACCTTCTCCCATCGAGATTCCAAGCAATCCAGTCGGCAAGCTTTAGCATCTGGCCCATCTAAACCGTGGCAAGGTTGGCACTCATTAACCCAACTGCTGGGGCAATTTTTTCTTTTTCCTTCCGAAAAGCCTTTCACGGCTGCCGATCTGCACAGCCGAACACTGCTCTCAGGCAAGAGCTCAGCTTTTAAAGACAGACGTGGGCAATTAATTCATCCATCTTTTAGCTATCAGCGTTCTTCTTTGTGAGGTTGACGCCCTTTGCCTTCTCCATCTCTGCTTCCTTCTCAGCCTTCTTCTTCTCTAGTTCAGCCTGCTTACAGTTCTCTTCGTGTGATTTCCGGAAAAGCCGAACAAAGTTTAGAAGGGTCGCTGTAACTGGTAGATCAGGCAGCAGAAAGAAACACAATTAAATACATGATGAAAATTAAGAAAACATAAAACTAAAACTATAAAAGCACTTACCCAAAGAAGAAGAAGAAAAGAACTATTAACTATAATAGTTTGGGACTCACCTTGCTCAAAGGGGCACCTTACAGGATCTTCATTGAAGTATAGAGCAAGGGCGTCGGCATTTCTACCCTGCCATCATACAAACGGGGTTTTAGGGCATCACTATGAGAATTTGCGAGGACCATGTCGTATAAGCAATATTTTAAGGTATTCTGGTAAATTACCACAACTTGATATAGATTTGTCAGGGACGCCACCTCTGCCTCAGCAACTCCGATGAATTCCTTTAAAGTCTAAACACGACTTAAAAGAAACAGATTTCAATAAAGAGAAGAAATGGAAGCAAGAAAGATATGATTAAAAGTAAAATTGCTACCAAATTCAAATTAAGAAGAGTTATGGACCTTTCGAAAAACGTCCGATACAGGGCCATCATTTTCAGAGGCTGCCAGTTCCTGCTTAACCTTCTCTAAACCCTTAATAATAGCTTGCATTTCTTCTGCGAGCGATTTCAATTGAATCTGCAAGACATCAAAGTTCCACAGTTTTTAATATAGCTGCATTACCCAGCAGGAGAGCTCGAAGAGATTAAGATTAGGAACCTTTGATGCGACTTCCAAACTAACAAGATCCTTGTAAAAATCGAGGAGCTCAGGGGAGTGATCAGCAAGTTTCTGAGACATGAAAAACAGATATAAGGATTTTCTGTATATTTACCTGATAATTACAGAACCATAGTTAGTTAAGGGACATAAATGAAAGAAAGCATACCTTGCAAAGAAAATGCATGAGGGTCATCTTGTTATTAGTGGCGCGTGTATCAGTAAGTTTTAAGAGACTGTCCAACTTGAACCCAATTGCAGATCCTGAACCCAATAAGACAAAGAAAAACACAAGATAAGAACATTTCTAGCAAGAAAACTCCAAAATCCTCTTAACCAACAAAAGGTTCTCTTATTTATATACTAGATGAGGACTCTAGATATGCACGGAATTAAGCCGCCTTTTTGTTTAACGCGTTATTTATAGCAAATATACTTTTAAAGCAATTTTATTCCTTTGTGCCACGTTCTATGTTTTTTTATACCTTGAGTGGTTTTTTAATAGATATCTTGGCCCATTGTTAGTAAAGAAATTTATTCAATTATAAATAAAATTTACAAAGAAAAAGTTTGAGAAATAATATGGAAGTGATGGCGTGAAATGTGATGAAGAGAAAGCGGAGAGAGGAAGAGGCAAGAGTAATGGGTAGTTATTTGGTCACTCCAGGTAGAGTGTAAATTTACAGATATAACCCTAAGGCCCTCCATATCCAATGGTCCTTAAATTAAAATGTTGTTTTGTAATCGGTATTATTGGAAGAAGGAAAGTTACACCAACTGACTTTCTTCTCCCTTCCGTCGTATAGATAAGGGAGTCAAGGTATCGATAAATGCTCTATATTTAGAAAAGAGGTTGGGAAAACCCAAGAACTCATTGTTTTATGAGTCAGCCTCTAAAGAATTATTTCTCTATCGGTCCTTACCTCTAGCAGTTCCTTGGTTCAATACGTTTCCAAGGAAAAGAATTCTCTTCATGATCTCCTTCAACTTGTAGGAATTTCGCACCTGATATGACAGAAAAACGCCTAAGTCATCACAAAGAACAACATCGATAGAAATATAGGGCTCCTCATAAACTTTGATTGTGTACCTCTTCACATGCAGAGTTTACGGTGGTAAGGCTCTTCCTAAATTCTGAAATCTGCAGAAGATTATTTTATTAGAAAACTAGGCTATCGAAACATTAGACATTAAGACGATTATTATAATTGATTTATGGTTTATATTAATAGATAGAAAATAGTAAAATTGTTCTTATACTATGTAAATTTCATACCCACGCTAGATAATATTAATTAAAGAGCTCATAAGCAAATAATTCATGTAAAATGTTTCATAGACATGACCTCAATTATCAATTCAATTTATAAGAAAATAATTATAAAATAAATAAAAAATCCCAGCTAGTTTAATATTAATGAAAGATTAATAATTATAGAGTCCATAAAATTTTAACATTAAGTATTCGCAATTGTCTTTTTCTTACTCATATTTCATATATTAAGTTTTGTAAATTTGAATAATTTTAGATAATATGACGAATCACTTCGATGAGATATTTACTTAATTTAACTTTTATAAGGCCAATAATAATTATAAAAACTAATTAAGTAAAGTTTAATAATCGTGAATGTCTTTAAAATTATGCATATTTATTTATTAATAAAATAGCAATTGCTTATAAAATAACAATAAGTGATTAGAATTTACCAATAAAAAAGCAATTACTCATAAAATAACAATAAGTGATTAGAATTCTTCTTTAAAGTTTCTTTTGGATATATTTTCTTTAATTACAATAATAACTAATATTATTCAATTTCTATATAACATACTAATTTATTAAATATTTACGATCTTGTCCCTATTTAATAGGGTGGGATACAATTATATATATATGTATATAGATTGATGCTAAAAGAATTTACATGAACGAAATTTTAAAAAAGAAATAACTGAATTATAATTCATTGAGAGACCACC
This sequence comes from Punica granatum, assembly GCF_007655135.1. Classification (NCBI taxonomy): domain Eukaryota; kingdom Viridiplantae; phylum Streptophyta; class Magnoliopsida; order Myrtales; family Lythraceae; genus Punica; species Punica granatum. Next base: position 1,906,685 of record NC_045133.1, read on the forward strand.
AAACCTGAGTTCCGAACTGAATCTTGAAAGAAAATACTCTCAACTTTGATTCCACTCGTGGTACTTTCATTTGCTCCAAAAAGTACTGAAATGATTATAGTTCTCATAAGTCAATAAACAAACAGCAAAAATGCATTATTTGAAACTCAGCAACTCTTTTTCTTGGTTGAATATATATATAAATACCTGCTCACACTTTCCAAGATTCTCCTTGTCGCCAGTATAATTCTATTATATGAAAGAAAAGATGAAGAGTTAACAAGACCAGACACAAGCAAGAGTGAGCAAGTAATCAACAAGAACATGGTAGTAATGGTGAAATGGAAACATTGTTTGAAGCTTCACCTTAAGAAGTTCCATCTCCTCTTTCGTAGGACAGAATTTTATGAGATTCTCCACCTGGTCTACATCTAATACTGATTCATCCATAGCTAAAACTGCAGCCTGAACAGGTACATTAGCTCCTGATTAGCTAACCATGGTTAAGATGTCCAAAGGACTAACACATGAACAACTCTAACCCAAAGAAAATGCTGCTACTCAGTTAATTTAATGGAAACCGCCTTTTTGGTCTTTAAAAAAAAACTATAGAAAAACAAAAAAAAGGAGACTGATAGTATAACTTTATCCCCTTTCAAATTTACAGGAAAAAAGGATCATAGATCAAATGGAGGAAAAGTAAGGTGAAATCTTATAATAAGTGCTCCAGACCAATTTAAGCTTACCATCATGTCTGGGAGAGGCATCTTGACCTTTGTGAGCATAATTTCTGTGTTGTTGGCCCGTCTCAGGTCGATCTACAATGCAATATGAGTCACATTGATGAAATGACAATATAACAGTTCTGCACATGTATCATAATTTATCAAAGTCAAGGCCAGCTTCAGAGAAAAAAATAATCAGATTACCAAGTGGACTTTATCAGTTTTAGATCCAACAGACTTTCGTCGCCCTCCACCTTTATCAGCTGGTTTTGGGACATTCACAGAGAAAAGTGTCTCCAATTCCGAGACGTCAAACCCAGACACCCTGCAAAAGTACGTTACAATATAAATTATCAAAAGCAAGTTTAGAGCTTTCAGCAAATTAGAAAAATATTATGCCCAAAGGCAAAGATTACAGAGAAAGAAAGAGAGAACTAATACGCACTGAGTTTCTCCAATTCTCTGCAATTCGTCCCATAAGCTTCCTTGCAGTGCCCTTGTTACTTTGCTCCAATGCAGAGGCTTCAAGGAAGATCTCCTAGCGGTAGCAGCCATCCCACCTGGCCGTGCAAGCCCCCGTCCTCTTCCGGCACCAAGAGGTGGAGGACCAGGAGGAGCAGCAGCTTTTGCCCCGAAAGGAGGAGGTGGTGGTGGTCCACCCCCAGGAGGCCTTGGTGCTCCTGGAGGGCCAGGAGCATGAGCGCCAGGAACAGGCGGTGGAGGTGGGGCTCCACGAGAAGCTCCACCTGGAGGTGGTGGCGGCGTTGGTGCTCCACCCGGTGGAGGTGGTGGTGGAGGTGCTCCACGTGGTGGTGGAGGTGGAGGCGGTGCTCCGTGTGATGGCAGTGGAGGTGGAGGAGGGGCTCCGCGTATTGGAGGTGGAGGTGGAGGTGGGGCTCCACGAGATGGCGGAGGAGGTGGAGGTGGTGCTCCAGGCAGAGGCGGCGGCGGCGGTGGGGCCCCGGGCAATGTAGGTGGTGGAGGTGGGCCTCCTCGTATTGGAGTCGGAGGCGGTGGAGGTGGGCCCCTTTGTATAAGTGGAGACTGTCGCGGAGGCGAAGATCCACCAGGTAATGGAGGTGGGGGTGGAGGAAGAGGAGGTGTTGCAAATGAGGCTCTTATTGGTAGTGATGGTGTTGGCGGGGGTGGTGGTGGTGGAGGAGTTGGAGTTCCCCGTATTGGAGGAGGTGGTGGTGGAGGTGGGGCTCTACTTAATTGAGTTGGTGTTCCAAGTGGAGGCGGTGGCGGCGGCGGCGGTGGAGGGAAAAAGGCGCCGTGTGTTGGAGGAGGAGGTGGCGGTGGAGGTGGAGGAGTAGCTCCTCGTAGTATAGGTGGTGAGGGTGGGACTCCATAAGATGGAGTTGATGATGTCGGCGGTGGTGGAGGAGGCGGTGGTGGCGCAACTTTTGGCGTGATCAAAGTAGCACTTGAATATGGAGGCGGTAGGGGAGGTGGAGTAGGTGGAGGTGCTGAACCAGCCACTGCAGTAGCTGTTACTGATGAAGATACATGCTTCCAAGGTGGTGGGGGAGGTGGAGGTGGCAAGCTCATTCCACTACTTTGCCTACCTGAAGAAGGGGGAGGGGGCGGTGGAGGCGGGAGAGGAGACTGCAAAACTGTCCTAACATTATGGTGATTGGATGTCACAAATGGTGGAGGGGGAGGGGGAGGGGGAGGGGGAGGAGTAGGGATAGTGCCCCCAAAAGATGTGGAAGCTGGAGCAATCGACAAGCTGCCTGAACGAGGCAGAGGTGGCGGCGGCGGCGGCCTAGGGGGTGGTGGAGATAGAGGAGATGGTGGAGACTCTGGCAGTGGCGTTGTCGGAGCAACCTTCTTCTGCAAGCTAGGGGATGTATGTGCTGAAGTTGACACTGGAGAATCCCCTTTCAGTGTTGATGTCGTTTTAGGCGAATCCTCTTTTATCGGGGAAGTCGTTTTCGGCGGAGAGGATGTGGGTGTAGCAGCTCCAGGGCCAACATTAGGGGCGGAAGGACTTTTCAATCTGACACCCAAATTAGGCTCTTTTGGAGAAGTAAGAGTAAGGATCGGCGGCGCACTATTATGTCTCGAGGGAGGGTAAGTCACGTGCATTGAATTAATGTGAGAGCCCTTGTTCGGCGGAATCCACCTATGCACCACATTTGGCTTCGCTTGTTTCCCATTGATTGCCTGTGGTTCCTGCGATTTATTATTAGTCTTCTGTTTGGGTGCTGAATCTCCACTAGATTTTGAGTTGACCGAAACCCCTTTCTTAGGTGGCGATAACAGAGACTTCTCGAGCTTCTGCCTCTCGATATCATCATTCGACTGCTGTTGAGTATTGGCCTCTATATTCTTTTGTGTAGCCGTGTCTTCAACAGGATGCCCATTTTCAACATCTTCATGCTTTTCCTGCACATCAACCTCATCCTTTGACGGGAGATTCTCAGCAGTCACTCTCTTGAACTTAATATTCCCATCATCTATGCCAATATCCTTTACCGGGTCCCGCTCCTCATCATTCCTGTACTGAACATCATCCACAACTATGTCCTTGACTGCATCAATACTTGAATCCAACTTCACTTCCTGTTTCGAACTCCCATCATCCGATGCACAATCGAGAAATGCATGAGGGTCCGCATCCTCCTTCCAGATTTCCTTATGGTCCTCTTCATCCTCTGGCAGGGCCACGTCCTGCACTGTGCTATCGATCTCTCCCTTAGCTTCCTGAGAGTCCACCACACTACTGAAAATCTCCTCGACCTCGAAAAACTCCTCAGGAGAAGCAGCCTCGGTCTCATTCCCATCTTCGGTGAACGTGTCTGTGGTGAGAGTAGGCACAACAGTATCAGCATCCATAAAGAGCACCTGATACAGAGATGAGTAAATGCGATTCATTCAACTCCCGCAGGACATTACAGAACAGAAGGCTTGTGAAAAGAAAATATGGAAAATTACCTGAGCCCTGAAATCTCTCGGAAACTGGTCCTTGGCATCCCATAGGACATCAACCTCGTCCCGGGAGAGCATTAAGATATTTTTCCGAACAAATGCCGTGTGGAAAACTATCCTGAACATGATCTCCTCCCGAACTAAATCCTCGTCCATGTGGATGCACTCGAGAACAACATCCCCCTGAACTCGACAGTGGATATCTATCTTAACCAGCAAGCACTCTTCCTGCATTTGCAAGACCCCAAAAAACTATATCAATAACTCTTTCCTTTCAAATGTTCATCTTACATTTTATAAGGGGAAAAGTTGTCTTCACCATCTCCACTCATTCGATATATCACAAATCAAATAATTTGCTCAATTCTTCATCATATTTCGTAAAGAATTTTGCTTGTTAAGAAGGTAACAGTGACTCTTCCGGTTTTAAGTTTTCTTTTCTTGAAGACCACAAGTTCAAAGCAGTGATAATCATACTGCAAATGTGTTTGTCAATGAAATCATGAAAACAAACTTACTTCATTCTGAAAAGAACTGCGAACAAGAAAGAGACTCAAATGCATTGCTCATGCAAGAAACATTCGACGCAATAGGGCTGAAAGGCATGCATGGAAGCTACATTTCCTTTCAATGGACTTGTAAGAGCATAACTCAGATAGAGATTCTGTCACAAGAATAAACTGACTTGTCCAAGTTTTGATTTGATATGTTTTGATAATTGCATGTAATACGGTGACATACGTGGCAGAAGAGGCAAACCGATATTTTAAACATTCCTAAACTTCTCAAATATCAATCCAAGCATTTACCGGTGCATAGTGGCGCACACTCTTTTTCATCTTTGAATTCGAAAAGAGGAGCTTAGAGCTTCTATTAGCCGGTGTTGAGGGGTCTTGACCATAAACGCGAACCACAGGCCTACAGCCTTTTCCTCCCTCAAACAAGGGGAGAACTCTCAGATTCAGACAGTCAAGGAGTAAGGGCGTGTCTGAGGGAGGCCACTCCAAACTCAAATTCCTCCTCGATATGTACTGCAGATATCTCATCTGCGAAGGCTGCGGGTTCAAAGGAGACAACAGATGAAGGAGTTCCCGAGGTGCCTGCTTGTAGACCATTTCAAGAGTCTTCTGCTCTCCACTGTATTGTTTCCGGTATAAGAGGAGACCAGCAAGCATGAAAGCAAGAACAGGCCATCCTCCTCTTTCACAGTGCATCAAGAGAACATTCTGCTGCCCTTCTAATGATAACCAACTTTCGCTCGATTTAAGGAAGTGGTGGATCATTTCTAATGGCAACAAGGGACAGCCCTCGTACTGCCGAGGATAGTCCATAACCGTCATGTCATAACTAGACAAGATATCCGATATTTGACTCCGCTTCTCTCCTTCTCTGAAGTTGAATACCATGAACGATGCCTCAGGAAAATAATCCTGTAGCTGCGTTACGATCCTGCCCATGTAGACCTTGTACTCATCTTCTTCCAAGACTTCAGTCGAGAAGCAGCAATCAAACACTGCAAAAGAACAAACAAAAAAGAAAATGGAAAAGTTGAAGCTCGTGGCAATGATTCCAATACGAACCTGATTCGGCTTATACTTAGCAGCACACTTAATGCAGCTCTTCAACAGCAATCTGCTATCCATATATTACGAGGAACCAAACTCCTATTCACTGTAATGCCCCACCAACCAAACTTCTTCAAAATTTTCTAGTGACAGCAAGAGATACTAAGAAATCTGGGGCAACTAGCTTCGCCTTATACCAACAGAGCATACCCAACAATTCCAGAAAGAAGAGTTCCGATGTGTTCTGATCACTGCATTGCACATTAGACTTGAGATCGAAACTTAGTCGAGAGCTAGTGGCTATTTCCCCTAATCAGGAAGTCTAACAAGCCAGAAGCTCCCTCGCTTTGCCCTAACCAGCCAATGTAAGAACCCTAATGCCCACAAAGCTAAATTGAGCTACAAAATGAAAGGCGAGACATAGGGCAGATTCAACCGACGACCCGCAACGGCATTCTCCCAAATGTGGATTGAGAACATGATAATTGAGCTGAAAAACCAGCTGAATTGAGCACGGAAATGACGAGCTAACCGGTCAAAGGAGCTGGCAGGAGGAGGAACGTACCGTAGACCCGCTCGGAGATCTCAAGAAGCCGGTCGGGCGGCTTCCGATAGAAGAAGCGTCTGAACAGCGCCATCTAAGTGGCGCTGTTACGCCACCGATCGGATCCAAAACCGTCGTGGTCGGTTCTCCGGGGTTAAACCCACAAATCGGATGAACGGGTGGAGCCAAGGTCGGGCACGGATCTCGCTGTCGCACTCCAATTTCCTGAGGAGGGCAGATCTCGCAGCCAGCAATTGTTGCTAAAATTGAACACGACCCCGCCAAATCGAACCCAACAGCAGGGAGCTCGGGGGAGGGATTGGGGGCAAAGAAATGGGGGGGAATAATCCCGGGATTGCTCGAGGGTTTGGTCGCCGGAGAGGAGTGATGATCAAGTAAATTGGGTAAGAAGGAAGGGAGGGAGAGATGGTGATGATGAATGGGGATGGATAATAATAATAATAATAATTAATGACGAGAAATGAGGGAGGAATCGAAATGGGCAAATCACATGGGGTTGTTGTTGCTGAGAGGAGAAGTGGACTGAAAAGGAGAAGAATGCACACTAAGGTAAGACCCTGTCTGTGTCTCCTGCAAAGGAAGAGAGAGAAACAGAGGGAGGTTAGAGAGAGAGAGAGAGAGAGAGAGAGAGAGAGACAGAGAGAGAGAGAGAGAGAGAGAGAAAGGAAGGGGGTGGAGAGTTTTGTTGTTGGGTAAGAAGAGGAAATGACTGAATTTGATGGGGATGGGGATGGGATGGGATGGATTTAATTGATTAAATCAAAATGGGATCTTCTTCTTCTTCTTCTTCTTCTTCTTCTTCTTCTTCTTCTGTATGTGTACACATGTGGCAATGACGACACTTGTGTGGGCTATCAGGACACCACCACCACCATGGCAGATATAGAGAGAGAGAGAGAGACACTGTAGAGAGAGAAAAGTTGCAGAGGTAGGGAAGATCAGATGTTGGGGGGGATGCAAGCTTCGTCGGGATACGGTTCTTGCTTTGGTCCTTCCTTTTTCAGGCTTTTTCATCCAATTTTGCTTTGGCTCAACTCAATCGGAAAGACACCGAGAGAGAGAGAGACATGGGAAGCTCGGTGGGTAGTTTTCTGATTCATCCGTTCATTCATCTTCATCTTCTTCTTCTTCAGGCGGCCATTGTTGGAAAAAAAAATGTTCCTTTTTTACCTCTTTCAGACAATGTCTGATTGATTTATGTTTACTGTTGGGTTACGGCCAATTATTGTTTTTAAACGGTAATGCTTTTTTGGGCCTAATTTGGTCATTTTGTGATTTCAGGGTGTTTCTTTCTTTTTCATTTCTTTGGGGGGTTATAATTGTAATTAATGTTTTTTTTTCATTTAAAGGAAATTCATCTTCAGTTAAAAAAATAAATACTTCTTTCAGCATTTTGATTAACAAGAATATTGAAAAGTCTAACGAAAATAATTTTTGGGATATCAAAAAAAAAAAATTTGGAAAAATGAAACCGCTCATCGTGCAGTTGACTGGGCGTGTAGGGTTAAATTGCTCGTTTTCTAGACATAACCATAGCATGCTAAGATCATCCCTTCCATTTTTCGTTGCCGCGGTCATTAATCTACGAGAGTAGTTTGCAAGTCGAGCTCTGGCAAGCTAGTCTCCATACTTTGGCTCTTAATTTAGCATTAAATGATTTTTTTTTCCATTGCATGCAAAACGTAAGAAAATGAATTGATTTTCAAAAAATGCATTCAAGTTCCTAGATCTTTTTTTTTTCTCTAGAAATATATGGTTCACTCGAAATGAAGGAGTCAAAATTTACGATATGACGACTATTCTGATGTTCTATAACATGCATTATAACTCCATTTCAAAATTCTAAATTCATAACAACACTTAAGAATAACTGATTTCAATACTTTCACGGAAGATCAACTAATATTTTATGTGAACGTAAATGAGAATGCAGAATATCAGAAAAATGCATAGTAGGATATTGCGTGCATAGACAGCTTTTTGCCGCCTGGCCACATTATATTTGCACTATAGCATCTTCAACAATTACAGCGCTAATTAGCATACATTTTTAAGAAAATGTTTATTTGTGATAGATAAATATAATTATTTAATATTACTGTAACAATATAGTGAACATTGGATTCATAACATTCCAATAAAATCGCGAAAAAAAGAGAGAAAGAAATAATAAATTAGCCCCAAATCCCAATAATTCCAGGCTTATAGCAGGTGGGTGAAATCATCGCCTCGCACGCCCAATTCCCCCCTTTGCTGTTTGGCGCGTAAGTTTGATTATGGTCAGACAAATTTGACTTGCCACTGCCACGTCATCTCTGGGTAGATCTTTTATTATTACTAACATAGGTACCATGTTCTACCATTTCTAATTTTGCTAAGTGAAACGAGAAAGAGAGTCAAGTGTTCGTGGCACACTTTCTTATTTGATAATTTAAAAGTTTCATATTTGGTTTTCATTATATGTCTATTTTTATTAGAGTTTCTATTTGCTTATTTTAGGTATATATGCCTCATTATAAATGAAAAGATTTTCTTTAGAAAAATAGGAAAAAAATTAATTTGACAGAGCAAACTTTACCGAGGAAAGTTTACAAAAATCATATGAGTTTAGCCATTGGTGGATTCGTTCTCTTTCTCTTAATAATAACTAGTCGCATAACCTGTGTGCTACCTATGGGATAAAATAGATTAAAACTGTTTCAATAAACCCCTAAAAACCTTATGTCCCAATTGATTTTTAATTCTACTCCATTTATCTTCAATTTAACGACACAATTATTACTTTTCATTTTTCTTCAATTTTTTAACAATTCAATTTAATTTTTAATACTAAATTTTCTTAACTATTTATTACTTTTTTCACAATTTAACAATACAATAATTACTTTCTCTAAACTATTTATTAATTTTTCACACTTTTTCTCAGAAATCAACAACACAATCATTACAAATCAATTAAAACCAAAACTCAATTCTACTTAACTCTAAAACCAAACACAACCTAAGACTTTGTTTGGTTTTGGAGTTCAACTCTATTTACTCTACTTCACTTATTTTTAATTTAACAATACAATTATTACTTTTTCTTTTTTCTTAAATTTTTTTATCTTACCATTCAATTCAATTTTAATACTAAATTCTTTCAACTATTCATTATTTTTGCCACAATTCAACAATACAATCATTACTTGTTCTCAACTATTCATCATTTTTTTCATTTTTTTCTCATAATTCAACTACACCATCATTACTTTTTATTTTTCTCCATCCACTTTATTATTACAACCAAATTATATATATATATATATATACATAATTGAAATGCAGTTGAATTAAACTGAATTTATTTCCAAACAACCCCTTAATCTCTTACCTTATTGATGGATAGAATCTTGAAGGAAAGATAAAAACAGAAAGGTGATGGAGGCAACAGTCCAGGAGGGGAGGGCGATAAAAAGGGGAAAAAAAATGGAGGCAATGATCATCCCCTCCATCGGGAGGTAATTCTCTATTATATCTATAAATTTATCCTCAATCATGTAATTTCTATTGCGGAATTATTTTATCAAGGACTTCTTTTGAAATAAAAAGTGAGGCCAAAGGGAGGGAGGCTTTCCTTTTGTAATAGTATAGATTGATAGATGTAGATGTAATCAACAACAAGAACAATATAAATTTTCATTTATTAACTAATTGTAAAAAAATTATTTGCATGTTTCAAATAAAAAGTTCGAAGCAGAAAAGTTTCAAAGAAAAAATTATCATTTTCTTGGCAGAATATTTGTATGAAAAATATCCAGTAAAATTTCAAATACCTAAAAATGTACGAAAAAATATATATATTAGTCGGTGTAATTGATGAGTTTCGTTGATACTTACGCGGATTAACTGCAATCTTGAAAATGAGTCATCATGCATCAAATTTAACAAAATCATGGCATTTTGAAAATTTGTTGATTAAATTTACTTTATAAGATGAGGAAAAAAAAAAAGGCAACATCGGGAACAATTATTAGTATTAGAGCTTTTCAGTTTTCACAATAAATAAAGCGCAACGTGGGATAAAAAATTGCCTTAAATTAATCGTGGATTCGGTGTGCGGCAACGGGCCGAAAAAAAAAATCAAAGAAAGATATGGTCTGCTGCGCACAGACTATTTTACATTATCTGAGTTCAGCCAATCAGACCAGAACCATAGTACACGGTGACAGTTCTTGTAGAGCTGATTGGCTGAGCCATCTATTCCACCGTGCAGCGCGCACCACCGGATCCCTCACGTGCGATATTGTCTCCACCCGTGCAAAATGGGCCTATTTAGGATTTGAATGCATGCAAGCTAAGTCCATCCAATAACGCAGCGTAGTGGGCCCCATTCCCGTTTTCGTGGGCTAATCCCTTCCTTCCTGAACCGACCGATGGCAAGAGCTCTTCGGTTCGATCCCATGCCTCGTGGTGTCAGGAGGAACCAATAGCGTACTCATAGAATAGCTTATAGCTCGAAAGATGATTATCTGTTTCGTGAAGTGCTAGAATGAATGTGAAATTTTTTTTAACGTATTAGAGCTAGAAATATTTAGTAATGTATCTTCAAGGTGACATGGTTATTTATGCGATTTCCCATAAAATTCTACTCGTAATCCACAGCGTAACCGAACTATACTTTGAAATGCGTCTTTCGTATATCCTCGCACGATGGACACATATGTTGATAATAATTACCCCTGAAAAACCATGCAATTACACGAATTAAGCTATGAACACCGCTGATAATAAGTTCTCAGTGCCTAATTACCTTATTGTACCCCTTTTCTTGTCATAGACTCGTCGGGAAAATGGGGAAAAGGACAGAGACAAAAAAGAAAATTACATCACGAGACCAGCACGTGATTAAGGACCGACCGAGCCGAAGAAAACAGCCAATTTCCCTGACAATCATAGAGGCAATGAGGTGGTTTGACTTCATCATTGTCAAGCGACCCCCTAATTAGCCACCAATTAAACAATTAATTAATCAACCGTGATGTCCGATGCAATTGACAGTCTGTACGGTTAATTTTCGGATTTTATCGGCAGTGAAAGGATGCAAAGTTCAATGAAAGCACATCGCGGCAAAACAGAGCAAACTAACTAATGCCCTGAGTGAAAATTAGACCCGATAATTAGATTAGAAGGGCTCTTAATTTGTAGAAAAACAAGTAATTAACTAATCGGAGCATTGTGGTGTAAGCCTAAGGGGTATAGAGTGCACGTGCTGCCCACTCCATCAAGCCATCCAATTCCACGTGGCAAAACGTGAGCTGTGCCTCTCGATCAAATGGCGTCAACGTGAGGAGAAAGTCAGCACAACGAAGGGCGAAGATTGAATCCCGTCTGTCATGGGCCCCACTTACTTTCACTGCAGTGAAGGTCAGATGTCTAATTATGTGTATGTTAAGGAGCAATAATTACGTCTAATGCAGCGGGTCCCGCTTTCTAATGGCTGATTAGGGAGGACGAGGACTCTCACGGTTTCACTAGCTTCCCGACCCGACCCGACACACCGGCCTTGAGCCATATTGGATTGAGGACGGGCACATCTGCTGGCTTGGCCAAAAGGGACTGAACAGGTGACAACGATCGTTCCCCGACAAGTTCATCGACTGGCAGGCAAGGATGCCGATAAAAGGAAAATGACATGGAACAAAATCGACGATCGGTCTGGTTCGGTTTCAGGGCGAGTACAATAGGGTTTACCATAAGTAAGATTGCACCAAAATCCTACGGTCCTTACACGTTGGCCCATATTTTGGTCCTGTCTTCACCTTATGGGTTATCCCCACAATAATTGAGGGCCTCCTTCCACATACACCAATTGCAAAAGTACACCCACAATGAATTAATAAACGATCTTTGGCCTTTTGCTTTCTTTTCGTAGAAGGGAGAAATTCAACTTACATCCAACGATGCATGACAAACTGCACTTGAAATTTTAGGGAGCAATATTTTGAAAATCTGATCGGATTTTTCGCTCTGAAATGTATTATATGAAGTTATGGAATCTTTTTTTATAGTAATGATTCTAATGCTGGTGATATTGTAGAGGCTATTATGCTCAATGATCGATGATGCGATGTCGTGAAGCATTTAAATGTTTTATAAGGAGATATTGATGTTGATTGATTCACAAGTTGTTGTTCCCCAGTTGATTCTAATGGATATATTGGCAGATACTTGGTCGTATGTTCTTGTAAATAAACTTTCAGATACTCTCTTGTAATTTTGCGGGAAAACAAACAAATGAGTACCGACTTCCACGCTTAATTATAAGTGCGAGGACAAGGGCTGCTTCCAAGTTCACCAGTCGGGATCGACATTGAGGAGCCGAGTTGATTGAAACGTATACAGATCGGTCGCTAACCAGTGCACTCTAGAAAATAAGTTTCCACAAGTTACCATTAGTCTTTTCATCATTTCTATGTCCAAGAGTCACGATTCGCTGAAGCGAAGGGTTTCTCGACGATGATCATTACAGTAGCAAGGCTGATCAAGGAGGAGAAGCTCGAACCTGAACCCGAACTCGAACTCGATCAGCTCCATTTTTGGAGGTCGGGTCTTGGATGTCTTTTTGGGCTTGCTGGGGTCTGTCCACTTGGTAATGGGCTGGGACTTATGTGGAGCTCACAGCCTCACTTAAATCCTAGCCCGAGGAAATGTGTCTCCCCGTTGCCTTGTTTTATCTGTTCGATACAATGATCCTTGGGATTTCGTATAGTTCTTCCCCCTGAAACTTGAAAATGCCTAGGACAAGCACAGGGACACAGGTGAGATTCCTATCAGATTATATGGCAGAATTTGGACGTTTTCCGGTCTATTGTATCGATGTCCTCGGATATTTGAATGTGTTTCGGGACAACTACATGATGTTAATAGATTTTCGTGATGGATGTTTTTGACACCAACTGCTTTGACATCTCGTGTTTTCCAGGAAACAAACTAAAGCTCCGATCCTCATGTTTTTGTTGCTTTCGGTTCACCTTTCGGATCAAGATTCGGGGATGGATTTGATATGAACATATAACACATTAACGATCAGTTTTTTAGGTAGATACATTAACGATCAGTTTGCCCCGGAAAACACATAAAATAGTTATTCCTTTCCTTTGATATCTTTCCTTTAATGGCCTGAGTTGACAGAGAGTGGAGATCGAAGAGAGGACTTGCAAGCAAAATTATCGTTATCGTCATTGATCTGTACACTGTCGGGGAGATTCAGTAGAATTTGCGAAAGAGAAGGCAAGGAAAGATATTACAAGGGGGCTATAAGAGAATCGTAAACTAAACCGAAGGGTTACGATACAACTGCTCTTGCTTCCTGAGTACGGCCGGCTATGTTGCCTCGCCATGCTGATCAGCCTCTGCTCAGCTGTTACCCGAAATGTGAAAGATCTATACGGTTATAGTGTTTCCCCAATCCATCCATTTGACCTTGCCAGACTTAGAGCTAGCGACGGCTCTATGTCTGAACATCATCAGAGGTTGTTCTCATCCCCGCTGCAAGACGAGGGTAATTCCTGTTGGAGGTTTCTGAAAACTCATCCATAGGATTACTTCCCTTGCTTCTTGGCTGCAAATCGAGAGATCGCCCGATCAGGGAGTCAGTAATGGAATAAAAAGTTGCAGCATGATCGACTTACAAAACAGATCCCTGAGCTCGATGTATTCCTTCTCTTTCACCATCTCCACGATCATAAGAAAGTTACCGAGAAAGAAAGTACCTCTCTGGAACCATGACTTCCGCACAGCTTGTCGGATCTGACGCTCGTGTCTCTCCAAGAGCTCATCGACTCTATGCGACTGCGACAGAAGGGGCCCCGAAAATTCGACTTTTTCTGCATTAGAATGATAACCCTGCCACACAATGGACATTATAATGAATATAATTGCACTGACGACTAATCAACAGAAAATTAACTTCACAAGATCACAGCTTCACGATTTGGTTTGGTTTCCATTGCTCGCGAGTATATGGGCATGTTGACTTGCTTCTGGAACTCGTGCCTAAATAGTAAATATCCACCGACTCTCAAGCAGTGTGAATGCATTTTTAGAAGGATCCAAAGGCATTTATTTCCGGGTGCGAAGATATTATCGGCTTATTCATTTCGCCAGACTTACCAAATCGCTTCTCTTAGATGACATTTCCTCCCTTAGGTAGAGCTTCAGCGATAGCTCCTGCGAGTGGTACTCATCGGAAGCATCGAAAGAGTCAGGTCGCTCAAACGGGCCCCACTGTTTATGCACCATCGCGTGCTTCATGGTCTCGTAGGAATCGTAACCCCCTCTAGAGTGGCCACGCCCCTCGTGCAATAAGCTCCCATTATCATGTCGCTTGGAGTCGATATTGCTCCTCGATTGAATAGCGGCAGAGTTGTTCTCCAAGACATTGAAGATGTGGCCCCGAGAAATGGACCGAGAGTGGTGAGCCCTACCAGAGGAGCTGTCCTTCCTTCTCTTGGCCCAAGCGAAGCCGCTCGAGGAAGATACTTCCAGTGGCCCTGAGAAGGGGATGTCCCCTTGAGACGCGTTCTTTGCATGAGAAGCCTCATCGGGCAGATCAAAGGAAGGCTTTGGTGCCTCAACACCTGAATTAGCATTTCCTTCCTTGAGAATATGTACCGCTCCATTAGTATAAACCTTGTGAGCAGCTTTCATTTGGGACGGGAAATCCTGCAAGAAACAATCAGCTTAAGTCGGCTTTCGGACAAGAATGTACATAATCATCAAGATATATCCGGTGGGAGCACCTCCGATGGCGCCAATTTATTGGTCCCGAGCGGCTTCCTTGATGGTTTTCTCGTAGCGTCAGCGCCACGGAATCTACTACCATTACTCTTTTTCCTGGAAATAAAGTCCATAGATGATAGAACACGTCAGAAAAACAGTAGTGATATTTTAAGATTAGACTGTTCAGAATCATGTCCACGATGTCTGCTTATTATTGTTATCATTATTATTTTTCTGAAAGCGAAACATTTTTATCTGCTAAGGAAATGTCTAGACGAATCAAGTCAATGGGGACTCATTACCTCTTTGCCTCCTCGCGATTTTTCGCATCGATCTCTTTGCTAGGAGGGTATATGGGCAAGCTCGATGGGTCACATGCGTATGGCTTTGTTTTGAAATACTGAACAAATCATGGAAATATATAATTAATTCTACATCAGTAAGAATCTCAGCCTCAATAATTTCCACTTGCTTTTGGGTTTTTTCCCCCCCCCCCCCCTAAGAATCCAATGAGGATATTATTGTTTTATGTTTTCACCTCAGATGCGAGAGCCGAAGCAGCAGTCCCGCGCTTGTGAGGTTCAACCGAAAGCAAGGTTTCAATCAGGTCGACAGCAGAAGGCGGCAAATCTCTGAAGGTCTCCCGAAGGGAGCTGTCATAAGGTTGCTGAGGCCTGAACAGAGTCGAGTGAGGAAGCCTCGATTTCTTCCAGTAATCATCGGGCGGGGAGCCACATAGCTTAAAGATCTTGTGCAACTGTTCCACCTGGAGATGTGCAAGAGAAGCTCTTCAAGAATGTTTTTTAGCTTGGTTAAGTTTGGCTTAAAGAAACACAAACCACGGAGAATATTTGATTACTGCTTTGATCTAAATTCTAAATGGTAACTACCTCAGTTCTTCCTTGAAGAATGGGTTTCCCAAGAAGAATTTCAGCAAAAACACACCCAACACTCCATAGATCAACTGAAGCCCCATAATCTGTTGATCCAAGCAGAAGCTCGGGAGGCCGGTACCATAACGTCACAACCCGACTGGTCAAGGGCTGCCTCTGAGAAGAAACCCAGAAGTTTGCTAACCCGAAATCAGCAACCTTCAGAATTCCCTCATTGTTCACGAGAAGGTTTGACCCTTTAATGTCGCGGTGCATCACACCTCGTGAATGGCAGTGCTCAATCCCAGACAACAACTGCTTCATGTAACACTTGATCTGCACGAAAAAATTAGTTGCACCAATGAGCACAAAAATATATTTCATTTTTGCGGTCCTTTTAGTCACTTTTCAACATTTCACACAAAGAAGGATAACCGACTAATGAACGAACACTATTTGGTGCATCACCAAAACCCAAAAATTAAATAAACAAACCTGTGCCTCACTGAATTTGATGTCGGGGCAAGACAACAGCCCAGTGATATCATGTTCCATATACTCAAACACAAGGTATATACTACATGACAATCTTGAAGTAATTAAGCCCTCCAGTTTCATGATATTAGGGTGGTCCAGCCTGCGGAGAATCAGTATCTCTCTCGCCATGAACCTGACACTCTCAGGCTCGAAGTTGTCAAACCGAACCTTCTTTAGAGCAACTATCCTTCCTGTCTCAAGATCCCGTGCTCGGAAAACACTGCTGTATGTGCCCTGTCCAATCTATTGCAAACAGGATAACCAAAATGGAAGATAATTAGATTGAAGAAAGCTAACAGCAGCTGTAGCAGTTGAGTACTCAAACTCCTCTCAGACAATTTTCCATCGACTCTGAAGTCGATAGTACGTCGAGATAATTACTACCGCAACCTTTTCCGGAAATCTTGCGTGAAAAGGCAAATTATACCAAACAAAGATCATGTCAAATACAAAATGGACATGGAAGCAAGCAGTCCGATCACTAAATGCCAAATTTTGAACCTTTAACAATGTTCTCAATTGAGGATAAACTATAAAGAAAAGACAGAAACTTAAACCACAATAAAAGATGCAGCCTTCATTCCAACGCCATCAACTAACAACAATGGCATATCATTCACCCAAAATCGATCACGAAAACTACCCGTTTTACGTACAAAATGCAATTCCAGGACCCAGGGAATTCAAGCAATGCAACCTTTTCCAATTTCTCAAAGGCATCAGCCCTGAGAGGCACCCAGCCCTGGATGGCCTCGCCGGCCACGGCGCTCAGCCATGCGGGCCACCCAGCAGCCACCTGCTCGCCCTCCACATACTTCTGCAGGTTCCCGAGCCGGAAGCTCACAGAATCCCCCTCCTTGGAGGTCGACCTCCCCGACTCGCATGCCCCCACCTCGCTCCCCCGCCCCACCGCAGCCAGCTCGGCCTTTTTCTTCTCCAGCTCGGTCCATCCGACCCGGGACCGCCCCGAGCTGTTCCTGCACCCTCCTGCTGGGCCCACATTGCCGTCCCGGAACAGGCCCGAGTGGTCGAACGCCGGGGTCACGGAGACCGCCTGCTTCGAGGTCACGCACCCCATGAAGCTCGCTCAGACCTCAGACAACCATAGGAAGGATAAGGAACCGAGTCCGCCGCCGTCGCCCCCCCGCCAAGCGACCGGGGGCCGACCCGGATCCCGAGAACAGAAAAACCCGGAACCGGAACAGCTTCGAAAAGCTCCTTGTTTCCCGGGGATGAATTCAGGTGAGGGACAGAGCAGAGAGAGCAGGGGGTTGGGTTGGATAGATTCAGGGGAGAAACGATCAAAACCTTCGAAAGACAATTTATACGGAAGCTAAAGATAGAAGCTTCTCCTCAGTCCCTGTCGAAAATTCGCTGTCTCTCTCTCTCTCCCTGCGGGGGGAATTATCTTTGACGTTGAGCTCAGCGGCAATCGCGGGAAGGGTAGATTTTCAATGGACGGAGGGAAGGGTGAAGGCTCAGACAGGGGAAGAAGGAAAGGAACAGGGGGCGGGCGGAATCAGCGGAAAGATTGAAACTTGGAGGTCTCTGAGACGTGGGGGCTGTAGGGCCAGACAGTATATAATGGCGAATGAAAGTGATTTGAGAGCCTTTTTGGCATGGCTTGACTTCCTTCTTCTTTTTCTCCCCCCTCCCGACAACGCCGCTGTTCGACCTTCCCTCTTCATGCCCTGTTCTTGTTCTCATTTGCCGTTCTGTTCTGTCTCCATTGTCTCCCCTCTCCTCTCCTATCCTCTCGTCGTAATGTTCCTAACCGCGTCGGAGCAATCGCAGCCGTTGGTTCATTTTTATCCAGTCACAATATATAATACGTTTGGTGTTCGGGTATTCGTGATCGTCATGCCCCACGAATGAATCAAAATTGTATGTGAAACGGGTATAATATATCTTTTTTCTTAATTAGTTGCACATTATAGGAGGATGTACGTGATGATTCGGGGGGATTAATCCCGATCATCGAGCTGTTCGAACTAAGCGACCTGGGGTCGAACCGTGACCACCCGATCCTTGGGCCAATATGACAACGAGGGAGGCGCGTGAGAGGATACTGAAATTTTCGTGGATTGAGGGGTTGGCTCATCGTTGACTTGTTGACTAATCCGAGTAATTGGGGGATTCTGAATTATTATTTTTTCCCCTTAAGAATTTTAAATTGAGGAAGAACCTCCGTCCACATGAGTGACAGAGCGGAAGGGGCCTAAGTCAATTAGGGTGACTTATTTCTCTATGCATTCACACGGAGAGTTATGTGATCGAATTCGCGATATTGTTCGAGGCACTCATGTCTCGAATCTGTATCGAAAATTTTCGAGATAACTATAAATTGTATAGTGAGAACAAACTTATAACAGATAAAATGTGATATGCTATGAAAATTTTACATCGCTTATAAGCGTATTTAAACCAACCTAAGGACTAATGAGTTGGATCGATCGGTAAGTTACCGAACTAATCACTTTGGGAAACTTTAATGATCATTTGCTGCTATTAGGTGTTTCAAGCTGTGGAATGTATTATGGTAAGGGAAATGGAGAATATGGTGAGAAATTGAGAATAAGAAGAGTGAAACTGTGAAAGGCCGCAATTGATTAAAGTGAGAAAAGGAAAAGGGCAATTGCAAAAAGAAAAAAGAAATAAAAAGGTAAAGTTGAATAATGAGTTGGGCTTGGGCATTCATTAAATATGTGGATAATCATAAAAAGGAAAAGGTTCAAAAAAGTAAATATTTTTTAAAGAGATATTTTCATAAGTTGCAGTTATTAAAACAAAAGAGAGAGAAAGTTGGGAGGAATGAAGACAATATTCACTCTTTTTCTACACATTTTCTCCTCTGATTTTTACTCTTTATCTTTTTTTTTTCTTTTCAAAGAATGGAAGTTTATGATTCTAATAATGCATAGAAAATAGAAAATAAAGAGTCCAAATGTATATCCTGATGGGAAATCAAAATCAAAATCTCTTTAATTTCATATCAAAGATAACGACTACCGTATTAAATGGTCTCCTCCTTTTTCAGTTCTTTGCACACACTTTTTTTTAGCTCCTACGTCTGACTTTTGCCATTTTCCTCATTTCTTTTACATGGTATGTCCCCACTGCGTTTGAGTTTTTGGTGGGCCCAGGAAAAAGATTGTCTCTCATTACCATCTCAATCTATGCTAAACCCATGCTTGACTTGTTTCTTCAAATTGTCCTTTTTTATTGTTTACAATAATAATTAATAGTTCTGCAACTTTTTTTTTGGGGTAATGGTTTTGCTAATTTTTAAATAATGGGTGTCTTGAAAGGGATGACCCATTGACCAGCCCCTTCTTTTTATATATATATATATATATATATATATATTATTAACTATTTATTTTTTAAAATCCCTTTATTTATTACAATTTCATCTTCTTTCTCACATAAAAAGAGGTCCCTTGGATCCTTAAATGAGGGCATGAATGAATATAATAATATTGCTTCATTTTAATGGGGGAAGGAGCAAATGCTAGGGCACTATATGGCCTAATGGTTGGGTTGGGACCTTATGTCTCCTTGGTAGTAAAAACAAACCAGTTGTATTTAACCCTTTCATTTATTTTTCAATTTAGGCCCACATGCTTTTGATCCCGAACATACGATCCCTTTACTTTTTTTGTTCCTTTTTTTTGGCAGTAAATCAAACTAATATTCGTATTCATCTTTGATCGTTGCAGCAAGAATCCTCGGCAATAAAAGATTTTGTACCACCTTAAATCAAAGTCTTCTGCAGTTTGGAGAATTTCCTTTTTTAGCTAAATAATCTTTATTAGAAAATTTTTATTTATAAATGCATTATTTTCTTAATTCCGTTAAAAGGAAGGGTATTGACCTATATAATGAAATGAAAATTCTCATAACTAATAAAGAAAACGCGCATCTCCGTACTACACATTCTTTCTCATGAATGCATTGCTTTACCCTGAATATATCTTTGCATGTTTTCACTACAAAAATGAGGATCATGTGAAAGCCATTGAGAACCCATTTTATGGCACATATATCCTTGCACTTATTTCACTCCTACTTTCACCAAAATTGCCCGACTGGACAAGACAACCCAATATACAGCTATTTATACACACACACATCAGTCAAAATCTAGGGAACTGAAGAGAGAAATGATCCATGACGTTAAACTTTTGGATATCAAAATATATGTTCAAAAAAAAAAGTATATATGATAAACTTATTCTTTAGAAGATATTACACTACACTGTAATCTATCAATAATCTATTTAAAAAATGATTCTAAAATATAAAATTATTATTACTTTTTAAATAGATTTAATGACTGATGATATAACATCGTATTGTTCTTTTGAAATGATCACAAAAATGTGCCAACGATCACCGCCACCAAATTACATTTTTCTCAATTCTAGGGCATTATTGCTGCGTGCCTCCCATTGTTGTGATCAGGCCATACCTCAACAGTTCAGAGTACAATCGACTGCTGCCATGCATAAAATTTTATGTACTTGACACCCCCACATTCTCGTTCTTTAATCATGCCTCTTCTCAATCTTTCAATGCCCACATGACATCCCTAATGGACTTATTAAATTCCCTGTAGTTGCTTGTTCACCGAAAAGGAAAAAAAAAGTTGCTATATGCTATAAATTATTAATGACAGCGCTTGAAAAATTCGACGTGATATTATGAACCTCGACGAACATGAGCAATGGTGCTATCTTAACATGAACGTCTTTGAGCTGGTGCGCATAAAATAAGGCCAGTTCACATGAATTGATGTACATAATTGAATATTGTATATGATACATGCATGATGCATCGTTCTACATCTCCCTATTCGCGAAAACCAAATTTGGGCCAGCTATACTTCATTGATTCCTTGCTTCCATGGGCATCTTAGGCTCTGTTTGGTTTCAGAGTTATATTTTAGAATCACAATTCTAACTTAATTTTACCCACTACAAAACAAAATAACTCATTCAAAGATGGGTCCCATTTATATTACTTTTTTTAACTCTTACAAAGTCAAAGGGTGGACTCCATTTATACCACTCAAAATCAAAATCAAAATCACAATTCTAAAATCCTACTATGAAACCAAACACCACCTTAGACTCGCGTGTTTCAATTTCTTATCTTCTTAATTTGCAATCAAAATCTCCCTCTCTCCTCTTATTCTTTTATCAAAGGGTTTGGTACTTTATGTAGCAATTTATACATAGCCTTTGGAGCTATATTAACCCTAAAACCAACATAAATGAGATATATATAGGTAAATAAACTTGCTGATTATATGCCAATTTAAGTAGCATCTTAGGCATCGAGGAGGGCAAGGCTTCTTATAGAGAATTGGAATAATTGTTGGTGGGGGTCAAAGGTAGGTCTAGCGGTGTCACATTTCAATCACTTTCCAACCTTAACTGTTCTCCCATTAATCTTTATTAGACTCTCAATTATCCCATTTTTAGTTTAGTTGTTACGAATGGATAATATTTTTTGATATATATAATATATAATTTAGAATATCAATTTTGCATTGAAGTAGAGAGTAGATAGAGAAACCTATCAACCATAGTTACCTTTATCATGTAGGCCTTCAATCTTTACTCACTATGTTGTGATTTTCACATTTCAGCTGCCTTCCTTAATAGATCAGTGTTCGTTGAAACGCGGTCAGTGAGGGGTATTGGGTCGTGGCCATCGGGATGGGATAAAAACCCCGATGGACCATGCGGGACAAGCATAGCTTTATTTAGGTGGCTAGGACAATATATATCGATGAAGAATCCGACAAGTACTAACTCGATTCTGAATCAAAACCTACTCCATGCCCATTCGGTCGGGATGGACGAGCTAATCAAGATGGAAGTTTGTTAACTCCCATCGCAGTACTATTTAGAAGATTAATCAGTCCAAAAGAGTTGGCAGGTGATTTCTGCTATCTAGCTTAGCTATATGCATAGAGATGCTTTCAATGGTGGAGGTCGCAATAGGACTTGGTGCTCATTGTAAATGATTAATTAACCACTACCCACCGCACACCTTGCAAAAGAAAAAGGAAAAAGAGAAATCGGTGTATGTTGTTATGACAGGATCTTGATGACACCAAAAGGTTCCGTGTTCAATAGATTTTCACATCTTTTTTTTTCTTTATATTCATATTGTTAAACTTATTATATATATATATATATATATAATTCATAAACCTCTTTTATAATTGAAAAAAAAAGATAAAGGAAAAAAAATATTTTGGCTAACATTGTTCAATCTCGTACTCTGTCTCCTTGTGCATGATCAATCCATGGCTTTTTCTTTATTTTGGTCCGCCCAAAACTGATGATGATGGCAATCTCCTAATCATATGGTTAGACAGATGAATAGAATAGATTTTCAAAGAGGAAGACAGCTCTGCATGCATTGCTCTTTTGCGACAATACCATCAACACCAGGAATCATCACTCTCCCCACCATGCCAAACCCACGGCTCAATGGATACACCCCCCAAAATCATCGGAGTTCCGGCCAATACTTCGGGTTACAACACCGAGTATTTCACCGCGCGAAAAAGTTGCACCCGACCGTTCATCTTTTTCTCGAGCAGAAGCCCGAAAAAAGTCATTTCCAAGAAGACGAGATTTTCAGAGTCTTTGTTGACGTCTTCTGAGGTACATCCGACATGCGGTCCGCATGTACACACTACAAATCAAGTACCGTAATTGACAACGATTTCCGGAAATTTCTGACAGCCCAATCAGCATTCAGCAGCATTATGATCCTGTCATACCAATCTAAATCAGAATGTGCATCTGCATCTCCTAATCTAAACAAGAACAATAATTAAGAAATGAGACATTTCTGCAGCAATTTTCCACAAAATGTTGACTTGATGAGTTAGATGGCCGACTTTCTGACGGCAAGATTATAGAAGAGTATAAATATTGGGAAGACTATTAAACCCAAACAATATGCAGCCTCAAGACCACGTTTGTTTGACTCTTGAGGTTTGCAGACATAAGTCCATGGTTCAGGTACGTGGAAAACTATGCTTAATGAGACAAACAGAGAAGCAACCATTGATTTAATGTGTTCGGTCGACTTGCTGTCACGAGTCGGTCATCGCTTCCGTTAAGGACCACTGCAGAATTCAAAGTCATTTAACATTTGGGACATGCCGTGGGCTTCCATGTTCAGTTTCTGGCAAAAACTCGGAAGACCGGAATGGAAGACGCGATTTGCGGTCTCTCTCATTTCCCAGTTCCTTGGAAAATTGGCATAGGCGTCAAAGTTAGTTCATCTGAAGAAAAACAGCAGTAAGAATGATAAAATTCCCCAACTCTGGACGATGTTCAAGGAAGGACAAGTCGTTTTGCAATCAAATGCTTGTTCTTGGGTTCTGGGCATGTGCACCATCAAATGGATACATGAGCAATGAATGCGGGCTTCTGCATCGTAAGCCCGTACAAGTTTGCATTCATAGTTGCATGAAAATGGAGAGCAAGAGATTCTGATCCTTTCCTACTACAAGGATTCGTTGGAGTAAGGGAGCTTGCAAGCAGCCACACGGTCTTTTGACTTGTATTGACCGAGCATTTCGGCCATAGTCCTGCAGCGGCACTGGTTTCCTGGCCGGATCACGTCCCCATAAACAGCCATCTCGATTATGTCAAGCTCTTTATCTGCATATTAGAGCATTATCAATACTAGTACATCATCACTAAATTCTGATCCTCAACGTGGTGGTGATTATATATGTAAATTATTCATTTGAATAACAATAACAAACATTAGTCTGATCGGCACCATTACTATAGTATCTTCAGTAAAGACACGCTCAACCCTGTTTGTCATCGCATCATTTGCCATCACCGCTATAGAGATTGATTGATGTTGCATCATTCTAAGAATTCTTACAACATGGTCTCCCATGATTGCCTGCTCTTCCTGACATAAACGCAGTTCACTCGTTTTTCTTGCCATTACAATACCACGATGAGCGGTAATCAGGGGTTAATAGATGCCGAGATACTGGATATGGTTGTATATGCACTGGAATTTTAAAACCTGTAAGTCCTTTCAACCAATTTCTCCGTATTTAAATTTTAAATACAACCCAGAGGCTATTTTCAGGCAATTGCTGAACTCACTCTATTCTCATGCCCCATCTTTTTAAACTCAAGATTATTGAAATCTTTTTCCAAGAATGCCACAACGACCCTAGGAAAACTGTTGATATCTTCCATCTACTGTTCTACAATACCTTAAGCTAAGATCTATGCATGTCCCGTCACATTATTATAGAGATTCAAAGCACACATAAATGTCTAAACCATTCTATCAGCACTCTATCAAGAAGCTACAACATCCGATACCCATGCTTGCAGTCTCAAAGCCGAAATGAGATTTCGACAAGTAGGCAGCTGTAAATAATTCAGAGACCTGAAAAAGATCTAATTGACCTATAAATGTTCTTCAGCCCTAGAATCAAGATGACTTGTGATTTCAGTGAGAAGAAAACGTACCTGTAAACTCGATCTCACATGAGTATCCTTTGAGCTGAGTTTTATCCACCTGCTCCTTGTCCGACTTAAACCTGTTCACCCTCGTTTGAAGAATCTGACAGTTATCAGCACTGGACTCACCGCCTACAACAAAACAAATCCAAGCCTAACAGCATTCAATACCAGCATACATCTCGATTCTTAAAGCCACCAAGAGATGTCCACTGTCATCCAAAATAACAGACTTTCTCGAGAAACTTTCCATGCTCAGCTCATCTTGTCAGCTAATATTTCCAAGAAACTGGAGCTTTACATGACTGGAAAAAGTTTCACGAGATCCCAAATTGAGGTTATTCGATCTCGATCTCAATATGGAGTTCGAGTTATCTTATTTTATTTTTTGCAGTTCCGGGCAGACAAAACTGGAGCACTTTGTGTTGTACTCTATAAATACTGTTTTATAGAAAGAAATTTCAACACTTATCTCGCAAAACAACCAGTCTATATCATATCAAGATACATTCACAGCACCATTGTATAAGCAGCGAGAAATTGTCGAAAATCACCGCCCCATGAATATATTGGTCACTGAATCAACACGAGCTCAAACATTCTTAATATACGCATCACAAAATTAACACACTACTTCAAGCTCTGCTATTGATGCGTAATTAAGTAAAACAAGAAGCCCTTTAGGGTTCTTCATGAAATCCTAACTCTGTCTAAGCCAAATGATAAGCAGAGGCGACGAATTTTCCACCATATACAAACAGACAAAAGGCATGGTGACGTGAGTGACCTTTGGAGAAGGGGACGATGTGGTCGTACTCGAAGCAGAGGCAGCCCTGGCAGTTGCAGAACCGCTTGCAGACGATGTTCCCGGCCGCGTCCTTGCGCCACCTATCCGGGTGCCTTCCCGGGACGACGTCGGCCTTCGCCCAGCACTTACTCTTCGCCTTCAAATCGAAGTACCTCGGCCGCTCCTCTCCGCCGTTGTTGCCGCCGCGGGAACGGCGCGGTGAGGACTGGGAGTTGGAGCTCATCACTGCTCCGTACCGTCGGTGAGTCGCCCAGAGGGTCCGTACGTGTTTGTCGAGACGCCCGCTTTGAGACACCCGCCGTTTTATCCTAACGGAAAATCCCGCCGTCAAATGGGCATTGACCGTTAACAAGGATATAACAGTACTGCAATATGGACCTCTCCAGTTTTAAATTATGCGATTCTTACCCCCAATCTTTTGATATTATTCTCCCAAACCCAAATGGAGGCAAGACAATCCAAGATTCAGACCCAAAACCACAAAATATCGATTTATTCAATCTGAGATTCCGCGGCTAAAATAGTTGGCTTGCAAAATCTCACGTCGAAGCTTTTAGGGGACGATTATCGTATGAAATCAATAATTTTAGCTATCAAGTATATGACCAAGATCAAATGTGCAATCCAATTTTCACTCAAGACGGTTATATGCTATTAGTTCTTCCTCAAGTCACCTATTAGTTATCATTTCATATTAATGTATTAAAGTTAAAACTCGCGATCCTCCGCTGTAATTAAAAAAAGAGGAAATGAGAGATGAAAATGTGTCCTACTGTAGAACTGTTTCTTTTAATTTCCCCTAAATAAATATTAAATATTAAATACTACAAAATGTGAACATGCCATATATAGATATGGGGAAGGCCGGGAAGATTCCAAAAATGGTTGAGCGAAAGGGAAAATGGAAATGAAATTCCATGAACTTCCTAACTAAAAGGATAAATTATGACAAAAACAAACAAGGATTTTGCCCGTAATAATAAGCACAAACATATTCAAAATTGTGTTAGATAGATCATCGAGCCAGGCCGGCGGATCACGTCCCTTTCTTCTTAGTCGCAAACCTTTGCAAAGAGGCAGGGAGTTGAACTTCCTCGCTGATCTTCTGCTTCTTCCTGGACAGGGCTCCGTCCTCCTTCATCTGCTGTTCCAAGAAAGGCCGCTTAGCTATCGCGATGCTCTCCTGCTTCTTCTTTGCTCTCCTGCTCGGTTTGCTCCTCCCTTTGGTCTTCTTCTTCAACGGAGCATCCTTCACTGCAGCTACAACCTCTTCCATCTTGGCTTCTCTCTCCTGCTTTGTCGGTTTCTCCTTCTTTGTTAGAGGCTTATACGTACCAATCTTTGATGGATCCAGCATGATGGTCTCAGGAGGAAGCTTGTCAAGAAGACTCTTAACTTCCTTCTCTCTCCTCTGCTTCGATGTCTCGAATGGGTTTGCAACCCAAGAATCGAAGTTGGGTTCCCCTGATCCTGGGATAAGAATGGAAGACCAACCCATCGAGTGCCCAATCCCCAACACATCTTCATAGGGTCGAAACAATACCTTATTTATCTGGTAACCTTTCACGATCGAATGGGTCATGTACTTTTCATAGGTCTGTGAATCTGAGAAATTACCCAATACTCGTACAAAAGACCCATTCCCACAGGCGAGCAAACCCTTCTGGCTGAAGTCCAGTGAGCATGCGTGTCCCGGGAGAGTTTGAAGGGTCTCAAACTTCCTCAAATCCCATAGCTTGATTTTCCGATCCTTTCCTGAAGTAGCCATCAGATGCCCATTTGGGTGGAATGCCAGGGCTGAGATGGACCCGTGATGGCAGAGCATCTTGACAAGAGGGGCGGAGCTTGTGGGCTTCCACATGGTAACCGTCCCACTTGAATGGCCTAAAGTGACAACACCATTGAATGGATTAACCCGCATTGCATCAGAGCGGCCCAAATTTGTTCGGAAATTAGCAACCATCTCGCCAACCGTAACATCCTGATAATGTAGCTGCCCAATCTTGTTTATTGATGCCAGGAGGAAATGGTTCTTTAAAAATTGAAGTTTGCGTACTGCACCATGTTCCTGCAACGACAAAAGTAAATTTGTTTACGTCAACGCGTCATGATCTCTTGAGACACATTTACAAGACCAAAAAAAAAAAAAAACCAGTAACTGTTACAATTCTGTATTATTTGGGGTTTTACACCAATGACTGACAGGATAATTCCAATTTTAATCCCTACGGGTTAAAATGACTGTGTCAATTGCAAATAGAGGAAAAAAAATTCGATCGCGTGCAATGAAAAAATAACATAAAAAGTGCATCCAAAAGAAGCAGCAAACTGGTAGTATTACATCTCTGATAACAGAAATTTCAAGGACCAAAAGTCCTGCATATAGCACTTTATAAAGCGTCAAACAATGTTTGCTGAGTAGGATTTGCAAGATTTGGCCAAAGTACCAATGCAAGTGCAGTGTATGAAGAACAATAAAAGGGTCATATAAGCATCAAACGACTCACCTTTAGGCAGTGCAACTCTGTGCCATCCCTATTATAGATATAAGGATACCTGTAAAGAGTTTACAGATCCATTCAAGAATCCAATTAATCCACTAAACAGAACACTATAAAATTATCTAGCGATGAATGAGAATCAAGAAATCCATACTTCTTCTGTGCCGCAGCAAAGAAGAGCTCGTTATGCAAGAAGACAACATCACGCACGGTTTCTCTCACCTGAAAGAAACATTGACCAATAGGAAGAGCTAACAGTCAGGTTTATATCAGTATATAATGTCCAATCCACAAAGTCATTCCAAATTTTTAGCTTGCATCTGGAACCGAATTGCAGGTAAGTGGGCCGGCAATGTCCCTTCAATTTACTTCTATTTATACTTCTTACTCGGTGCAAAAAGGAAAAATGTAAACTTATTCTACATTTGACGACCCAAAAGATGTCCATTATTTCCTGAATTCACAGCAGTAGCTTACATAACAACAGTGCAACCGACTGAAATAGACCTTGCAATGAAACAAGTAATTCCTCAGAAATGCATCCAACACTGAACTGAAGAATGCAGCACCTACCTGAACTTCTTTGATAAGGCCCAAGTTTTTCATGTCGACAAGAGCTAGGTGGCCTTTGCGCCCAGCAGCTGCCATATACCGTCCACTGGAAGTGAAATCCAGAGTGTATGGACCGAGATCTATGGAGCATTAAAACAGGATGTTATTCACTGGTATATATGGCAATGAACATGCTAGTATTATGGGGTGTTAAAATAGCACGTGCTGATGCAGAAAACAAACAGCTTTTAGCTAAATTATGTAGTTAAATGACAAAGCATCAAAGGAATGCAAATCAACCTGGAAGGATGATATCATGTTGATTCCTTGCACTCAATATATCTACCTCGCGAGCAATAGATTCTTGCTTGATCCTCCATGTTTTCTCTAAACCTTCCGCCTCGAGATAACCTCCTTCGCTTGGCATAAGCCACTGACCAAGACAATCACTCATATATCAAACGCTCCTTCAATTCAAGGAGACATAGAACATTTGTTCTACACAGTGCATTCTCAATACAAATCATTGCGTCCACACACACACACACAAAAAAGGCAAAACATGTAACTGATATTTGCAGGTATTCTTCTTCCGAGATCATAGCGTGCTATATATGAGATAAAAGACACACCTTCTCTGCCTTGGCGGCAGCTTTTGCAGATTTGCCATATAAATCTTCTCTGATAGCAAGCTGGGTCTTCAACTTCTTATCTTGTAGAGCCTGCAACTCTCGAGTACATACATTAATTAAAATCACAAAACATGACTACAAGCGGCCAGCCAGTAGCCTGTCCGTAAGCTAAAAAGAAATAATTGGATTGGGAGATCATCGTGTACCTCCAAATTAGCACCTTCACCTCTCAAATACCTCTTCACTTTTGCTTCCAACTCTTCCGACATCTCCTCCTGCACATACGAAATCCCGCCGCATCAGCATCAAGGATCGAGACAACTATCTACCTAGTATCTACAGAGTAAGTACTACATATAGCAGTTCGCCCCCCATCCCAAACTAAAAAATTTGAACCTTGCATCATCATCAGACCGAAAAATTTACAAAATTTGATAAAAAAACATAAAATGAAATGAAAACCGTCCGTCACCTCTTTCCCTTCAGCTGGCAACAACATAGCTGCTGCTGCTGCAAAAGCTGTAGATATTGATATCTAGGAAAAACACTGCAAGCGAATTGGAATATTTATTGGGCTCCCGGTGAAGGGAGGAAGAACTCGGAGACTTCGCTCTGGCGGGACTTCTTCCGGCGATTCTTCTGAGGCGCAGAGAGCTCCGTGTAGCGCAGAGAGCTCCGTGTAGCGCAGAGGGTACACTGCCGGAAGTCAGGGAGGAGGCCACCCGCAGAGACAGTAACACGGCCGGAGGTGAGGGACACAGATTGAGGGAGGGTTTTTCCTTTGACGGGAGTCGGTCTTGTCTGACTGTTGGATTTAGGGTTTGGGCTGGGCCTACAATAAATATTTTTAAAAAAGAACAATTGGGCTAGTTTTCGTATTGTGCGGGTCCGCTTGTAACTTAGGGCACACTGTCCGCGCAGTTCCGCAGGACTAAAATTATTTCGAAAAATAATACCGTAATCGTAATTTATGTAATAACTAATACAACACATAATCTTATAATCATATAGTAATAGAATCAATATTATGGACGCTTGATTGTTAATAAAATTTTGAACATTTTATAAAGTATATAATTATTAATATATTGGTTATACGATATAAAAACTAACATCCCTCAGTACTTTGTCTAAATTTTATTTTTCATATTCAAAAAGTCATTTTTTAATTGGTCATTTTTCTCAGCTGATATTAAAACTTAAAAATTATTATAAAAAATTAAAATTTATTATAGAAAATTCATTTTAAAAAATCAGAGAATAGAACTTTGCGGCGAAGAGGAAATAATTTTGTACAATTATTCGGTAAATGTGAAAGTGAAAATATGGACAATCAAATAGACAGTAAATTAAAAAATGTCGAGTTCATTGGTAAAAAAGCATGAGCACAAGATTTCAAAAGGGAATTTTTTTTTCAGTTGATTGAATATTTTATCTTATAATTGTAAAAGAAATTTCAAAATGATAAAAGAATTTGTGGTATGATTTTGTGAGATGACTCGATACCGAAACTAACTTTAATTCATCATATACAAATAGATAGAATAAGATCTTAATCTTAATGTAAGACATGATAGTCTGTATAACTTAACTTTAATAGTCTAAATAGAATATTGGTGCTTAAAAATATTTTTGAATATCTATTTATATTACTACAATAAAAATATAAAATGAATTGCCAAAAAATCGCTTCATTATAGTTTAAAAACTTTCAAGAAATCACGTATGTAACCTATTAAATTAATTAATTTCTAAAGAAAATAAGAAGGTCCGTCTCTCGCAACAATCCATATTTGTTTAAAGAGTTAATTGCACTAGTGGTTTAAAAAGTTTCATAAATGTTACAGGTTGATCTAATTTTTTTTTTTGGTAACTTGTTGGTACATTAAGTTTCAAAACCGTTTCAATGTAGTACATTTCGTCATCTCACGCTTGACGTCGTTAGTTCGACGTTGACGTGGCTCACTACGTGTCAGCACCTCTCTGACGTGGCCGAAACAATAAACAGAAAAGGCGCCAAAATGTTTTGCAGAAGTTACATGATGGTGCAAACTCTTTTGAAATTGTAATTTAATAGTACAAAATGTTTTACAGAAGTTACATAATGGTACATAAGTTACAAAATGTTTTATCTCTCGTCCCTTTACTCTCCCCCTCATTCTCCTATGCGTGCATCCTCATAACCTTCACGCCTTTCTTTCCCCCATGGCCGACTGTGTATGTCAAAGCTCGGAGCAGTAGGAAGAGAGAGAGGTCTCCAGTGACCACGAGCCTTCCAACTACCGCTCCGAGCTTTGACATAGGTCGGCCATGGGGGAAAGAAAGGCATGAAGGTTCTGAGAATACACGCATAGGAGAATGAAGGGGAGAGTAAAGGGACGAGAAAGAAAACATTTTGTAACTTCTGTACCATTATATAAAACATTTTGTACTGTTAAATTACAATTTTAAAAGAGTTCGTACCATCATGTAACTTCTGAAAAATATTTTGGCATCATTCTGTTTACTGTTTTGGCCACCTCAGAAAAGGTGCTGACACGTAATGAGCCACGTTAGCGTTGAATTAACGACGTCAAACACGAGATGACATAATGTACTATATTGAAGCGATTTTGAAACTTAATGTACCAATAAGTTACTCAAAAAATATTTTAGACCAACCTGTAACATTTAAAAAAAATTTGGACCATCAGTGCAATTTATCATTATTTAAAACACATAGTTAAGTGAGAAATATTTTCTCTTACTTGAAAGCTACCTATGAGAATTGGGCCTTGGGTTTGGGTCCATTTTTTGAGCCCATTAAGCACTTGATTGACTCTCTTGCCGTCAGAGATCCCAAACCCGCAGCAAATCGGAAACGCCGCGACGTTCCCCGGTCGACGATTTTCTGACATTTACGACGGCGACATACGGAAGACTCCGACCATGGAGCTTCCCCATCGATCGTTCCGAAGAACCGGCCCGTCAGCCTTTGTTCTCCAACTTCGTGGTCTCTTCGATCATGACGAGCTTTGGCAGCATTGTGTTCTAAGACACGCGATCCACGACAGCTCTCCTCATAGCCATGATCGCCCCTCCGAAGCTCCATTCCAGAAGATCTCTGGTTCCTCTTCCAATCCCCTGGTCGCTGGAAAATTCTACGACTGAGCTGTTCAGGTTGTCGTGATTACGGGTTCGGTCACTTTAATGATCTCTACTTGTCGCTAAAATGTGCTATTTTTGTCTACAAAAGTTGCTGTTTTTTCTCTTCAAATTCTGTGCTTCTGTATGTAAAGTTCATCATTTTCCGGGTTTGTTCGATGTTGAAGGCCGTCGTGTTTCTTTCTCATCAAGTAGTAAGCCTTGAACTCGTTCGAAAATTTGCCTTCTCTCAGTTGAGGACTCTCTGTGCTAGTCCCGATATCACCGGTTTTTCACGTAATTGGTCTATGGTGCTGGAGCTTTGCTTGACTTCGCGTGTTGGTTTAAGGGTGTCGATTAAAGCTGGCATTCATCTATGCAGGCTGCATTCTGTGCACTTGTGAGGGTCACAAGTAAGGTTGAGTTTGGATCGGGACCACAAATATGGGTGAAATCGATACCAAACCAATTGAGTCAGTCCAAGCTGCACTTTCCTTGTTTGGCGAGAAAGGAGATCAGAAGAAATACCGGACGAGCAGCAGTGAGGTAAGACGATCACGGTCTTGGTTCACAACACAACTTAAAAGAACGTGATGTT
Organism: Punica granatum; assembly: GCF_007655135.1. Classification (NCBI taxonomy): domain Eukaryota; kingdom Viridiplantae; phylum Streptophyta; class Magnoliopsida; order Myrtales; family Lythraceae; genus Punica; species Punica granatum. The sequence continues at coordinate 1,939,367 of NC_045133.1, forward strand.
ATGACTGGCAGGTCTGCTTTTGATTGCAGTTTCAATCATTTGTTAACGTGGAATAGTTTCATAGTGAACATGCTTTGTATCTCCGAGTCTGTGTGACATATCCAATAATCAGCTGAAAGTCCTTTGACTTAATCTGATGGGTTTGTTTGTGATTTTTGGTATTGATCTCTGATAAGTTGTCTGCTTGATGTTTTTACAGGGAGAAAGCGAGAAGGATGAGCTTCAGGTGCTGCAGAAGGAGTTGGCCAACTACAAGGTGCAACTCGAAGCAAAGGACTCTGCTCACATGCAAGTCCTTTTGAAGCTAAATCAGTATGAGGAGCGAACAAATGAACTTTCCTTGATGCTGATGAAGTCTGAGCTCGAGAGGGATCACCACATCGAGGAGTGTAGAGAAGCTGGAAACCGTGCTGATGAGCTTGAGTCCAAATTGAAGGAGATGGCTAATCATGTGTCGGAAACAGAGAAAATCCGTGAGCAGCTCTCGCATGTTATGAACGAGCTGAAAGCTACACAAGCGGAGCTTCTTGACCGGGAGAGTGAACTTGCCAGTGCAAGAGAGATGGAACTTAAGGCTCTGACACAGACAGAAATGATGGAGATGTCCGCTGCTATGGAGAGAGAGAAGATGGAAGAGCTGTTAAAGCAAGCAGAGGAGCTCGGCGAAGGTATCCTTGTGTTGAAGGCAGCTGCAGTGGAGGCTGAGAAAGAGAAAAGTTTGATATTGGCGGAGAAGGATGCTGAGATTGAGCAAGCCACAGAGGCATCAGTTCAAGTGCTAGAGCAGTTAGAAGATATGAAGAAACGGGTTGAACTGATGGAAGAATTAGAGAACCAGCTCCAGGCCAAGTCGGCGTTCATCGAGTCATTGCAGAGAGAACTTCAGGAAGCAAACGAGCTGCTCAGCTCATCTGAAAAAGCCGCTTCTGAGACCCTGGTGAGTTTGGAAAATTTGAGGGCAGACTTGGGAGTTAAGGAAAGGAATGTCTCGGATTTAACTGTCTACATCGAAGTGATGGAAATGGAACGGAGCCGGTTAAAGGTAGAACTTAGCAACAAAAATGAAAATATCAACCACTTGAACGGCGACATTGAAGTGCTTGTGAATCACTTGGAGGAAGCAAAAGCCGAGTTAGCTGAGATCAAGGAAAAGGAGAGCGATGCTCAAGTAGAAATAGCTTTGCTGAAGGCTGAGCTTCATAAGGCAAGATCGAGACTAGCAGCAGCTGAGGCAGCTGAAGCGAGGGCTAACAGCATGAAGTCGGGACTCTACCTTGCTGTTCAACAGCTCGCGGTTGAAGCGGGAGAGGCCAAGAAGGAGAACCAGAGGCTAAGAGTGGGAGCTGATAACATCGAGGATGAAGCTGAAGCTGAAGACAAAGGCGACTTCCCTTTCGGCGGCGACCCCCAGATCCAAACCTCATCTTCTAATGAAGGACACCACGCAAAAACCAAGTCTAATATAACAATCCTGTTGGAGGAATACGAATCTCTTATTCGGAAGACTGAGATGGCTGATCAGCTATCAAGAGCGGAAGATCCCAATCAACACCCTATATCTGAAAACAAGGACGAAGTCGAAGCACTGAAGAAAGAGCTCGAAGCAGCAATGGTGAAGACCGGGGAGTTTAGGACTCGGGCTGAGCAGGCAATGAGCAGGGCGGAGTCGGCGGAGAAAGCTAAGTGGGCTCTTGAAGATCAGCTGAGGAAATGGCGGGAGCAGAAGCAGAGAAGGAAGATGGCTTTAGCCGTCCTTCGGGACGAATCCCAACCCCCGAAGTTCAATCCTCCCCCTGCATACGATGAGACCGTATCGACACGTCCTCCACTCGGCAAGTTTCTTAACATGAAATTCTAGATCCGAGTTGTAACAAAAACAAAAATGGACATCAGTTCCGAATAAAGTTGGGGACTTCGATTAAATGCCGATGCCTCATCAAAGCTGCAGGGATGTGATCATTACGAAATCGGTTACTTTCTTATCGGAGGTGAGTCAAAACAACCCGACACAGTAATGATGTAACGAACTCAAAATTCGGCATAACCTCCCTTTCCGGGCCGATCATTAGATGTCTAATCTCATTCCTATAAGAAATGAACTCACAGTGTATGAATGCGGAATTGTTTTCTATCAGTAGCTGTAAGAAACTGGAAGCAGAAACTGTCGTCTTTGGTTCACACGGATGAGGAGACGAGACCTCTTCACCCGTGCAATCCGACGATATCTTGGACCGTAGGCTCCCTTTTTTTAAGTACAAAAAAAAGTTTAATATTACCATATAGTAGTACAATATTTTGAAAATTTTTATCACATAACACGTGTATTTTTAATTTCACCATTTAGCACGATATTTTGAAAATTTTTTATGGCATAATACAACAAGTAATAATTTTACCAGATAGTACAAAAATATATATAAAAAAATTCACTAGATAGCACAAAATTGTGAATTTTTTTCATCATAGAGCACAAAAAACTGACGAAAAACTAAATTCGTGTTACATGGTGAAAAAATTTCAAAATTTTGTATTATGTGGTGAAATTATTATTTAGTGTGCTATGTCATAAAAAAATTTCAAGATATCGTGCTGAATGATAAAATTAATATAATATGTGTCATGTAGTGTAAAATTTTAAAATATCGCACGATACGATGATATAAATCCAAAAAAATAATTATGCTTAGGCAGCAGTCATTGCCAGTCAAAACAATGATATCCTGGTCTGACTTCCGCCCGCACCTCGTCACACGGAAGAGGAGCAGTAATTGCTGACCCCCCAAAGTCACTCCTCTCCGCATGTGAATCGACCCCGACAAGCACGTAAAAGAAAACCTCCGAGCTAAGTTTCATTACAGGACTCGACTTGACATTTTCCGGTGAATACCGAATAATGGACGTGGATAATCGTTTAAACTCGACGTTTGTTCTGTCCGTCGGATTGACGAGTTTCGGAATAAGATTACACATTATTCGAGAATGGTCTCCACAGTTGATTATTAAGTCGGGTTTGAGATATAGAAATACTTGCTCTCTCTCGCATGTTGTATAAGAAATGGCCAGTCAACTACTTGCAAAATGAAAGCGAGACATAAACTTTTTTTAGCTAATAATTACACATTTTTTACTTAAATTAGGTAATAATTCAATTAATTTATGACCGACCAAATGGAATTCGCTGTAGGGGGGAAATTGCTTATGTGTCTGCTGACGTGTGTGGTGCTTGCTGGTCCAACTTGCTTTCTGGATGATGATTTAAAAATTTTAACCTAATTAATATTGATTTCAACTTTTTCGGCTTTTAAAATTAAAAATTAATTGGTTAATCAGTCAATTGAATAAATTGTTCTCTTTTTTTTTTTTCTGGGTTTGGTCAATTAAATTGATTAATTAGTTCGTCTAGTCGTTCTTAGCGGATGCTAAACTTCAATTTCACGTGTGGGCCACTTTAAATTGTTCGAGTAAATTTTACAAAGAAAATCATACTTGTGTATGTTAACATGCAATGCAATATGTCACGATAGAATCGGCGTCTTTAATTTTTGTTTTTTTCCCTTAAATTTTCATTAAGAGAGAAATGGTGTATCAAAATACACTGATATGATAAAAATAATCTCGAACTTAACTATTTTTATAACGGAAGGTGCATCATAGACCTAATATGATAAATCCTGCACTCGCATGTAAGGTAGAGGTCCGTCCGTTTTAGCTTTATTTTCAAGTTATGTACGGTCAAAAAAATGTAATAAAAACAATTTTTAATTATTTTAAAATATAAATTGGAGAAATTATTGAGATGTCCAAATTAGTTAATGCTGCACTCTGAGATTTTTCATTTTTTTCTGGTGGGTATTTTAATTCAACTCCACAACCAGTATTAGTTGACATCCGCGCGTTGTACGGTAAATTTTTATATTGAATATTTAACATATATAATGTACAAATGGATATGGATGTAAAAACTATATGATAAAAATCTTATATTTTATCAAGTAGACAAAACAAATACTACAAACAATGAAAAAACTAAATATTATGATGGCAAACGAATATGTAATCAAACCATTTGATTATATGTGAAGATTATATGTATAGAGAGCCAATAATCCTATAGTATTAACCCGATAGTTGACATACATGGCTGGATGACTTGTCTCATGGGTTTGCAAGGAATTCATTGTATGATTGCAACGATTAGTCATACGAAATCTAAATACTCCATGTTATAGAAAAATATATTATAAATTTATAATTTGCATTAGTGTAATAGAAAATGGGGGATTTAGAGCATGGGAAAAATTATCGTGTATAAAAATATGATGCAAAAAGAAGAATTTTCGTTTCGTATTTATAGAGCATTTAGTACATTGAATTTGAGAAAATATCACTTATATCGAGGAATTCGTTGAAGACATCGAGAATTCTTTTAATTTTTCAAAAAAAGAATTATATATATATTATTACATACAAATAATATAGACGAATAATCAAAATACGTCGAATATGATTAAAAAATATATAGTAAAATTTATTGAACTGAAATTGAAAGGTCAATTCAATGTGGAATTTAGGGTTATCGAAAGAATTGATTTGAGAAAATAACGATATTTTACCAGGAGTCAAAAGTTTTCAAATGGAGCTCTCATATTCCGTTCTTCGATTTCTATATATTATATATTGATCGATTGATATGTTAATAGTTGATAATTTGAATCTTCTCTTTTGACTTTTGACTTGTAACTAAATTATTATATGAACTATGTGTCTTTTATTTATTTATTCAAATTTATGAAATTCCATCTACTCGTGACCCTTAATAATCTTTTATCAATACACCGAAAATTCCTTTTAATCCATTAAATATTTTAAATAATTAGATATTAACAATCAAAGTTAAAGTTTCCTCTTTAAATTTTACATATAGTACGACATGAGAATATTGGTTTTAGAGGTTTGTCGTAAAGATTCTGTCTTGTCTTCTTAAACAAATCTTAGGGTTGTTTGTTAAAATTTGCATTTTAGTAATTTTCCTTCAAATGAGAGAGAGAGAGAGAGAGAGAGAGAGAGAGAGAAACTAGAACAATCGCCTTTGTATTTTTATTATATAAATAAGGAGCGATTCAGCAATTATATCAGAAAGAAAACCTCAATCTTACATTTTTGTATTAAAATGCTTTGTTACTCCTCATATTGTGATGATAAAATCTATATATATATATATATATATATATATTAATAAAGTTTCCAAAATCGACATAGTTTAGCTCAAAATTGAATTGAGGTTGAAAGTGAACAACTTCAAACTAGAAAGTGCTAAATGTCTACAGATTGAAAGCACAAAACTGTATTGCACATGCCTCGACATATTGCTTCTTTTCCGGCGGTCTAATTTCCATTAAGTAAAATTATATTTCAGAAATGATCAAGCGTGCTCCTAGTTAGGACGGTATGCATGTCGTGATTATTGATTGTCAAATATTTTCTTTTAGGTAATATTCAAGTTAGCCATCTTCTAAGTTGTCATATACTTTTGCATCCTTAGATTGATTAGGGTAATGTATCTATATATATGCCTTTATTCAATAGCTACTCGTCGGGAGCAAATGGGTGGATTTGGAAAAGAGGGTCCAAATGGGGAATAACGGGAGCAAAAGATGATAAATTAATTATATTTGGGGGAAGAAAATGATGATAAATTTAAAATAACGGTGCAATACAAATGTGAAATTCCACGTCAGCCATTGACCAAAAAGCAGTGGCTTCTAACCTCTTCTTTGATTTCTTAATCCGCATTTTGACTAAAACCGCCAAAACCACCTTCTCCAGTCTCTTTGTCCTCGACATAGGGATGGCAATTTTGCCCCGATCCGTCCCAATCCGTTCGAAGCGGATATTACCCGCCCCCGAGGCTAGGGCAGGATAGGGATGAAGCCAACATTGGATACCCGTGCACATGGCACGGTACTGGATATCTGATTCACATTGACTTTAGGATAATTTATCATCACCAGATTAAATCAATGCGGTTTTATTAGATTATTGTGGCCCGATATTACTATCATATCACGATAAATAACATCGAGTGGCTCCCCACAACATCATATCAAATAAAAATATTATTGTTCAAACCATTAGCTCAATCCACGATTAACTTGAGTTTAGGCAGGGCAGCTAATCACTATGCCTAATCTTTCAAACTCGGTGCTATAAACCCACGGCTAATTTTTATTATTCAACAAAACTTAATGGGGTTTAAAACTCTTAAAATGAAAATTGTCCTCTTCAAAAGAAATTATCCGCTTTTATAGTTGTTGTTGCTTATAAAATTCACCAACCAAAAAAAGTGCCATTTTCGTCCACTTCCTTTGATGGTATTTAAAGTTTAAAATGTTACGACTCAACGACAACAAATCACAAAAGAGAAACATTAAGAAACAAATGCAGTTTTCATTTGAAATTAAGAAATTTCGTACTCAATTTTCACTAATTATTTGTCATTTTATATTTATATATTGAAAGCATGAGCTTTTCTTATAATAAAAAAATTAAAGAGAAATTGAAAAAATATTTAAAAAGAGAGAGAGAGAAATTAGAGGACGCAAATGTGTCCTTCTAGAACTGACAAAATAGAACGACATATATAAATGGGAAAAGCTGAAAAATTGACTCTTTGCATCGAATACACGGGGCAAACCGGTCAATGGAGGCGGCTCAACTGCCTCTTTTAATTGGGAAACATGCTATATTGCAGTTTTTCATAGTTGGTCAAGATTCCAAATTCGCTACTCAGATTTTTTGTAATTCTTTATCCTATTTCCTAATTCTTATCAAATCCATAAAATCTCGTCATAATAGAAAAAATACTACAAAATTTTATTTAATTGGCAAAAAGAAAATCAAAATTTTAAAAGGAAACGAGAAAATTCAACTTCCAATAAGAAATCATATGATTAAGTCATATGAAAATTACGATCTTTAGATAATATGAAATAAACAAGAGCGTGCGTGCGGAAAGAACAGCGACACCCATACGAGAAAACAAACTGCTCAAAGATTATGACTCGCCGGACATTGGTCCACCGTGACATCAATATTTATTATAATGACAACAATCTCACAACTCAAATTAAGAAAAAGGCTTTAGAATAAAACAAGCAGAGGCTTGCTCCAGCTTCTAGTTTGCCTTCCTTGGTCGTTGTTATCTGCAGGTGCCCAACATCATATTTGTGCTTTCGCTCTTCAATTTCTTATCACGTTCTACAATAAGTTATCGGCGAACTTCTTGCTTCCGACTGGTCGGAGCCTGGCAAAGCGAAGAAGAGCAGAGTTAAAGAAGAAGAAGAAGGAGAAGATTGAGAGGTGGAGGAGAGAATTATCATGTCAGATGAAGAAACCGATTCCTGGAAAATTCTGCTGACTGTTTTCATGCTGTTCCTCGGGGGTAAGAAGCAGAAGCTGATTTTTCAGTCTGATTTTCTTTATTTTTATGCCAAGTTTTTGCATTTTTCGAGGAAGTCGATGTTTCAGATTAGAAAAATGAGGAGACCCTTTTCCCGAGGATGATTCCGGTTAACATATCACATGGTTTTCTGAGCTCAAATTCTATCCCGATTGATGGATTCTCGGAAAATGTTTTCTGGGTGTTTCCTGGGTACTGTATTGGTTTTGAGCTCGAAATCCATTCCCGGCGATGAATTTGGCAAACGCGTTTTTCTGGTATTACCCGATTCTTGTATTCATTTTCCAAGAACGCTGCTGTTTCTTTTTTTGTCCCTCTCCCTCTATTTTGAAAACGAAAACCCGACTCCGAGGAAGAGAAAACGAGGGAGATTCTACCAAACTTAAAAGTATGGTATCTGAGGCTTCCATCACTGTCAGATGGCAGAATCCCTGTTTAGCACAGGGACAACGGATTTTTAGTTTCCAGAAAGTGACCATTTTCCGTAGCGCCGAGGATGATCTCAACTGACAAGCATTGGTGTCGGTTTTTTTTTTTTGGTTGTTACGGTGACAGTTATAGCAGTTCTTGGGGATTCCATAGACAGAGACAGAGAAGTTCTGCTGAATCTGAAGCAATTCTTGGAAGAATCCAATCGGGTGAACCGAGGCCACTACTCGGAATGGAATTCAAGCTCCAGCCCCTGCGTTTGGAAGGGAATCCGTTGCAGCACGCCAAACGGCAGCACATCGGCAAGAGTCAGCGGCGTTGACCTCTCCGGGAACACCATCTCAAGTGCTATCTTCCATAACTTCTCTGCCCTGACAGAGCTCTCCTACCTCGACCTCTCCCAGAACACCATCGGCGGCTCGATCCCCCAGGACCTGAGCCAGTGCCCAAAGCTCTCATACCTCAACCTGTCGCACAACCTCCTAGAAGGGGAGTTAAACCTTACAGGATTACGCAACCTCCGCACTCTCGACTTATCGATGAACCGTTTCGGTGGAGAAATCCGGTCGAGCTTCTCCACTATATGTGACAGTTTGGTAGTCTTGAATATCTCATCCAATAATTTGACGGGCAGCATCGGGGACTCCTTTGATCAATGCTACAGGTTGGAGCACCTCGACTTGAGCACGAATAAGTTCATTGGGAACATATGGGGCGGGTTCGGGCGGCTCCAGAAGTTTTCGGTCTCAGAGAATTATCTCAGCGGACAGCTCTCAGCCTCGAGCTTCCCGCAGAACTGCAGCCTCCGGATAATGGACTTTTCCCAGAACAACTTCTCAGGTCTGGTCCCCGAAGAAGTGTCGAACTGCCGGAATCTGGTGATCTTGAACCTGTGGGGGAATAATTTCACGGGGCAGATGCCAGGTGGAATTGGCTCGATCTCGGGCCTCAAAGGTCTTTTTTTAGGAAACAACAGCTTCTTGAGGGACATCCCTGAGTCACTATTAAACCTCAGTAACTTGGCATTCCTGGACCTAAGCAGAAACAAGTTCGGGGGCGAGATACAGGGCATCTTCGGGAGGTTTACAAGTGTCAAGTATCTAGTCTTACACGGGAATTCATACACGAGCGGGATCAAGTCGTCGGGAATCCTAGAGCTGCATAACCTCGTCAGATTGGACCTGAGCTTCAACAACTTCTCTGGCCCTTTGCCGTCTAAGTTGTCTCAGATGCAGAGCTTAAAATTTCTGATTCTCGCGTCCAATCAATTCAATGGAACCATTCCAGTCGAGTTCGGGAGCTTTCCCAGACTTCAAGCTCTTGACCTTTCCTACAACGAGCTTACTGGCACGATCCCGCCATCGCTTGGGAACTTGACCTCTCTCTTGTGGCTAATGCTTGCGAACAATCAGCTGACGGGCCAAATCCCACCTGAGATCGGTAACTGCTCAAGCCTGCTGTGGTTAAATCTTGCTAACAACCAGCTCACCGGAAATTATCCGCCTGAATTAGTCAATATTGGGCAGAACCCAAGAGCGACTTTCGAGTCGAATCTGCTGGATAACGATCATGTCATCGCTGGCTCAGGGGAGTGCCTTGCCATGAGGAGATGGATTCCTGCTGATTATCCTCCCTTCAGCTTTGTATACACATTACTCACCCGGAAAACTTGCCGAGGCATATGGGATCGGCTTCTAAAAGGGATCGGGCTATTTCCGTTATGTGGTGCAGAATCCTCCACGCAAACATATCAAATCTCAGGTTACGTACAGCTCAGTGGGAATTCGCTATCTGGTTTGGTTCCTTCAGAGATTGGGAAGATGAAAAATTTTAGCATGATTAATCTGGGAATGAATAATTTTAGCGGTGAGTTTCCTAGAGAGGTTCGGCAATTGCCCCTCGTGGTGCTAAACTTATCGAGTAACGGATTTTCTGGTGCAATTCCTAGTGAGCTCGGGGACAACAAGTGCCTTCAAAACCTCGACTTGTCTAATAATAATTTTTCGGGTATGTTTCCAACAAGCCTCAACAACTTGACCAACTTGAGCAAGTTCAATGTTTCGTACAATCCATTCATCTCAGGGGCGATTCCAGCGACGGGGCAATTGGCTACGTTCGAGAAGGAATCCTTCCTCGGGGATCCGCTATTGCATTTACCTTATTCCTCCACAGGCCAAGGTCACTCCCCGAATAGCACAAGACATCGAGGGTCCGGTACCCCAAAGAAGCCCTCGAAGCTCGTTGAGTCCATGGTGTTCCTAGCTCTTATCTCGGTCTTCCTCCTATTCGGAATCTTCTCGTTCATAGTATGTACCCTCATTGAGAGCCCGCTCGACTTGGCAGACAGAGATCTCTTGGAAAATGCTAAGTACGAGCAAGAGTTTGGATCGAGTTCGGGCTGCTCTTCCCCATGGCTGTCGGAGATGGTCCCAGTGATCCAATTAGTAAAGCGGGCCTTCACTTACGCTGACATTCTGAAGGCGACTGGGAACTTCTCAAACGATAAGGTCATCGGGAAAGGAGGGTTCGGAACGGTTTACCGGGGAGTGCTCCCTGATGGAAGAGAAGTGGCTGTCAAGAAGCTCCAGAGGGAAGGAATCGAAGGCGAGAAAGAATTCCAAGCTGAGATGGAGGTCTTGTGCGGTGATAGCTTCGACTGGCCACACCCGAACCTCGTGCCCCTATACGGTTGGTGCTTATACAGGTCGGAGAAAATATTGGTGTACAAATACATGGAAGGTGGCAGCCTAGAGGATCTCATATTGGATCGGTTGAGGCTGACGTGGCAGAGGCGGGTCCATATCGCAGTGGACGTGGCCCGGGCCCTGGTGTTCCTCCACCACGAGTGCTTTCCCGCAATCGTCCATCGGGACGTGAAGGCAAGCAATGTGCTGCTGGACGGTAGTGGGCGGGCCTGCATGACAGACTTTGGGCTGGCCCGCACAGTGGATGCCGGGGACAGCCACGTGAGCACGGTGGTGGCAGGGACTATTGGGTACGTGGCCCCGGAGTACGGGCAGACGTGGCGGGCCACCACGAAGGGGGACGTGTACAGCTTTGGGGTGCTGGCAATGGAGCTGGCCACGGGGCGGCGGGCCTTGGACGGAGGAGAGGAGTGCTTAGTAGAATGGGCCAGGAGGGTTTTCGGGCCACCCGGCTCAGACCGGGCTGTGCTGCCTGTGGCCGTCCTGGGGTCGGGCCTGGCAGAGGGAGCCGAGGAGATGTGCGAGCTGCTGAAGATCGGGATCCGGTGCACGGCCGAGTCGCCCCACCTGAGGCCGAACATGAAGGAGGTGTTTGGGATGCTATTCAGGGTTTCTAGCAACTGGAGGGATCAAATTCACAGCAACGGATCTTCTCCAGCATCAAAGTGATTAATTAATCACACACTTCAATTGAAGAGCCAAATGTGAATAGTGTTTTTTGCTATTTACAACACACAAGCACATTGATTAGAATCTCAGACTTGTCTTCTTTTTTTTTTTCTTCTTTTTTTTTTCCCCTTTTTTCCCCCGCCCCCTTACTTCAGAGTTCAGAGGTTTTTATTCTTCTTGTACACAGAAATCATTGTCAATAGATTTACCACAATTTTGATCGGAAATGTTCCTGCTAGAGTAGACAATAACGTGTCGGGATCGAGCTCGGCTCGACTCGCCTAATAATAACATGGATAGTACTAGGATGTCCTCAAAATCTGACTTTACCCACAAAGACATCCGGAAAGTGTTCATACCAAATTTCCGCAGGACTCGAGATGGACTGCATGAGAAACGAAGAAATTCAACTGAGTGAGTGGGGAATTCGGCCCATTGATGTTTAATTATGGACTCGGGCTGAACTATGTGCTAAAGAATTAATGGCAAATCACAATTAGTGGAAGGACTAGGAGTGGGGCTAAACGAGATTGATTTAACTGTAATGGCTAAGATCGTTAGTGGACGAGAAGAATTGCGAGTTGATGATTATCAAACAAATTGGTTGCAAGCATGCGAAATTCGTGGGGGAATTCGGTCAATTGTTGAATAATAATTATCTCAAAATTAATAATGGGACTCAAGCGTTGTGCGAAATTATTTATTAACTATCTTTAGTATATTCTATTATTTAAAATTAAATAGTAAAACCTTAATGTTATATTTTTTTCCCCTTCAAGACACTCTCGCCCTAAAAATCCCTCTCAAGCATCATCATGAGCGACTTCATCGTCACGGTGCCGTGAACCACCCCAAACCACCATATAAGCCATCGCGACGAGTTTTTACCCTCACCACCACCGAATCCGAGCTCCAGTCAGTACTCAAAACCAGATTAAGTAGTAGTACCATTTCCTCTCAAGATCCGCTCAATTTTTGAGACGATTCTGGCGATATCTCTTTACGGGCGGACGAAATCGTAGGATCAATGAGCGTGATAAGATCGTAAACTTTAAAACATAAAACTGCTTTTGTTATACGAGTTGAAAGGAAATGCTTCGTGGGTCCGCCCCCGGATTGTGTCGATTGGGAATTGGATTGAACAATCAACATATTAAGGCCCGCAGCCCACGAGGAGGAGTGGACCACTCGCGGGGGCGGCACCGCTTTTCGATTTATTAAAGACATCATTTAAGCACTTGCTTTAAGCACAAATCATCTCATTCAATTGGTGCATTCGTACGAATCTGGCATAAAACAAAATTCTTAGGAAATCCATTCAGATTGCGATGTCGTGCCCTGACACGAGTGTATCTCACAAGATTCTGTCGACGACATAAGATAGAAAAATCATTTCTTGACCAAACTTACGATTGAACCGAACCCTCATATCCGAGTGGCATTCGCCGTGATTCAACCAGTCACAGCGAAGCGATGCAATTGCGCTTTCAACATGATACTACATATGTGAGATTGAATTCCATTTTCCTTTCACAGGTTCTGTTGTGGTGCATGCGTATAGAGGAAATAGGGAGAATGTCCATTAATATAGCTCCCGGAAATGACCGGGTGATCTGAGGTGTAATCAATTGTATGGTTCAATTTAGCTTTTTCATTGTTGAATAATCAATGAATTATTTATTTACTCATCAGTAATTGTAATCAAATGGTTTAAAAAATGATTGCACAATGATAGGGATTTGCACCATAGAATTCCCGGAAATCGAGAAACAAATTTACGGGAAGCTTCTGGACATTAATGATGTCTGGAGATTGCTCGTGGAGTTTTTTTTTTTTTTTCCTTTGCATCACGATGCATGGATTATGGATCGACTTCTCGTCAGACCTATTGGGAAGGATGCCAGAGTGGGTTCCATGGTCTCTAAGCAAGGATATTGCGAATGGCCAAGAACAGCAGATCCGCATGCGTGAGGAGTTGAGGGAGCTAGTTCATATGCTGCAACCTCAGCAACGAGATCGATCGGTCTGGACAGTTTCCGAATGTGGACAGTTTTCTGTTGCTGCAACATGGGAGTAATTTCTGCCAAGGGAGAGTAAAATCCAATGGGGTAGGGCAATATGGTTTCCATGGAACATTCGCGGTACTTTCATTCATTTGTTGGATGGCGCTCAAGAACAAATTATTAATGAAAGTTAGGTTCACTACGATGTGGCGTTTATGGAAGAGTTTGCTTGGAAGGTTTGGGGTGTATAGAGAAGTGAAGGATTTGAACTCCGACCTGGCTTGGGTTTGTCTATTAAATGTTAGAAGGTTTGGACTCTACTATTCTTCACTTGGTCTGCACGTGTTATATATATCGGTGTGGCAGAAGCGCAACCTTCGAATTTTTGAGAAGAAGACTAGCCCGATCCCACTCTTATACGACAGATATATGATAGGTCTTGTAAAGTTAAAAGTGTGTGCAATTCCTAATCTTGAGGCTGGGCTAGATACTTCATTAGCTGGTAATTTTGACGCAAATAGTCCTTAAATTTTTGTACATTCAGGTTTTTTTTAATCAATGATATACTCAAGACACTTTATTTTTTTCTTAAAAAAAAAAAAGAAGGAACCTACCTAGACTACATATGTGCTCGCGTGTGTGAGTGTTTGTGGGCGGGGGGACCTGTCACAATCCTCAGGCGGAATCAAATGGCCATAAATCCAACAATTTGCTGCCTTTGCAAGTTGAAGCGAATCGTTATGGAGAGTGGGACAGAGTCACTGATATCAAATCATGTTGTATGGGAAAGGCGAGACACGTTCACATTCTCCCCGATCTCGATATTACCAGGGTTCGAATTGCAATAGTTGATTGCGGCGCATCATCAGCCGCGGTGACTTGCCCGACCCGACTTTGCTGGCCCATGCCTGCTTTATTGGGTCTTTAAATTTGGGCATTTCATAATCAAATTTGATGCTTAGCCACAAGCTAGGAAGAGGAGAGTATGGAGAGCTCTCGATATGTCGTTGAGGAGCTGCCAACAATGGCAAAGGATGTTTCCTTGTTGGAGCTGAGACAGAGGCTTGCTGAGTTCGCCCATGTCAGAGGCTGGGATCAGTTTCACAGCCCCAGAAATCTCCTCCTAGCCTTGGTATATATATGTATAAAATATATATATATATATATATATCTTCCCTTTCCTATGCTTTTCTCACGATACTGTGGTTCCATGTTCGGGTGACGAACACCGACAGCCCGTAAAGCCAAACTGACTGACTCGGACTACTTAGACTTGTTATTTGATCCCATGTCATGATCCTATGGATGTGTCGTGGTTAACGGGAGCAGTCATCACCTTTAATGCGTACAGTTTAAGCAATGGTTGAATCTTTTTCACGACTCGGTTGAGGCAGTCATGAAATTCGATACGTCAGGTGATGAGATGTTATGTAAGTTAGATTGATCCATGAACTGGTGCAGGTGGGAGAAGTAGGCGAGCTGTCGGAGATATTCCAGTGGAAGGGGGAAGTGGCAAGAGGGCTGCCCAACTGGACCCCGCGCGACAAGGAACACCTCGCTGAGGAACTCTCCGACGTCCTCCTCTACCTCATCCAGCTGGCGGATGTCTGTGGCCTCGACCTCGGCGAGGCAGCCCTCTCGAAAATCATCAAGAACGCCCGGAAATACCCTGTCATCGACCGAAACTACTCCTCCCCGGACCATTAGCCTGGAAATATAATTTGAGCAGGCTTGCTCTGCCATACATCATATCGAGCCAGTGTCGACCGTCCAATAAGAGAGGCTCGTGAGATCGTTGTGGTCTTCCTAATCTAATATGGAAATTTTTGTTTCTTTGTTCTCTCTTAGTGAGGAATTGATAGTGCAAATCTTGTCAATCGTCTTTGAGTCGTCGTACTTTGCGGTCTTCAACCGTAACCCACGTAACATACAATCACAAGTCTATCTATTCTTCCAAGCAGTAGCTCGGCACTTAAAAGGACTTCTCAAGAACTATTCGAGAATTGTTGCAAAAAACTTGATAAAAGCGATATCTCACTTGACGCTCTTAAGAATGACAACGACGGAAACAGAAACGGGGAAGCAATCCGGCTCACCGGTCATGATAAGCAGCTCAATTGATAGTCTATCCCAAAATAAAATGCCGATATGTCGATAAGTTTTCGTCAATGCTATTTTAATTAAGAAAAACCGTCACTTTTGGTTCTCAACCTTCCGTTGCATTTTCACTTTTATAGTAAACGCATTCTTCTTTTTTTTTAAATTAAACTTTGTCCTTAGCATTGCATGTTTTGTTCACTTCCATCCCACTGTCCAATTTTCCATCCAAAATTTTTCTATAAATAAAAAAGCAAAAAATTGGAAAAGAAAGGGAATGGGCAGTGCGGTCCCTCGATTCCGAGGGAGGGAGGCTCGTTGGCAGCAGCCCCTCCCCCGACGAGGTCGCCGGCAGCCTCTGAGATCGCCTGCGACGTCGTAGGGGCAGCTCTGGCTGCTGTCGAGCCCCCCGCCTTAGAATCGAGAGATCTCTTTTTCGGCTAAGACCCCTCCACTGCGAGGGAAGGGGGCTTGTCGGCAGCAGCCCCTCCCCCGACAAGCCCCCTCCCTTGGAATCAGGGAATCATTCTGCCGCCCTCCCCATCTCCCTTTCTTTGCCAACTATACCGTTCATTTTTTTTTTCAATTTCTAAAAATATTTTGGATGGAAAATTGGACGGCAGGACTAAAGCGGATAAATTGGGCAACCTTTAGGAAAAGAATGATCGAAAAAAAGAAGGTCTAGACGAATAATGAAAAAGTTACGCAAGGTTGATGACTAAAAATGATTTTTTTCCCTTTAATTAATTCTTCGATGGATGGGGAATAGTATATTAATGGATGGATCATTGGAACTAGGAAAGGAATTTTCTTTCGTTTTCGATGAAATCACAATGTACCCTTAACCTATTAATTGCAACTAATCCTCGCTCACAATGTATATTAATGGATGGATCATTGGCTTGGCCTTGGCTATGAGGGAAAATTATTTGAAACATGATGGAAAATGAAAAATACGTGCTTGGATAATATATTAGGCTGACTATCGAGCCCAATTATATGGGCCTCAATGAAGACTAAACCCAAGTATGCGGCTCGGCCCATATTCGCCCATTCGTCTTCTTCTCCGCTTCATTAGCGACTGAAGCAGGTCAAAGTCAATCCAACGACCGCCATTGCTGGACCTTCCGCAGCAGAGAGCTGCTGAAGAGAAGAGCATGAAATGGTCACTAAAATCAGTCTCGCGGACTTCGAAAAGCCTTCTCAGACTGGCTAATCCTGCACCGTCTACATGCTCTCTGTCTTCCTCGTCAGCTCTGCCGGAGACCTCCTCGGAGACATGGAGCCGCTGCACAGGCTCCGCCGGACCAGGCAATTACGCCAATGGGGACCGCATAACCAAGGATTATGTTACGAAACTCGTGGGGCGTTCCATCCCCGCGGATTGGTCGCGACCTCGTGCTCCTGTTTTCGCTCATTGTGTGGAGTTCATCGACGTCGAGCTCTGTAATTCTGTGATACGACACTATGCGGATCAAAAGAGACACTGGCATTCTCTTTTTGTGTTCACGCAGATGCATATGGTCGGTATACGCCCCAACTCATCAACCTTTCCGGCCGTTCTCAAGTCGATCTCGAGGGTATGCCTCCGAGAAATCTGTAATTCGATTCACGCGTTCGTCACTAAGATGGGATTCGAGAGGGATGTTTATGTGAGCAGTTCTCTGCTGAACGCGTACAGTGTCTGTTCCTCGGCCAAAGATGCGCGTAAGGTGTTTGATGCAATGCCTGAGAGAAACTCTGTTTCGTGGAATGCATTGATCACTAGCTGCACGCACAACAGGAAGTTCATAGAAGCTATCGATGTGTTTCGAGAAATGCAGGCATGTGGGGTCCCGCCCACTGCGGTCACTATGGTTGGCATCTTATCGGCATGTGCCCACTTAGGAGCTCTACGGCAGGGCAGGTGGATTCACGAGTACATCAATTGTAGTAGCTTGAACTTGAACGTGTTCCTTGGTACCGCACTTATCGACATGTATGCAAAGTGTGGGGTTGTGAAGGAGATGGAGGAGGTTTTCGATGCGATGAAGGTAAGGAACGTGTACACGTGGAACGTCTTGATTTCGGGATTTGGGATGAATGGGTGTGGAAATGCTGCTTTGAATGCTTTTGATAGGATGGTGAAGGAGAAGTTTAGGCCCGATGGCCTTACTTTCTTGGGAGTACTATGTGCTTGTTGTCATGAAGGTCTTGTTGATTCGGGTCGAAGGTACTTCTCCAGCATGACGGAAAAGTTTCGGATTCACCCGTGGATCGAGCATTATGGGTGCATGGTTGATTTACTTAGTCGTGCTGGTTTGTTGGTTGAAGCTCTGGATTTGATTGAGAATATGAAGCTGAGGCCAGATCCTATTATTTGGCGAGCATTGCTAGGTGGTTGCAGGATCCATGGAAATACTGAAATGGGGGAATATGCTATCAGGAAGCTTCTTGCGATCGAACCAGGAAATGCTGAAAACTATGTTCTGCTATCTAAATTGTTTGCACAAGACCGAAGGTGGGCTGATATGGAAGATCTGAGGTCGATGATGAACCGAAAAGCAATACGGAAAGTTCCGGGATGCAGTTTGATTGAAGTCAAGGGTAAAGTTCATGAGTTTATGGCAGCAGATAGTGTAATAGCAAATTGTCATGAGTTGTACAGCTTTTTGGCCGACATTAATGAGGAGCTGAAACGAGCTGGTTACGTTGCAAAGATTGAGTTGGTTTCTTACGACCTCGAGGAAGAAGAAAAGGAACATGCTCTTACCTTTCACAGTGAGAAACTTGCCCTTGCCTTCGGGCTCTTAAAATCTCCTTTGGGATCGACCATAAGGATAGTGAAGAATCTTAGGGTCTGCCAAGACTGTCACGGATTTTTTAAACTTGTTTCTTTGGTTTATAAGAGGGAAATCAGTCTTAGAGATAGGAACAGGTTCCACCATTTTGTTGAAGGTGCATGTTCTTGTAAAGATTACTGGTGAATAGGAGTTGCAGAGGCAGGCAAGCTGTCCTCGAGCCATGGCACATCCTCATCATGAGGATCGGAGGGGAAGCATGTGGTCAAGTAAATTGGACTGCTCGGGTAATTAAGAGTTCATGCAAAAGAAGATCCTCTTTGGGACTTGATTCTGGTTGTCTATCAGATGAGCCCCTTCAAGGTAATCACTTTGTCAGCAGATTCGATGAGTCGATGACATTGATATCCATACTTTACTTGTGGTAGAAGTTTCTGACCCTAAAACAACTATGTACAGTTACGAGGAATGAAATGCGGAACAGTCCATTCTTTTTCTTTTTCACTGGTCAAAACGATAACAAAGCATTTTCAGATCAAGTAAAAAGAGATTCTAAACACCAACCTCCTGACAACTGCTGCTTTCTCTTACCCTGTTTTATCCTTATTTGTCTGCAATTTCTTCTGAGAATGTCTGCAAGTAAAGATTATGTATTCACGATTTGTTGACAGGTAAATCCGTAAGCTTCGAGGGTGAACTCCAGAGGCCTGAGCTGAGTGAAGTGAGGGCTTTGGAAGGCCTCCTGGAGCAACTCCTCGTCGCATTCCAGGGACTCCCTATAGTTCTCCAGGTCGGCTTCTGCCTTCAGTATGCTTGACACGCACAGCGACTTCTTCCACTCTTCCAGCTGAGAGAACCCGACATAATCTCCGTACTTGTCACAATACAGCAGCAGACAAAACACCTGACCTTCTTACATTGAATTGAGGATAGAAGACTTATCTAATGCTACGTTTGGTCATCTGCAATCAAACTGATTATGAACGGAGTTGGCTGAGGAGGGTCTGGGTTTTTAGGTGTTGATGGGACATATTGTAAGCCCACAACGCAAATATGTCGTAACATTTAACTGAGACATTACTCCGGCATAGGTCTAATATTTCATGAAGGACAATTCAGTGAGTGATTCAAATCCCAATTGAAGAATGGTCGCACGACCAAATGCTGGAACAGATATATGTACGTATGAAGGAGAAAGTACCTCAAAACTAGAAATCAGATATTGGGTCTTGTGCTTAGGAATCCCGGCAACATCAATGGAGTCATAGAACTCCTTGATCGACTGCATCATCTCATCCCATGTCGGCAGCGTTCTCTTCCCAGCTAGCAGCTGTGCTATTCACTTCCCTTGCGACTCAAAGAACGTGAACCCTATCAGCTGCATCATCGATCGAGACTCGGGATTAATTGAAATCACTTATATTAGCAGGTTCATTATATATGTCTCATTGAGAAAAGCTCTGTTCTTACAGCCAACCACGACTACTATTAACATGGCCCCATCGGAGTCATTGTTTGTCACATGGGATTCTTTCCAGTTGAAATGAGAATCTAATTCATTAAACTTTTTCCCGGTGGCTTAATTCATTAAACTTTTTAGTAGTTTATTTTAAGAAAGTGATTTAATTTGAGAAAGAAAAAAGAGATAAATTAAGGAATTTACTATTTACCCTTTGGGCGATGCCGACAAAGGAGAGGGAAGGGGCGAGGGAAGGTGTGCTCGAAGAGAGGACCTACTCTGTCATCATCGACGATCACTATTCCTTTGGTGTCAAGGAATGGGAAGGAATATGAATACGTACACAACACTAGTCTAATAAGCAGTCGTGTTCAAAATAAGAGATGTAGTATAACGACATATGCTCTTATTTAAGAAATAAAAAGTTTTAGGTTTAATTTCTGTCAGTGAAATTACTGTGATCGTTTATTTATTTGTTACAAACAACAATATGTGTTGATTTTGTTAGGCCGAGACAGTTTGTGTTCATCCATGAAGCACTAATTATTTGCTCTCTTTTTTCTTTTTTCTTTTAAGAATACTCTCACCTGAAATCAGAAATTTTACGTTTAATTCTCGCTAATAGAATTTCTCGTACTCTTTATTTTTCTTATTTTGATTTTTACTTAGTCACGAGCCTCCTATAATTGGCAAAAAAAGAAGAAGAGAGAATTATTTCCTTAATTTACTCACGGGATGAAAGAAGAAATTGCAAAAATAGAGATTAATTAAATGTAAAATAAATTAAGAAAGGGAATGTATTGTATTGGGACATGCCTTCATTTAATAATAAGGTTCTTTTTTAGTTTAGAGTTAGATTAATATTTTCTTATACTGATTTTGGTGAGCATCCCTTCTAATAATAATAAATATATATATAAAAATAGATGAGGGTAAAGTAAATGAAAATGAAATTACCCGGTGCAGTACAAAATAGTGTCGGCAATGACCCAAGAGCCGTCCACAAATAATACTCCTCCATCCTCTCTACGCGACTCTATCTGCCAAAATAAATTATCCAAGGCATCTAACTCATTCATCCATTGTCACTTATTTCCGAAAAAAGTAACTGAAAAAATTATTATTATTTTTAATTTAAAGAAGACCTTAATCAATTGAGTGAACTAATTAAAGTGATTGATGTTTGGTCCAATGAAAAGTCTTGTTTCAGGTTATCATTATTCATTCATGATCATTTATGGGGAGCGTCTGCAATGCCGGGGGGGTTTGGCGTCCCCCAGAACTATCGGATGTGGCTGTATCGTGTTTAGCAAGGGGTCTACTCCCCCATCCCACGGCTATGGTAGATTTCTTTATGGCACCATAAGATTTTGCTCGTTTCTCGTCCTAAACAGTTTAATTCCCATTATTTTCGAATGATATGAGAAAAATCATGATAATATTACGATGTCAGGGTATGAATAATAATGCGAAATTCCTAGAGGGAGAATATGTAATCATATGAATATATATAAAAGGAAGAAATACACATATATGGAGACAATATTATATATGATATATATGTAAAATTCCTATCGAGTGTATAAATGATTGAACTCATTTCCAACCTAAAAACTTGAGTCAGTAAGTTGTAATACCCAACTTTTATATCATTGGAGTCTTTTAGTTTTTTCATGTGGGATATAAACTCTCAACACCCGCCCTCACATAGAAATGTACGGTCTTTTCTCACTTTCCATCATATGCCACATGCTCTTAAATACCCACTCTCAATAACTGACCACGAGCCCGGCCCCTTTTCCGTGCTTAGACAATGGGGTATTGACACGAGGCGCACTTTTTTGTTGCTCTCAAACTTTAGGCCTGGCGTGGTGTGAATCCACACAGATGCGCGGAAACGTAACTCGCACTAATACGATGCGAGATTGTATTATATTATATATATATTGACTCTCAAGTCTCTAACAAATATAAGTGTAGGAAGAAATATATATACTCGGGGACAGTGATGCAAGTCGTGGTGTTTAGAGATGACTTTGGACAATCCTTGAGAAATGTTATCCGTCGATTTGGCGCTTAGATACACTTCTTTTGCTACATTCATCAGCCCCATTGATATTTCTCGGCCGCTAACTGAGTTCCCAACCACCACCACAACCTGTCCTTGAATTATCTTTCACAAAATTAATTAAAATTTCTCATACAAATTAAATAAATAATTAGACATGCATATACGTTCTCCGTTTGTATTATATATATGGCATCTAAGAATAATTCAGCGGTGCAGTAGCACGTCTTGCTAAAATAAAAGGGACTAGTCGATTCTTTTCCCCGCCGGGAGAGTAACTTTTAAATTAACTATATATTTACCTCGTCTTGGAACGGGTCGGGGACTCGGTAAACATGGCTATGCATTTGCTTCCGTTTCCATGCATCCATTCCTTAATGTACGCGCAAATAAAACAATCAACAGTTAGCAGAGACATGAGTTTTAATTAATGATCAAACCATGTCTATCGACGGGTACTTTGTAAACGTAGTTTCACTTTTTAATATGATTGCTACAAGCCAGGGTGAGTGGAAAGTTCACCAAAGAAATTTGGTCTTGTTTTGACCAACGGTGTTAGAAAGTGGATGATATTCTCATAATTCCATTTTGGTCTCTCTTTTTTTTTTTTTTTTTTTTTCCAGTTTTTGTTAGATGTTCAGTAAATAGAATATTCGAAATAAGATCTTACAATCTGTTGTATGGGTGTTACCTTTGATGGTAGGCATCCTAGGGTGAGAGTAATGGCCGGTAGCCACCACCACGGCGTCGAAGACCTCCTCCACCACCTTCTCATCTTTCTTCCCCCGCATCCTCACGACCCACCTCAGGTCTTTCCCGACCTCACCGTAGTCCAACATCCCCACGACTCGACCCGGGTGTTGAACTGTATCATCGGCCTGATCCCGAACGAGTCGCAGAAATCCTTGAGGTACAGGTAGAGCTCCTGGTGGCCCAGATACCTCCTCGTGTCCTGGCCTTTCTTCACCAGGAACGGGAAGTCGCTGTACCCTATGATCTCCCTCGGGTTCACGAGCCTTAAGGAGGCGTAGATGCTGCTGTGGACCTTAAGGAAATGCGAGCAAGGGTTTGGTGAGTTCCTGCTCCCTAATGGATCCTCCCCTTCCACATTTGGCTCATAGAGAAATTGCCCGCCGATATCATGGTTCTGCTCCAGGATAACCACATCGTGACCTTCCTTCCTCAACTCCCGAGCCACGACTAGCCCTGACCGCCCTGCCCCAATTACACATACCTATTTTTTTGCACTATTCTGCTCGGAGACCATAGTCGAGGCCTGATTTATTGATAATAACGACGATAAGGAGTTGGCAAGAGCTCCGCTGGGCAATTTTTGCAAGAAATACAGAAGAAGGGGTTGGGAAAATATGATGACTGATCATACTTTTTTAGGCATGAGAAAATTTAGGGGGCATTGGGAGGTTTATATAGTTGAGTCCCAAGCTGCCAGTGCCAACCACATAGTTTATTAAGAAATTCTGTGATGTAATCATTAAAAGTGGTCGTATAATACAGTCAGTAATTTTACTGAAAGTTTAAGTAAAATTTTCTAAAAATTCATGTAATTTACTTAATTAAAATTTATTATATTTATTTAAATAAAAAAGGAGGAAATTGACCCTCGGGACGTGTTAATTGATGACTTGAACATAACTTGTCTGATTTCTTGAAGGTGCCACACACAATGACATGATTTGAGAGCCTTGCATGAGCTTACGCAAAGTATTAGGGTTTCGAGAAAGAGGAAGTAGCACAATGATTTACGTCTTTACTTAGTAATTAAAAAATTTTTTAGATTCGATTCTCAGTACCCCTTTATTTTTTAGTTAAATTTTAGTATTTCTTTATTAGTTATTATGATTTTTATTTTATTATATTAAGCACATTGATTTTTTTTTGGTAAAAAAAAGTGTTTCCGAGTTCCTGTAAAGGACTCTTGAATTACTTTTCGCTAGTTAATAGGACCTACGTTGTATGTGCTTTTAGCTACACCTATAATTTGGAGGATGTATTTTATACTATTATTTAAGTAAGAATTTAATTTTATAATTACCTGAAATAAATTAAAGGATAATATAATATAGTTTATTTGACATTATTCTTCTATATCTGTTTCAGAAAGAAATTAAGCACATGATATTTACCATTCGGTTGATGCCGGGGAAATGAAGTAAAATTAAGTTATTCGACAAAATTGGAGAGTTAATTAAGTGAACAATCTCCAATTTTGGAGCCTATATAGATCATTTATAGATTATATATAGTGTGTTTGGTTTTAGAGTTGAGTTAAGTTGAATTTTAATTTTAATTGGTTTGTAATGATTGTGATGTTGAATTATGAGAAAAAGTGTGAAAAAGTAATGAATAGTTGAAAAAAAGTAATAATTGTATTGATGAATTATAGAAAAAGTAATGAATAGTCGAGAGAATTTATTATTAAAAATTAAATTAATGGTTAAAAAATTAATGAAAAATGAAAAAGTAATAATTATGTTATTGACTTTTGTTGTATAGTGAGTAAAGTTAAAGTTAGAGTTAAAATCTTAAAATCGAATTTAGAAATCAAACGGGCATTAGTCACTACTTTAGTGACCGACTAATGCAAGGTTTTGCTTCTTTAATGTTTTTTTTTCGGTTACAAGGAAGGCTCATGAGCCTAGTGCATTGAAATAGAAATCCTAAATATTTAATAAAAGGGCACGGGTAGTCCCACTGGATATCGAACCTGAGACCTCTTGGTCAGCAGGCGAGATGTGCACCACTGTGCTATTCCTTCTCTTGGTTGCTTCTTTAATGTTACTGGCTCGCTATGTGCACAACTTGAAAATGCTGCACGATCAGTTCGATCATCATAATATACAGCGTGATAAGTATTGGCAGAGCATCGATATCGGGAGTTTCATCTAATGAATCCCATATATTGCTGCGAATCATGTTGGTGCAACAAACGTCAGCATATATTACATAAACACACACGTTATTATATAATTAATTGCAAGTCGCGTGAGAAATATATTATGTTTAAAACGGCCTTGTATATGTGCTGGATTCTTTTGCAGTTTTTCTTACACTATTAATAAAAAATAGGTTTTCTCATCGAAGATTAGGCTTTGCTCAACTGAATAGACGTTATCATATAAAAACACGTGATTTTTTTTAAATTTCGAGATTCATATCAGCAATGCATAAGCTTGCAGTTGAATAGACGTTGTCATATTAAAACATGTGATTTTTGAAAAATTTCGAGATTTATATCAATAATGTATATATAATATTTATAAATCATACAACTTGTTTCTGCCACATTATGATTCTATTATACAATTATTTTCGGGAAAGGCGTGTGGGTATGTCCGGAGTTTATTGGTGCGTTTGGATTCAGAGTTAAAGTAATTTTGATTTTGATTTTGATTTTGATTTTGATCGTGAAAAATGATAAATGAGATGAGAGAATAAATTTGACTTGGAAAACGTGTATTTTTGTTGTGTAGAGTGTTGAGTTAAAGTTAAAGTTAAAATTTTTTACTTGAAAAATGTGTGTTTTTATTGTATAGTGTGTTGAATTAAAGTTAAAGTTAAAGTTTTTTAACATACAATCCAAACAATTCTTAAGAAACTGTCATTTTCCTTTTTCTTTTTTTGTATAAATAATAGGCAATCGCGTGAGACTAAAAAAAATTTATATGACGGAAAAAATAATAAGTTGCAAATGCTTACGAAAATTATAAGTAATGAAATGTGAAGTCAACATAAGGGACCAAGGGGAGGCACATTTTATCTCATGTTTCAACCCAGCATACTATTCATAACAGTGGCTGTGTCCATACAGCCTCTGCGAGTTGCATGTGAACAGTTCATCAAGCCATTTCTCGAACGATAGCTTCTCCTTGAATTAGGAACGATAGCTTGCAAGAGATTGGCATAAAACATGATAACAGATAATCTTAAAGGGTGTATATATATATATATATATAAGAGGTATAGGGTCTTTCGTGAGGGATCTGGTCATAGCATAGTGAAAAGAGCTACACACCTGGTGGAATGGGAAGGAATGAAGACTAACATGATATGAGTATAAGAACCCGTACGATAATCGGCTAGACCCCTTTAAATATAGGCTCAATAAGCTTCTTTTTCCTATTCGAAAAATTAGTCTTTTCGATCAGTCTCACCAGCATACATACAAAAGGGTCGCTCGAGAAAAATGGCGATATGTCGAATTGTTACTATATACCACACAGAAGTGAAAGAACAAGAACCCGCCAAATGTTTATAATTTCACAAACAAAATCACATATGCACTCATATTATCCCAAACTCCGTGGCGCAGGGGGTACCGGCAAGGCTCCCACCATCCCTTCTAATCACCACTAGTCCTAATTTTTACTTTTTTGATTTTCGGAACTATTTGTAAATTCTGCAAAGTGAAAATATGATGGAACTATAGTGTTGATACTACTTAAACACCATATTTATTGTTTCATAAAAAATCCACACGCCAAAACAGAGCAAATGGATATTCAAGACTATAGTTGCATGTCTGAGCTACATTGGGTGAGTGTATTATGCCAGCTTCTTGGGGCTTAATGAAGATTATCACTTATCATCAAAGACGCTGGAGGCAAATGAGCCACGACCGGAGAAGCTTATGCCAAGGGACCTGGCGGTGCCTTGGCCTGAGCTCCTGCCAAAGCCTAGATGTGCTTAATCTCCATTCACCAGCCTTCCAAAGAAAAGTGCATGTCAACATGTGCCATCTGAACTGGATTGGCCCTCTAAATAACTGAAGTTCCATGTTTTTAAAAAATTAAGCATATATTATTTTGAGAACCGCGACGATTATCATACTCATGACTAAATCAATTTTGGAACTTAGCAAGCTGGTCAATTAAAGGCTCTTATAAATTCTAATGTGTGTAGTGATCTAAGTCCAATTGAAGAGTTCGGAAATTATCAGCAAATTCATAATCCATATGTGGCCTCGTAAATTATTGAGCTCATAAGACTTCAGTGAATAATGTTAATGCTCACTTAGGTAGGTGACATGCTAGAGGAAGAACCTATTGAGACTTTACAATGGTCTGATTAGATCTAATTATGATTATTTCATTACATTACTTTGACACGGCTGGTATTAGGGTGTGGTGTTTCTTTCCCCACCTTAGTACTTCTTCTAGTTCTTTCTACATAGACAGGTAAAGCCTATTGGGTTAAAGTTCTCTGTAAAACCAATCAAAGGCACACAGTGAAATAAGTTTCTATATAGTCAATGTGCATACAGTGTTAATAGAATCTTGTTGCCTGTCTTAATACATTGGTTACTTAATTCTTTGCAGACATCAACTAATCCAAGTATTGATGCCTAAATTCCAAATTTCAATTGAATGGCATTAATGACAAGAAAGCTGAAATAGAAGAAGAGATCAATGAGAAGCCAAATAGAATAAGAAGATACCTAGAGCATGTACAGCCTCAGTCTCTTCTTGAACTGATTCTCATTCTTTCTTTCTTTTGCTCAGTGAACTAATTAAGCGGATATGACTTCTGCAATGTGACGACTCAGAGAAAAAGATGAACATTTCGGAAATAGATTAAAATACTATATATATATATATATATATATATTACGACCAATACTGTCATTACTATTCTTTGTAATAATTTGACGTGAGATTAAAAAGTAAAATGATATTGAATAGTATGTCAAGAAATGGGTCATAAACTGAAAAAACATAAGTAAAAGAATATTAAGTTAAGAAAATTACATGCAACTAAAATATCGTTTTATATTTTATGGTACTTTATACTAGCACCCACGCAGGCGCTACGCGCATGCGCGATTGCTTACTGGTCTTGGATCAAACTCGACTACTGGTTTAAAGTCCAAATTGTTACTCTCGGCCATTTGTGCAAATTCCACTATGGAATTTACGATCCAGTTCGCTGAATTATTGCTCTCCACATATTAGTACCTAAAGCTCCATGACTAAACATGCTTAGAAAATTGCTAGACAGCAAGGCGCAGCCTGCAGCACCGATTTTATATATCCAGATTTTGGTGCGGGCAGGCTGCGTTGCTGCCTAGCGATTTGTTTAGCCTGTTTAGTCCTAGAGCTACATTTAGGAAATAATATGTTGAAAGCAGTAATTCAGCGAGTTAGATCGTAAATCCAATAGTCTAATTTGCGCTAATGACTGAGAGTAACGATTTAAACCTTATAACAATAGTCAAGTTTGTTCCAAGGCCGAAATTGGTGCAGGCAGGCCATGTTGCCGCTAGCAATTTGTTTAGCATGTGTCAGTCATAGAGGTTTAAGTAATAATATGTAGAGAGCAACACTTCAGCGGATTGGATCGTAAATCCCATAGTCGGATTTGCGCTAATGGCCGAGGGTAGTGATTTGTACTTTAAACCAATAGTCGAGTTTGATCCAAGGCCAGATAATGTCGTCTATCCCTCTAAACTAAAATAGAATCATTCACCGAAAAATGAAAAATAATCATCATTCCAGTTAAATTTGTAGTAAAATTATACTCACTCATTGAAAAAATTAAATTATAATCATTATTCTTATTAAAATTTTAGTGTATTTATTTTATAAAAAATTGAGTATTGCACATAGGTTATAAGCGATCTCTTGAAATATCCATTCTCACGTCATAATACGTGATCTTTCATTCTTGTCATCACATACCACGTATCCAGAGGCAAATTTACAATAGCTATGATGCGGTCAAGTGACCCCTCAGGTTTCCAAAAAAAATTAAAAAAAAGGTTGAAATTGCAATTTTTTTTTAAATATGGCTAAACTAGGGCTCAATTTTCCAAAATTTTTAAGATAAATATAGTATAAAATAGTTTTTTTTTTGGGGTAAGGATATATGTTTTTTCGGTAAGAAAGTGTAAAATAAATTTTGATCTCAGTTTTTTTCTCACTCTCTCTCAAATGCGGAAAAGAAAAAGATTTGGAGTCAATACAAAAACAACACTCTTTTCAAACTTGGACCTATTATTTAATAGAAAATTAAAAAGAATCATAAGCACTCGAAATTCTTCATAAGCCTCAAATTTCACAATTTTATTTCTTATTTTTCTCTTAAATCAAGTCTTATTTCCTCATTTATCGAATAAGTTTCGTGCCCTCCATCAAATTTCTTCTTCTCTTATAGTTAAGCATTAAAAATATCCCATCTATAATAAACTAATTTTAAGTTTTTCTCCACTTATTTGACATTATACGCCATTGTGGAGGATCGATCTTTTTGTTAAAAGAATTTAAAGTTTAAGATTTCAAATACGAAGGAAGATTTTTTTTTCCTTGTTGGGTATTTTATTTTGGTTGAAACAAATATCGGAGATATAAGCAGGTGATTGAATCCGTATTCACCTAAAAAATTTAAACTAATAGCTAGGCAGTAATAATCAATCATCTCATAAATCATGCTTTTCATATGAATTCTCATACATGGAATTTTCTTGTTCTCAATTGATAAGTTGCTCTCTTGTCCAAGTGCTATATATCTCGTAACTACTCGTGGTGGGGCAAAGCCGATTCCTAGGGTCGATTAACAGCTAGCGAGAATAATGCATATACCAATTACAATTATTAACCTTTCACGGAAAAAAAAGGGGTACAATTATGATATTAACCTACTTTAGATGACTCTTGAGTCTTGACCATCCGTTTTTATTTTATTTTATTTTATTCATGATTTACTGCGAGTCTGCGACCATATGATATTCATTTTGCCACTTCCATGACAAAGTGGGCCCCTCATTTCCTCACTTTTTCCAACACCGAATTATGAAACCAAAAAGTAGAACAGAAATAAAAATAGGAAGAGCGTGGAGCGCAATTATGACACAAATATTATAAGTTCAATTCTCGTCATGAAATTATTTATGTCATTTTATTAATTATTAAAATTTATATTATTTATATAAGTTATACTAAATGTGTCTTCGTAACCAAAAATAAAAATAAAATAAGGAGAGTAAGGATTGATTCTTACAATTATTCATCCTCTCTGTAATGACGACAACCAAGAGTGCGCCTGATTTGAAAAGAAATATAAGTGCCCACATGTACGTATCGTCAATGATAGATATTTACTTTCAACTTATGCATGGATAGCTTGCAAGACAAAATTCATTCATGATGTTCTTGCATGGTCCCTGTGTACTCTCTCTAAACATTAATGCAATTTGATCATTAAGGAGCTATATACTATACAAATCATGAAAATGTTTATCAAAAGTTTCATGATGAAAAGAAGCTGGTTAGCTAATCTATATATATATATAGAAGATCGCCGAGATCTGATCGATGATGATGAAACGAAAAGCAATTACGAAAATTCCGAGATTCATTCGGTCGAAGTTTGGCGACAAATGTTCACAAGTTTGTGGCAGCTAGCGGGTAGCGTAATAGCAATTTTTTGTCACGAATTTAATAGCTTTTTGCTATCATGAATGAGGAACTGAAACTGAGCACCTGGTTAGTTGCAGTTTGCAGAAGCAAGGCAAGCAGCCATCAAGCCGCCGCGAGGCGGCGTGCATTCTCATTATGTGGACCGGAGAGGACGATCAAATATACATATACATATACATATACGAGTGGAATCATATATGGGAGTAGTGTTCCTCTTTCTTTTTTTACTGATCGAAATAATAACAAAAAATTTTCAACTTATGTCGGGAAGAGATTCTAAACACTAATTGATCTCCATACAACGACTGCTTTGTTTTCCGTGTCTTAAGGATACAGATTCGTGATTTGTTATCAATAGTTGAATCCGTAAGCTTCGAGGGTGGGGTCCAGAGGCCCGAGCTGGGTGAAGTGAGGGCTTTGGAAAGCCTGCCGGAGCAACTCCTCGTCGCCATCCCGTGATTCCCGATACATCTCCAGGTCGGTTTCCGCCTTCACCAGGGCTGACACACACAGCGACTTCCTCCACTCTTCCAGGTGAGGGAACTCAACATAATCCCCGTACTTGTCACAGTACTGCAACGAAACACAAGACATCACGACCTTGAGATTAATTAGGTTTCTTTTCCACAAGGGGCGTCCTATGTGGATCTAATTTTATTTCATGTTGGACTATTAATACCAAGTGGGCGATATACATCCCGAATTATCTATTATATCTATCTGTCTGGAGCTCTCATCCTGATTGGTTGCGCAGCCAAATTCAGGAACGAACTGTGAATGTGAATTGTATAATACTGTCTTTGGTTTCAAAATAGAATTTTAAAATTAAATTTTGATTTTGAAAAAGAGTGGTATAAATATGACTCACCATTTGACTTTGTATGAGTTATTTTATTTTGTTGTGAAAAAAGAATTGTATAAATGGGACCCATCCTTTAACTTTGTATAAGTTATTTTGTTTTGTTGTGAGTAAAATTAAGTTAAAGTAGAATTTTAAAATTCTACTATGAAACCAAACAAGTCAATATATATTTAGGATTGAATTACGTACCTCAAAAGCAGAAAAAGCAAGATCGTGAGTGTTGTGCTTAGGGACGCCAGCAGCATCCTTGGAGTTGTAGAACTCCTTGATCGACTGCATCATCTCATTCCATGTCGGCAGCGTTTTCTTCCCGGCTAGCAGCTGAGCTATCCACTTCCCTTGCGACTCGAAGAATGGGAACCCTATCAGCTGCATCGTCGTTCGAGACTCGGGATTAATTATTTCCCATGAAGAAAAATAGATAGTTTAATTTAATTATTTCTGAAAAGAAAAGAAAAAAAGAAAAGATATATAGATTGGAGCTACGTAACTTTACATTGTAAGTGTTCTTAGTACCTTTCTAGGGATGCCAACGAAGGAGAGGGAAGGGGCGAGAGAAGGGGGGAAGGTGTGCTCGAAGAGGGGACCCACTCTGTCATCATCGATAACTACTATTCCTTTGGTGTCAAGGAATGGGAAGGAATACGAATACCTACACAGCACACACATCTCTAATCAGCAGCCATGCTCGGAATAAAATACGTAATACAGTTGCATACGCTTTCATTAAAATCCAAAATATTTTAGGCTCGATTCTCGAGTAGAACTACATGCGTACTTTTATATATCTGATGCAAATAACATGTGTTGATTCTGTTAGAGATGAACATTAGTGTACCAAACATATGGACCCGACATTCGCCAAGACAGTTCATGTTCATCCATGAAGTACTAATTATTTGCTTTTCTCCTTTCTTTTCCCTTTTTTCAAGAATACTCTCACCCGAAATCAGAAATTTTATGCTATGATTTTCACTAATAGAATTTCTCGCGCTCTTTGTCTCATTTTTGTTAAGTCACAAGCCTCCTCTATAATTTTCAAAAAAAAAAGAGAAAATTATTTTCCTTATTAATTTACTCATGGGATGCATGAAGAAATTACAAAAATGAAGATGAAAAATAAATGGCGAAAGAGAGTGTACTATAGTGGTACATGTCGTTACCTGATGAGCCTTCCTTCTATTTAGATTTAAATATATATATTTTTTTTATACTTGACTGATGAGCTTCTCTTCTAATAATATGAAGAAAACACAAAAATAAATGAGTGTAAAGTGTAAGGTAAATAAAAATGAAATTACCCGGTGCAGTACAAGATAGTGTCGGCAATGACCCAAGAACCGTCCACAAATAATACTTTTCCATCCTCTCTAAGCGACTCTATCTGCCCAAAACAATTATCGATTATTGAAGCATTTAATTTCCCTAAAAGTAAACCAAATTATCATTATTTGCATAGCATAAAGAAATAGTCTATTCATAGTCATTTAGAGTTAGACACGGATCTAACGATCTTAATCAGTTGATGGGATTGTCAAAAATAATCAATGCGCGCCGATGAAAATCCTCTCGTCTCTATGATTTTAGAGAAGCCTTCCATCCCCGAACCATCATATTGGACCCCTACGGTAGATTAATTTTGCGGTGGCGCCATAAGATTTTCCTCAAATATAACCTAATTGCCCGCTTGACAAATCCCACGAGTGGAATACTTAATATATTGCATGATCAATCAGGACATTCCAACTAGTCATCTCCAACAATCTAGCTAGTTACAAATTTAAAAGAAATAAACATAGAGGCAAATATAATATAAGTATAATATATATGTGTATGTATAGATTTATAAGTGTGTGGTGGACATACTTGGGGACGAAGGTGCAAATTGTGGTGTTTACAGATGATTTTGGACAATCCTTGAGAAATGTTATCTGTTGATTTGGCGCTGAGGTAGACTTCCTTTGCTACATTCACCAGCTCCATTGATATGTCTTGGCCGCTAAGTGAATTCCCAACCACCACGACAACCTGTCCTTGAATTAAAATTCACAAAAATTGTCTCGTACAAATCATATCATATATTAATTGCAGGTCCACGCTACATTTATATGTCATCACATTTCTCTTTTTTTTTAATAAAAAGGGCCTAATTAATTTCACACATCCAATGTCTAATAATAATTCAACAACCAACGTAAAATTGCAATAAAAAGGATTAGGGCCTCTTTACTTATGTAGAATTCTTTAATTTTTTAGAAAAATTTATTAAAATTAGGAAAACTACAAAAAAATGTGTTTACTTATATTGAATTAAAATAAAATTTCAAAGAAAATTTTCTTCTTCATTATTCTAAATTAT
This sequence comes from Punica granatum, assembly GCF_007655135.1. Classification (NCBI taxonomy): domain Eukaryota; kingdom Viridiplantae; phylum Streptophyta; class Magnoliopsida; order Myrtales; family Lythraceae; genus Punica; species Punica granatum. The sequence continues at coordinate 1,972,689 of NC_045133.1, forward strand.
ATATAGATTAGAGAAGCTCTTTTTTTAGTTCTCCAATTTTTCATTTGCCCATCATTTCTTTTTATATATTCTAATTAAGAGCTACCTTTTCTATTGACTTTTCTATTTATAAATTTATTTTATACCATCTTTTTATGGTGATTATTCCAATTATTATAATATTAGAAGATTTTCTAATTTAACATTAGTAAACATATTATTATATTTTTTTTTATGAAGAAATGAATTTAGAAGATGAGAAAAAAAATATAGATGAACAGTGAAAATCAATTTCCTAAAAGCAAACAAGCCCTTAGATTCTTCATCCCGAATCCGGGAGATTTCTATCTACTGTTTAACCGGCGTCAATCGGGATTTTACTAGTATATATAAATTTCTTGCTTACCTCATCGCGGAATGGGTCGGGGACTCGGTAAACGTGGCTATGCATTTGCTTCCCTTTCCATGCATCCATTCCTTAACGTGCAAATAAAGGTGACAAACACGAATCAACAGTGAGCAGGCAAGAAGGCCGCAAGAAAAAGCAAAAGGGAATGATTGAATATCATAGGAGCTGGTCGTGTAATTAATTTTAATGAAATCATATCTATTGACTTGACAATAAGCGTGACAGAAACGATCATCAATGAGTGAAAGTTGGTCTTGTTTTTACCAATGGAGAAGTTAGAAAGTGAAGTTACATTCATTCATTAATTCCCTTTTGCTTTTTGATAGTCCTTGTTAGCTTTTCGGGAAAGATACAAAACAATCAATTGCAACTATGAGAAATGATATCATCTAGTTTCCCATTCGATAAGTTAATAGAATGTTCGAAATAAGATCGTGATCTGTTACCTTTGATTGAAGGCTTCCTAGGGTGAGAATAATGGCCGGTTGCCACCACGACCGCGTCGAACACCTCCTCTATTACCTTCTCACTTTTCTTCTCGCAGCTCCTCACGACCCACCTCAGGTCTTTCCCGACCCCGCCATAGTTCAACATCCCCACGTACTCAACCCTAGTATTGAACCGTATCATCGGCCTGATCTCGAACCAGTCACAGAAATCCTTAAGGTACCGGTAGAGCTCATGGTGGCCCGGGAATCTCCTCGCGTCCCTGCCTCTCTTCACCACGAATGGGAAGTCGCTGTACCCCATGATCTCCCTCGGGACGTGAGCCGAAGGGAGGCATAGATGCTACTATGGACCTTAAGGAAATGGGAGTCAGGGTTTGGTGAGTTCCAGCTCCCTAAGGGATCCTCCCCTTCCACATTTGGTTCATAGAGCCATTGCCCGCCGACATCGTGGTTCTGCTCCAAGACAACCACGCTATGCCCTTCTTTCCTCAGCTCCCGAGCCGCGACTAGCCCTGACGGTCCTGCCCCGATAACACACACATTTTTCGACTGGCCGACACTATTATTCTGCTCGGAGACCATAGTCAAAACCCCAGCCAATTTTATGATAAGGATGTTACGGAGGGCGGGGTTGGGAGAATTGATGAATTGATGAACTTTTTAAGGTCGGAAGGGGAGAGGATGGAAACATGGGAGGCATTGGAAGGTACTTTTATAGTTGAGTCCTAAGCTACAACCAACCCATAATTCATTGCCTATTAATCGATTATAATTTATTTAAACTTTATTTTGATTTATTTAATAAAAAGAAATTGACAGACGAAATGTGAGGATTGATGAGTTGAGCAGAACTTGTTTGCTTGAAGGTGACACACGTGATGATTCTAGAACCCATGCCATGCATGAGCTTGGGTTGGTAAATTATGTTAAGGCTTCCAGTTCCCCGCGGAAGGAAGTCAAATTATTTTTTACTAGGCACGCACCTCCGCGCACGAAAACCCATTAACTACTATGTAATTTATGGTCACAAAAAAAAAACGATGTAATTTACATATTTATTACTCAATTAGCCTTTTTTAACCATGCATTGCACATATTATTTTTTTTATAAATTTCATTGAATATTTCGCACTCCAAAATAAGATTACAAACACACGTGATCTTCGAAAATTTCTATGTATTTGTGTATGATAGATCTGGAAAATTTTCACAATCATGCGTTTATGTTGATATATGAAAGCATGTACGTTAGTCCCAATTCTGAGAATTATTAGAAATCACCCTTCTTCTTTATATATTATAATTTATTTATGTGACAATTACCCTTCTGCTTGATGTTTGGGATATAAAAGGAGACAAAATTAAGTTGTTCCACCAAATGATTGGAGACTCGGGTAAATAGGATCAGACATTATCGATAAAAACGCGTTTGTTTGATTTATAATTATTAATTATACATAGTTGATGACTTGATGGATCTCGAAAATTTTAAAATCACGTATTTTTGTATGAAAATGTCCTATCAGATAAGGAAAGCCAACTCATCTTCGATTGAGAAAACCAACTGTATTTTTCAGCACCGGCCAGGCCCCTCATTTTCTCCAACCTACAAGGTCGTTTTAATCAATAGTCAATTTCTTAGACTTGTAGTTTCGTTTCGTTTCCTTTTCTTTTCTTTTTTTTAATTTTGATCATATATTTAAAATATGAGGCATATTTAATTAACCAGACAATACAAGGACTTTTGACCTTTCAATCATATCTATCACCCCAACTCAGCTCCAATATTGAAGATGAACAGGCCAGCGGCGACCGGCGATTGACCTTGACTTGATGCAGTTAATTGTACAAATCAAAAGATCCATTATGAATTTGCAGGTGGGAATTAGAAATTAAGTGAGCATTTTTTTTATTACAAAGAAGGTCAAAGGCCAATACAATTAAAGAGAAATTCTATTGGTGTGTTTGGTTTTAGAATTAAGTAGAGTTGAGTTTTGATTTTAATTGGGTTGTAATAATTGTGTTGTTAAATTATGAGAAAAAGTGTTAAAAAAATAATGAATAGTTGAGAAAAAATAATGATTGTATTGTTAAATTATGGAAAAAGTAATGAATAGTTGAGAGAATTTAACATTAAAAATTGAATTGAATGGTTAAAAAATTGAAGAAAAATGAAAAAGTAATAATTGTGTTGTTGATTTTTGTTGTGTAGTGAGTAGAGTTAAAGTTAAAGTTCAAATTTTAAAAATGTGATTGTAAAACCAAACGGAGCGTAATATAACTAATAAAGAGACAATGATAGTCTCACCAAATATCGAACATGCGACCTTTAGATCAATAAGTAAGAGTGTGCACCACTGCACTATACCCTCTTTTGATAATTGAGTGGGTGTTTAGTATAAGATAATCCATGTAAATTATTGGGAATTCCATTTTAAATTCCCTCAGCCCCACAAATTACCATGTTTGACTACAATACATTAATGGTAATCTAAATGTCCAAGGTAATCCATTCATCTGGTAATATACTATACTTTCCCACCCCTTGAGTGTCTATCTAGATTACCAGCAATATTACTAGTAATATAAACATTATCAGTCCATAAAAAACATGGTAATGAACATTACTAATAATTTTAAAAGTGAAAATCTATCTTATTAGAAATTTAAATTACCGGTAATCTTAAATGATAATGCAGCAAAGGCCACCTAAGAGAAATAGTTGAGTCCAATCCACTTCCAATCAGCTCAGCATGAAATTTAAAGTTTTAGTAAAATCCACTAAGGAATAGTAGATAATGTAAGGAAGGTCTAACGTGCAGTAGTTACACTACACATGCAAATAAATTACTTAAAATTGTATTAAAATAGCTTAATTTTTAAGTAAATCACTCGTTTTCCAAGTAAAGTATACGCTATTTGAGAAATTATTTAGAGTGCGACACTTACAAATTCTTAGTAAAATTAGGTTAGGTTTCGAGCAACTTGCACGTGCTTCAAAGAGTTCTTATCTTTCACATTAATAAATCACATACTTTTGAGTGAATTTTACATAAATGTTTAGTAAAATACTTGAATGCATCGTACTAATAGAATTTTTCTATAATATAATCTTTTATCTATTGATCGATTGCGAAAGTGGACTAGGCGTTAATTATTCGATCTCATAGTCTAAGTATTAAATGCACTTTGAGATGGTTGATGTGCATATATACTGCCCCAATTGATGATGTGGAAGATTATTGCGGAAACATAAACGGAGACCACAGACTATATAATTTTGATCAAAGGAGACCAGGACTAACATAGACTTGGAAGACTAGTAATAGGTTGTCGTTTGGTTCTGAAAGTCGAACCCGGACGATGCATACTTTGGATTGATTATCCGATATGCACGGATCATCCTTTTGCATTTACCTCGCTAATTTATTAACGAAGTTTTTCAATCGTGAGTCGTGACAACCAAATTAATTAATAATAGAAAAAGATATTATAAGTAAAAGGAAGTGTCTCTTACAAATAAAAATAGTACGCGTAAAGAGTAGCCTCAAGATGGAAAGAGAAAACTTTTATGAAAATATAAAAATGGAAAAACATGAGGCAAGGAATCGATTTTTGCGTTTGTTTATTTTGATGAGGAATGGGACGGGGTACGAGCATGATAAAAAAGATAATGAGAGAAGGAATTTTTTTTTTTAGTTTTTATGAATTAAATACTTTATTTATTTTTAATAAAATATAGTAAATATATAGACAAAACAAGTAAATATAACATCTAATATAATAAATTAAATTATTAAAATAACATAAAAAAAAATTTGTTCAAGTATGAAAAAGTTCCCTAGCCTACTGTCTCCCCGAAAACGTTCAAAAGCATACAAGTTGATATATTTTTAATGGATTTTACATATATATATATTTGTAAGTTGGAGATTTGTGCATCGCACCAACATAAATTTTATTATGGGATTGATCAAATGTAAAACTCCGCATATCGGTCTATGCTCGATTCATCAATGCCATAATACTATAGGTAGCTTCAGAATCTCTGATGAGTTGATCATATGCAACGGTCGTTTCCAAGGTTGTGCATAAGTATAATGTTGATCTATATTCTATAAATTAAATTACAATCATCATTCGATCTTAAAAAGTAAAAGGTCAAAAATATTTCATCATAGTAATTAATTCTGAAAAACATTAAGAACGAAACGTTATTCTCTATTACTTCAGAATGATGGGTTTTCTTTTTTATTTTTCTTTTGTATGGGATCATTACCAGATATTAATGTACTCTAATAATATAATAAAATAATTGGAATCCTAATTACATGAGTGTGTTTGTTTTTTAAGTTGGATAGTGATTCAATTCAATTCTATTTTGTGCAATGATTACAAGTGTTGTGAAAAAAAATAGATATGTAAAAATGTATATATGTATGTATATATAGATGTGAAAATAGATGGATAATTTATTATTAAAAAATTGATTATAAAAAATATTAGAAAAAATATGAGGGAAAATTATTATTAAATGAAATAAAATAATAATGATTATATTGTTGAATTTGGAAAATAATAAAGTTGAGTTGGGTAAAGTGGTGATCCGACTTGAAAAACAAACAACTATAATTGATGGTCACCTCAACTCCAAGAAACAAATTTGATAAACAACTAGGGAAATAGTTCACTTAGAGGATACTTCATTTTAATTGTACTCCTGATCATCGAGATCCGTAGTCATCGTATTTTATGATTTAAAATTATTGCATATTTCCAACGAGACTAATATATATTGAAAATGAAATTTACCTTTTTACCAACGTGAATTGATTCAAATAGTTTAATGTTTGTTTTGCTTAAGCACGGTCTCGAGTTGTAGTCTTGTGAATAGAAAAAATTCACGCTGGAAAAACTTTATCTTATAATGGGCTAACCCAGCTCGATTGAATTAATCGGAGATCTATTGAATTTCAGGATATTAGGGTACATTAAAATTCACCGTCTTTTATGCTATTTATTCGAACATGCAATTAATGAGCTGTCACTTTTTTTTTGGCTCAACAATCAATGATTGTCTATTGATAACTAAAATGAGTACAAATAAAACATTCAAGAGAAGATTATAAGAACAAAAAAATACATCAGATCATCGAAATCACTGCAAAAAAAAAAAGGCAAAGTGACTAAGCACAAATATTGAGTACAAATACAGTTGCAGAGATTATTGAAGTTGTTGTATATATATTTCCAACCTTTTAGAACTAGACTCTATATGGTCCTAGACAAAGTCGGGGAGCGGAGCCAAGTTGCAAACATATAAAACTGCTACTATGTAGAAACAAAGGAACCGAGGTAAGATGGGTCTTGAACTGATATTCAACAGGAACCCTTCACAGATTAGAACTCTGGATCTAATTAATCAAACCAAATTTATAGACAAACTCAATCCCTAGATAGTCAAACCAAGCAATCATATTTTTTTTATTAGTTCGAACTAGCGATTTATCAACTAAGACAATCAAAACAAATTAATCGATATGCCTGATCGGTTCAAACCAGCGACTATGAATGGAGAGGTGATACTTGCAAAAAATTGACAAAAAAGGCAAGTCCCAAAAAAGGCAAAAATTCGACCAATAAGACAAGTAAGTTGCTACTTGTCTACCCAATTTCGGGTTCAAAATCTCTTGAAGCCATCGGAACGATTTTGGCGTGATTATTTGGTCCATGTCCCACCGGAGGTTCACGGAACTTTAGGGATTAGTAGGACGAAGTTTGAACACCCCGGATTAGCCAAAAAAATACATATATATGCATGCATGTATATATATATATATATATATCTGTGTGTGTCTGTCTATATATCGCGAACCATTAGTCTATTCTCTCTATGACTTGACCTCTCATTTTAATTTTATTTATGATTTATGATTGATACGATACTCGTTATTCATTTTGGCTTTTCTTCCATGATCGAGTGAGCCCCTCATTTCCCCACTTTTTCTAACAGAAACCAAAAGGAGAGTAAGAATTGAAAATTACATATATATTATCAAAGTAGATGTAACATACGTTTTCGTCCGATAATCAAGACATTTCAAATTCGATATTCATTATGAAATTACATGTGCCATTTGTTCACTATTAATTTTTATTTTATTGTATTAAACTTATATACCTCTATTGTAACCGAATTTTTTTTTACATAAATATGTATTTGTATATGCACGAAATGATTTCGTTTGTAACTCAAGGAAAAAAGTACTCTTTGAAATACTAAAATAATGGCAATTCCCAGCAATTTCATACACATACATCTACATATATAAGTGTGTTTGTGAATCTATATATATATAAAACTGCCCCCTTAAAAAAGAAATAGCAGTGCCCACATGTACGTATCATCGATTCGCTCTCCACTCATGCATGGATAACTTGCAAGACAAAATTCATTTATGATGTTCTTGCATGGTCTCCATCTCCAGATCACATTATTGCAATTTTTAAGGAAGTATTTTATAGTTTCCTTCCTTCCAGAGAATCAAATGATATCGAGATCGAATAATTAAAATATAATATTCTGATCGATCAATATGTATTATAAGGAGTTGAATTATTTTGTATGGTTAATTTTTTGGTGATTCTCGAGCAAAGCTCTCTACACTCGAATATCGGCTCAAAACCCCTCCTATTTTGTTGTCATGTATGGATCAAATTCAAAGTTCCCTCACAAGATGACTGAAAATTGCATGAATCAGCAGCTTGATAACGATCCTTTTTCCCAGCTTTTTACCAGGGCTCATGTAGATCTACGTGGATTGCGATTAGGTTTCAATATGTGTTGGTAGGTCAACCACAATTTTATTGGGCCTTGAATGTGGTTTCTCACATACATCTTATTTTATAGTTAATTTAGAAGACTCCTTCGATATTCCCTCATCTTGTAATCTTTGTTTTAAGCATTTTACCTTGTATTCACTTTAGAAAGAAAATTTAATTTGGATGGTGCACAATAACGACAATGCAATTATTTACACACCAGATTTGTCTATCTCAATTTAGATTGCACTAACAATATGTTAGTACGAGATTTAAAGACCTCCTTATTCAAGAGAGTCTAGGGGAGTGACGCATGCCCTCACTTGATAACTTAGCAGTTCTAGATTCAATATTTAGGTGAAACTATTCATGCCCATTAGCCTGACTTATAACTAAAAAAAAGAAGAAGAGAGAAACAACCTCATATGTAAATATTATATATATATATATATAATTAATGACATGGAAAAGTTTCTTTGTTTTGATATATAAGTAACATGGAGAAGTTTTGTGCATGCTTAATTGGTTATCTTCGGTTTTACTTTCGCCATGTATCAAACCCTACATAGACGAGATGATGCATGATAACATCTTGTCTTTTTCTTCTTTTTTTACCCCAAACCTAGTTTGATCATTAGGTAGCCATACTATGCGAATCATGAAAAAGAAAATCTTTATCAAAAGTTTCATGCTTTGGGGAGCATTCCCAAGTAAGTAATTGTTTGACTAAGGCTAGCTAGCTCTAAGGTTCTTAGAGTGGGTTCATATACATAATTGCTTTCCATATGTGTACATATATATATATATATATATAAGCATCTATTAGCAGAATCATTGTTAATATAAACTATTATGTTAATTAGTTATGTTAATTGATGCTTCAATCTATTAAAAAATTATAGTAAACTATTCTTTTTTTTTTAACCCGTGCATTGCACGGATAATTTTTCTACAGAGATTTGTTAAACCTTTTGCCTTTAGATGTAAGATTATAATTCTTTTTTCCCATGAAGAATTTTTATGTTTTTCAAAGTTAGTTATAGTTTCATTTTGAATAAAGTAGTTTTCATAAACTATGCAGATCCAAAGTACATGCAATTATATCGTCATTTTATACGGATAAATATTAATTTGTCATATATAATATAAATTTTATTTGCTATAATAAATTTTTAATATAAATTTAAAATCATAGGAGATTTGTATTGCAATGTCTAATAATATATTAAACTTAAGTTGTAACTCGTTTATAGATTGTACAGTTAATCTATCAATTGGAAATTAATTTTTTACAAATAAAATTTTCTAGAATGAGGGTAAAAATATTTAGATAAATTAATTCAAGTAATTTTTTTCTAATTTTTTTATTTTTAAATTTTTAATCTAAATTAGATATAGAAGTAAATATCATCCATATATTTATCTTCCTAGCCCCTACATCAATAAATATTTCCCCTTCTAACCTTATTTATTGCATACATATTGACATTTTTAGCCCTATATCAATAAATATTTACCTTTCTAATCCTATTTATCACATGGGATATAACTTTACATATATATAAATTGAGGAAGGAGTTTTTGTGTAGCAGCACAGGGCATCGGTTTGAAACTAAAAGATGTTAAATTTCAATCCTCATCAAAGGAATTTACATGTCCCTTTATGTCTTTTCCATTCTTGTAGCAGGCCGATTGGTCTCCTTTAGGGCGAGAGAGTCAATATGATATTTGCGTTGGTTTTTGCAACAAAACTAAGAGGGCGTTTGGTTTCAGAGTTAAATTATAATTTCGTTTGATTTTAAATTTTTAAAAATTAAAATATAACCCATAAATTTTTAATTTTTTAAAAAATGCCCCAAGCTCTCTCTCTCTCCACACTCAACTCTCTCTCTCCTGCTCTTCCCATGCCCTTCCTCCCTTGAACGGTGAAGCTGGACAAGGACCAGATCGCGGAGCTCCGCGAGATCTTTCGCTCCTTCGACAAGAACGGAGACGGCAGCCTCACCGAGCTCGAGCTCGGCTCGCTCCTCCGGTCGGTCGGGCTCAAGTCCAGCCCCGAGCAGCTCGAGGCACTCACCCAGAAACCCTAAAACCAACAACGGCTCGTGGAGTTCTTCAAGTTTGTGGCCCTCGTGGCATCCTCAGTCCTCCCCAGCCCCTACAAGTCTCCCTACTCGGAGGAGCAGCTGAGGCAGATCTTCAAGCCGTTCGATCGGGATCGGGAAGGGACGATGAACAGTGTGGCTTGAGGAGGAAGACGATGAATAGTGTTCTGGAGGAGAGAGAAAGGGTGGGGCAAAATTGAGAAATTTTAAAAAGTGAGGGTTGTTTTGAAATTTTAAAAAATTTAGAGTTGAGTTAAAATCAAGATTTTAAAATCATATCAACAATCCAAATAGAGCCTAAGCACTTTTTGTCTTTTATCATTCGGAAGGCTCGGTCCCACACTCTAACTTCAAAAATGGGAACAACCTTTGTACTCTGGCACTCCAATGAACAACAGTATTAGAGATTTAATAAGTTTAGGAGCCTCACAAGAATAGACTCTTCATATTCTTGTATTTAATTTTTAGACCCAAAAGTAATTAATTTTTTTTGGGTGAATTGCGAGGCTGAAGCCCGATTGCGTTAAAATAATTTAAGAAATATAAAGTCGGGGCATGGTGACCCATATAACATCACCAAACAATAGGAAACCGAGCTTAGATGAGCAGTGACTGAGAGAGTGAACACCTAAAGGTTGCGAAAGTGCATAATTAGCAAGATAGTCTGCACATGCGTTGCCCTCCCGATATGTGCGTCCAATGAGTACTATCCAGGGTCGATTAATAAAAGCTCTGACGTCTCGCCAAAAACCTTCATTCCAACCGCGCATCACTTCAGATTAAGAGAGCCGGTTAACAATTACCTCGGAGTCTACTTCGAGGATAATCCTTCTAGCTCCTGACTCCCAAGCCAACGCTAATCCCATCCTTACTCCCCACATCTCTGTTGTGATCACAGAAGCAACTCCAATATTCTGAGCAAAGCCTCCAATCCACCTCCCCTGGTCGTCTCTTAGAAATCCACCTGCACCTGCCATACCCAGGGAACCCTTTGCGGCTCCATCGATGTTGAGTTTCAGCCACCCTGAATCCGGCAGGATCCAACCAATATTCCTCACAGTTCTATTGCTAGATGAATAAGAATTGAGTGTTGTTCGAACAAATGTGAGCAAATTCAGATGCCTTCCTTCATATCAAACCTGCTCCATCAACTGGACGAAAAAACTGGGGGTTGAAGACCGATTTGTTGCGCCAACTCCAGATGAGCCAGCAACCAACACCAAATATGCATGCCCACAACCATTTGATTCGAACTTGCTGCCAGAAAGGTTCTTGAGCAACCAGTCCACCCTGTTGTCGGAAGATAAGGTGATCATGCCTCTTCCAACTAATAGCTGCTGCCACATTTGCTGAATCGAGGGGCAATCTCTCGATGCGTGAAGAATGGATTCATCATCAACCTTACAAATCGAGCAAAGTTCCAAGTTAGCCATGCCCCTTTGTACCCTCAATTCATTAGTGAACGCGCCCATGACCCACCAACCACACGAAAATTCCTCACTCGTTGAGGGCCTTTCCATCTCCATATAGATTTCCATAGCAGGTTGTCGGCTGCAATAATGTCCTTTGTGAATTGCTTGTAAGCTGACCCCATTGTGAAAAGCCCTCGTACAGATAAATTCCAAAAAGGTCGGTCCTCACCTCTATCCATACTTGGAGGAACCATTGAGGCAATCTTCAAAACAGATTGATGAGGAAGGAATTCCGAGAAGAGGTCCCATCTCCAGTTTCCTTCATTATTAACATAAGCATTCACCGGATTCTCCCGTAGCTCCATAGGAACAACTGCGTTAGCTGCAGAAGAGAGGACAATGATTCGGGACCCAGACATCAGTCCAAAAATGAACCATATCTCCCGAACCAATAGACCAACCAACTGCTTCACTCATCGTAAGCCAAATAGAGCAAATTGAGTTCCAAAGCCTTGATGCTTTTTCATTCACTGCAAAGTCTCGAACTATTGACAAGGGGTCATCATACTTATGACGAAGAACTGGAAACCAGAGTTTACCCCAGTCATTCATTAGACCCCAACATATTTTAGCCAAGAACGCATCATTGAACTCCTTTAGTCGTCGAATTCCTAAGCCACCACAAGATAGCGGCTGAGCTACGGTGTCCCAATTCACTAAATGGATCCTCCGTCTCTCCGCTGTATGACCCCATATGAAATTCCTGCAGAGTCGTTCCACTTCATCAGTGATCGCCTGTGGGATCCTCGTGGATTGCATCGTAAACACCAGTATGGATATGATGACAGACTTAACAAGTGTTACCCTTCCTGCCATAGATAAGGTGTTTGCCGACCATCCTGACAGCCTCGATTTGACACGTTCGAACACTCTATAATAAAGTGTATCGATTAACTCAAGCATGTAGAAGTGAAAAGTGAGTATCAACTTGTTAGTGATGTAGTGGTAGAGATATGATTATTTGTGTCATATATCTCATCTTCGAAACTGAATATTATAACTAGATAATTTATTGAACCTTAGACAACTTTCATATTAGGAATATATTGTACAATAGTAAGTAAATATTTATTCTCTCATTAAATTTAACATATTTTATATTATTTTTAGTATAGTTTTTAATTTATGTATTAACATCACATTTTTCCTATATAAGGATTACTTGAATTTTGTATACCTAAATTGATAAATGACTCTATATATAATTTTCTTAATCATTTTTATGGTAAAATTCCAGTATAACAATGTGTTATTTTATGAAAAAATTGTGTGATACTATCATAACTTTTTTCTTTTTTATTTTATTGTATATAATTAAAGTAGGATTTTGCAAACAAGAGCCCCTTATTGGGTATATGAGAGCCTTTCACATAGGCTTTTCGAACATTCTCGTTGACTGACTCTTCAAGTCTCCATTATTTAATATGAACATGAATACAATTAGTAATTGATTTTTGCATTTTCTTATAAAAATTCAAAAAAAAATTATAAAAGTAAATTTACATTGTTTTTAGCTCATAATCAATTTTTAATTCATATTTTGTATGATCCAAACACGCTCTAATAAGTCTGTAAAGATATTTTTATCATAATTGTGTTTCATATTGTTAAAAGTTTGAGAAAAAAAATAATTATAAAAAGTAAATTTATGTTGTTTTTAGGTCATGATCACATAGATGGTAAATCACCCGAACCATTTCTTAGTTCATGTTTTGTATGATTTGAACATATTTTAATAAGTTTGTAGAGATATTCTTATCGGATTGTTAATAATTCGAATAATCATTACTGCACTCGTAACGCAAGAGTTTCAAGAGTAGTTAATTAATATAACATGCACGGGGAGAAATGGGGTGTAGTGCAGTGGTTAACACCCTCACCTAGTAATCTAGAGATTTCAGATTCGATTCTCATCAGTGGGACTACATGTGCTCCTTTATTTAAATTTCTTTTCAATTTCCTTATACTAGGATATCAACCTCCTATTGTAACCACAAAAAAAAATGCACGGGCTTATGCATGCGTTATAAGATAGACATGTTGCTATGCACATATTGCATCGTGGATCATTAGTATTATATTTGAGTTTGGACGCACCATGCATCTAATTATAATGTATATGGATTATAGCTAGGTTTTCTTTCATAATTAATTCTAGAATTTCTTTTAAGATTACTTACGGCTTAAATTAGTCGGTCTTTTTTACGTGTTAAGGGACCCAAAAAGAGAGACAATGTCTTCAAGTGCGTCTTCTCGACCTCACACAGTCTCGAAAGTATTATTATTGGTAAATATTTTTAACTAAATTCCCATACTATATAAATTAATAAATATTTTTTCAACAAAATTTCCTAAAACTAAGAATAGATTAACTTGTTTATTATTACCGAGTTGAAGCAATCAACTCACAAGACAACATATAACAGATAAATTAACCAGACCCCCAAAATCTCATTCGGTAGATCTAGGCCATAAAAATATTATCAGTATCTTTTCGCGCTTGTGAATTAACTTTAACTTTTGAATTATTATTAATTTGCATATATCATGTCTGTATGTATAGTTAGACGTCAATGAGAAATCGTCCCTTATGTTTAACGATGTGGATCCATAGCCTTGTTAGGTGGATGTCGGAGCTTGTTATTGCTCTGTGCATCGTCACACCATCCCACAAGTACTATATGTTTGACATGAATTTATGTCATCGTACCATTATCAATTACAATCTTCTAGCAAAACCTCATATATTACGTACACCATATATATATATATATATATATATATTTGTGACACATTTATAGGGAACGCGTATATACTATATTTGCAAAGATTTGAAACTTTAGAATTAATGATACGTTTAATTGAATTGAAATCAAACAAAATCTTGTACTCATCTTGGTCATTGATTTCAATTCCAAAACAAACAAATATTGTATGTTTTTTATGAGTCAATCCTCGTATCTTTTGCCCTCCAAAATTCTCATGTCTTTTAGATTCCAAACAATATATATATAATTAAATCTGCTTCTTATTAAATGAATTGAATTCTTTTACATAACAGAATTTCAAACGTAGTGTAAAACCTGTCCAATGTTTTAATTCAAATTTTATCTTGATTAGCATTATCACTCGTTTGATCATTTCTTAAAAAAAAGAGAGAAAAATTGGCCTGTTTGGTTTCGCAATTCTATTTTAGAATCACAATTCTAATTTAATTCTACCCACTACAAAACAAAATAACTCATACAAAGTCAAAGAGTGGGTCCCATTTTTATCATTTTTTTCCCACAACAAAACAACATAACTCATACAAATTCAAAAGGTGGGCCCCATTTATACCACTCAAAATCAAAATCAAAATTTGATTTTAAAATCCTACTATGAAACCAAACACCACCTTAGGGTTTTAAATGTGGTGGACGCTTAGAGCTACCATCACTCTTAAACTATACTAAATTATCACCGAATTAACTTACTTATCCTTCTATTTTCACCCTATACGTCTCACCACGGTTCTCTTATAACCGAAAAGAAAAAAAAAAAAACTTAGGGAGGTTAGAAGGTCAAAGCAGCAAGGGTTGAGGTGACTGATTGAGATTCTCTCTTTGCTGGGGCGGCAAAGGCGTCTTCTCTAGAAACATTCCTATTGAGTAAAAGAGTTGTAAAAGAGGGAGTGCAACGTCCTTACCTGTTAACCCAAAACTTTGATTTCCTTTGTAACCAAGAAAAAAAAAATTCAATTTATTTAGTCAAAGGATCCCATGAAAGCTTATATACGCCCAGGCGCACAAGCTTCCGTAATTTCATGACTATATCCATCCTTTATTTGGGTTTGTAGACCCTGTATTACTTAATTTCCAAAATCTCAATCAGGTCTAATTAATTCATACTCAATAAATAGCGGAAAAAAAATCAAGTTCGATCCGAGTCAATCCATTAAGAGATAAATTTCTCATAATCGAGGGTTTTTTCTATTCACACCTATGTCATTCTTGGGAGGCGCATGCACCGGGTGCGTGCATGAACCCAAACACGGGGAGTCTCATGAAAGGAAGGAAATAAGATTTTCCCGGGTTGGTCATCTGTTTTCTTTTTCTGGGTTAATTAACAAACGCGGCTTCCCTCCGGTAGAAAATATTTCACGTCCGCCATAACTGAAATCCAACGGCATCCTCCAACCTCTGTTATCTCCCCTGCCATTGCCATGCATTCAACCCCATCATCGTATTCATCGTCGCCATTGTCATCTCTCTGTTTGTCCCGTCACCCATTTTCTGCACCCTGTTGAGGACATACTGCGGCCAGGGTAAAGGTACAGTCTTGATCAAGAACTCACTGATCTCTTTCCAGCTTGTTATGATTTCCATATCTTGGGTCGTTTCTTGATTCATGGATTATCGAAAGATCGATTATGTCGACAATACGGAGAAAAGGTTATACCATTCCATGGACATGAAATTCTCTGCCGGTGCTAGCAGTCCTGGCAAATTATGTCCCCTGCTTGTTTTTTCAGGATTCATGGGTCATAGAAAACACAAGCTAGTCGGGTTCCATCGATAATACCTACCATAGTCATAACCGTCCCTAGTTTAGGTTGCCACCATGCGTTGTTTGTTTGTATTTCTTGTTAGGCATTAAGAAAGACAGATCTCCCGTGTCGTTTAGTATTTATTCGCCCAATCCCAGCTCCGCAAGCTAAGACTGTTATATCCTGTTGCAGGTTCCCGAGCGATCCTCGCAGGAATGGTGGTGGACTCGACTGATGAGCAGCTGATCGATAAGGAGATCAACTCCAAATTTGGACATTCAGGAAGCACTTCAATGGGGAGAACACACAAATTAAAGAATAGAAAAATACAATCGGTTCCTTCCCGATACCTTGCAACCAAAGTTGGCTCATGCCACGATTTCTGCAAACATGGAAAGAAGCATCCTCCGGACGAAAATGTTGGGTGTCTGACCTCTAAAAGAATTTCATGTGTCCCTCATGGCTGCACTGATCTTGAAAAGGCTATTGACATGGAAGCGAGAGATAAGAAATCGACCCTTGATGTCTCGGAGAACCCGATCAATGGACGCAAGTCATGTCTGCCGCGGGAAAAGATTGTCTCGTTTCATGATCACTCTGCGGAAATGGAGGTTTCTTTAGACTCTGCCAGAGATCACAAGGCAAATCCTGTCGATGATGGAATGACCAACTTCTTTCAGCATCTTAAAGAAACAGAACTTTCCTCGGACCTTGCTAGTGATCACGACGAGGCAAAGGCTGCACTTGTGAACTCATTATCTATTCCAGCGCCAGGATCTCCAAGTGATGGGAGAGATTCTGAAACCAATGCACCAGTTCCAATCATGAGGATCGGAAGTTCACGCAGCAAAATAGGCCTGAGGACACCAAGAATGAAATCAACAAGAATCTCCATAGCTGATAAGCACAAAGTGCAGCTTCCCCCTAGTGCTTTGGTTCCTCCAAAAGCCCCGAGAACGAAAGCAACAAGAATCTCCATGGCTGATAAGGCCAAGAATCCACCGTCCAAGGCTCGTGCGGTTGCTCTGACTCATTCTGTTAATGGAGTTTCAAGCAAAGCCAAGATGAGCTTCAAACATGTTAAATCAGCGCCGAATGAGGACAAACATGATCTCGTTAAAGGAAAGCCAGGCCGCCGGAGCCCCGAAAGCACACCTGAAAATGCAGAAGACAATATCGTGCTGCCCGTTAAAGAAACCGTTTCCAGTTCGAGTACCTCTTCTTCGTCTGAGGTCAAAGGAGGGGGCAGTCCGAGAGGAAGCATCAGCTCTCCGCTGCCACCATTGCCAAGGCAGAAGAAGTCGAGAAGCTGTCAAAGTTTAATGTCCATGACCAAGAGTCCTCCTCCCTCTTCTGGGAATGGAAACAGGAAAACCAGAACTAGTAGTAAATCACCTTCAAACTCATCTTCTGCAGCATCTTCATCGAGGCCTTCAACAACTTCCTCGACTGGGGGCACAAAGGAGATAGCCTCTCAACGCGGGATCACTACAAAAGATAATCGAGGGGATAGTTCAAGAATGGTATCTAAGAGCAGGCCGAGACGGGGTGAAGTACTTCATTCTGAGGATAGAAACTGTTCATCTCGGAAGCTACAATTCAGAAGGGGAAGGATGGTTGACCCAAAACTTGAGACAATAACAGCTCCGAGGAGGCTCAAGTTTCGGCGTGCAAGAATAATTGGTGAGACCCAACATGGTACTAGTGACACTGCAAGAAAAGGTTCCAACAGAACGGAAGCTGATGCTTTCGAGGTGAAGAACAGTAAGTCTGAGAAAGTCCTGCTGAGGCACCAGAAATCTGAAAAGGCGAAGAATGTGCAGAGTTTATTCAATAATGTCATCAAAGAGACCGCTAGTAAACTCGTTCAGTCGAGGAAGAGTAAGGTCAAGGCTTTGGTTGGAGCTTTCGAAACGGTCATATCGCTGCAGGACTCTAAACCAAGAGCAACAATCACGACCTGCTGAAGGTCTGTTTTCGATTTCTTCCAAATATGTACATAATGATCTGAAAGTAGCTATCAGACACCTCAGTTCTTGCATGTCTAATCTTTCGTAAATTTTGACGTTGCTTGGACAATTTTCTACTATCAGTTATGTTTCTTCCGGGTCTCTTGAATGATTTGTTTCCTGTGCACTGGAAGATTTCCGGTTCCGTTTTGTTTTGAATAAGATAAGCGCACGTACTTCGTTCTGTTTCCATGAGTTCTCTCACAGTTACCAGACCTTCCCAAGTAAATAAATTAGCATGTCAACAAGTAACGGCTGGAGAAACCACAAGTTTGTGATAAATTTAACTCGGAATAATTCCTTAATGTTGAGATAAATGATATATACAATGACATTATGATACAATACTTTGATGTAATGTTAATTTCAGAGGCTGTCGAATGTACTCCTAATGAAACTTTTAGAAGCAGAAACATCCCACAGAGGCCTCTCCTGATCGGATCTTCTTTGCCTTCTCCCTCGCCTTGGACTCTTCGTTTCTTCTTCTCTCTTCTGCTTGAGCTCTGGCCTCACCTGCAATTCGCTCGATTCTCGCTATTTTGATCCGGTAATGCTCATTGTTTTTTGCCTTTCTCTGCTCCATCTCCGCCTGCAAGTTTTAATCACGCAATGAGTTATCGGCTTAGACAAAGTCGGGAAAGTAGAGGAACGTAAGGTTATCACAAGACCTTCTTCCTTTCCATGAAGAGTTTGGCTCTCGACTTCTTCTGATTCTCCCACTCGAGTATCGAAGACTTAGTCCTATCATGCCTGAAAGTTGAACACAGACTTATAAGAATGGAAAATGTATGATTTGATCCTTCCTCGTACAAGTTTAAAGCCTTTCGTAGGGTACTGATTATCGAACAGCAGACCTCTTTCTGATCTTTTCCATCTGAGCTCTCTCCCATGCATCTCCTTTATCTTCAGCTCTGTTAGCGTATCCCGTTCGCTTCTGAGTAGCAGCAGCGCGAGATCCAGTCCGGGGAGGGCGATGATATGCACTTTCCTGAGGCCTCCTCGCAGAAGCTTCACCAAACAGGTATAACAAACCCTC
Source organism: Punica granatum (assembly GCF_007655135.1). Classification (NCBI taxonomy): domain Eukaryota; kingdom Viridiplantae; phylum Streptophyta; class Magnoliopsida; order Myrtales; family Lythraceae; genus Punica; species Punica granatum. The sequence continues at coordinate 1,991,498 of NC_045133.1, forward strand.
TCAGTTCTTCTGCAGAAGATTATGACATGGGATTTGAAAATTAGAGTTTACCTTCTGCTTCTTTATTAGAGGACCGCCTGCTCACTCCTGGTTTTACGTCAATAGTCTTGCTCTTTGTCTTGTCCCTCGATGCTTCAAAGTCCACCCTAACCTTCCTCTGATTCTCAGCCTCGACTTTGAGGGAATGGACTGCGAATGCAGAGGCTGCAACTGCCGCTGCATACTCGCTAGGGACAGAATAATCATAATCCCAACTCATTTGGCCCGAAAACTGCCTCTGGAACCAGTTCTTTGCTGTCTGACCTGCAAAAACCCGTAAAAACCAAATCTTCACCACCTTCTCCTCCCTCAGTCGATACATCGTTATTTACCAATGTCCATAAAAAAAAAAAAAAAAATTAAAAAGTGCACCTCCTGCGAAGGAATCCGGTTGATGCCGATCTTCGTGTCTTGAATCAGAAAATCTCACCCTAAAAATCAGTCAAATGATAATTCGCTCGAGAACGATAAGAAATACATAGACATAGGCCTGTTCAAGATTATGAGTGAACATATTTGTGAAACAGCATGAATCAAATCTTCACCGCTATTTTTCAAACTTTATACGGGGATTGTTTATAGAGGTACCTTCTCTGCTTGTTTATCAGATCCTCCATCTTCAAAAAGCTGCAGGAGCCCAATGATTCTCTATGTTCTGCTACAAATACGAGACCGCGACGGGCATCTCCTAACTTGTAAGGAAAAACTCCACTGGAAAGCCTCTGCACAGGAGATGTGAAAGGAAGCAAAGTCTCATGTGCTTTGTTAGCACAAAACAGAGGCAAAGAATCTTCCCATCTCAAAGGTTTCAACTGCATGTGTTGGTTTGTGCTTTAAAGACGAAACCTTTTGGTCCAAATTTTAAGGATTGCATGAGTATGCAAATTATTCCTTATTCCATTCTGAAGTATTGGAATTGGATTCTCACAGGCCGGCCTGCGGGTCCAGGTTACGGTACATTCTGCCGATACCGAGCTTCTATTTCAAGGTTCGATTGGACATTTCCGACTAATGTCCTTAAACACTCTGTCATTGAATAAACGTGTGGTCTTTGAGTAAAGCAACCCGACTCTGAATAAGAAATATCATTAATAAGAAGAGGTAGTGTCTACATAAGCATCGGGATTTAGATTCGGATATCCCTCGTAAATACAAAGAGAAGGAAAATTTGACATTGAACCAACATGACCCAAGTCATGAGCGAGGGCATTTTCAAATCTAGGAATCCAAGAGCATATCCAATCCGAAAAAATATTAATAGTAGATAAAATGTCTTTAACAATACTTCGAATTTCCCAATGGGTGGATTGGGGATGCAAAATGGCTTCTACTAAAAGCAAGACATCACTTCGTAGCCAAATCTTGGTCAATCCTCTTTCCGCAGTAATAGATAGGGCGAGAAAGCAACCCGACTCAGATTGTTCAAAAAACGAAAAAAAGAAAGGTCAATCCACAGTAGACCATACTGCCAGAGGACTCCTCGACTATTACACGAGTTTATGAATAAAGTGGCTCGTGATGCGGCGTCGTGGCAGCAAGGATGAGAATGAGACATAAATAGTTGATTGGGGTGCAAACTGATTAAAATAAAAAGGTTTAGGATGGAAACAGAAATTAGATTTCCCGCCCGGGAAACTCCCGCACGCGCGTAAGCCGGGGGATGGAAACAACCCCGCACGTGCGAAACCACTGAGGTCGCCTCGTCCCTCCTTAGTTCGAACACACTCTCTCACTCTCCCTTTCTCTCTCTCTGTCATGGAGGAAGAAGAAGCTTCGGACATCACAGAAAAGCAGAGGATCCGAGCGGAGACGAACCGCTTAGCCGCCCTAGCGAAGCGCAGAGCCGCCGCCGGGTCCACGGCGGATTCTCCTTTCCCGACGGACCCTTGGAAGCTCTTCAAATGCCGGAAACTCTCAGCCGGCGGCGCTGGTAAAGCTCCGCCGGCGGATGGTTTCCTGAATCGACCTGGATGTCTACCGGAGAGCTCGAAGCCGGAGTGTCAGTTGACAGATAGGTTCCGGATCAGGCTCGAGATATGCTCTCCCGATTCCTTCTCTGCAGCTCCGGAGCCAGTGAAGGGTTTTGCGTTCCCTGGAGAGGAGGAGTGCTTGTGGAGATTGGGCGATTACTTGGCCAATGTGAGTGATTCTGAGAGTCTGTGTTTAGCTTCCGAGGAAATGGAGATGAAATTTGGGAGAACTTAGGTCCAAATTTGCTGTAACGGAATGTGTGTTCTTTGCTTTTGGTTAGGTCATGCCGACACACTACACACAAAGCCTAGTCGGTGGAAAGGCTGGTGTGTACAAACTGAGGGACTACGATGCAGTCCTCAGATGCCTCAGGACTGTCAAGACCGTCGATTACGAGGAGATTCCTTGGGGGACGTATAATGTCATCGAGAAGCTATCGCATTCTTTTGTTGAGGGGCGGTGGATCCCGTGTAGGCCCGAGCATTTGCCCAGCGAGATGGTCAATGAGTTGATCGGAACGCTTCCGAAGAAGATTGTGGATGCTCTCATGCCCTTTCAGCTTGATGGTGTAAGGTTTGGTCTACAAAGAGGCGGTCGCTGTCTTATTGCCGATGAAATGGGTCTTGGGAAGACACTTCAGGTCCTTTAATTTTGCATTCAATCGAATCGCTAAGCTTCAAATGTTGCTGCCTTTGGTATGGTTCACTATGTCGAGGCTGAGTCTTTTTAGTTAATCGGTTGTGCTTCTGAATGTAACTTTCTGCAGGCTATTGCAATTGCGAGCTGTTTCATGAACGAGGGTTCTCTACTGGTAGTTTGCCCAGCTATCTTGCGATTTTCATGGGCAGAAGAATTGGAGCGTTGGTTTCCTTGTTTGCCTACAGATATCCATCTAGGTAACTATCTCAATTTGTTCAATTGACCGGTCTCAGGATTTTTCTGGGTTGGAGTCGTGTCGTATCTGGGTATGGATCAATTTTTGTGGCCTGAACTGGGATTAAGAATGGTTTGCTTTTTCTTACTTTGTAATGATAATTAATTAGTGGATCGAACAAATGCAACTTGTGGCCTAGTTTTTCTAATGGTATCAACAAATTTACGGTATCTCAGATTATAATACCCCCAATCCTATAGTGCACCATGCAGTATATAGCAGGGCCTCTCAGTAGAGTGGCATGTTGACTTCCTCTACCGTAAACTCTTATACATCTTTTCTCTTTCAGTTTTTTGTCATCGGGATAACCCTTTACACCTTAAGAAATGGCCCAAGATTGTGGTCATCTCTTATACAATGCTCCATCGCCTGCGAAATAGCATGCTTGAACATGATTGGGGTTGTCTCATTGTTGATGAATCTCATCATCTGCGATGTTCCAAGAAAGCATCTGAACCGGAAGAGGTACGGGATCTTGTTCAGAAAGATCATAATTAATGAAGAATTCCTTATGCTCTTTCTGTTTTTTTATTTTATTCTCTTCTGTTCTTGAAGTCTTTAACAGTCTTTAATGATCTCATACAGATAAGAGCGGTGCTTGATGTGGTGATGAAGGTCAAACGCATAGTTCTTCTATCAGGGACACCTTCTTTGTCAAGGTTGTAGCATGGGACATGGAAGGAATTCTTTCGTCTATTCCCCAGGGCAATGTAGTTTGACTATTTATATGTATATTACTTAATTGTTTGACTAAACTTGTGATTGTTTCCTACTCATAGTTATCATATTCCTTACACCCGGTCAGTTACTCTCTTTTTGCAGTCTGATACCTTATTTTTGTCTATTTAGGTGATTTTAGGCCGTTTGACATTTTTCATCAGATAAATATACTTTGGTAATTTTCGCATCCCATCCTCATTTCCATGTGCAATATTCTTTTTGCTTGGTTTAAAATTTGTAGTTCTTCAATTGTATGTAGGCCTGGTTTGCTGGGGAAGAACAAGTTTGATTTTGCAAAAACTTACTGCGACCTCCAATTCGGCCATGATAGTCAAGGAAAAGTTTTTAAGGTAATCGTATAACTAATGCTAAGAAGTGACACTGTTACAGGATGGATCTCAATTGTATTTAGTGGACATGCTAATCTGTCCATTACAAAAATGTTATTATTTTATAATGCTTGACCTTTGAAATAAATTCTTGGGTCATTTTTATTGTGTGCAGGACTTCTCAAAGGGTGTTCGTTTGGAAGAATTGAATGTTCTACTTAGGCAGACTGTCATGGTAACAATCCAGCAATTGATATCATTAGCATTATGTCAGCTTTTTCCTACATTATGGGCACTTTTTGTTCATATAAAAGGAGTTAAGATATTGAGAGTTTATTATCTTGCAGATAAGACGCCTGAAACAGCATGTGCTGTCAAATTTACCACCTAAACGCCGGCAAATAATTAGACTCTTGTTGAAGAAGTCAGATGTTGCCTCAGCTAAGGCTGCTCTTAGAGTATGCAGTGCCAATGAATCCATTGATGAAACAGCTACTGATATGTCCTTGGAGAAATTGGATCAATCTAATGGTAATTAATATTAGTATCATAGGACAGTTCTTTCATTCGACGGGGCAAATAGCTTCTCTTACTTCAGCTTTAGTGCACTGTCCCTGTATGTAACATTGTTATGCTTAGTTCAATTTATATATTAAATTCAAAATTATAAGTGACTACTACTTAGTTTCTCTCTTGTCTTGTTTGTCTTCCAGGTAATGATGGCCATGACAAATTACGAGATCTTTCTTATCAAGAAATTGGTATTGCAAAGCTATCGGGTTTCTATGAATGGCTATCCCTTCACCCTCTTGTAGCAATGTCAGATGACACTTTAGACTCGGATATGAACCTGAATTCTCACAAGATGATAATTTTTGCCCACCACCATAAAGTTCTTGACAGAATACAGGTAGGATCCATTCTTAACGTTTCTGTTTTTCATCAAATAGATTATCTATGTTGAAGCAATCTGTACAATGAGCATGATTCTCCAACTATTTAAGTTTTCCCTTTCTTTCCTAATGCATTGATGATATTCATTTTAACAGCATACAAAGTTACCTTTTGATTTATGTATAAACACTGGGTTCCTTCTTCTTTTTAAATATGTAAACTGATTGTAGATACCATTCTTTATGACACAGGAGTTCATATGTGAGAAAGGGATTCCTTTTGTCCGTATTGATGGAAATACTCTCCCCAAAGATAGGCAGTCTGCAGTTCTCTCCTTCCAATCATCGTCAGAGGTGATTATTTTCTGTCAATTTTTTTATTCTTTTAGTCTGTATGATGGTGCATTTTGTTCTTTTGAGACTCTTCAACTTAGTCTTGTTTTATTGTAAGTTTGTAGAACATCGGAGATAACCCATCTATTGCCCAATGTTTTTAAACCAGGCCCAGCCCGGCCGGTCGGACCGGTTGGCCCGCGACCCATTGCTTTGACCGGGCCGGGTTTAACAAGAGCCACTTTATCTCGAAACCCGGCCAAAATCGGTTGACCCATCAACCCAATTGACCCACCCGTTACAATCAAACTAATTATTTCGTGAAAAAATCTTGCCTTTCCCCAATTAAAATCTTAATGGTGTGTTTGGTTTTAGAGTTAAGTAGAGTTGAGTTTTAATTTTAATTGGGTTGTAATGATTGTGTTGTTGAATTATGAGAAAAAGTGTGAAAAAGTAATGAATAGTTGAGAGAGAGTAATGATTGTGTTGTTAAATTGTGGAAAAAGTAATGGATAGTTGAGAGAATTTAGTATTAAAAATTGAATTGAATGGTTAAAAAAATTGAAGAAAAAAGGAAAAAGTAATAATTGTATTGTTGATTTTTGTTGTGTAGTGAGTAGAGTTAAAGTTAGAGTTAAAATTTTAAAAACTTGATTGCAAAACCAAATAGGGTGTAAATATCTTCGGATGTCGGTTTTCAAATCTCAATTTTATTGTTATTGGAATCAAATCTTTACAGTTTTCAATTTACATCTATAACTAATAACATATAAATGGTAAAATTGTTCTTATTTGTATTTATAGGACACGAAGTAACGGAGCCCGGGATTGATGATGATTTTGTAATTGATTTGTCTTCCTTTGGCAGTGCGGAGATAAAGATTATGAGGCTCGAGACTGAAGATGCATTGATTACCAATGTTGTTAGTTTTGCTAAGAACATTGTTGACATTTTTCTTTTTTAAATCGTTGGCACTAATTTTAATAAATTGGTTGATACCTTTCAATTTTTTAATGGGTTGATAACTTATAATAACCAAATACTTTATATAGTTATATAGTCAGACATATTTATACTTTTATAGAATAATGTTAACACATTTCATTTGTTATATAATTTCTTATAATTTATTGAAATTTTAAAATACAAAAATAATTAAACGGGTGGTTGAACCAGTTGACCCATGACCCGGCAAAGAGGCCGGTTTGATGCCAGGGCCGGGTTCGAAAACATTGCTATTGCCTTGACTCATTCAATGATCTTACCCTTTACAATTGAATATTCAGTTGACTAGTATGCTAATGTATAGATGCTTGCTGAAATTAGGTTAAGATAGCAGTAATTGGAATAACTGCTGGAGGTGTTGGTCTTAACCTTTCATCAGCAAAAACAGTTGTGTTCTTGGAGCTTCCTCCTTCTTCATCTTGGATGCTTCAGGTGCTACTCCGAAACTCTTCTTTGAAAAGCAATGCCTTGAATTCTCTTTAAGTGTTTCTGGACACCAAATAAAATATTCCGATAGTTTTTTCCTGATCTTCGGGAGTGAGATGCTTTAAATTTTAGCGTAGTTGAAACTATTACCAGCCTCTCTTCTTAGCTCTTATTTCTGATGTATGAGACTGCATCCGTTGTGCTTCAAGGCTGAAGATAGAGCTCACAGGCAAGGACAAACTAATGCAGTCAACATATACTATTTTTGTGCAAAGGTACTCAGTTTTTGATTCTGCAAAGTTGTAGCATATATGGAAGTTACCTGGCCAAATTCTACTGATTAACCATTTCTTATTATTCTCCTTGTAGGATACTACGGATGATTTACATTGGCAACATTTAAATAGGAGTCTGTACCGGGTTTCATCTACTACCAATGGAAAACGTGACGCAATCCGAGAGATAGTGGTACATATATGCGTCTTCCTTTTTGTGCCATTTGTTCTTGAACTTTAGTCTGTTTGGGTTTTTCTCCTGATAAGTTGGTGTCACAGTGACCGAGGGAAGAGCCCACCAGGCTCTCCAGACCATCTTGTCAATGAGTTGATATATGGGATGTTCTTTGCGGCTCTTTTGACCACTTGCAAACACTAGTCAATTTAATTTAGAGAGACTATATGTGGTTCATCTAAGTGTCGAGGCATTGGAAGAGTAATACATTGGAAGCAGAAAAAGGGTGCTTCTCGAAAAAAATGAAGCGGAATATATTTCAAGTAGTTATATTTGTAGTTAATAAATATCCGATCTCAATATTGATAACTGTCTGGCCAAAAGAAAAAAATTATTAGCAACTCTTTGGGAAATATGGTGCGCTTGTCTAGGTTGGATTATGGGGTATTTATAATTAGATACCAGTTTAGTTTATATTTCTGCCATTTTAGTGATCAGATGTTATATTTTTTCTATGTAGTAAAAGTCTGAACATATTTATTTCTCATGGCAGGTCGAAGATGTTTCCTTTTTAGAAAGTTCTGACAAAATTGATGGAAATTACATTCAAATGTTGGAGAAAATAGCAATTCTTGAACCATCAGTTGAGCCAACAAAGTGTAGTGACACCAACTTAGGGGATAGTATTCAGCATTCTGAACTTCATAAAAGATCAACTCCACAAGGAAATGATTGCAATGAAGCAAGCTGCCATACAGAGCAAACAGAAAATTGTGAAATAAAGGTAACATTTAGCAGAAATATTCAATTCCTTCTAGAATGAAGCCAACTAATATTACTCTATGACGTGGTGTGAGTTATGTGCTTAGGTATTCATCAAATTTTTATTTGTAGAAGAATGTATTGTCGGGTAAAGGATCTAGGATTAAAAACAGGCTGTTTCTTAGAACATTCCCATATATGTGTGTGTGTGTGTGTGTATACGTTTACTCTCAGAAAATATAAATTCGAATTTAGCTGATATCAGATTACCAATGACACAATTTAGCATATTTATGTTTCTGGCAAATAGGATGGGGCAGCAGAGTTGGTTTTAGCTTTGACCTTTTTCCTGTTTCTTATATATATTTGTATAATAGTAGGAGTCAAATAAATTAACAGGAAGCGCTTAAACAAGCTATATGTGAGATGGTAGGCCTGCTGATCTAGTTAAAACTTAGGAGTGTTCCAACCTGATGGACTCCCAAAAAATTGGAGTACAAGTAGCTGTTGATGGTCTTGTCCCATAAGTTCCAGGATCAACTGGGTCTTACATGAGTGCCTTCCATTTTCATTGCACTGAGCTATGCAAACCTGATCAATTGCAAAAGTTTCCTATGGCTTTTGGAATATGACTTTTACATTTAAAAATTGTGCAGAGCAATAAAGCGTTAACAACCGACGTCAGTGATGGTGATCCTTGTGATCCAGTGAAAGCTAATGAAGATTATTTCAACTTAGTCAACTCACTGCGGTTTGAGGTAAATCTCTTCATCAGTACTCACTTTTTGGTTCTCCTTTGGAGTTGAAATGCCCTTACATGTGGTTTTGTACCTTGGAATTGGCTTGTATTTGCTTTTTTAGGTGAGTCAATATACGGGAAGGATCCATTTGTACTCTTGCATACAGGGAACTGATTCTAGACCAAGGCCCCTCTTTCAGAGTTTCCGACCCGAGGAACTCAATTTGCAAGAGTCTCCCCTTCCAACTGACCATGAAGACTCGGAAGACTTGATTACAAGGAAAAATGCAGCTTTCAGGCAGGTCCTTGTCTCGTTCCTCAGCCAGTGGCATAATCTAAGACCCATTCACCGTAAGAAGTTGTTGGGTAAACCCCTGCAACTTCCTCTAGCTATTGAGCTCTGCTACTTGAATGAAGGAGCCAACCACGATACAGAGGTATGCACTCTCCTAGTTTCTTAAGGTTTCACTGACTTATAGCAGTTATCAAACCTATACTACTATTTCAGGAGTAGACTCTGTGTGGTTCAATCGGTTGGACAGCAGACTTATAATAACCTCACGAAATGAGTTTTTTTCTCTCTCTCTCTCTTTGATGACAACTCTTGTGCTGGAGTCTACCTGAATTCCATTTTTAGATCAATGCCTTTTTTTTTTTTCAAATTTTAAATTGCAAGCAAAACTAGTCCAACTGTTAACCTTGAGGTTGGGCCTACTCTGGGGTTCATCAACCCTAAAGAGGTTGAGTGAGCCTACTGGTTGTACAGGTCTTAAAAACTACTTTTAATAGAGAGATGGATTGAAATATAAATTTGAAACAATTCACACTGTCCAAATGTAATCTAGTCATAGCCTCTCTATCATGTTTTCTGGATTGTTTATCCATGCCTTTTGTTTGTCATCTGTCTTCCTTTATGAAATCATTATCTATATTCGCAAAGAACAACCTGCTTATTTGCTTTATTAAATCCTTTTTCACCTTTTAATAGCATTAGCAAATCGGTAGTGCATGAAAGTTGCGTTAATAATAATTTCATAATATACTGACAGGGAGTTCTAAAAGGCAAAAGCAAGAGAAGAACTACACCTTTATTTGAAATTAGCCACCCATTGCCAGAAAATGCTGAATGGAAGAAGATTCACCTATTGAGCTCTAATGACAAGAAAGCAAAAGAATACATGCAGGGTTGGACCCTGACAGATGACCCGCTTTGTAAACTGTGTCAACAACCTTGCAGGTAAGCCCTTTCTGTGTTCTCTTTGCTGTATCAGCTCCACTCTAATTATTGTTTTTATTCAGGGGAAGAAATGCTAGGGCACCTGAATTTTTCGAGGATCTTTTTTGCAACCTTGCTTGCTATGAAGAATACCGGTTAAGAACTAATAGGAGATTCATCCGTCAGGTTTGAATTTTTTTCTTCAATTGAAGGAACCATTTTTTTCTTAGCTCATCTCTTTGGATTGTTCAATCTCTTGGCTGAAAATTGTGAAGCTGTCAAATACAATTGTCTCTCATTTTTTTAGTTTACCTTTTAGATTTTTGCAATTTCCTTTTTGCGTAACTCTGTCGAATTTCAGGAACTCTTTCAAATAGAACATGGGGTTTGCACCAATTGCCAGCTGGACTGCCATAAACTTGTGAAGTGCTTGAAACCTTTATCAATGGAGAGACGGCGCGAATATATTAAGATGGAAGCACCACAGCTGGCGCATAGGAAGAAATTGTGAATCTTTTCCTTTTCTGGTTGCTCTAATTGCATATATCTGCTCGGAGTCAGATCCATATTCTACATACCTTCTAAATTCTCTCATACCAGTTATGCAAACGTTACTAATTATGAGCAGCTTAAAGTACCAGAGAGTAATCGTACATTTCTTGTCACACCGCAGGCTCGAGAAGCTGGTCAATAACCCCAATGAGGGCAACGCATGGCATGCAGATCATATTCTTCCTGTTTATCGAGGTGGAGGTATGTGTCCCTCTTGAATTGGCTTATGCTGATCAATATTGTAAGTTTTTTTGAGTCCAGCACTTTTTCTGCTTCTCATTTGGATCCTATCGCTTGTGAAATCTGTTGAATGATATAAACTATAAAACAAAGAAATGGAGTATAGCCTGCATTGTGAATATTTCCACCTTTTATATACCTTATGCCACAGGTGAATGCTTGCTAGAGAACATGAGGACGCTCTGCGTTGCCTGCCATTACGATGTTACAGCAGCTCAATGTGCTGAAAGGCGCACAGAGAGGGTTAAAGCTCAGAGGCAACTCAAAGCGATCTTGAAAGGTCTCAAAAATGATAAACATACAGGAGTGCCCAAAGCCAAACCTGAGGTATATATATGATCTGTTCCAAGGCAGTTATTGGTGCATATATGTTTTTTCTAATTTAATATAGCTTCGAGTTGTATGTATATGTATCTTTACGACGCACGATGCATGCCCATTTTCCGGTTGTGCGTATATGTTTTCACTTAATCTTCATTGTCTCTCAGGATCCCATGGATGCAGAAGCTGCACCTAAGGCAGTGGATGATGAGCTAATGGTCCAGGTTCCGGGAAGTGCTTACTCCATGGCAAATAAGCCAGCCCTGAGAAGTGAGGATGCCCCGTAACCATTTGGTATCTCACCTTGAAGTCAGAGTGGCTCTTGGCCTGCTCGTCACGGTATTCGGTAGTAACAGCAGCGGAAAATCTGGGGCCAGTTATTGTTAGCAGAATTGCCTTTTTATGCCGACGTTTAATGCTGCTGGATGTGCCAAACAAGAGAGAGAGAGTAATATGTTTGCACCGCAACCTATCCAAATTTACATCTTGTGCCTCTCTCATTCGGCACAAAATTCGGCACATTTGGTTGGCAGAAACTGCAAGGCTCTTTTGTTAAATCATGCTTGATTAAAGATGCTTATTACTCTTGTAATTGGCCTCTGCTTCTCTCCTGTTTTTGGGGCATTTTTGTTAGTTTTGGATAAAATACAGAGGCACTAAAGATGGGCCTCAACTTTGGGCCCATCAATCTGTTACCCTGAACGCTTGGGCCCAGCAATCTCCATTTTGGGCTTGAGCTAATCAGGCCCAAGGCTTAAACATGGCTTTATCACTGGATCCAACGAAGTGGCGCAAATTTGTCCAATCGAAGCGGCCAACTGAACAGAATATAGGTTAGATCATATAATCTGGACTATGGCCATAACAGTTGGGTCAACCTTCTTCAATGTTGGGCCTAATTTTGGTGGCCCGTAACTTCAACTGGGCTTCCTGATCCGCAGCTTACTGTGGCCGAGACCTGTCTGGGGAAGAGACCAATTGCGCGAATGGTGGGCCTCACTTGGGTCCAACAATCTGGGCCTACCTAGTTCACCAGGGCCCAGTATCTACATTATTGGGCCTGTGGGAGCTAATCAAGCCATACTCCGACCAGGGACTGGGAGTCCATCTGGGCCCACAACAGCCTATTTTGCAGTTATTTAGGCCCATTGTCTAAATGTTTCGCAGGCCTATTATTGCAATGCCATAACATTTAAGAGAGAGTGATATTGCACATTTATATTTATTGGTAAAAAAACGACCTTTCCGAGTTTAACATACAGGAGAAGTGGGAACTAAGGTAAACGAATGAAGAGAGAATTAGACGTATTCATAGTCGATATATATACATATATATAGGTAGATATATATTACCATGAATAAATATTATGAACTTGAGCACGATCATCTGATCTGATTGCTGAAAGTGTGGAAATCCAAACCGTATAACCTTCTTTAGTCTTTTCCCAACTTACGGCACCCATTGTGTCCTCCAGCTGGGTAGAGCTTTCTTCCCTTTCAGAGAGAGTCTCCCCAAACCTACAGTATGAATATTAGCCATCGGAGCAACTCCGACCAACAAAAACTTCCGGATGTATACCTCCATATGGAGCCCAAGCAGTCAAGCTGCTATTGGAAGGAAGAAAGCTGTGATGAGAGCACATGATAAGGAGCATGGTTGGGTTTTAACTCATTCATATGTCGCTGATGCTGTTAACTTCATCCGAAAAGAACTTCTCGGCCATATTCATAAAGCCGCTAGGGAACCTACAGTGTAGCATCAGCGAAGAAGTTCCCGAAGTTGCTGTGTTCTCACTTGATGCACCTTCTTCACCACTTTTCGCTGCTCTGTCTCCTTTCTTCTTCCCCATTCTAACAACATTCCCACCTGAGGTTCCTTTAACTAGAGAGGTTCTCAAGTTCCTTGCACTGCCTCGTGTAGATCTCATGGATTTGTCAACTTGAGATCTTCTTGGTTCAAAAATGATCTGATTATGATCATTCAAATCATTCTGGAGATTTTCTATTAGGGAATCTGACCGAGTTGAGGCCGAGACACTTCTACAAGATTTAAGCAGAGAAAGCAACATGTCTACACTGAGTTCCTGCTGAACTACACCTCTGTTCTGCTCACACCCATAACAAGCTGCGACTAAGGTGCCTGCCAAAACCGGCATCAACTCCGGGTCACTGAAGAATACAAACGGAAGATCACATACCTGTTCCAATTTCACAAGAGTCAGCTTTTTTGATGTTATTAGACCAAAAAATGAATTGAATATCTCTCTTAATATATAGCCACTGACCTTGTGAAGAATTGTAGGGCTATTTCCCCACCGGAGGACAGCCTGGTTCTGACGGTGGAACAAGGCAAAGTGCCCAAGAAGCAACAGTGACTCAAGCAGAAGCAAACCCACCTAGCATCACGGATATGTACCCATAACTCATTCAGCACGTCATCAAAAGCCTATCCCAAGCATACATATTATATGCAGCGAAATCAATCTTCCCTGTGATTGGGGATTTACCTGATCATTAGGAGACTTCCACTTGCTATTGCAGTGAGAGAGCAGAAAACTCATTAAATGGAAGAATTCCATTTTCAGGTCAGGCCTGGCCTGTGAGATAAAAGATAAGAAGAAGTCGTAAGAGTCACCAGAAAACGAACCGAAGTGATTAAAATGGCAGAGAATGATTTCTTCAACTTACAAGCAGTTTCTGCAGAAATGTGATATCTAGATAGGCCAAATTATTGAGAAACTTCAGCACTCCAGTCACCACTTCTTCAAAATTTGATGGAAGAATGTTTGCTGCCTGAAACAGAACAATGTAATACTTCCCAAGTTATAGTTCAATTTTCTATACTCTGGATAATTTAATACCGGTTAGTTCATTCTGTAAGACTCAAATACTCTTGTAAGCGCACTTCACTTGCTAGTCACCATTCAAGGAAGAAATTGTAGGTTTGAAAGAATGACCTGGAACATTATGGTATGTCCACTAAAAGAATAAGGGAGGTCTTTCATGAGCTTCATCGTAAGCTAATAAAGCCGGAGACTACAAGAATTATGAAAGCAGTGAGAAGAAACATAACATCAGATTGGAAACAAATTAGACAAAAGATCAGCATACAATGAAACAGGAAAACACCAATTCATATTGCATATATTTAGCAAGTCTTCCATCCAAAGGTGCAAGCCATAACGCCTCTATGCCTAATCTACATGCTCACATGAGGCTGATAGGAACAAAATATTGCTGATCAAACAGCAAGCCACAAAAATGAGACCACTAGATTTGGGTCAGAGAATCACATATGAGAAGGTTAAGTTGGTCGAAATCATGACCAGTAAATTAGTTTATGTGATGATTTTTTTGTTACAACTTAAATAATTTGAAAAACCTAAGCTTTACCTGGTCAGATGATAGTCTATTATTTGCTTGCAATAGAACGGAAGTCAATAAAGAAGGAAGACAGACGAGCCCCGTTTCTGATATGGCAGAAAGTAGTAGTGTAACTGAGCGCTTCAAAGATGACGAGTTTCCATCCTTCTTTTCAATGATATTCTCGTCTAAGCATTTGCAATCCTTCTCATTTACACGAGGCTTGACGGTCGCTTCACCTTTTGCATCAGCTACTTCGGGAGCACTTGTCAAGGCAACAGTATCATAATCCACCTTGACCATAACATCTCCATTTGTAGCCTTGTCCCTGTCCCCTTCAGGGGATACAGATCCATTATTTGCATTTCCATGACTAAATTCTTCTTTTCGTGGATCCTGTGGTGCCCTTATAATAGAGACAACCATCTTACCCTCCTGATCAGAGATTCCCTGATCCCCCAGTGGATTATCGCCAGAAGAAAGCACAGAATCAGCGGAATCTTCAAGTTTCGGTGCTCGACTTTCCAGCATCAGTTCCTTCTCTACTGCAAACATTTCCCAGTCAATAGAGATACTTGTCCCAGGACTGGATGTCAAAACTACCAAAAGCTGTATACTGAAAACAATAGAGGAAGGAAATGGGGAGCCTTCCACTTGAGGCCTGTCATATAGGGCAAACAGATCTCGCAGTCGATGAATCACTTGATATGCAATCAATAGTTCCAGCAACCCTTCCCTCATTTGAAGCTGGCGGTCATCAGAACTTACATGACTTATAATTGCTGTGACGGTCCACAGGAAACCATCCAACACTTCAGAGACAGATTCAAAATTTTCAATTGATGCTCTAGTTGATACAGAGTTGGTGCTGACAGGTATGTTCAAAGATGCTGCAATCTTAATGTATTTTTCAAGAGCCGCCGACATCATTGGTATAATGGGGGGCAAGAGATTTTGAGAAAGGAAGTAGCTCCTATTAGCAGGCACGGAAAGCACCACCTTCAGAAGCTTCAAAAGATGTATAGTCACCTGGCAGGCCTCCGGCTTTGATATGTGAGATGCAGGTAAAGCAGAAGAAATAAAGTCGAGCAAGCCAGCTTGGCGTGAAGCCTGCAGTTCAGGCTCCTTCCCCTCCAGAAACTATTCAAAGAAAGTAAATTCGTTAGCAAATTTTTCAAAAGAAAATGTACTTACACAGTAAGAGATGGTCTTTTCTTGCAGTAAGTAATGACAAAACAAAGGTCTATTCAGTAAAAGGCCTTTTCCCTAGCTGGTCAAATGATCTGATGGTTTTTGGTTTATCAATGTGTATAATAGGTACGAAAAGAGATTGATGAATTATTATCCTTTGTCATCTCATATCTACTTAAAGAACTATTAGAATGAACAAATAAGGACCTAAAGCAAAACAAGCTTCTATTCTGTAATCATTACCACTGTAAGATCATTATAAACACCTAAAGATTAAGCATATAGCCGGCATGTAAAACAAGACTTCTTCGAGTTGTTCATGCAGAATTTCAAAACTTGTACCTTAATCATTTCAGCAGTTATTAAACCTATACTTGCAGCCCCTTCTTTTCTTGCTTGCCGAAGCCTTTGAAGTTCTTGAAGCCACCGCCCAATTTTGGCCCTTGCAGATCCTACTGCTGCTCTATATCCAATTCCAGTATTTTCAGCACTCGTTGTAATTTCCACAAATTCATGTTTCAAAGCCATGAGCCTTTGCCGAATTTTTTTGATCCTTCGCTTCAGGGAATGCTGCACTCCTTCATTTACTTCAGTGATACTAGATTCTCGCATTCCTAAAACACCATTTGCTTGATGATCTTCAGAGATATTTGTGGGAGTAGATCGGCCCTGATTCTCCTTGTTCACGGATCTCCGTAGTAAAGGTGAAGATTGATCTCTGAAATCCATCGAAGCCCTTTCCCTTATTTGTTCGAGATAAAATTTACGTCGCTGTTCACTCTCACTAAGTCTCTCAGCCAACTTTTGAGCAAGAAGTTCAGCTTCCTCCTGCTGGGCCTTTGCTCTGACCTCCTTCCTGCGGAGCTGCTCCATAGTCCTAGCCTCGCGTGCTGCACTTGATGCTCTACGTTCCTCTTCCCTCCTAACCTGAGCCTCTTCCTTTTTCCTCTGTGTCTCAGCAAGACGTTGTAACTTCTCAGCTTCAATGAGCTTCCTGCGTTCCAGAACAGCTTCCTCCCTTGCCAAGTCCTCTCTCTGCTTGATTTTCATCACTTGAAGTTTTTCAGCTCTTCTCATCTCTGAATCCTGGAGTTTCTGGCGCAAGATAAGCTTCTTGTTCTCTTCATTCAAAGAAGTGATGAAACGAACCTCATTAACTTTACTGCTTTCATCCCCAGCTCTCCTCACGACTTGAGCCAGAAATGCTTCATGTCGAGATTCATTCCGTTGATGTCGAGCATACATTCCTTCCCGCAGCTTCATGTTGCGCACAGCTTGCCATTCATTTACCCGATTCAACTTTTCCGATGTGCGCTGAAGCTTTTGCATTCTCTCATTCTCCAACTCACTCCTAATCCTCATAGCCCGGGCATGTTTTTCTTCAGCTTCCTTCTTCAGATCCATAGCAGTCTTCTTCTTTTTCTCAGGAGACATCAGTTTGTCATGCAGAATACGTGCACGCTCAGCACTCTTCCTGCTCAAGCCAGGGGAATATGAAATGCGGGAAGAGACACGTAATGGAGAGGAAAGTATATCCTCCCAGTTCCTCTTCTCCTTCCAAGCATCCATGGTTTTCCATGAATTTACATTCTTCTTCTCTTTATCTTTATCAGACAGTGGAGGGTGCCTCTTTGACTGATCTGCATATTTGGGCGGCTTCTCAGCAAAATTATTGGTTAAAGATTTGTCTCTCCTAGGTGGCCTCTCCTTTCCTGATGCCTGTTCTCTTATGCTCTTTCTAGCAACAGCAGATGCAATTGAATCCTTAGATTCCGGTGCCAGTGGACAAACATCAGGAGCATGCGATTTCTCCGAAAGAGCAACGCGGCCACTTGAACGCCCCTGGACAAGTTCTGGGCTTCTACTGTGTTTTGTTAGTTTTATGGATGACTTATTTGCAGTCATGACCATTGCATCACTTTTTCCCTCAGATAGGACATTATGAGAAGGTAGACGTTGGCATTTCAAACACCCAGGCCCTAGGCAAGTTGTATCATCAGCTCTACAAATACTAGCTCTTTCTTCTTGTATTTTCCTAAAAGCCTCAATTGATGAAGATAATATCTCCGCCTTGTGGGGTGAAGTTGTCATTCTTCTTACCTGCAGTTTACCAAATTAAATTTCATAGTTTCCATGACTGAGCTTATCTTTGCACAATTGGCGTTTAACAAAACCACTAACCCAACTAAAGTAGATCAAAAACTGATCAGAGGGAAAATTAGGAGAAGTGCTTACCTCCCACGAGAGAGCATGTGGCCTGCGATGATCAATCTTCAGAGTAACTGGCAGCCCATCTGTCAGCAGTGAACTGGACCTTTTAGCATTGTCAAATTTCTCCACCCTAGCAATTAGCTCCTTAAAATCAGATGCAGCTTCCTCCAGAACGAGAATAGCTTCTTTCATCTGCTCCAAATCACACTCTAGCTCACAGAGAAGATACAGTTCATCGACAGCCCTATTAAGGTTCTCAAACAGGAAACACCAAAGCCGCTGCCTGAATCTCTCCTTACTTTCACTTGAATCATCTTCTCCGAGAGCAA
Organism: Punica granatum; assembly: GCF_007655135.1. Taxonomy (NCBI): domain Eukaryota; kingdom Viridiplantae; phylum Streptophyta; class Magnoliopsida; order Myrtales; family Lythraceae; genus Punica; species Punica granatum. The sequence goes on from NC_045133.1 coordinate 2,009,523, forward strand.
TTATACATTTCTCGCCCTTTTGGGCCAGATCAAATGCAGAAGTGTCTATTATGTGCTGGTCATCCACACTGTCCTTGCCCAAAGATGTGTTGGTAGGTTCCCCAGAGATTTGATGTTTGTCATTTTCCACTGAAGCATCCTGCAGCAATACGTCTGGGCCAAAGGTTACCTGTCTATTTGGCTCATCTGAAGTATTTTCATCATTTACTTCAGATAAGACAGCTAATTTCACCACCATCCTATCCTCCTCACCAGATGGAGAGATAGAACTTGAATTATCATCACTGACTGATTTAACATGCTCCCCCTGTTCCACCATGCAATTTGAATTATCATCATATGGGCAAACAATTTTCTCTTCCATACTCTGCACTTCTGCTGTTTCAGAAGACATGAGATCAACCTCTTTACAGTGCTCTTCATCATTAAATTTGGATGGAACCATCTGGGAAGAAACATCTGCAACTGCAGGTTCCCCTGCCAAATCATTGCCGTCCGAACTTGTGCAGTTGGGAACAGGTGTAGCTACATCACTCTGTTCTTTGAGCTCTCTACAAGCCAAGATGCTCTCACCATCGATGTTGCCAAATCTGATTTCAAGTCCAACATTCTTCTCATGATAAGGTACAACAGTATCATTCTCCAGATCACCCCACTTGATCTTCTGAGTCACATCAGATTTCTCCTTTTGCAATTCCTTTTGGGTGTTCCCATCTTGGTTATCAGACGCCGGAGTACGTAATTGGTGACATTTACTATCTCGTTCAACAGTACATTTATCAGAATAGGACCCGACCTTTTTATCTTGAGAGGTCACTGGAGTACGATTGGAAACACTGCAGTGCCCTTGAACAATTGAATTTCCACCTGTCTTGGCAAGCTGGGGCTTGCGCTTGACTTGCAGATTTCCAACTTTGTCACTGAATGAAGGCTGACTAGGCTGGGAGTTGGAAGCAGTTTTCCCCGAAAATCCTCCAACCCAGCTTTGCACTGAGAACTTTGAGCTAGTTCTGTGTTTCTGCAACAATGAAAACCTCACAACCCTTTAACTGAGAGCTTTGGTTCTGATGAATATCAATCATAGAGTGCTTCTCTCAGACAAAATACTGTAGTTTATGATCACCAGAATACAGAGCAATAATTGCAGAGCCTGAAAAATCAATTTACTGGGCAAACACTGAATCATAAACAAGAGATAGAAAGAAAGGTTTAATAATCCCTACAGCTAAGAAATTCTGAAAGGGCACAAGCCGACATCCCCACAAGCATCTAACCCTGGCCCAGAATGTGCAGCATCAATCAAGCTGGTCAACAAACTAAAATCCAGAATTGATTCATGATATCTATGACTATATATAAACTAAAACACTCATCATGGGCTCCATGCAGGTCCATGGATCCACCTATCAATTACTTGTCAAATCGAGCCAAAACTCGAATTAGGGAAAACACGTGCCCTGGTAAAAGAAGCGCAGACAGACACAATGTCATTTCCATTTCTAGCTTGATCCACGAACCAAAACGACCTCCAAGCAGATTATCACTATGGACTAAATACACTCCTGATCAAAAACCGATTTACCTTTTTAACTTGGAACCATCCCGAGCTTTGATCGTCGGCTGCTTCCCCCGCACTCTCCATCAACGAGCGATCAGAACCTTAAGCTTCACCTTGCAGGCTGAACAGCAATGCTCGAAGAATGCCCCGGGGGGGGGGGGGGGGGGGGGGGGGGGGGGGGGGGGGGGGGGGGGGGGGGATTATCATCAAAAACCCAAAAAAGTGGAAGTATCAGCGATTGCGATCACGACAACAGCAAAAATCTCCATTCAATGCGAAGCAGTGACAATGTATGTACGATCGGATATCCGGAAGCGGATAAAACGGAGCTTCCGGGAGCTGCGACTGCTGCAATTGCTGGAAGGTTAAACTCCCGCGGGAAATTGAGAAAACAACCGGGGGAGGATGTGGAATGAGGAAGAAAGGATGCTGCGGTGAAGAGCGTCCGAGCTGCTCTTCTCTTCCTCTTCTTCTTCGTCTTCGTGGGGGTTAGGTTAGGGCTTTGGGAGGTGAGAGGGAGAGAACCGAGGCAGGCGGAGGAGGGAAAAGTCATTTTAATGGGTTCTATTCTATTCTAGGTAACGCTCTCTCTCTCTCCAGACCTTACCGACCCGGCGGGGAGGCGAGGCGCCTCAGTAGTCGTGTGCATGATGCTTGAAACGTTACAAAATCATATTTTATTTTATTTTATTTTATTATTTTTCTCAATTCAACGAACGATTATTATTTTTTATCCTTTTTTTAATTTTCTCTCATATTTTTATATATATTATTATAATTACTTTTTAATACTATTTCTATCAATTATTTAATATTTTGTTTTATATTTTAATATTTTTTTCAATTCAACACAATTATCACTTTTTATTTTATTCTTTAAATTCTTTCATATATTTTTTCTCAACTAATTTTGTCTTCATATATTTAAATTAAACTAAATCAAATTAAATCAAACTTAATTTCGTTACCAAATGTAATAGAAATGACTATTTTCCCCTAATCTCGAAATGATAGTTTTGGCCCTCTAACTAGTGTCATAGTCATTCATATACTCATAAACGGGTTGTGAATTTTCCTCCCATTTATTTTATGTATTTATTCATTTATTATTGAATTTCTCTCTCTTTCTTTCATTTCAAACCATAAATCTTTTTTTTTCCAGTGGACATACTTATGATCCGACTAATTCAGTTCGAATCGATTCATCCAACTAAATAGTGAAACTTCACAAATTGAAAAATTTTCTCCATCCATAATACTCGAATTGAGATCATATTTGAGAAAAACAAGTGTCGTGCCACTTGAACGAATATTCGTTTCGGAGGGAGACTAATCGTTATCAACGTTTGAGTGATTGAACTCAAGATTAAAGCGGAATCACTCACGCAACATACAATTACTAATTTAAGGAAACAACTATCGTACCACTTGAATGAAGGTTAGCAAAATGACTTCGTAAGGAGACTAATCGTGATCAATGCTTGAGCGGTCAAGGTCAATATTAAAGCGTAATCGCTCCCGCGGCATACCATTATTGTATTTAGAAATGTGGTCTGGAAGACGTGACTTGCACATCAGGTCATGTTTTTGTCTGAATTTCGCGCCTCCTTATCCCTACAAATTTTCTTATATTTGTTGTCTTGACAAAATCATAAGCAATAATTATATGTAACAAAGTGAGAAAATTCGCATTGTTTCATGGCTCATATTCAAGAAATGGGAAATAATTTTATAGTATGTTTGGTTTTAGAATTAAGTGGAGTTGAATTTTGATTTTAATTGGGTTGCAATGATTGTGTTGTTGAATTATGAGAAAAGGTATGAAAAAGTAATAAATAGTTGAGAGAATTTAGTATTAAAAATTGAATTAAATGATTAAGAAAATTGAAGAAAATGAAAAAAGTAATAATTGTGTTGTTGACTTTTATTGTATAGTGAATAAACTTAAAGTTAGAGTTAAAATTTTAAAAATCGACCCTAAAACTAAAAGGGCTAAAATTAATCATGTCATAAGATTGGACCGTATCTAGTCAATTTTTTTCGAGAAAAATATAATTCATTAGAAAAAATTGGGAGAAATAATAATTCGTTGGGAAGTAAAAAATAATTATTTTTCAATTGTGTCGGCAAGGGATAATGCCAAATTTGTCACGAGTTAACGAAATGCGGGAAAGCCTTAAAATGGGGAAAATGATTGGACGACCTAACCGTACTAAAGTGACAAATCACCTGACAACCTTAAAACTTTCACAGCGACATGCTTCGGGGAAGGCTTAGGCGTCGGTTATTCTCATGCGAGAAACATTTTAGGACCGTTTGTTTTTAAAGAATTTGATTTTAATTTTAACTTTAACTCAACACATTATACAATAAAAATATACGTTTTTCAAGTCAAATTTATAACTACATCTCATTTGTCCTTTTCCATAATCAAAATCAAAATTAAAATTAAAGTAACTTTAACTTTGAAGCCAAACGGCCTTTGATGGTCCGGCACCGACCCGTCCGGACTTGGCGCCCGTCGCTCCAGGGGCTGATTAGACGGTCTGGTTTCAAAACTGTAGGGGCTCTCATGTGAATATCCTAAAACCAAATAACATGATTTCGACTGAAACTAATGATATACTTGCATTAATATGTAATGAGATTTCAATTTTTGAATTTATATAAGAGTTTTCCCTGACAGTTATCGCGACTTCTCAACTGATATAGCGTAAGCCGGACTTTCGGTCCAAGGCTAACATGAAGTAAGTCGCGTTCTTGCAGAAAAAAAAGGTGAGGGGATGAAATGATTGAGGTGTGAAAATAATGTATTTAATGACTTTTAAAGGGCAAGGCTTTCCAACTTTATTCGGATCTCATCTCGGACCGTAAACTCTTCGACCCGGAGAAATCCGGTCATGAAAATTCCTTCTTTTGGAAAGAAAGATCGATAATAAGAGTACCTTAACATAAAGTAATCTAAAGTATAGCGATGGATCCACTTTGGAATTTTGAATTCGCGATCACACGTCCATTAAAAAATCGACCTCGACCTCGATCCAACTCGACACTAAAATTTTTTAATCTCCCGAATAATGAAAGGCATCGAGAGAGAATGTTGTGTTCCAAATTAAAATAATGCCAAGAGGAGACTGATGTTGGACGCGTGCGTGCTAGTCTCCTCCCGTGGGCAATGAAAGGTCTGCCCCGTCTCTAACCCGACCGTTCCTTGCTCTACTTACTAATCGAAAATGGACACTGTAATAAAAGACTGTCATCGTCACTCCACTCAACTTAATCTCCTGTCAAAGAACTCACTCTTAGCTGCGGACCCCTTTTGTCCCAACCCGACAAATCTGACACAGACCCTTTTACGGTAGATAAGGGTGCTGAGCTCGCTTGTGGTCGGCTATGGCGGATTCTTGATCTTAGTTCAGCTCTTGCTCGTGACTTGGGAGAAGGCTCTGGCTTCTCTGCTTCAGATTTGGTCAGTGGAGTCTTCTGTCTTCTGGGTTTTTCTTTTTTCCTGTGAATCTCATGCTTTAGATATATTCAGCAAAAAAAAGATACATTCTTGATATTTGAGGTTAAGCCATGGTGAGCTTCACTGTTGGTCTTCCATGGCGGATTTGAGGTAGGTTCATGGTCGTCTCAGGTGGCACCCCTTTGCTTGAGTTTGCTCTGCTCTGTTCTTAGGTTCAGTGGCTGCAGTGGAATATGTTGCTGAAATCTTGTCCTTTTTGATGGATGGATCCTGTGCATTGTTATCGGCATTTCGATACGACGATGAATCTTGAATCTGATGTATCTGGTGATTTTGCTGAGAAAACATGGTTTTACTCTGCCACCGAGAAAGGCGAAAAATCTAAACTCGGTCCGGGTGGTACTTCTGAGTTTCAGCTTCTTGCTCATGTAAATTGATCGAAACCGGACTTAAAACCCCAGGAACTCCATGTTCGCTGCATCTGTAGCATTCTCTGGGTTTCCATTGAGGAAGTTTGTTTTCCCTCTCGCAGGCGGCCCGTATAAGTTCAACTGCTGTTCTGACAATTTATTCCCTGATATGGGATTCTTCCACCTCTCCCTGTTCGTCATTCTTGGGACATTCCCGGCAGCATTACTGGCTCAAGGAGTCATGTATTCTTCAATTGCAGTCAACGTCACGGAAACAATCGCTGAAACTGATGAAAACTTCGTGTGCGCAACTATCGATTGGTGGCCTCATGATAAGTGTAACTACAACCGCTGCCCATGGGGATACTCATCTGCAATAAATTTGGTAAAGGAATTCAGATTCAATCTCTCCCATCAAAGATTGTATATAATATATCCATAGATCGTTAATTAGTCTGCTTGATATTTCCAGAACCTGTCCAACCCTTTCCTTGGAAGAGCAATACAAGGTTTGTATGTCTAATGAATTATAGTATCTGCACTAAGTTCGCGTTCAATATGTAGTTAATTATATTATGTTGTCAGCTTTTAAGAATTTGAGGATAAGAATTGGAGGATCTCTGCAAGACCAAGTCGTGTACGATGTGGGGAAGTTGAAGGTCCCCTGCCACCCTTTCCAAAAGATCAATAATGGATTGTTCGGGTACTCGAAGGGATGTTTGCACATGAAGCGGTGGGACGAGCTTAACTGCTTGTTCAGAAACAATAGGTAATTATACCTTTCTGTCGTCACGATTTTCTCTGATGGATTTCTACTTTCCAGCGAAACAATCTTTTTAAAAAGCCATCATCATCAGACTTGCCTCATTTTATCGAGTTTAAGTAATGGATAGTGACATTTTGATTGATTCATCGCAGGGTAGTCGTGACTTTTGGCTTGAATGCGCTCTTCGGGAGGCATCGGATCAGGCAGGATGCATGGGGAGGAGATTGGGACTCTAGTAACGCTCGCGACTTCATAAGATACACGATTTCGAAGGGCTACCCTGTAGATTCATGGGAATTCGGTATGAACTCAGACTAGAGATGCAGTTACTGTCTTTCAGATCATCATTTACATGCCTTGTTGATTGCTGGATCTGCTTGAAGGTAATGAGCTCAGTGGAAGTGGGATCGGGGCAAGTGTTGCAGCTGAGCAATACGGAAAGGACTTGATCGCCCTTAGAAAAGTTATCGACGAGCTCTATGAGAACTCTCATGTGAAACCTTTGCTCATAGCCCCAGGAGGATTCTTTGACGAGGGATGGTACACAAAGCTTTTACAGGTTTCCGGACCAGGTGTGATCAATGTCATGACCCATCACATATACAACCTCGGTGCAGGTCAGTTAAAGGCTTCCCAAATCAAGCAGAGTCTATCTGTCTGAATTGACGAGCATACGTCCAATATCAGTGCTGAGCTTTCTTGGACTTCGATATTTCAGGTATTGATCCCAATCTTGTGAGTAAGATACTGAGTCCGCTCTACTTGAGTGAGATATCGAAAACCTTCAGCGACCTCCAAGAAACTATACGAAAGCATGGTCCATGGTCTTCTGCCTGGGTCGGAGAGTCTGGTGGGGCCTATAATAGCGGCGGTCGTCATGTGTCCAACACATTCGTCAACAGTTTCTGGTAATCTTATTTACAGAAATCTGACTTGAAGTTAGTATGATGTTTGATCTATTCGAGTACTTAAATTCACTGTCTAGGTCATTCATAACGAAGTTTTCCTCGTCTATATGCCGAAAAAAGGTACTTAGATCAGCTCGGTATGGCATCGAAGCACAACACGAAAGTGTATTGTCGGCAGAGCCTGATCGGTGGGAACTACGGCCTTTTGAACTGGTCCACTTCCCTACCAAACCCAGATTACTACAGGCAAGTTCTCCCCATTGTATCAATAATCCACTGTTATGTCTTAAAGATAAATCAAATGAAACGACAGAGCAATCTTTGAGCTAAAACTCACCATAAGATGATTCTTGACAGCGCTCTTCTATGGCATCGGCTGATGGGGAAAGGCGTGCTTACTGTTGAGAGTAACGCTCCATCACATTTACGGTCTTACGCCCATTGTTCCAAAGGAAGAGTAAGTCGACTCGATTTTCTTCTTTGTTAGTATAACAAGGGATTGAAGAAAAGAGAATTTTTCATCAAATAATGGGAAAGTACACGGCTGATCAGCAGAGTTCTGTAGGAAATCTGCAGCCTAGTTATATTAATGGGATTGCCGGGCCAACCAACTCCTCTAGGAGCATTATATATTGATTAATATTACCACATGACACTATAACGACTATTGTGTTATATGTTACAGGCAGGCGTAACCCTGCTGCTAATCAACTTGAACAATGAGACTAACTTCATAACCCGGGTCCACAACAATAACGTGAAGAGCTTGGTTGTAGAGAAACAGCCAAGTACCGAAGAAGGAACCATTCTCATCCGGGGACTGAAGAAGACGGTCTCGTTCGTCGGGACCAGATCATCAAAGGCAGCTCCGCTGTTCAGAGAAGAGTACCACCTGACCCCAAAGGACGGGTACCTTCGGAGCCAAGTAATGCTTCTGAATGGGACTCCATTGGAAGTAACAGAAGATGGAGAGATCCCAACCTTAAAGCCTGCCTTTGCTCATGTGAACTCTCTTGTCTCTGTTGCCCCTCTGTCCATGGCATTTATTGTTCTCCCCAGTATGTATGCTCCTGCTTGTGCATGATCGACTTTTATTGCAACTGTAATTGTAATTGTGATTGTAATATAATTTATTGAATATTAAATAAAGAGGTATCGGTAGTCTCAATGTTGATCCGAAACCTCTTGATTTCATAAGATGATGTGTATAACTATGCCATACCATTTCTCTTATTTATTATATGTTTTAGACATTTTGTAATGTTGTACTGAACCTCAGACATATTTACAAATATATATGAAGAAGCGCAGATATACGCAGACTTGCTTGTCCAATCTAAAATATCTATCTGATTTTGAGCCATCGTGAATGGATTGTTTCTTCTTGGGCACGCTAGCCAGCCTGATTTTCCGAATATATGCGACAATTATAGTCCTATAATACAACAATAAAAAGATGAATGATTACCAACGTGGGTTGATTAAAGCGATTTAACGCTTATTTCACTTAAATAAAGTATCCGATTCGAGACTTTGTGAATGCAGAAAATTCATACCGAAAAAGATTTACCTCTTAATGGGCCGACTCAGCTCCACTGGATTAACCGATACCCTATTGGGCTTTCAAATATCAAAGTTCACATCGAAAAAGATGAATGATTGATGAGCTGGTTTATTTTATTTTTTGGATATTTTCTCTTCTTATTTAGTTCAATTACTAGTGTTCTAACATGTGCAATTTGTATTATTACCATTTTCTTGGATTAGTCAGGGCCCTATTGAGCTTCCAAATACAACGGTTCACACCAAAGAAGATGAATGATTGAGGAGTCAGTTTATTTTATTTTTTGGATATTTTCTCTTCTAATTTAGTTCTATTACTAGTGTTTTAATATGTGCACTGCACAGGTTTGCATTATTACCATTTTCTTGAATTTTCAAGGATGACCAAAAAAAAAACTAATACATTAGTTTAGTATTAATAGTTTAGTGACAATTTTGCAACTAATTTATTTAATATTATTTTAATCATTAGTATTATGCAAATTTATTAAATGCAGGTATACAAACTTGATCTTGTAAATTTCTTTATTTGAAATAATATTTTTTATATCCTTACTTTCAATTATTATTTTTTAAAAAATTATGTGGCCCTGATTTCGTAAATTTAGTATCTCTGTTAATTTTTTTTGTATAACTAATTAATTATTTTTATTTAATATGCCTTGTTTATATATTTAGCTAATCAATTTAATTCTAATATATATTAAAAATATATCATTTCAATATACGTTATAGATATTGTTTGAGATAGTTCTATCAAAATCTTTATTTTCACACATTAATTTTTTAATATTCTTGTAATTTTATATAATTAGTGTGTTGCGATAATTCACAGACATGCTTAATTATTTTCGAGTATAAATCATTATAATATTTATTTTCTTATTTGTCTATTACATTATTTATAGTTGTCATGTACATTACACGGGTTCATTTTTCATAAATCTAAATATCATTTTTATTGTACAATTTGAAGCACTAATTGTGTTATAAAAATAATAACATTTCCATTTGTTAATTTTAAAATTTTCAAATAAAAATCTTCAATAATCACTTTACATATAGGAGTAAGTTAATTATTATAATAAAAATTTGAAACTAATCGTTTCCATAAGCATGCATCGTATATTTGAGATCATTTTTAATTAGATATGTTAAATATACCAAGTTCAGTAATTAGACTAAAAATTATTTTTTCCTCTTTCAATTAACATATGCATAATATATTTAAGTTTCATGTTTTATTTTATTTATGAGTTTAACTTCATAGTGTGTTATCATTTTTTTTTCTTTTATAGGAGTATAACTTTTTTATAAGCTATCTATATGATCAATTAGATTTTTTGTAGTTTATGTCCTCTGCATTGTATATGTTCATTTAACACGTTTATATATAATTTCTTATAGAAATTGATCTAATTTTTTAGCACATATTTCTTGTTCTAATAATTAGATTAACTATAATATTCATTCTAATATTTATTGTGTTAGCTAAAATATTTATTTCAATAAATTATTTTAACATTGCTGCAATATTTATTTTAATAAATTATTTTAACTCTTTTTTTGCTCTATTAATAATCCATCATTTATTGTGAAGTATTTATTATTTTCAAGTTAGTTTTACATAATAATAAATATAGATATAGATTGCTTCTTAGCACAATAAAAATTTTACAATTTTGGCTTCGAAGTTTTATACATTATTAATTAATAAAATTAGATTATTCTGCTTGATTCAATAAATATATTGCAATGACCTCAATTAGTATGCATATTATTATTATTATTATTATTATTATATTATTTATTTTATCGCTTCTATTGATTATTTTATCATTTGCATATTTATTTTATTAATTTTACTAATTATTTTATATTATCGTTTATATATCATTTCTTATAACAATTGTTCTAATTTTTCTAGCACATATTTGTCTCTTATGACAACAAAATATTTCCAATGTTTAATTTGATGTTTTATACAATATCAACTTTAAATATTTTCAATGTTCTAATTTGAAAATTAATCTGCTTCTTGTAACAATTATTCTAATAATCATTTTGATATTTATTTATTGTGTCAATATGAATCTATCATTTATAATATAACTTCTTTTGTGAATTTTATAATATAATTTTTATTACAATATAAATAATATTTATTATTGAGTGCAGTTAATATTATTATCTAAATATGAATTGACTATCTTAATTCTATATGATATGACCCTATTTACCATAAAAGTGTAAGTCATTTTTCTATATGTATCTTTAAATTTTTTTTCACCAATTTCGCTTGGCAAATATTATTGTTTCTATCATCAAAATTTTGAAATTAATTATAATTAGGGTCTGTTATGTTTTTTCGTTGGGCATCGACTATAATTAGATAAACTATAATATTCATTCTAATATTTATTATGTTAGTTAAAATATTTATATCAATAAATTATTTTATTACTTTTTTTTCCATTAATAATCCATCATTATAGTGAAACATTTATTACTTTCAAGTTATTTTTACATAATATATAGATAGATATAGACAGTGAAACAAAAAGAAAATGAATTATAAAAAGTTGTGCAGTTGGAAACTTGTGTTCAAAGTGGATGAATTTTTCCTAAACACATGGTTTTAAAATCCTTTAAACGAACCTTGTAAGTAAGGCCAAGCTGATGACCGAACTACGACTATGATCTCAGCGAAAAATAGAAACGAAATGCTTATAAGGAAATGATGAAGAAAAGGAAAATAATTGATAATCTCTTTTCGATCCCATGAGGAGCTCCGAACCTGGTTAGAATAAAAAAACGATCGCTCCGAACCGGATCGTTTGTACGATGGCTGGTGGTCCGCATGAAGTGTACATCGAGCTATTGACACTAGGGGTGTAAGCAAGTTGTGTCGGTTTGCAAACAGTTCGAGCTCGACTCGGTGAAAGTTCGAGTTAGACTCGGCCTTATCGAACTTGAGCGTAGCTCAAGCCGAGCTCAAGCCTGGGTGTGCTTAGCTCAAGCGACTCACAAGTCTTATCGAGTGTAAGCCCATGTTTTATATAATATTAGCCCAGGCCAGCAGCCAGCCGATATGATAAACCCACAATATTATTATTATTATTAGAATTAAATATTATTTTTTAATTAAAATTTTTAATTTTTCATTCTATTAAGTCGGACTCTTCTTAGTCATCTCTCTCGTTATCAGTTCCTCTCTCATTTGTGCCCTAGCCTGTCCCCGACTCCCCGTGAGGAGAAGAGCTTTCCCGTCGACGTCACCTGACCTCCCCTGCTCATCCCCGTGAAGCCCGTCGCCGGGACTCGTGACCGCCCTAGCTTGTTCCCTTGAAGCTTGTCCCCGTGAGGCCGTTCATCTCTGCTCGAGCTCGAGCCGCTCGACTATCCCACTATCCAAGCTCGAGCTCGCCTCTCTAGCTTGACACCGAGCGTTTCCAAGACTGTGGTCTCGGTCTGCAATGGCGTCCGCGGCGGCGAAGGCTCCGTCGAGGTCGGAGGTGTTCTCCCTCTTCCGCTCTCTCCTGCGCACCGCCCGTGATTTCTCTGACTACAACATGAGGGAGTACATGAAGCGGCGGACCATCGACGCATTCCGCAGCAACGGGGGCCTCTCCGACCCGCAGTCGGTCTCGGCGGCCTACGCCGATGGGAAGTTGCAGCTGGAGGTGGCAAAGAGGCAGGCCATCGTCTACTCCCTCTACGCCCCGAAGGTCAAGAGCGTGATGGAGCTGAAGCGGCTGAAATCGTGAGTTTGATAGTCAAGGGTTTTAGCATGTATCTGAACTAACTGCTGAGGTTTGAAAATCTGCGGTCTGATGAATTTGAGCTTGAATTCGGAAATACAACATTGAATAAGTTGCTATTTCAATAAAGTTATGATCTTTGTTGTTTAGTGATCAAAGATTATTGTAATTTGAAACTACAGTATTCGAAAATTCTGCTTCGAGGCAATGTTGAGTTTTGATTGGGAATTGCATAATAGTCTTTCTTCGATGAGCTGATTAGAAAATCACCACTTTTAGGGTAAATTCGGTTCGGTATGAAAGGTATGGAATCCAATCGCTATATGAAACAATCCCGTCTTCGGACAAGTTCACCATTCTGAAATGGTTATGATTCCTCTTCATCGAACTAGGCCTTTCTTTTAGGATGTGATTTGCTTGTGCTGTCGAGATCGTTTGGCAATAACTGTTTATGCAGAAGGAGCAGGAGCCTCAGCGGCTGGAGGTGTTCACCACATTGTTTGTCGACAATGATTGTTTGCTACGGACGACGATAGTGTCGCTGTTTTCTCATAAGTTTCGACTGCATCGAACTGCAGGTCATTCTTATTCATGGAGTAGGAGATGACATCCATGATGAAGTAACTCAATTTCCCATTCTCTTGGGACCGTCGAGACATCGTAGTTGTAGGGTATGAGTTTGGAAGAGTCGAGGCCATTAGAGCCTGTTATGGTAAGAGAATGTAAATCTTATAACTTGTTGCTGGAGACATTTCCTTCTCAGTCTATTGTGTCGAATGGAACCTTAACATCAGTGGAAGGGCTCTGTTCAATGAAGTCCGTTGGTCGATATTGATGCATAGAAAACTGTAGTTATGCATTAGATGAGATTCTGCTTCAGTCTTAGTTAAGAGGTAGTTGGTCCATGGAGTTCTGAGTGGATATTGATGCATGGCAAACTCGAGTGTTACGATTATAAGATGTTTCAGTACCGTGTTGTGCTGCTGTTTTTGTACGTAATACTAAGGTCATGAGTTCTCTGATGAGCTCACAAATCCTTAATCAAGATTCAGGATTCGAACAGAGCTGATTTATTGTTTACAAAATCTCCAAGATTTATCCGAAGTGATATGTCATAGAATATAAGAGCAGCTACGTAAATTGAAAATCAGAGGTGCCAAGATGTCTACGACAGCGGACGTAAATAATCACAAGAAGTCTGTCTCCTGAGTCCTGAGCAGAAGGCTACCCACAGTGGTCTGTGCAAAGAATCGCGAGTAGTCTACTTCCCAAGCAGGCGACGACCTCTCTGGGCAGCTTGTTTGACACGGAAATCAAGCTCGTCCGCATCGTCATAGAAATGGTCCAGTGACTTGTTTTGCCTACATCATATAGCAAAAGCAAATTAGAACAAGATTCAACAATAGAAAGGGAACTTCATGCCGCACTTCTACATTCTTGCAAGGACCTGGGCAAAGATGGAATCGAGTTTTGGAACAACGGGACCGATTTAGTTCTGCCACTGACCCTGTTGCTTAGTAGAACTGACTCCATGACCTATCTTTTTTTTCTTTTTTGGTGACTATCTATAACACGAGTCATTTCACTTTCATTTCGGGAAAAATCGGACTGAAAATCTGAATGCCACCATACTCACCTCTCAATTTCAGTACCCATGTCAACTGCCATATCCTTCATCTCACCGAGAAGGTTGCTCAGATCATTTAATCCATCGTCTTGCTTCGCCTTTTCCACCTGTTAGCAAACCAAATTCAGGGACTCATTAGATTGCAGAAAGGGGTTAATTGGATGGGATCCTCATGACATAAACTAAACAATAAGACAGCGCGAAGGAGGCCACCAGGATTATTATCTATGAGTGGAGTGAGTGAAAGGCAAAAGGGAAACAAACCTCGATTTTCTGCAGAGCATCTGTGGGTTCAGCAGGGGGCATCCGCGAGTGGGACTTAGGCCTGCTCGATGAAGTCAATCCCAATTTATCTCTCTGCTCTAAGTGGTGACCCTTCCTCTGGATCTCATCTGCAAAATCAATCAAATGTGCAAATGAGAAATGGCTCTTTAACAAAATGCCGAGAAGAATAGATGAGCCATCTCATCTTATTTACAGGAAGTTGTGGAGACTGTATTCGAAGACAGACCTCTGGTGATTACTGGGCCGGAAATTGATCGGGTTTTCTTTGGCTTCCATGTCTTTGAGAACATTCCTCCAAGACTACCCAGAAGCTTCTCCCCCTACAATAACCATTTCCCAAAACAAATAACCTATAAGATTTTGTACTAGTATACAATTACAGAATGGGAAGTTCTCATAACAAGTCCAAAAATGTGCTTCTATTTGAGGAAAAGATTCCAGCAATCTGCATTCGTCATGCATAATATATCTGTCCTTCATTCTTTAACACAAGATGGAAAACTTTTCCAATACAAGAAGCTTTAATCCTAATACCATGAGTCGGAGACTTATGAACGATTTAGAAAAAAAGTAGGCTCTTGCAAAGTTGCTAAGCCAGTTACGATCAAGTGATTGAATTCATGTTCATGAGAATATGATCCTTGCCTCATGAACAAGAATGATCATGTGAGCTTATTAAAATCAAAGATCAAAGCTTATCTTGACATTACGAATGACCAAGGAACATAAACAACAAAAATGGCATATAAAGAACAAGATGGTATCGATCTCATTGCGAATCGATCACTCAACCAAACATTCAAATTGTAGACAAGGCGTCTTCATATTCAAGGACAAAAATGAAGCATCCGCATGGTCATACTCGGATATTTCATCATCATGAGCATCATATTAGACATTTTTCAATATCAGCAATCAACTCCAATCATGATGAACACACCAAGGGACGAACCATCAACGAACAATTAATAGACAACAAAGGCCCAGCCAATCACATTCCACCAATTATCCTCCTAATCATTCACGCATACAAGCTGGTATAAATAAAAGCAATATGTATCCAAAATGTAAGGCTTACCCGACTAAGATCGTGATCAATATTAGCAGCAAGATCATGGGTCCTGGTGATCTGCTCACCCTGCTGATGCAGGGTCACCAGAGTCTGAGTTGCATCCTCCCTAATGTCCTCTGCTATCTTCAGGCAGCCATTGACGGTCTTCGTGGTCTCCTCAGCTTTGTAGACAGCGTAATTCTCCAATTCCTGCACAGATTGGTTCTCCAATCCCCCCGAGTCGTGGAAGTCATTCTTATACTTATTCTTCGATGCCGAGGTCACGGAGTTCGGGTAGGAAGAGGGTGTTTCTTTCCCATCGTAGTCATCAAAAGGGTTGCTGCCAAAGTCCGGTGGGTTCAGCGTAGGCTCGGAAGAAGTCTTTCTCGGCAAGGTGTTACGTGCCGGCTTTCTATCAAATTCGTCATCAGAGTCAAAAGGGTTGGAGCTAGCCTTAGACGACTTCAAGGGAGACTTCTTTGAACCGAACATTTTCCTCGGGAAGTAAAAATTTAGGATTCGATTACTCTGTGATATTGATAATATAATCCAAGACCTGAATGAAATCATCAAACGCGTAAACAAAATGACTACTTATAGCGAATCGGGCAACAAGTTCCTAAAGTTGACAAGCATAAATTTGACATATCGATACGAAACCGAGCTAAGAAGCTGATAGACTACGGTCCACAACCTAAGAAAGCTCTAATCCTAAGAATTTGCCAAAACAAAAACACGGCGAACAACTTAAGGAAACAGTTCTCAAATCTGATGCTTCCGATAGATTGAGACCGCATGTGTGGACCATTGATTAGGTCCACGATGTGTTTTCTTTGTCAAATCTCGACATCAGAGGCTCGAAAACTAACATTGTCCCTTCAAATGGTCTAACACATCAAGATAAAAGAACTGGAATTGATAAGGGAAACCCAGTTGACTAAGCAATTTCAGGGTAAAACTAGAGCTCCGATGAATGAAAGTCAAGCGACAACTTGATTGAACTCGAGAGACCCAAAATCGGAACGCACCTGAGGAAGTGAATTGATGTAGCGAGAGCTCAGAAGCGACGATGATACGGCAGTGATGTTCTTCGCGGGTACTATGAACAGGACGTCGACATGAACGAGGGGAGAGAGAGAGAGAGAGAGAGGAAGAATAGAGGGAGAGGACGCGGACACGGAAGGATTGCTTCCACGAAAGAGTTGAATAATGTAAATTCAACTCAATTCAATTCAAACTCTGGAGAGAGAGAGAGAGAGAGGAGTGTTACGTCGGACAACAAACAGAGGCGACTGTTCTTTTTCGGATTTTCCCTTGGGCGGTCCTTCACTTCATGCGGCTTGATTTCAACTTGGCCCCCTGTAGTTTACGGTTATTTTCAAATAGCCCTTATAGTTTGCAAGATTGCCCCAATTTACTCCAAATCAGTAACATCTACCTTTCAACGGGTCTTGTAAGCCGCGTGTGATCGAACCAATATTTGCAAGGAGCTAACAAAAGGGAACCGTTTACTTCGAAAGATACTGGCTAGTACTTGTCTACTTTCGTTAGTAAAATTAAGAAGACTTTTTTTTTTAATTATTGGATAAGCGAATTAAGAAGACTAATCCTTATGATATAAATATAAATGCTGCTAGAGACGGACGCAAGGGCTGTATATTTGGTCGCCAGGACGACATTGGATATTCCATCGCGATCGGATCGGATAGAAATCTTAGGGGATTTTTATATTTTAAACTTGGGTTTGCAACGTGCCAAAATATGTAAGTTGGATATGGAGTTAAAATGATAAATTTGCCTCTATTTTTATGATATTTTAATTTTCTAAAATAATTTTTTCTACTAGCAAATAAAATAAATAATTTTTTTTAAAAAAAAAACCCCATGAAGCATTGGAGGAGGACTGTCGCGGCCTGTCGCCAGCCACCAACCCTCCTCCGATAACTCACATGGCAGTTTGGTATATTTGGGAAATTAAACCCTGGAACAGGAGCCGTTATTCGGTAATTCTATCTCGTCACGTGGCGCGAAAAAACACTAATTAAATTACAATAAATTAAATAATAAGTGTTAATCACTTGAATAATATGGTAAGTTTTATCATTTGAAGTAATGTTATTGGTTATTTCTCACCATATTATTATGAGTTGTGATCATTTAAAAATTTCTCCTTGAATAGGAGATTTTCTCCCTTTTGGTCTAAATAATATCCTAATCCGAGCCCAATCACCTCCTGAGCCGGATTTGGGCCTTAAAGGACAATCGAGTCCAATTCTTGCAAATATCCAGTCCTTGTAGTCACCGAATTGGATTAGGATTTAAGAAGTCTCACCGGTCTACCAAACCTGGCCAAGGTTCGAATACATAGAATCAAACGAATAGGAAGGAAGGCAAATTTCTTAATTTTGGGATAACCAAAATTCAATAATTTTATAAAACCAAAAAAAAAATGAAACATATATAAATTTGGTAAAAATGAAATATTATATGTAAATTTCCTTATATTTTGGAAATAAAAAATAAAATTGACCATCACTCGCTCTAAATCTTAGGTCTCGAAAAGAAAAAAAATAATAAGATGGTGATAGAAACTATGTTTGCGTCTAGTCGGTCGGAAAATTTGTATCTTTCCATCATAAAAATGTATGCTCAGGATCGTGGGAAGAGAGAGAGAGAGAGAGAGAGAGAGAGAGAAGAGGGGGTGGAGATCTTCTCATCGCCTACTATCAGTATCAGACTCGGTTTGATCCGTGATATGACTCTTAATTTCTCGATTATTTTTTATACTAAGAAATATATGGATGGACTTTGATCTTGAATGAGAGATTAGAGTTTTCAGGGAAACAGATGCTTAGCCAACGGGTCGGTATGTCTCGGAACAGGGAACCCGAGTATTAAATTTTCAGTTCTTTCAATTCTTCTAGGGTTCTTGAAGAAATCTCTCAATTAGTGTTATTTGAAAAAGGAAAAATGAGGTTCTGATTACCGAGATTAAGGAGGAGAGGAAGAGATGCACCAATAATGGTGAGAAATTTGGGGCAAATTGGATTTTTATGAGAAAATCAGAGGCCTTAAGTTAGGGGTTTTCAGCTTTAGAGGAAAATTGGGGGAAAACTATAGATCTTTGAAATCTATACATCGCAATCGCGAAATGCCGGATCCCACCCTTCCCTTTTCCTATTGGAAAAAGTCCTGTAATGGATATAATAGTATATATTGCAAATCAATTGATATTAAATATATTAACACAAGTGATTACAAATTTATGTTATTGTATTGTTTAAAAATAAATAAATTTATACACAGAAACAAAGAAAAATGTTTGAGTCTAGTAATATAGTTCCTTTCTTCTCCTTTCCATCCTGTCATATGACTTGTCCCTTTCTCTCTCTTTTCGTTATGCATCATGATATCCGAAAATTCAGTCAAGTTGGATCGATCTATTAATAGGTAAAATTCTCTCAACGTAGATTTTCTTTATTCATAATGCTCGAATTCAAAATCTTGCCGAAGTGTAATAAGCGTTGAACCGCTTGAATTAACCCTTGGCTCTCTCTCGCTCTGAAGGATTTTCATCCCATAAATAAACAAACAAAGATGACGACCGCCCCTCCTCCTTCCTTCTCTTGTCATCATTTATTTATCGTCTCTCTCAACTTCCCCTCTCCTATATATCCTATTGTCCTTCCCATGCATTCCCATTAACGTTCAACGCAATCAATGTTCTCCCGTGCTAGTACCTTACCTGCTCGAATGCGAAAAAGTAAAGACAAATATCCGTCATAAGGTCCTTCACGATATTTCTAAAAGTCGTATATATTTCCATACCGACCTGTATTTTTCAATTCGACAAAGATGGACAGCACGAGATTGATGGAGTTTGGGCAAATGAGGATCTTCGTGTTGTTGGTCGTGGCTATCTCAAAGCTTGGGGTGGATCCCGTAATGTAGGTGGACGGGATCATGTGAATAATCGCAATCTGTTTTGGGCAGTTGACTGGGCCGGCTCTTTGTCGGCCCAAGATTCCTGAACTTGAGTATGCATTGGGCCGATGATGGAGAATCCTATGACACAGAGGCCCAAAGTGAGCCCAATTCATAGCTAAACCGACCCGATTCATTTTTTGTTTAGTTTTTTTTTCTTTTTTCTGCAAACAGAAACAAAACCAAAACCTCGAAGTGGAAACTCTCTCTCAGCCTGTTCCGACCAGTCGCCCCGACGACGGCCGGCGTCCTCACTTCTCAGCCTCTGTCATCCTTGATAATCTCGCCGTTATACTCACCGTTCTCCGCCCTGCCGGCGAACGGATTCTTCTCCACCCGCGGCGGTGGTGGCATCCTCCTCTATTCTCCTGTACACAGATGGACGGCGGAATCTTCAGTTCACCGTCTGAGTGACCTCCATCTCCCCGAGCTCCCTTATCCTTCATTCCCAGGAGCTTCGACGGTCCTCGCCGTAGGTGAAGGCAGAATCGGAGGCTCACGGAAGCTAAAATTGGAAACGGTCGATCTCAATCTCACCGGAATCCTTGATTTATAGAGGTCGACTTCCTTCCCTAGTCTGTAATTGAAATGCCTTATTGCCTTCGTCAGATGTTGATTTCATGATCTGCTGTATAGCTTGAAAATTTTCAGCGTTATTTGATTATTATTGCTGGCTGATTATTATCGTGAGATTTCTAGAACGTGCTGAAAATTATCTAGTGACAAGTTTCCAAGGATTCACGATTATACGATTCCATTATTTGTTTCCTTTATATGATTCGATTATTCGTTTCGATTCCGTAAGAACCTCCGTTCTATCTAGAAATTGAATTTTGACAACCATGGCTCTAGATTTGGTTTGCTCATTGTATTCCCTGAGATGATCTGGGCTCCTGCTGGGTGGCTCTTCCCGCATTGATCATGATCAATTTTGTCGAATAAATGAGCAGAGATAATAGCATTGGTGTGTCTCATTTTATCAGTTTTCTTTCTCGCGAATCGTTGCAGAAACTAGATGATAACGAAGCATGACGGTGTTGAAGAGATACGTCCTCAGGCTCTTCATATCACTCAAGTACATCACGGCTAACGTGGTGGACAGGAACAACGGGCGGATTGTGGCCACGGCCTCAACGGTCGAGCATTCCATCAAGAACTCGCTTGAGTGCGGGAGGTCATGCAATGCCAAGGCCGCTGGGGTCGTTGGGGAGGTCCTGGCCATGCGGCTCAAGGTGGAAGGCCTTGAGCTCGGGCAGGCGCGGGGGATCCACTTAGACGTGACCAAGGAGATCGAGAAGAAAGGGCTTGGGAGTAAGACAAAGGTTTGGGCGGTCGTGAACGCCCTCCGGAGCAACGGGGTCAAGCTGATACTAGATGATGAGGCTCGCGAGGATTCCTCTCGACCGGGTTTTTTCAACCGGTTCTAGTCCTGAGCCGTTTCTTCTTTACAACTGCAACACTAGAAACTGATGTGTATTCGGGATGAAAATGTCATGTTTTTCTGCTCTTGATTAGATCGTATTCGATCCAATCCGATCCCTGCAGCGCCCATATGATATTATTCACAGTTCGTCTCTTCTTGTGAACTGTCTTTTTGGCCATATAGGGTTGAATTTTTGGGCTCGTGTGAGGACTTGTCTGTGAATGGCAAATGATGTTTGATGACTTATTTGTAGATTCTTCAACTATGACTGAAAATCTCACTTTAACTTTTCAATTTAGCCAACATTGGCCCTGAAAGGGCTATTGGTTGCTTTCTATTGATACCCTTTGCATAGAATCCTAATTATGGCTAACGACATTTTGAGACCTAATGGATACTAACTTTGTGCTTCCAAAAAGCATGAAGCATTGACTCTTTATATGTTCAATGGAGCCACAAAATTCTTCGTAATCTTCATGATAACGTATTCCGTTTGAAATTGGGAAGCTCGTAATTATAAATTTATAAGTTCGGCAATGTTATCAGAGGCGTAACATTATCAGAGTCGAGAGGTCTTATTTGGATAAGACTTGTGTTTGTTTTCGGAATAATGTTTAACTCAACTCAACTTCACTTATCTTCAATTCAACATCACAATCATTACTTTTTTTATTTTTTAAATATTTTTAACCATTCAATTCAATTTTTTATATTAAATTCTTTTAACTATTTATTACTTTTTCACAATTCAACAACACAATCATTACTTAATCATTATTTTCTCTCAATTATTTATTACTTTTTCACACTTTTTCTCGTAATTCAAAAATACAATCATTACAAACCAATTAAAATCAAAATTCAACTCAACTCAACACTCAATCCAAACACACTCTTAGTGTGCATTTGTTTGGATTTAAAATTAACTGGTGAAATTTTTAGTATTTTACGAACTAAGTGCTTAATAGAATATGTCAGTTCTCGTTCGATTACAAGTGAATTTCTGAGCATTTCCAGTACTCTGGTCTCGGTCTGCAACTGAAGCTTCTATAGCAATGGCGTCCGCGGTGGCTAAGGCTACGCTGATGGGAAGTTGCAGCTGGAGGTGGCAAAGAGGCAGGCCATCGTCTACTCCCTCTACGCCCCGAAGGTCAAGAGCGTGATGGAGCTGAAGCAGCTGAAATCGTGAGTTCGATAGTCAAGGGTTGCCGAGGTTTGAAAATCTGCGGTCTGATGAATTTGAGCCTGAATTCGGAAATACAACATTGAATAAGTTGCTATTTCAGTAAAGTTATGATCTTTGTTGTTTAGAGATCAAAGATTACTGCAGTTCGAAACTACGGTATTCGAAAATTCTGCTTCGAGGCAATGTTGAATTTTGATTGGGAATTGCATAATAGTCTTTATTCGATGAGCTGATTAGAAAATCAACACTTAATAGGGTAAATTCGGTTCGGTATGAAAGGTATGGAATCAAATCGCGATATAAAACAATCCCGTCTTCGGACGAGTTCGCCATTCTGAAATGGTTATGATTCCTCTTCATCGAACTAGGCCTTTTTTTTTTTTAGGATGTGATTTGCTTGTGGCGTTGTGAAGATTGTTTGGCATTTATTGTATATTTTCGTTTCCTTTTTCCCCAACTGGGGACAAAGTCGTTTTCGGTGAAGTAATCAAATCTGGACTCTGCTCCAATGGGAACAGACTCTACTCTCCCCTTTAATCTCAAACGAGAACACACCAATTCATCAATTTAACATCATCATTATGGGATCAAAAATTGAAAGGAAAATTTTATAAATATCAAGAACTGTATGTATCGCTGCATGTTTAAGTGCAGAATAGCATCTCTTGAGGAGAAGAGAAGGTGGAGAAAGAGGATGTTCGTTATTTCACGACATATTTACATCTCAGACTCCGGGGATTCCGAAGATATAGCATACTTTGGAACCACTTCAAAAGAATAACTGAAGCTAGTGAATCGGCTTGTAGCATCTTCTGATCCCAGGTTGAGGGGTTCCGTGCTAATAGAATTTTTGCACGAGTTCCAGAGAGCAAGCAATGCTCCATTGCAGGGAAACGCGATTCTCATGCTCCAAAAGTTTGAGTGTATCATATGCAAAGAATGATCAATCCACAGATCTGCTGGTTCAGAAGATAAGATTTGATTATTAACAATAAATGCAAGAAAATTTCAAGAAGATCCGAGCACAGAATATCGTATGCAACGGCAATCCGAAAGATCGCGACATTGAAGTGATCATATGATAAGTTGCAAGCAGCATAAAGCAAGAACTTGAGTAGTGCAAACCTATTGCGTATTTTCCTGCCATAGACTTTTATCATTTGAGGCACCAGAGGATTTTTATGCTAATTGTAGCTGTTGGACAATTGTGGTTGATTTTCTCTGATCTTTCCGGACCTAAGCAGCGAAAGGAATTTGCATTCTAAGAATCTGAGATAAATAACTTCACAAAATGATGGAAAAAATGGGTCGACAAGATATTATACCTGTGCCTCTAGCTCGGTGATTCTTTGCAAAGATGCTTGTTCAATGGAAGCACGGCGCTTGCGCTCTTCTTCAAGCAAACAAGTCATTTCGTACCTCAATTCTGCCATCTCTTGAGCGAGATCCTCCGCCTCTTCCTTTGCTTTGAATTTTTCATCCCTCAGTTCTCCCTGCAAAATATGTAGTCACTCGAATTCTATGGCAAAATACAATCTTCCAGTAAAGGAGCTACACCACTGTATAAAAAGCAACAAGAACCTGAAGCCTGATTGCTCTTTTGCTCGATACTAAGGTGATACAAAAAGAGTTACCAGCGATAAGTATTCGCGATCAATTTATACCTTAAGTTGCTTCACAAGTTCTTCATATTCTTGCATCTCAAGAGACATCTTCTCCATCTTTTCTTTTAAAACTGGATCTGGTGCATGTAGGGTTGACAGCTTTGCAATCAAATGACCAAAGATCTCCCTGCAATCAAGTTCGAACTAAATTTAACAAATTGTCTTTGACTTTTAACAGCAACTCCAAGGAACGAACTTTTGCACAGAAGTCCCATATATGCTGTAGATTTACGTTGCCAAAGAAATAAAAACAATTCCGTTTTGCAACATACCCCATTTCTTTTGAAAGGCCCACTTTGCTCATCAAAAGTTGAATATCAATTTTGGACTCTCTGTCATCATTTTGCAGTTCTTCAATGCACTCTCCAATTCTTTGACACAGGACTCTAGCATTTGGTTCAAACAAATCAATCGTCTCTCTCGGTTCTTTGTTCTCCTTTTCCAAATTATCAATGATTCCCTGAGCATCCTCAATCCGAACTTCAAGTCCATCAATCAAACTATTCAGTCTCTCATTTTCTTGTAGAGTCTCCTCCTGAACTTTTTTAGCTTCAAAGTAGTTCTGCTCCAAGGCCATCAAGTCAAGCTTCATGCTCTCTATTTCACAGTGCGATTCCAATGCAACAGAAGAAATTGACTCCTCTAGTTTCTCTACTGATAGAGATGAGCTTTGTAACTCTGCCTCTGTTGTCTCTAGTTCTTGGACCAACAGCTCACGCTCCATATCGGACCTCCTCAGTTCCTCTCTCAGTATGTCGACCTTCTCCTCTAGATTATCCATGTCTATCAACTTCAACTCAAGAATTCGGACACGCTCCTCCAGGCTGTGAACCTCCTCATTCCTCGAATTAAGTTGATCCTGCAGGTAATCTGTGATAAGAGATGCAACTGTATCATGCCATACAGTCTGGAAAACTCAAGTTGCTTGAGGAACGCAGGGAGAGGTGCCCATCATTAATTATTAATCAGGTTCTAGCTGTTACTAAGCTAATACCCGTCAAGCATTCCTCTTAGCAACAAGAATCATTTAAAGTTCAGGAATGCGATGAATACCTATCTCCTGGCTGCAATTGCTCAGCTCTCTCTCCAACTTCTGGATATACTTTTTATCTTCTGCATGAGCTTCAGATAACGACCTTACATGATCTTCTAGTTTCTGAAAACCGACACATACTCAAATTAATTCGTATCAATCTTTTGGGCCAGGAAGCAAAATGATAGTAAAGATACCGATCAATGCTGCATTTTAACTGTTTACCCTTATCAGTCCAAAGCTTTGTGATTGTGATTCTCGCAACATGTCCTTCTCTTTCCTCAGCTGCAGCCAGACAACAAATCGATCAAGAGAGGCTTCACTGATCCTAAAAAATCAAACAAAGTTCACCCGACGATGGTGTCACCATGACAAACTAAAATAGCTCATTTGGGGCCACCTATTTTCCGCTCTGTGAGAGCTCATACTCAACATAAATGGGTAAAGTTTCGAGATGCACGGGTCTAAGAAAAAGGGCATTCACCATATACATAGAAAGGCAATTACTGAAGAAACAAAAGATAGAAATAATCTGAACAATGCTTCATCCGGTGATCTTCCATTTCTTTTTCCTTGCAGAAGGATATACACGAAGATTAAGGGAAAGGGATTAGAACCTCTCTGCATCTTGTCCCAATTTGGAGGAGTTCTTCAACATCCAAGGGATCATCTTTGTCGATCGCGGCTTCACGAGACATTTGGGTACGACGGCTCCGCAATCTGCACCAAGTACATCAACAGAGGTCGTTCTAACCAAAAAACCTAAACTTCGAATGCACAACCGCGACACTGGCAATGGCGGGACAAGAGAAAGGTTTCCGAACATATAAGGAAAATTCAAATTTCTCAATAGCATTAGAGGAAAAGACGAACACCGGAACACCGACAAATTAGAGACGGACGGCCAAATCGAAGAGCGTCTACGCCTCTGATAATCGACTCCTCGAGCTCGGAGGCTGAACGGAGGCGGATGGTGGCCGACGGGCGGCGGATTGATTGTCCGGTCACTTCCTCTCTGTAATTATTTGTTTGGAAATGCCACCTCAGAGCTTCCTCCAGTTTGAAAATGACGAATATAAATATTCCGGTTCGGGTCATCAATGTTGGTTGGAAGGAAAGAAGACGGGGAGGCGGGCGGCCTGTCTTCAGATCCGGTTCACAGTTCGGTCTGGTGCCGAGCCAAGCCGGATTTACATACTTATAGATAGAATGATTCGTAACTCGATTTCATTCATATGAATCTGGTCTGGGTATCTGTTTTCGTCACCGGACCAGACCAAGCTGAATTTACAAATACGCAATACGCAATGCTATCTCAATTCATATATGAACCAAACGTAACGGCATTTCATCGAAACAGGACTGGATCAATCGGTAAAATCGAACCATGTGAATTCGATCTTCGAGCGCATCAGGATTTCTTTTCTGCTGCAAGGTTAAAAAGATTAGAGGAGTATAAGATGATTTTAGGATGGAACGGTCGACTCCGGTTTTCCAGTTTTTTAACTTTGAGAATCGATGTCAGCGATTTGTCAATGGAAACCAAGTGAACTGTTTCTTCAGGAAACCATATATCTGTTCAAGGTTTTAGGGCTATCGTTCAGCAGCCTGAGTGTTCATCTGTTCGCGCCTTTCGCCCAATAAGAACCGATATTTCGTAGAAGAGATACTAAATAAGAACAATCGTGCGGAAAATAATTTCGTGCTTTAATTCAAAACTTCCGTGCAATGACAATTTCTCTGTATTGCACGTAAAATAACTTACCACAAGAAAAATATTATTTCGCATGAGACATTCTCTCGTACAAAAAGGTTTTTTCTTTTCTCAGGAACCTTTCGCACTTAATGCGAAACTTATGCGAAAACATTTTTGCACTTGTACGCAACATTATTCTTTTAATTGTAAAACTTTTCACACTTGGGCAGCTGAAGGTTCAGCCGGTAAAATTTCCATTTGTTCATGATTTGGGTTTATCAGACAGTTCTTGGGCGCATCACATCGACATGACATAGCGTTTGGACGCTCACGTATGATACTATTAAGATCTATGAAATACCTGATTAATGATGCGATGAAAGTCGATATCAGAGGATGACATTCGGGTATTCAGTCGATATCATCGTAAGTTAGGAGAATAGGGGAAGGGGATGTGCTGTGTAAAACGGGGAAAACCATGAGGTTTTCTTGTTCAGCATCTCCTCACCGATGCTCCCGAAGACCCACTCCTCAGAACAAATCAAAACCAAAGCATTAACTTTTCTCTATAATAATAACAGCTCACGACATCATATCACCAAAACCAAAGCTCATTTATATGTCAATGGAAGTGTCAGAAGTGAAACAGCAGCAACCGAGCTCACCAGCCCAAACTCGATTCGTCACCATAAGCCCACCATGGAAGCTCAGTCCGAAGCACAGCCGGAGCACACTGTACTATGACTCTTTCGAGCTCCGAGCTGTCGCCCGCCAGCTGAACAAGGCGATCCAAGCCTCAAATGCAACGTCCCCACCTTTCCACCGCAAGCAATTGGCTCGGATTCATAAAGAGAATGGGAATGTGCCGAGAAAAATCTCAATTTACTGGTCTGGCAGGTCGACTCTCGATAAGAAGCCAAGTACAAGGAGCACAAACACACTAGCTAAGGGATTTGTCGCAAGGCTGTGGAAGAAGGTTAGGCAAGGCTGGTTGAGGAATGACCAGAAACCTCTTTGACATACCGTGGCTGATCTTTGATTGGATGCTGGACCAGGGACTTAGCCGTACGTACTAGGTAATCTTTCCGCCAAACGATTTCGACCGAAATCTGGTAATAATGAGAGCCTTCTCCTTTGATTCTGCAAAACCAAACTCGTTAGCAATGACAACGCATGCAAAACCTTAGATCAGGATGGTTAACTGTAGTCCTTTACCTTGGAATAAGATGAGAAGCTGCGAGCAGAGAACAGTAAAGGGACATCGAGAAATGGCAAAACACACAGCAACGCCAACAATTCATAAAGATTACACAACTCGAACCAAATATCCCAAGTCAAGCAGCCTAAAGGAAGGAAGGAAGACCAAATATTCCCTCTACCTTGTGAAACGTGTCTAATAGTACATGATTCAATTGATTCTACTATAATCTCTCTCTCTCTCTCTCTCTCTCTCTCTTTCTCACCCTTTTCCCTGTTTTTACTTTTCGGTTTTTCTGGGTCATGTATGAAGATGGACGTTTCTCTTAGGAAATCATACAAATTTTATGACCTGTAAAATTTACAGAGCTTCAAGGCAGTAACATTGGTACAGAAATATCTTAGTTCAGCCTCAGGGCCATTTCCTGGAGGAGGGCCCTCTTCTGGGAAGCATTGATGATGTGGTTTGACTCAGCGTTCTCGAGTACATCAGTGATTATCGCAGCAGCATGACCGAGAGGCTCCTCGGATGCTCTCTTCAACATGAAGGCCTGCACAATTCTGAAAAGTTAGCAACCTATAAAGGAATAAAATTTCGTACATGAACAGATGCGAATATATATTTATACTTATGGTTGGTTTATCCTGAGAGAGAGAGAGAGAGACCTGGCCATGATGCGATATGGAAAATGTACATGGCTCTTGAAACCAAGGCTCTCCATCAATATGAACAGGTAGTGCAGCACACAGTTGAATCTTTATCGACTGCCCTTGAGCAATCCTTCGAGCACGGGAAAGCCCCACCTGTCAGGAATCTTCAGTTTTAGACAATTATTCACACGACTACACCAATTCAAGCTGAACTGAAAGCCTAACCAATATCTTGTTAGTTAGAAAGGTCAAGCCCATGGAAAAAGGTCATAGTTCATTAAGATGGTTTTGGGGGTGCATCTCAAGGAAAATCTTTCAAAGGTGAGCTATTCTGATGTATAGATGTATGTATATATTTGTTAAACACTTACAGAGCCATTAACCTGCTTATATAAGTGTTTCCATGTAAAATCACCAGCCAAACAGCTTAAAAATCATAGCGGAACAAGAAACTTTTGAGAATCGTAATTACAAAAAAAGCAGCTGAACGTATCACGAAAATGTAATAAGATGATCATAATAGCATTGAGACATCACAGCCAGCATGCACTGAGACATCACAGCCAGCATGAAGCTCAGATATCTGCTTTATTTTGCATTTTCATGCAAATAAACGAGTTCGTTTTGTTGTATGTTTCAACTTTTTGGGTACTTTGATGAAAGGAGATTCTATGAACTTTTCCAGCCTGTAAGTTGGACTCTTGTACTAATATTATTTGGGGTTTTTCTAAGCCATAGCGAAACTGAAGATCACTCACTCTCTCAGTTATTCAAAAAAATAAATAGAAAGAAAAGAAAAGGCACCATGACCAAGAATTACCTGAAGCTTCCCGAGATGCCACGTTCCAGATATGCTAACAACCTCAAGTATCTTATCATGCATTGATTGTGGATCAAAGTTATCATAGTTATCGTCTTCGCTTTGCCACAAATCCACTCCGCCCATGTAGCTTCCAATATTGGCAACAAGGACACCTTCTGCATCCTATAAATATCATTCAGGAAGAGAATAGTTTACTACAAAGACAAAATAACTCCATGCAATTGCTAAAGCAAAGATCCCAACTGATGGAAGCCTTTTTACATGTAAACAGCTGCTCAGACTCTACAATGATTTCCTCAAGGTATAAAGAAAGGCAAAAGAAATTAATAGCAGACACCTACAATAGCCCAGGGAAACTAAGAAGTAT
Organism: Punica granatum; assembly: GCF_007655135.1. Lineage (NCBI taxonomy): Eukaryota > Viridiplantae > Streptophyta > Magnoliopsida > Myrtales > Lythraceae > Punica > Punica granatum. The sequence continues at coordinate 2,038,942 of NC_045133.1, forward strand.
CAGACAAGTTCCCTTTCACCTTGTTCAATTCAAGTTTGACTCAATATGCAGGACGGGCAACTCTGAGTAAGCCTAGTTCCACAAATAAACGTACTAATCTAAATGGAAGAGATGTAACACGACTAATATAATATACTCTTATAAAGTATGTTATTGACTTGGGAAGAAGGATAAGAGAATATATTTCCAAAATGAAGAAAATAGGATGCATACATCAATTTCAGAATGTCATGGAAGAGTCAGTACTGTAAGGTTTACATAGAAGTTAGTCAAAGTCCCTACCTCAGGGACTTCTATCTCAACACCATCAACTTCAACACGAACTTCCCAAGGAAAGTCTGCTAATGTTCGATCCATTATACTCTTGGCGCCTTCTCTTGCATACAGTACTTTATTCATAAACTGCAATTCAAAAAGATTTCAGCAGGGGAAAAGGGGAACTATATTTATCATTCAACAAAATCCAAAAAGAAGTCCTACAAGTATCGATTTATGACAACATAAATTTTCTAATCTCTCCTTGATGCTTTTGACGGTTCATGCAATATGCGTCCAATCCAATTGAGAAGAAATAATTTTACTGAGTGCTTGAAATTGAAAATTTGATTTACAATGGTTTTATGGATGTTTGATGCTGGAATAATTCGAAATGTTGAATCGGTTTTGTACTTTGTAATATTGACATCACATGCTATGGCCGATCATGCCTTGAGTTTGGGTCCTGACAATTAGGCATGTATTAATGCATACAGAGTCCGATTTCAACAACTATTTCATGAAAGATTATGAAACACCTAGTTTCAGGAACTTTTATGCTAAACAGCACAGTCTATGATATGGTAAAAGGAAGCCAGATCTGGTATTGTTCATGTAGACTGCAACTATGATGGGCATACTACCACAAAATGGTAACACCAAAGCTTTCCAATGCTCATAATAAATTCATCAAAACCATCAACAAAGTTGAGTCTAACCTGATTGTAGAATAAGTCTGGATTCTCTTCCCGTAGATTATGGATGTCCAGAGCAACCTTTGCATCACACCCAATTCCTGTTTGCAGAACAGAACGTTGGTTTTGTTTATAACATAATTCCCAAACCGTAAAGATTAATGCTGGCATCATCTGCGGTTGATCCTACATAAGCAGATATCTTAAAGCATCCTAACTTACTAAGCATTATAAACAGTGAAATCTCCTTTGAGGAAATTTTTCTCTTATCCAGGTACAGCAAAATAGTTTTCTTGATAATGTGTTTTGGTGAGAGTTATGCCCTTCATCAGTAGTGTCGTAGGAGATATGGAGGACCATTGTGAATTCAAACTTCGGGTTTAGCTGAATAATTTAAGAAACAATTGCTACAAGCCAACAAGGGTGTGGTCCCAATCTCAGAAAAGACTAACATCTCTTTCCTAACCGCTAGTGGTTTGGCCATTTAGACTGCAGCACATAACTGATTCAGGCGGTGAAGAAAAAGAAATAACAAGTGGCAACCTGCTAGGGGTTCCAAACGTACATTAGAAGATATTCAACCCAAAGTAAAGCTCAACAGATAACAGATGAGCAGGCAAAAATATATGCTACCAACTACAAAATGACAGTCATTATTTCTGACAGCCATTTAAAATAAAAAAGAAAAATGACCCAACATAGCCAATCTCACATTTTATATATACACGCACACACATATATATATATTTTCATACAGGCATGCTTGTAAAAATCTAGTCAGAATATCTTATGAAAAGTCAAGGACAAGCACAAGGAGACTCTTGTTTGAATAGGTAGATGCTATTTACATACCAAGATAGTTGTTCATAAATTTTGGTGCTTGGAGCTGCTTCCCTTGATTATTTACAATGGTAACCTTCCATCTATCCAGTATAGTCACTGCTGCATGCTCTATTTGGTGCAAAAATGTGAAAAGACCCCCTTGCTTCTCGACCGCCCCCAACCCGCCACCCCAGGATAGAACTCTGGCAAGATCATTCCCAGTTCCAGCTGGAAGAATAGCAACAGGGGGAGGAGAAACAAAATTCTGTTTGTCTATTGCATTTAGAACCCATCCAACGGTACCATCTCCTCCACAAACCAGAACCCTAAAGTGAGGCACCTTTCGAAATAAATAAAGGCCCACCTCAGGTCCTTGCGATGAGCTCAATTCAAAAACCTGATGAAGCAACAAAATTGAGTCTTTAAAACTCCAAGCATGACCTTTTTTTCTTTTAAAGGAACTCCGAGCATGAAAAGGAAAGGTTGAATTGAATCATAGGATAGCACCAACAAAATATTACATACCAATTTTACTTGCTAAAGTGATCAGAAAAAATAACTAGTGCAACTTATCCCAAAAAAAAAAAAACAGAGAGAGAGAAAGATAATCCACAGGAATCATTTCAAATTTCAAATATACCATGAAATGAAGCACATTATCTGAAAAATGGTACTATAACATAACTTGCATTTAAGAAAAAAAAGATACAACCTTATGCTTCTAGTTGTATAAGATAAAAATATAAACAAAAACAGCAACTAGACATCTTCACTCATGCTAATACACGGAGACTGCTGGTACTTTTCAATAAATCGAATGTGATATAAAATCACAGAGTGAAAAAGCTGGACATCACAATTGAAATTTTTAATGTAAACGAAAATCAGCACTCTTTCACCCAAAAATTTTAGCGAACTGAGAGAAGTAGGCTCAGACATACCTGTACAGGATTCAGAAGAATGTTCAGGCGCTGTTTAAGCGAATCTCCACGTCGGGCTCCACTCTTTTTATTAATAAAAACTAACAACGGTCTAGCATCTAGAGGCAAATCAATCAACTCATATCTCTGTTTCATCCTTAACACCTGAGATTCCTCCTTCTGATTAAGGGATCCGCTTCTTTTCAAGCTAGAGGGTGAACCCACCTTATTATCCACATCAGCCTCAGCATGTGAAAGTGCCATAGTTGCGTCCCCATTGCAGTTCTCCTCCCCTGCATGCCCTCCATTCACAGCTGGCCATGTCTCACCAGTGCTATCTGTAGATGCCTCGCTTGTAATCCCACCATTCCCAGTATCAACAGAGTTTTCAGTTCCCTGTTTGTATTTCTTACTCTGGCTCCTAATGCTCGCACGGACTGACAACGCAATCTCGTTTGCTCCCTGAGTGATAGAGCTCAAAATTCCACTTGCCACTCCATGGTGCAACTCCCTGACATAGAGCGGCGATAAAATCAATCTCCTAAAAGGGCCCAAATCACAGATATCGCCAGTTTCATTATGCATGTTATTGTGGCAATCGACGTGTACCAGCCGCTGGCACCACAAGCAACACCAAATCGGAGAACCACCGAGAAAAGAACCATTACACGGCTCTTCACAGTAACTACAGAAAGAAGTTTCATCTGGCTGATCAGCGATCTCTGTCCACCGAACAGCCCATTGATGCGTCACATGTTCGTGGCCAACCATGGAGACACATTTGCAATCCTTGTGAGCACTGAGAGCACAATCCACATGAGCTGCTGCGCCACAAACACTACAACGATAAGTCTCTGCAGCCACTGATGCCCCCAGACTTTGAGTAGGGGAGAAAGACTTCAAGCATACGCAACAGTTTAGACTCTTCACTCGAGATGCAGGTTCTTTCTCCCAAGTGTGAGGAGCCACAACAACTTTGCTCCTTGCCTTTGGATTTTTCTTCGACCGAGCTATCGCTTTCATCCAACTCAAATTGATGTTCCGCCTCCATTGAAAGGCAGTGTACAATATCGTGCAGACCCCGATTAAGCCAGCAACGAAGCAGGAGATAACAAAGAACCTAGACTCCGCCAATTCAGTCCTACCCGCCAGCAATACCTCAATATCTCTACTGTCATCCATCCTTCAAAAAAAAAAAAAAAAAAGGCACTTCACGTCCCAAATGCAATAACATAAATTACACCAACTTGCACCATTCTTCCATTACCGCAATGCATAATTACAACATATATCACTCGGACAAAGCGCCTCAGCCTCAAAACCAGCTCGCTCTATCTTCTCCACTGGCTCGATCGACTCCCAATTCCAGTTCCTCGTTCAAACACAAAGTTCAAGGAGCTAAACGAGAGCAATGCCGCCCAACGCACAAAACCAGACAAGCTAGGTCTCAGATCAACACCTAAACACACAAAAACAAACCAACAAATCATCAGACGACCTTCGTCACCATAGCTTCACCGAGAGTTTCCGAGCTCAAAACCGCGAAGACAGCATCCAAAGCAGAACGATCACATCAGGCAGATCAAAAGCGCATTGATCCACCGTCAATCTACGCACGAACACGCAGAATAAACACAGCAGAAGAAGGAGCGGAGACTCACGGTGATGCTGCTGCTGATAAAAAAAACCCTACAGAGAGGGAGAGTGGAGCTTGAAGGAGACGGACAGTGTGTACGGGAACCTTCGATCCGAAGCAAAGGCCATAGCTTTTACGATTTTCGGAATCTGCAGAAAATAAATTGGGAAAAAAAATGGGTATAAATAATTAATAATTTCTGATTTTTCTTATCTTTTTTTTTTCTTTTTCAATTTTCAGGAGATTCTTTTGCCGAAGCGGGCTTCGAACGGTGGGGTTCACTCGCGCGGATACGAATCTAGTTCCCGCCCTTGAACACGTGGTGGGCGCAGAGAACTCGGTGTGAATATGCGGGGGCCACTTCAGCGATGACGTGCGCAGTTGCCACTCGCACCCCGAACACGTCAGCTTTTGTGGGACGCGTCGGCTTTGCCGACATGAAGATGATTAATTATTCTGAAATCCGACTAATTAAAAAGGTAAAGGTAAAATCCGCGATTTAGTTCGAATTGGTTTATGCTCGCACTTTGTGCAATAAATTTTTTTTGCAATTTCTATATGGTTGGAAGTATTAATTATAACATATGACATAAAAATAAATAAAATAGGAAGAAAAAGTACGTCAGAAATTACATATTTTACTAAGTAGACTTAATAAATAATAGAAATCTCGCAAACAAATATACAGTCTAGACTGGTAGAAATACAAATAACAATAATATTGTAATATAAATTGAACAAGATTGTTCTGATGGTTAAAAGAAACAATTTCACCGATAAAAATTTTAGTTTCGGTATATAGTATTTATATTTTATACACATATGGGACATTCATCTTGAAAAGGTTCGCATATATAGTGGATCTCTTTCCAATTATTGAATTTTTTTCATTTTTAAAGAAATTTAATTATAATCATGCATTATTACATATCAATGATAGATGCATATAACTAAAATATATCAGAACATGGCACACAAAATACAATGAAGTTAATTGGACTGGAACTGAAAGGTCACGTGGCAAGGGCTTTCTAATCTACGTCTCGGCTTTTTATATAATTGATGCATATTTTTAGTTTAATGCTTGATTTTTCGTATATTTATTTTACCACCAGCAATGAAAATATGATGGAATAAAAATACATGTTTTTTTTTAAATCTTTGAAAAAGTATTTTTTTTCTATTATAAAATAAGTTGATATGTTCTACTACAATAAAATGAAATCATAATAACTAATAAATGTCAAATAAATACATGTAGTCCCACCATGAATATTGAATTTAAAATATATCGGTTACCAAGAGAGACCTGTCTACGTACTAATCGCATGATCAATAGATTTTGTTAAACTATCATCACCACTAATCACACTATCAATCAGACCTAGCACTATCATCACCACCAATGCCTAGTCGAGTCCCATCGATCAATTTTGTTAGAGTGACTAGCTCAAGCCCCGATAGGTAGGCTTTCCCAGATCCATGCAGCTCGATCTTTTTTTGATGAACGAGGTAATTAGTCGATAGTTAAGAATGAGTCCCAACAATCACCAATAACTATCATTCAGTATTTGAAATTTATGCATAATCAAAAAAGGGTATAGCGCAACGGTACATACTGTCGTCTGGTAATAAAAAAGTTTCAAATTTTATACTGAGTGGGACTATCCGTCCCCTTTATTTGCTATTATGATTTTTATTTTATTGTATTAGGCTCATAGGTCTTATTTATAAATGAAAAAAAAAATTGCATGCATATTCACACTATCGTTCCATTACGACCTACGCATATCATCTCGCAATCCTTAGTATTGCAAATTTATTCACCATTGTTGTCGATTCAATAAGAAAATAAGATATTTTTTCGCATTAAATTAACTTATAATATAAACGGATTAAACCGTGTCTAAACTAGTTATAAGGGTTGAACCCCATTTAAACACGAGTATTTATCTTGTCTAAACGGATTTGACATGTTTAGACACGAAACATATTTAACCTTAATTCAAACCCGCTTAACTCTGTGTCACATCCATATCGTGTTATCGTCAAATATTGGCGGCCTTACATTTCACCCGCATATTATGCGCGATTTGTTTTTCGTAGTAGAAATTTATATATTTTTATTATAAAGTGTCTACAATAATATTTATTAGTTTATATTTATATTAACTATAAATTTTAAATTTATCTTATATACATAAGAAACTATATCATTTATTTAAAAAACATTGCTTTATATGCTTTATAAATAAGATTAGTAAAAGCATGAATAACATTATTTTGAAGAAAATTAAGGTAATAGTTTTTTAAGAAGAATTTGAATTTTCAATATCGATATAGTAGAAGATGGATATATATCTTTTGTACAAAAAATAAATCCATCGTAGCACACCAAAATGTAAATCACTCGTAGAATTTAAAATTTTCAACTCTGAGTAGATTTAATAAAAATAGAAATAGAATTTGTTTCATTCGTTTTATGAACTTCTAAAGAGATAAATTCTTTTAGTATCATTTTTTTATTTATAAGTATAATTAATATTAACACAAAACTGGTAATGGTTATTGAATATTCCAACATTCCTTGCAGTTTAAATCTTACAAGAATTTACTTGTGTGGAAAATTTTCAAAAAGTATTTCAACATCCTTTTTAGACCGAATAATCCAATTATGATTTCAAGAACATAATTAAACATTTGCAGAATTGGAAAATTAGAAAAGAAAATAATTGTAATTAATTGAATTTGAAAAGATATATTTCTTTCTAAATTTTATGCATTATTATATTTATTTCAAGAATATAATTAAACATTTGCATAATTGGAAAATTAGAAAATAAAATCATTGTAATTAATTGAATTTGAAAAGATATATTTCTTTCTAAATTGTATGCATTATTAGATTAACTTGCTTGTATTTATTTTTTCTAAGGTTCTTACGATTTTAATAATATAAGTAAAATTACTTTTGTAGAAATTTTCGAGAAATATTTCAATATTTTTTAAACTGAAAAATTGAACTTGATTTCAAGAATATATTTAAGCTTGTGGAATTGAAAATTATTAGATTAATTCACTTCTATTATTATTTTTTCTATTTTAAGCGCATTTAATATGATGCACTAAAGATGGTAGGGAAGATTTTTAATTTTCAAAATCAAAATTATAGAAGATATTTTGATTTATATCTTCCTTTTTTATAATTAGTTAATTTCATTGATCACCAGAAAGATACTTACAATGGAAATCACCAACCCAAGAGCTATCTGTTTAGTTTTAGAGTTGAGTTTTGATTTTAATTGAGTTGTAATGATTGCGTTGTTGAATTATGAGAAAAAAATATGAAAAAGTAATGAATAGTTGAAAGAATTTAGTATTAAAAATTGAATTGAGTATAATGGAGTTGTATGTGAGTTTATATATGGGGCCAACCTTTTTGAATTTGAAGAGTTGATTTTTGTTGTGTAGTGAGTAGAGTTAAAGTTAGAGTTAAAATTTTAAAATTAGATTGTAAAACCAAATGGGGTAACCTATCTCATAAGCTTAAAGCTCAAGCAAAACAAGAATTTATAGCCTTAAGACAAAAATTTGGCATCGTTGTAGCTTTCAACTCTTACAAAAGAAACCACTTCCTGCATAGTATTTTTCGCCGAGTTGCTTTCCTTTTGAAAAATCTTGTCATCTCCTTCCAAATTTTGGAAATATATATTGTCCACATCAAGGAGATATTGCGCACAAGGCTTTGAAACCAGAATGAAACAGAGCTACCAACATCCATGCCTCAAAACAGAGGTGTATCCTTTTTCTTTCAAACCAGAATGAAACAGAGCTACCATCCTCAATTTTGTTAGAAATTAACGGTCTGGCTAGCTCTCTTAAACCCAAAAAGCTTTCTCCAGCTCCAAGAGTAGCTAGCTGGAACCTTGAGAGACCAAAAATACAGCATTTTATGAAAATAAATCACTTGTCAAATTTATATTTTGATTTATATCTTTTATGCAAAAATAAATCACTTATTGAATTTAAATATTTCAACTCTAAATAAATTTAAATATAATAGAACCTAAATTTGTTCCGTTCATTCTATCAACTTTTAAATAAATAAATAAATTATTTAGCATCACTTTTAATTTATAAGTGGATTTAGTATTAACGTAATACTTTTAATAGCCGTTAAATATTACAATTACGATTTCAAGAATATAATGAAGCATTTGTAGCTTTGAAAATTGGAAAATGAAAAATAATTTAATTAATTGAATGTGGACATATTATATTTATTTAAATTATAGGGATTCTTCAATCAATTTCCTAAATAATCCAATTATGGTTTCAAGAATATCAATAAGCATTTGTAGAATTGCAAAATGAGAAAAAAATAATTTTAATTAATTGAATTTGAAAAGATATATTTCTTTCTAAAATCCTTACAATTTCAATAATGCAAGTAAAATTAGTTGTGTGGAAATTTTTGAATATTTTTTAAACTGAAAAATAGAATTTGATTTCATGAATATATTTTACCTTGTGAAGTTGAAAATACTTAGATTAAAATTTACTTCTATCATTTTTTTCTATTTTAAGTGCATTTAATAAGATGCATTAAACAAGGTAGAGAATATTCTTGATTTTCGATATCAAAATTATAGAACATATTTTGATTTATATTTTTTATGCAAAAAAAAATCACTTATAGAATTCAAATATTTCAACTTTAAGTAAATTTAATAGAATAGAACTTAAATTTATTCCATTCATTGTATGAACTTTTAAATAAATAATTCTTTAGCATCACTTTTAATTCCTAAGTGGATTTAATATTAAGATAATACTCGTAATAGCCTTTAAATATTACAATTATGGTATAATGAAGCATTTTGTAGCATTGAAAATTGGAAAATAAATAATTTAATAAATTGAACGTGAAAAAAATATATTTATTCATAAATTATACGAATTCTTCAATCAATTTATTTGTATTATATTATTTTATCTTTGAATTTATTTGATGTTGGTGATTTTTTTAAAATATTATAGTCAATATCAATTTACTTGTTAAATCAAATATTGAAAAATGAAAATAATTTGAATAAATTGAATTGATAAAATTATATTTATTCATGTATTGCACAAATTTGAAATCCATCAATTTCTTGCATTAAATAGGGTAAAGAAGATGCCACATGGAGATTATTTGTTTGCATTATAAAAAGGTTGAGAAGATGTCATGTAGCGGGATTTAGAAAAGATAAAAGTGACACATGGCATATTATGGTGAAGCCAAGAGTAATACTTGGCAGAACCACGTTTATTCTCACTCTATCGTATTGGCATTATACATTATATACAGATTACTAGTAATTAATTGAGATATTGGTAATATAAGTAAATCTAATGAAATAACTAGACTTAAACAAGAAGTGAATGCAGTTCCCATTTTGGGACCTACTAGCGATTGGGAAACTTTTCCCCACCCGCGACAGTTTTCTTTTTTATTTTTAAAATTTATTTTTTACTTTTACCTCTTTGTTAACATTATTAAATTCAATCCAAATAGATAGTAGATAATTTGGTTCCATCAGGATCCAGTTGCATCTTTTAACCTCTTTGTTAGTATTTTAAATCTAACCGGAATTATATAACAAGACATCCAATCGATCCATCGAGAGAAATTAACGATTTGGTCCTATTTTTTAACCCATTTGTTAATATTTTAAATTTGACCCGAATAATATAGTAGATTATCGGATCAACTCGTCGAAATAAACGATTCGGTCATTGTGCTCGAATCAATTATTTCTAAAAAAAAAAATTCACCCAACTTTTGTCTGGAAAAGTCATAAGAAATTTCGTACAAAGAATACATCAAGTACCCTCACGACTGTTTTATTTTTTAAAATTTCACATTTTTTAACTGCGTTATTAGTAATCTGACCCAAACAAGGTAGCGGGTTATCTCGTCAACCCGATGGGATAAACGATCCAATCATTATGGTGAGATTATTTATTTTAAGAAAAAAGAAGAAATGTGTTTCACGCAACTTTTGTATGGATTAATCAGAAGAAATTTATATTGAAAATACTAGATATACAAATTTAGATATATGTTTTTTTTAAAAAAATTTAGATTGCCACTAGGAAACCCTTTTCCACTCTTTAGAGTTTATCTTTCACAAGCTCATGAACACTCAAGATGATTTTAAGATCTTATCATCATTAATAAATAAATGGATATAAACAATAATAGTTCTTGATATTAGTATATATCCAACAAATTATTTGAGACCTTTTTGAACTAGCGGCGAAGCGCAGGCTAATGCCTACTAACAAGTAAATTGTTTACCGAAACAAGTAAATTATTAAAATTATAAGTAATTTAAATCGATGTATGTAATTTACTTAATAGTAATCCAAGTACATTACCGAAAGTGCATGAATTTACTCAAGATACTAGTAATTTTACACAAGCACCAAAGTAATTTACCCAATCGTTTGGTTTTCAAATCTAAATTTTACTCAACTTAACTTTATTTTTTCCTTAATTCAACAAAACAATCATTACATTTTTATCTTTTTCTCTAATTTAATAATAAATTATCTCACATACTTTTTTCTAATCATTTTTATAATAATAAATTTTCTATATATTTTCACATATATATATATATCAATTTTTTAATAACAAATTTCACATTTACTTTCACGTCTATATATACATACATATATATATATATTCTTACACATTAATATATTTATCAACATTTGCAATTATTGCAAAAAATTAAGTTGAGCTGGATTATTATCCAATTCGAAAACCAAATGCAAGCTTAGTAATTTACTTAAAACTTAGGTAATTTACGCAATGTCTAAGTAATTTACTCGAATTAACATAGTAAAACGAATTCAAGTAGATTACTAAAAGTGTATGTAATTTTTAATGTGTGAACCATATTATTTAGAAGTCTTTAATCCAGTTGAGCCGGATTGTCTTGCTAAGGTGTAAAGTTCTCCCAACGTGAATATTTTTTCATCTTACTCAAACCGGAGACTTTATGTAACGGAAATAAACGCCGAATCGCTTGAACAATTCCATGTTGATAAAGTAATTTACTAAATAGGTAGGTAATTTACCTACCTCATAAATAAATCATATCAAATGGAATAAAATATTCAAAAAAAGCTATTTTGTTTTCTTATGACCAGTTGATGACACAATCCCAATGCATTGGTCACACGAGGCAGTTGGCGCCAACCGAACTTCCGTTGCAACGGCTACCGTCTTCTTCCTCCTCTTCGTCTTCCTCGCAGTTATCGCCAGAGAGGGGGCAAATGGCCATTGGAACCTCAGCCCACCTTCTTTGGTTTCTTCTCCTTCTTCCTACCCTACAAATCTCTCTCCTCTCCTTCAAACAATCCTTACCATTGACGAAGCTCAAGCATTGCTCAGCTTCTCGTCAGTTCCATCCAATGGCTTCTCTATCACTCCACTGCCCGAAGACGACTCTGCAGGCTCAGTCCCACAGCAATACGGGGCAGCCCCACTGCCCGCTTCAGCTCCCGTGTTCGAATTTAAGGCCGAAAGTTTTCCAGGTCAGAAGCAGGGATTTGAGCATTCTCCAGATTTTGCGAAGAAGGGCTGTGCTGATTAGTATCGTATTTGAAATAGCAATTCACTGAGATGTGAGATTGTAATTTCTTGCAGCATCCAAGTCGGGGTCCAGCTCATGTTTTCCGATTGAGTGCGTCTTTCAATGAGGTAATAAGAGTAAAAGGCCGATTGAATCGGGTAGGTTTTCACCGTATAGGCCTGTGATCAGAGGATTTTTCGCTTACCAGTTGCTGCTTTTGGGTTTCATTGATCTCCCTGCAGGTGGCAGTCGCAAAGTTACTGAAACTTGGAGTTGAAGCCAAGGAAGATGCATCGCCTAAGGAGAAGAATGCGATGGCCATTCCTGATGCATCGGCAATTTCAGCATTCATGACCCAAGTGGCCGATCTCATCGAGTAAGAAAAAGACCTCGTTTTTCGGTTATTCAGGATACATGTCCCTATTGAACATACCAAGATTGCTGCATCCCATAGCAATAATAGATATGCAACCTGTCACAATCAACTGTCGCGATCGCTCAGGCCTGGTCAGATGAAACCGAAAGTCCCGTAGTTCAGAAACAAACACTTGAGATGGTTTCTTAAGCCTGTATTTCGTGATTCTTAACAGGCTAGTTGATTCGAGGGACATAGTTGAGCTGCAACTGAAGCAGTCTGAGTGTGCAATCACCATTAGGAAGAAGGAAGCACTGCAGAAACCCCAACCGGCTGCTCCTGTGACCATGATGCAGCCTCCGCTGCCACCTCCACCGCAGCCTGTACTTCCTTCTTCACAACCACCTCCACCACCGGCCGCTTCCTCTGCTCTCGCTCCTTCAACTCCAAGCGCGGGCCCACCGGTTTCTCCACCCAAACCCAGCACATCATCCCACGCACCCTTTAAGTGCCCCATGGCTGGGACCTTTTACCGCTCCCCTTCACCTGGGGCGCCTCCTTTCGTAAAGGTAACTGCACAGAATGCATTCGTTTGCTGCCGCGTTGATCTCGACTTTATTCCTATGGGCCTGCTTTTCAAGTCCAGGAAGTTATGAGTTTTTCCGAAACTTGCCAGCATTCTTCGCTCTCACATCTGCATTTTGTTCTTCAGGTCGGAGACAAGGTTCAAAAAGGCCAAGTCCTATGCATCATTGAAGCCATGAAACTGATGAATGACATCGAAGTGAGTCCTCCAGTCAACTAATACGCATGTCTCTCATTCATTTTTTAAATGCAGATGAAGTACAATGCAAATAAAAAAAAAATTAAATACCCTATTAAAATCGTGCTCGGTACAATTGATGAAATGAGAATGGAATCAAACCGCTTCAGAGAACGGTCCCGCTTTAATGCTGCGGTTCTGACTTCCTTCTCTACCATATGTTTTGCATAAGTGAAAATGCAACAGCAAAGTTGATCTATTTGTTTGATATGTCAGGCTGACCAGTCCGGAACTGTGGCTGAGATACTCGTCGAAGATGGGAAACCTGTTAGCGTGGACGCGGTAAATTCTGTTGCCTCGCCTCTGCTTGGATCTTTCTCCATACCATTTTATCGGAGTTCTCTCTCTCTAATGTCCATTTGGCGTTCTTTTGCAGCCTTTGTTCATCATTGTGCCATGACAATCTCTTCCCCAATTCATTTTCGAAACATTGGAAGTTCTTTTGGCACGAACGAAATCTTCATCAGTTTAGGCCAGAAAGTTTGCTGCAGACATCCTAAATTCTTCTTTTTCATGGCATGAGAAGGAAAGAAATGTCTCAAACTGAAGAATTAAATGTTTTCTGTTTCATGTTTGTATCATAATACTGCATCAAACATATGTCTACGTAAGTCAGGGTATGAAACTATAACATCTCAGCAGATATCATAAGTCGAAAGGATTTCGTTTTACTAGAATGAGGAAACTGAAACGGATATAATATCAGCAAAGGCATATCATCGAGTTTGTCCTTCAGGATATCATGAAAGCGATCCACTATGTTGCGTGGACGGTCTGCCTGTCTCTTCAAGCCGGTTGTTATCACAGGCACCTAATTACCCTAATCACACCAAGTCGTAAGACTGATAGCAGCAGCAAGTGTTCTGATAAGCCAAAAGCTACGGAGTAATTAATAATTAAAGACAAAATGACGAGAGGGTAGGAACCTTTCGACATCGTATTCCTGCCCTCATCATGTCAATTCTGTGTTGGAGCGTAATAATCCTCAGCTTCATTTTGACAAATTATATTGACATCCGGTCAAGAACAACTTATGATGTTTAGCGATGAACTAGACCACATACTAGTCTTTTAAGTCGAATGCATCGGGATGTGTCGCTGCCCAACATATGATCACCAGCATGTTCTTACAACACATCACCGGAACTTTTCTGTCAAAAAGACTTTTACAACATTAAGATTCAGGCCAGATCGCATCTCGTATCTGAACAACCATATAAGATGAGACTCCGTTCATACAAATAGATAGGGATGAGTCTTTCAACAGTTTTTCAGCTGTTTTACAAAGTAACGCAAGTTCCAATAAGAAGTACCGCCTTGAGAAACGCTCTTTTGTGCCATCGCTTTGATCTTCTCCGCGTTTTCCTTCAGGCGGGTATTGGAAATCAACTTCTTTAGTGGCTGAACAATTTCGTGCCTCGACAAGACACCAGAGGAATCCTCAATCTGCAAGCTTAAACCGACCTCAAGAACATCACAGATATAATTCTGAATATAAAACTGGTCAGCCAAATAAGGCCAACATAGAAATCGGACACCATAGCTGAGACCTTCCAGGGTCGAATTCCATCCGCAATGGGTCAAGAAACATGCAGCAGAAGGGTGTGACAGAACTTTCTCTTGAGGTACGTACGAGACCATTTTGCCTCTACTGGCTACTCTATCCAGAAACCCGTCCAGGTACCTGACACTTTCCATTTGGCCATCAAGGATGTCCGATCTCACAACCCATAAGAATGGCCTTCCACTGAGTTCAAGCCCCATGGCAAGTTCTTCGAACTGGTATTGACTGAAGATTGCAATGCTTCCAAATGCAACCCATAAACGACTGAACCGACGGGTTGCTTATCGAGCCAGTTTATGCAAGTGTGATCCTCACTCCAAAAGTTTCCTGGATTTTGTCCATTCTTACCACTGTAGCTATATAGCATTGGACCAACAGGGAGGACGTTTGGGATTATGTCACAGGCCGAGCGATCGAGCTCATAGAAAGCAGCCAGTTGGAAATTTTGATGGTGGAGCTGACACTTAAAAAATGTTGGGATGGTTTCTCTCCTATATAGAGAATGGTGAGGACGGGTGTTGAATGTAATCCCATATGAAAAAGTTGAGAGGAAGTCCATGGGCTTACTTCAGACTATGACCCATCCGCAATCCAAAAGTTTAAGCTAATGAGTTGTCAGACCATTGTCTCTTATGAACCTATGGATTTCCTCTCAACTCTTTCATGTGAGATTACATTCAACACCTGCCCTCACCATTCTCCATATAGGAGAGAAACCAACCCAATAATTCTCCCCCTTCTCGACTATGTGGAGGACTTCGAGCCGGGCTTCCACTTCTGGACTCGGATACCAATTGTTAGGCCCTTTACTAGCCACGAGTTCCACATTCGGGCCTTGGTGTGGTGTGGGTTTCCACGCATAGCGTGTGCACTTCCCAGGATCGTTACCTTGGGCTCTGATACCACTTGTTAGGAAAAATCCATGAGCCCGAGTCTGAAGTAAGTCAATGGATTTTTCCTAACAAAAAAAACATATCTGAATATGGTCTCCTGCCTGATCGGGTCACCAGGGCAGGTCCAAATTAAGTCGCTCGTCCTGACGATGAGAAATTCCTGCTGGAACTGTATCGTCCCATCTCGGCATGGAACTCCTGCAGAAAATCGAGTTTTTATTAATCGGTTCATTCCCTGGCCAAGAAATAAACAGAAGTCAGAAACTGTATAGCTCGGTGATCAATGACTCCGGCCTCCATGATTGAGGTGTAGACAGAGGGCCAAGACAAAGCCTCTCACCACAGTAGGCCAAAACATGGCCCTCTTTATTCCCAACTTCTCAGCCACTTCCAGACCCCACCCGAAGGTTCCATCAGCGACTACGCACGTAACCTTCTCAGCTTCACATGAATTTTTCCGCCTTATCAGATCCTCGTAATTACGGTAGCAGGACCCTCGACATAGTATCAGCAACACTCCTCCACCCGGTTTTGTCCCCTAGCTGTCAGATCCCATCGGGAGTTGAAGCAGTCTCTACCTGTTCCGGTAGATTAGCTCGCTGCTTCCCTAACACCTCAAGAACCCGAGCATGGATCGATTCAGCGTACCCTGATTCCGCAATTAGCAATCTGGCAAGACAACTTCATTAAAGGCCCAACATGGCCTTGTGCAGGGTATGCGATCACAACAACACGGGGCTGCCTTGCCAATACTGCACAATAGTATTTTTGCCACCTCCAGAACATCTCGGGACTCATAAATAATGCGCGTCCTCGAGCGGGCGGTCGATGTGTGCATGGTATCAGCATCACAGGATTTGTGGCTGTTTCTCCGGTCTGCTCATTTTTTTTTTTTTTTAAGTTTTTGGGGAATAAAATTGCGAGAGACAATTGCTCTCGTAATTCCTGGAGATAAAAGTATTAAATGTTATTTCCCCTCTCAACAAGTGCATCTACTTACCACTTCAACCCACAGCTTGTTGATCGGTCTGCTCATTTTAATTAGTATGTAATGGCAGCATATTCTGCTCTGCACATTGGCGCCAAAACACGTTGACTACCTACATTATTGTCTCATTGGTCCTTTGTGGCTACGAGGAATCGTTTCTTCCTTTTCCTCATAAGTTGTACTAGGAATCTTAACCCGGTAGCTGTGCAGGACTTCGACAGATTCTTTACGATGCTAATCGCCGGTCGCCCACATACCAACAGCTATTGAGAGCAATAGTAAGCATCATTCATAGATAACGATACACAGGCTGATGATTTGGTTGCTGACCGAAGGCGTCTCATCCATCACAAGGCAGCGATTGCGCGAGTCCCATAAGCAGCAGGAAGGAATCCTTCATCTTAGGCAACGAGCAGCTGCATTGCTTTAGTAGAGGAGTCTCAGTTAATATTGAGTCGGTTAGATGCGTTGCTGCCGTGTTTGATTCGAGCGAGCAAGACGGGAATGAAAATTAAGATGGTCACATGGCTGTCCCACCCGTTTGTGTTTCCATTTCTTTTGAAACGACCCTGAAGCTTCTCAGCTCTTGGACGCCCTTCCATTCGCCAAGACCGAACTTAAACAGCAACGGCTTGGCATTAGAACGGGCATTCCCTAGGCCCATTATTTCTACGGCCGACTAAGTATATTCAGTCTAAGGTAAAGCCCACTATTAGGCCCAAAGTTTAAGCCCAAAGCCTCGAAAGGACGTCTTCTACCCGCACTTCAAGAAAAATAATTAAAAAATATACAGGAAATTTATATCCAAGAAGCACAAGTTAAAAATATTTCTTTGATCTTGCGATGTCGTAAGATTAAACCAAACCAAGAAATTTTGAATTCAATTCTCGTAAGTAGATTTTTTCACTATCCCTTTTTTAACTTGAAAAGATTATTATCTCAATTGTTGGCGGGGTGTGAAGCGGGAATTTCATCGGTTAATTTAATATTAAAGATAGAGGAAATTTTGTAAGGTAAATTCTTAATTATCCGTGCACAGCGTAATTATATTACATAGTCTTTTCCTTTAAGGTATATTATAGGAATGTGATATCATGTGCTTATTATAGCAGGTAGCATTCCGGACTGCCTAACAAACTAATTCGGTCAACGTGGCTCATAAGTCGAATCTTAATTAGAGCCATAGACATGGGTATGCAGTCGGACTTGAACGTTGGCAGTGTTAGGTTGTCCACGTGAGACCTACCAGTCATTCAAAAAGGTAACCAACCATACCCAAAATAAAAAAAGAAAGAAGGAAAAAAAAAAAAAGGATATGAAACAACTAATTACCTTCGCGTAAACTCCCTCTGTTTTTTTTTTTTGGGTAGCACAGCCGGTATCCATAAGTTTAATCCATCTCGATTAATTCAAACTCGAGCCGAGTCAATCCATTAGGGGATGAAATTCTCTGAGTGTGGATTTTCTTCATTCGTAAAACTCAAACACGAGACCTCAATTAAAGGGAGTAAGCGACAAACTACTTGAACCGACTCACGTTGAAAGCAAGGGTTACCGAATTGATGAAATGAGCCAATTGTCGATGGACATGTGACACGGAGAGATCTAATTTTAGTTGGTTAAGCTTTTAAATTTATTAACGTTGGTGGGACTTACAGCGATGTCACGGCACCGCATTTAGTGAAGAATTGGTTAATATATCTTTTCCAGTTGCTTCTCAAAACTTGGATTCCAGTCGGGATAACGAGCTCGCCGATCGGCATGCACCTAAAAAGAACTTGTATGTCATGAATACATATATTATTTATACCTACCAAATGTAATTGCGATTTCTGAGTCTCAATCATGATATATATTACTGACCCAATCGAGCACGGTTGGAGCGATCGGGGTCACTTTCATCCATGGTCAAAATGATATATCTGGCAGGGGATCCCATCAGCATGTGTATGTTACGATATATCTCTCCCTCTCGATGATCGATCCGGTTCATGAACAGGAGAACTTTCGCTCGTGGATATCCCCGATCGATAATACCATACCCTTGCTTACTATAATACAAAAATAGGGAAAATTACTTGTGCGATACAAAACTTTTTAAGTTGTAATGTGTGCGGTACAAAATCTTTTTTTTTTTTTTTTAATAATTTGGTACAAAACGTATCAAATTATTTTAATCAAGTACAATCCGTCAATTTTCGCCGATGCCGCGAAGACTTTCTGACGTGGTACGTGACGTGGCAAGTCGTATCCACGTAAGATCAAATCTTTTAGCATAATGTAACAAATTGGTACAATTTTTTTTTTAAAATGTAACCAAATGGTATAAAACTTTATTAAATAATAACAAATTGATACAAAAATTTTATTAAGATATAATACAATGGTACAAATAGTGTAACAAAAGAGACAATGTTAAAGCAAGTTAATCTATTTTAAAGCAACTTCGACAGCAAAATATAGATTGATTTCCCTTTCAGAGCGGAGCAAATATTTTCTATAGATGTTGAATGCATAACTTTTTCTCTACAATGGAAAACAATTTATCAAGGGATTGAACTAACCCCTTGATAATAGAACATTTTCCATAGATATCGAGTGCAGAATATTTTTTCTGCAAGAGAAAACAATTTATCAGGGGATTGAACTAACCCCTTGATAATAGAATACAAGAAAGGGAAAATAATCTATATTGTACTGCTGAAGTTGCTTTAAAACATGTTAACTTGCTTTAACATTGTCTTGTTTGTTTCGCTATTTGTATTATTTCGTTACATCTTAATAAAATTTTGTACTTATTTGTTACATCTTAATAAAATTTTGTACGCATTTGTTACATCTTAAAAAATTTTTGTACCTATTTGTTACATCATGCTAAAAGATTTGAGTTTATGTAGATACGACTTACCATGTCACGTACTACATTAGAAAGTCTTCACGGCGTCGGCAGAAATTGATAGATTGGACTTAATTGAAACAATTTAATACACTTTGTACTAAATTATTATAAAAAAAATTTATACCGTCCACATTACAACTTAAAAACTTTTGTATCATCAAAGTATTTTTTCTACAAAAGTGAAAAACCGTCGTCATATATGAAGGGCAGAGGGCTGGGTGGGTAGCATGCAGGTAGTATTAGGGGGTCACGTGCGTGTGCGCCTAACATATCATTTCTATATCTGACTAAATCATATAAAGAAATATAATTATTATATTTAACTTATTTATCAAAATATCATTTTATATATTTCTCAGATATACGAACTTAAAAAAATAGATGGAAAAAAGAAGAAGAAATGGTCATTACTCATACTTTTCGAAGAAAAGATGGTTATGATGAGAGATTGACTTTTTTTAAACTCATTTAAGTGACATCAATGAGGAAATGGAATGGAAAGATAAAATGTTCATTTCATTTTCACGCATCACATGAGATTAAAAAGAAAAATATAAAGTGTATATATATATATATATATTATTATCCAACAAATAAAAGACCGGTCACGCCCACAGAAAGGACCTACATACATTCAAAGTTAAGTGCCAACAAATAGAAAAAAAAATCTCTAGATTTGAATTTCATTTTCCCAATAATCTCTAAATTTAATTATAAATCTTCTCCGTGCATCAATTATATCACGTCTAAATTTGATTATTAAAACAATTATATAAGTCACCCAATTATCTATAATTCAAGTCATTATTCTCAAGAAAGAAAAATAGCGCGCCAAATTATACAATCTTGGATTTAGACATGGACGCAAAAACAATCGCGTATGCACAAAAAGTGTGTGATATAACCATGGAATACTATGCTCTATCTAACTTACCAACACCATTGGCACCTTCCAAACCAACCCAGATCACTCCAAATTACTCACCATATATACACGCAGTCCTCCTCCTTGACCATTATATATACTAGACGAATGCACTCGGCGCTACGCGCGGGGCAACATGCATAAAAAAGAAAAAAAGAAAAAAAAGAGAAGATAGAAAAATTGAATAATATAGATAGTGATCTGCATCGAACACGAAATTTATTACTCTCACATTAAGTACTTTAAAGCAAGTAAAGAGATAATAAAATTGTGAAATAATCCTAAAATCGTAATAAGAAATTTATAAATTTTTATAAATTAGCTATGAAAGTTGGCGTTACCAATGAAAGTGGTTTAAAAAAATCCTCGTGCTAAACATGGATTTTATCATACCCCGTTCACGGAGTTATGGTGTTCCTTTTATTTAGAAAATAGTAATGATAAATAATAAATTACCGGCACAAATAAAAATAATATTATAAAGAAGGACTGACGGTGGAGTTTGGGGCTGAGACTCGAGAGAGGGAGAGAGGGCGTGGCAGGTATTGAAGCACAATTTACCATGATGTCATAAATTTAGAGGTGGTTAATTGATAAATTTCTAATGATATGGGTAAAGATGGAAAACGAAAGTGAGACGGGTAGAGAAATCTCTTACTTGACTTTATATATAATAATAAGTATATTACGCCTAAAACATTCTACTATAACATCAATTATATGATATGATGGATATGTTATACAGACATACACGTCCATATAAGTATTATATATAGATTGTGCTCTCCAGTTGCAACGCAAATCAGGAAAAAATGGACTCTCTCCCCTTCTTCCTGGCGGCTGTCGCCACCATCTTTTTTGTTTACTATCTCCTCCAGTTCCTTCTCCGCCCAGCCAAGCCACTGCCTCCGGGGCCTCGGCCGTGGCCACTGGTGGGCAACCTGCCCCACCTGGGGCCGGTCCCGCACCACAGAATCGCAGCGATGGCCAGGACGTACGGGCCGCTCATGCACCTGAAGCTCGGGTTCGTGGACGTGGTGGTGGCGGCCTCGGCATCGGTGGCGGCGCAATTCCTCAAGACTCACGACACCAACTTTCTAAGCCGCCCACCCAACTCGGGAGCGAAGCACATAGCTTATAACTATCAGGACCTCGTGTTCGCTCCCTACGGGCCGAGGTGGCGGATGTTGAGGAAGATAAGCTCGGTCCACCTCTTCTCGAGCAAGGCCTTGGACGATTTCCGGCATATCCGCCAGGTAACTCATCTTTAATTTATGTTAATTAGTTTATCATTTCTCATTAAATAACATGTATAACAACAGTAATAATAATAATAATAATAATATTTACCGTTACTTTCTTGTAATAAAATAAACACGCTACTTTCCTTTCTTTTTGACGATGAAGTGCTCCTTTGCTATTTTTAATTACTAATTTAATGAAAATCAAATAGAATCTAACTAAGATATTGTAATTGGTAGTTATATTATATTATTAGCATGAAGAAAAAAGATATAAAAGTCAGAAAATAATTTCGTCTCGACTTTTTCGGGTATCGACTTCAGGAGGAGGTGACGACAATGATACGTGCACTAGCGAGGGTGGGGCCGGACCCGGTAAAGCTCGGCCAGTTGCTGAACCTGTGTGCGACGAACGCCCTGGGGCGGGTGATGATGGGGCGGAGAGTGTTCGGTGATGGGAGCGGCCAGAGCGACGCAAAGGCGGACGAGTTCAAGTCGATGGTGGTGGAGGTGATGGTGCTGGCTGGGGTGTTCAACATCGGGGACTTTGTGCCGTCCTTGGAGTGGCTGGACGTGCAGGGAGTAGCGGCAAGGATGAAGAAACTGCACAAGCGGTTCGACGCCTTCCTGACGGCAATCTTGGAGGAGCACAAGGCAGCTGGCGGGGCAGAGCGGCATGCCGACATGCTAAGCACTTTGATATCGCTCAAGCATAGCGCTGACGAGGAGGGATCGAACCTCACCGATACCGAAATTAAAGCGCTACTTTTGGTAATAAATTTCTCTTGCTCTTACACCTTATTTAATTCAGAATTTAGATCCCTTATTATTATCCTATAATAAGCTCATGGTTTACTTAATAATTTTATAAAGGATAAATTATTAATGGTTCAGCCATTAATTTACCGGGGGCTTCTTGTGAAATATAGAAAATTATCATTGTGAAAAAAAGATGATTGCTTTTTTAATCAATGAAAAAGATTATTTGCTAAATGGAGAAAATTAATGCCGAAAGCAAAAAAAATCACGTATGTTCACAATAAATTTGGAATTGAAACACTTGTCCGGATTAGTTGTGGCTGGAGCCGGGCCACCACTTATCCAAATGGCTGTAAATTTAGGGTTTACGGTGGCTACGAACCGCCCTATGGGGATATTCAAAAGAATCGGTAAACTTGAAAACCCGAGCTGATCTACCCGAACCGATCCGAATTTTCGGGTTTGTTAGAACCAAGTTCGATTCTATGGTCCTTTTTTTTTTCTTTTACTTTTTGTAGCTCGGTTTCGAATTTTAGAGTCGAAAACTCGTTTGCCCCAAACCAACCCGAAATGTTGTTCGTATGATTCTGTGTTTGATAAAGCTTTGACCCCTACAAACCTTTTAGTTTTATCTAGTGACAGGGATGCTATTATGGTCAATCTCAGTGAAGTTGTTGTTTTAAAGTTTTGTGTGATTAAAAAATGATATGGATTATGTTTTGATCATCGATATGCTCTTCGTTACCTGACCGATTTAGTTTATACTTGGTTCGTTGTGACAGAATATGTTCACAGCAGGGACGGATACCACATCGAGCACTGTCGAATGGGCGATAGCGGAAATGTTACGCCATCCCGACATCTTGGCCCGTGTTAGAGACGAGCTCGACTCGGTAGTGGGCAAGGACCGTCTAGTGACCGAGCTCGACCTACCCCAGCTAACCTACCTCCAGGCGGTGATAAGGGAGAACTTCAGGCTCCACCCGCCCACCCCGCTCTCCCTACCCAGGATAGCCGCCGAGAGTTGCGAGATCAACGGGTACAACATCCCGAAGGGCTCCACTCTCCTCGTGAACGTCTGGGCCATAGCTCGTGACCCAGATGAGTGGTCCGACCCACTCGTCTTCCGCCCAGAGAGGTTCCTGCCAGGCGGCGAGAAGGCCGGCGTGGATGTCAGGGGAAATGACTTCGAGTTGATACCGTTTGGGGCCGGGCGAAGGATTTGCGCTGGGATGAGCCTGGGCATCCGCATGGTCCAACTGCTGACAGCAACCCTGGTCCATGCTTTCGACTGGGAGCTGGCCAACGGGCTGATGCCCGAGAAGCTGAACATGGATGAGGCTTACGGGCTGACCCTGCAACGGGCTGAACCGCTGTTGGTGCACCCGAAGCCGAGGCTGCCGCGACATGTTTATTGATGCTCGATCAGCTTAAGAATGATATCCCCTAGGGAGGGATCTGTGGCATCTATCATGTACCCATTGAGATGGACTTGTAGATGTAAAGAGTAATTTAATTAGTACTTACTATGTCTCTCATTTCATCTCAAGAATGATACCGATCGAAGAAATTCGTAATGAACGGCATCGACCTCTATGTACAAAAGGGAGTGAAATGCAGCATTCAAGCAATCACAGGCCAACCTGTTTTCCTCCCCCCTCGTATATCATTGTAACTAGGGGTGACAATTTATGTCGTGTCGTGTTTATACGTATCGTGTCTATACGGATTCGTGTCATCAAAGTTATAATCCGTATACGACACGATTATTAAACGGGTTAGGTTTTGGAAACCCATACACGACACGTTTATATCCGTGTCAGCCTGTTTAGATACGTTTAAATCCGTTTATCGAAACGTGTCATAATAGGTATACGTATGCACGACACGATTATAAACGTTATCCGGACACGTTAACACAACTTGTTTATCCGATCAACTCAGTTACCCGGATACATTAACACGACATGTTTATCTGATTAACTCGTTTACCTGAACACGTTAACACGACGTGTGTTGGATTGGATGAAAGAAAGGAAAAGAAATTATGTTAGGCACTTAGAAAGTGGGGATTACATAAGGATATTTTGATAAATTCAAATACATAAACGGATTAACGGGTTACATGATTATAGTAACACGATTAAATATGTCTAAATAAACAGGTTTAATCGTGTATAATTGGATTACACGGGTTCAACCCGATAAGATACGCTTATTAACCGTGTTTAAACGGGTTAGACCCGTTTAGACCGATTATCAAAAATATCCAACCCAAACCCGTTTAACTCCGTATCGTATCCGTGCCGTGCCGTGTGAAATATTGTCAGCCTTAATTGTAACGACAGTACTCTCCTTTTTTAATTTATATATATATATATATATTACTGTTTTTAATCACAGTATATTACTTAACTTTTAATAAAAAAATCGATAAGATTGAAAATCTCCGAAATATAGAAATATTGGACTAGACCTTTAGAAGTAAATTTTATTTTCCTTAGCATATGTTTTATGTCATTATAATTATATCGTAACTTCTACGTGCGTACCACGGACATGCCTTTAATATATCTAACTTCAATTTATTCCCCAATTTTTAAAAAGCTAAATTAAAAAGCGAGAAAGAAAAAATGGGTCAACATCACGTGTATATCATGATTTATTATAGCATTATATTGTTTATATTTCATTAAATCATATGTGAAGAAGTCAAGCCCACAAGGAGGGGGAGGGGGGTAGCTGAATCCTGCGGTGGTAAGACAGCCAAGCCACCTACCTGCCCTGAACCCTCGTCAGACATTTGCACCTTCAGCCCCACTGAACACTAATTATTTCCGCGCGAAAAGAGCTGTGAAAATTAATTGGGTTGTTTATCAAAAAAAAAAAAAAAAAAACCATCGGATGAGCTAAAAGCCTAAAACATGACTTTACATACTATGAAGTACCCCGTCAACATTACTTTTGATAGGGCAATTCATGGAATCTAACTCGATGATGATGAGAGAGGATCCAAAGAAAAGGTGGAGTTCAAGCAGCGATTTGCGATACTGGTCAATGCCGGTGCACTTTTGTGTTCGCGAAAGTAAAAAAGCGTGTCGTCATAGATTTTTTTTTTAAAAGTATTCTGTGAACGATCAAATATCATATAGCCTGATAACCCTTCATTTTATTACACATCAACTGCCTAGTGGTCCTGAGTCTAGTATGGAACGTATCTCATTCCACAGCTTGAGACGTTCGAGCCATAACTGAGAAGTTATATATGCTCGATCGCTGATACCAATGTACTTATTGTGAATATATGTTTTCGAGCAAGAGCAACGACGGGGCAATATCTGCTAGCTAGACGAATCGTAAAAGTGTATATATATATATATATATATAATCCTTAATTTCTTTCCTATGAAAGCGAATTCATATCGACAAAGAGCCGCGGAAGAAGGATCCAAGGATTACATCGACAGTACCATTTTGGGACCATAACATGATTCATGACATGACATCTCTCCCTCTTCATCAATTCACGATCCAGTTCTCGGGATGGGCTGGCCGACAAATCTTTCCACCAGACCGCAGGAGATTTTATTCTAAATCTAATATTTTCTCCTCAATTTCTTTTTTAAAAGTTTTGGTATCACATTATCAGTCTGTTAGGAATAAAATTTAGGGTGAACTTACAAAGAATAAATCGTAGGTAAGATTTTGTCTGTCCATTCTTCCCATTTTTTTTTTTGTAATACCGTACTTTAATGATTAAAAAGAAAATGAACATATGATCCGTAGAATTGTGAACCTATTTATGTCGAAAATAGTTTCACGTGAAAGAAATTAGTCAGCCTCATATAAAACGATTTAAATTAAAAGCCTTAAATAAATTTTAAATTTTAAAATAAACTTTAAAGAACATTTTTTCCGATAAATCATCAGGATTCTATTCTTTCGATAAATCATCATATGTATTAATACGAATTCCGACATGTTTATCTGGTACTGGTTTTCCACATTGCTCTCCTTTATTTGTTTATTTATTTATTTAAATATCCATTTCTATCTAATTTCTTTTCCTTGTCTTTGATTGAAAATTTTGAACTCTTTATTAACATAATATTGTACAAATATGAGATAATTGAAGATAAAAAAAAATACCGAAGAGGGCTATATTACGAATATAATAAGACAGTAAAAAATTCTCTCTTTTTTTTTTCCTCCGGTAGAAGAGAGTGAAAAATTTAAACATCATAATTAGATAGAAAGGGAAAGTGTTTAGCACTAAAAAGAAAAGATAGAAATGGATATTTTACGAATATATTCATATTACTTACTAATCAATAATCATATTCTCTTCTTTTTTTTTTTTTTTCAAAAACAACATTAGATAGAAATGGATATTGAAATTTTTGGATAGTTGTTCACTAAACAGCATAATTATTTGTTTAGTGTAACATGAGATTAGCAAAGAACATAGTTGATGCAATGTCGAGAAGATCACAAGACCTTTAAATGCTACTTGATTTACATCCATATCTTATAAATACTACAATATTTGATGAAATGAAATATGCATATACCGTATGCATAACGTGGACCTTCTGAATGCCAGCCTTTCCCGAGCTAGATGGAGCTTCAGAATCCTTAGATCTGTGGTGGCAAATCTTTCTGATTCAAAGATTCTTGCTTGCCCTCTTAGTTCTTCCAGTAGCTGGAATTAAATATTTTCTACGGAAACCTCTTGCTCAAACCCGAGATAGCAATCGGAGACTAATATCAGCTTCACTCCCTGCAGAGAATTACATATAATTGGCAAAGATGAACAAGTAATCCGAGAGATCCTGACTCTCTCGATCAAGATTAAACTTTAAATGCTGGGTAGTCACTCAGTACAAATGGGGGATTCATGCAAAAGAGAGACTAATGATCATCATAATTAGATTTTTCCTCTCTATCAGAATGGCGTGCTCTCGATGCTTCCATTCCTTTTATTTCACTAGTTTCTGCTTCTGATAGGATTGCTTTCACGTTTGACAGTTTTGTTTTACTGGTTTTTATTTATCAGAATACCAACATTGGACCGAAAGATGAATATTCAAATGGAATATTGTTATTGTCAATGCAAAATGACAACAGGCTTTCGGTAAACACCAAATGGTCGGTGTAGAATTAACTCTAACCTGGAGATTCGTCAGGGTTTCTGGCAATTTCATGTGGGTAACCACATGATTGGTAAAAGAAATTCTTTTGAGTGCATACAGTTCGGAGGTAGACGTATTCCCGAGCACCAACCACCATGCTTCATCTTTTACCTGTTATGAAAGAGGAAAAAGATCACATCAGTCTGTGATTTTGAATGTCGAGCAGCTTTCTCTAACAGTCGAAATGGCAGAGACAGAAAATTTGCGGACCTTGGGATATCTCGGAACAAAAGCTCTAGATGTGCTCCTCCTGTAATTAGTCTTCTCCAGTTTAATGCTCAAACTACGAGAATTTTCATCATCACCTTCCCTCCTCTGGAACTTCAATTTGATTTGCACATGAGGAAAATGCTGTAGATCCTGAAAACAAAACTCAGGATTAGTCGAGATTTCCAGAAGTGATCATGTTGGTCCAGATCCAGCTATCTTTGTTGAAGAGGCAACTCTTTTGCAGCTCTTTGACACAGTCTCTCACATCACGATGAGGCATTTGATTAGGAAGCATCAATTTGGAACCGACATGATTTCATTAAGATACAGTAATGTAGCACAGACATTGTAAAAGAATGTTCCCTGCACTTGTCCATACTGCTAGTAAGTAGTGAAAATTCCAACGCTGCCAATTACAGTGACCTAGACACTGAAAACTCACCATTGTGTGGGTCTCAAAGTTTGAAACTATGTGCCTCAGTGTGTTGCCACATATAAGATCTATATAGCATGTGAGTATTTCCATGGACGTAAGTTGAGCGTGGTAATATAATTATTAGCAGAATGAGCCATTATATACCTGAAACAGTCTTTGTGCAGTGGAATTCCCAATTATACTCTGCAAAGTATCCTTTGGAACCCTCAGTAGCTGCTGCAGAGTAGTGAGTCCTCTTCTTCTAAGTGCATCCTCAATTTCGACATTCATACTCGGCAACATCCACAGGGAGGAGCCTTTATCACACCACAGACCCTGCAAAATATTACATACGAGCAACAGAGGAAGCCAAATAATTTAATATGATTAAATAGAAAGTTCGAAATAGATGCAATTGTGGATTGTTATTTAGAAGCAACGAGAGCCACTATTGTGGTGGATATACCTGCATGATCATTTGTAGAAGCTGCATGCAAGTAATCGAGCTTGCTAGCCACCCGCTATTAGCACATATATCTATCATGGCCTGGATGATTCGAATACTCTGGTCCAACACTGACTTCAGGTCTGTCACGTAGTCACTTATTGGAAGCTCCAACTGAGAAAAATGTGCCTGAAACCCCAAGAAACGGAAACAGTTGATTTGTAACTTAGTACTCGATTCAAGGTTAAAATCCTTCCCTCTGGTTCTTTGACCAGGCCTGCTTTTTTTAACATTGCATGTATGTACATGTGGAACGATGTGGAAACTTCACTAGTGTCTTGCACCAATTCTTACATGGAAGTTCAAATAATTTCCTTGCTTGTGAGCAAGATGAAGAGATACTGCAGTCTTAAGAATGTGCTTTTTTCAACAGGACCGTGCCACTGAGTTCTTATTTCGAGGTAGCAATTCAAAGTTCTCGTATTAAGTTCAGAAAATAACCTGGAATAACAGATTGGCTTTGACATGAGGATCATCGAGACGATTCTTGTCAACATTATATCTGACTTTCTCAGCCAATGCAGCATTCTTGAGATCCTGTAAGGAATGTGAAGCATTTGGCGTAATTCTAATAACATATTTGATCAAACATAGAAGTTGAAAACAGAACATGCAACAACTAATAGCATGTTACTCAGAATTCCAGAGGTCAATGGAGGCTATTAAATGTAAACTTCAATTGGAGAACTGACCAGAAAATAAAAAGTAAATGCTCATGTTTACAGGTAAACGCATGGGAGAGAAGGATTCCACAATTGATCATCATATAGGAAACCAGTTGGAAAACTTCTCATCCAAAGGATCCCCCCCGCCCCCCCAACCCAAAAAAAAAAAAAGGGTAAACAGGAAAAGGAAAGAGGCACGCAAAAAACCCAAAAACATAGGAAATCGGAACTAAGAATAACCTCATTATGGCGAACAGGAAGTTCATCATATTCTGAAGCACCGGATAAGATAAGCAAAAACACCTGCATCATCCGCCACAACTTAGCATCCAAAATGATTTGGAAATCGACATAGAACAAATTAATAATGAATTCTCACTTCAATCGATGTATCAGGGCTTATATTTGAACCAAACATCGACACGGTCTTGTAGCTAAGATAATACTGAGAAGCTATGGAACCCAACATCATTGACTCCACTCTGTCCTCATCCATTTTGATGCAACCGCTGTCTTCCAGATCTTCAAATGTGTTTTGTATCAACCTAAAAGTAACAGAAAGCATAATTTCCAATAGGAGATTCAGAGGAGTGACGATCCTGAGAAAATAAAGACATTTGAGATAATGAGTCATTACCTTGACAAATAAGAGCTCAGAGTTTCGGGCTCTGTATCCTCCAAGCCATAATATGCTGGATTAACCATCTAAAGCATAAAGTTTCATTAGTATTTAATGCCTAAAGCCTAGGCATTGAAATCTCCATCATGACTACTCCAAAATCATGGACATGTGCACCATATTTTTATTTAGAAAAAAAATAAAAGGTTACAGCCGGACCAAATCCCGGGTGAACAGAATGAGAAAAGGGAGTTTGGATTTTATATGCACCAACCATTTTGATTAATATTGAGTATTTCACTACTGAGTACGCTGATTCATTGAGTATTTTACTTCTAAGTGCGTTGATTAGATACCCTGGTAGTCCATGCCGTAAACGATGTGCATTTAGATGAAATAGTTTCCCAGGTCAAATCATAGAAGATGTGAAAGTCAAGCAAGATTTTCTTCATAGAAATAATTGGCAACAGAAAGAATGTTATAACAAGATGAAGAAATAGTGTGATGCAATAGCTATTTATACTTCCAGAGCTGGCGCGGGCACTATACCAGTCTACGAAACAAGTATGTCCAAGTGAGATAATGCACTGCATCCTCCTTGTGGCAAATTGTGCCAGAAACAATCTCCGCATTAATATGATCATGCAACTGCTCCTTTAGACTACTTTCTACTGGGAAAGGCTCGTACAAAAACTGCAAAGAAGGCATTGCGTCATACTCACCTCCGAGGATACAACATATAGAACTATCTGCAATCATACCATTACTATTTTACCTTTTTGTAGAAGCTCTTTTTGGGCTCATGGACTAGGATAACTGCTTTCCCATGTTGATCATATTGCGGTCGCCCAGCACGACCCATCATTTGCAAGATATCTGTAATTGGAAAATCAACATATCTCTTTGATTTTCCATCATAATATTCTGTTCCCTGTAATAGAAAAAAAAATCCGTCATATGAGAGGATCACGAAGCAGTGGAAGGAGTTCAAACGCTATACAGGAAAACTGCATGTCCATAGCAAATGTCAAACATCACAAACATTGTAATATGTTGGAATAATAATATCTCAGCGTAACATTCTCTGCACCTTTATTATAACTAGATGAGCTGGAAGATTTACACCCCAAGCCAATGTGCTGGTGCAAACCAGTACCTGTTGTTACCACAAGAATTGCAGGTGAATTTATGGCGAAAATAGACACCAACTTTAATCGGGATTAGTGAAACTAAATATATGTGTCTGGTCAATGAGAAACTACCTGGATCTTACTGTTTGCAAAAAGTTCCTCAACCAATGACCGATCCCGATCATTTAATCCAGCATGATGTAGCCCAATACCAAACTGTAATGTGTGCCTGAGGTTCTGATCGGTGATTTGAGAAAGAACCATCTGCAACTCTACTTCTGCCAAACTTAGAAACTGCCTGGGGTGTTCATCAGAAGCTGCAAACTGAAGAAAAAAGTGTGGGTGAGCGTAAGCCTGCACCCAAAGCAGATGCTGTTCCCATGAAAGACTTAAGTTTACCTGAATAAGGTCCAATGCGGTGAGCCTAGTCTGGCGACGTGATGAAACAAATATAAGCACTGGCTTCGTAGGCGAATGGGTGCAGATTGCAGCATATGCAGGTTTGTTCATGCTATTCATTCGGGGACAGTAGAATTTTCCGGGATATCCCTGTTAAATACATCATGAAGAGAAGTCAGATTGCATCTTTATCTGATTCCGAACAATCAGGAGAAGAACAAAAGCAACAGTCAAACCCTTTCATCAAGTGGTGACTATATTTCTCTGAAGATATGGCAAAAATTAAATCAATCATGATGGACCACTACTTTATGGGAGATACTGTATTTTGTTACCTGGATATGGACTTCGAGTGGCACAGGCCTTACACTTGGCTTAAAATTAAAGAGTCCAGTCTCCCCAACACCCAGCCAATCAGCTAAATCTCTACACAAACACAATTTCCAAGAGAAGGATCATAGTAAGAGAGGCGGGGGAGAAAAAAAAAATACCTCATGAGTGTAACATTTCACCCATGAAAGATATAAACAATTAACTTCTATAACAATTCCTTGAAAATTACTCTCTGAGTTACTTATACTAGGTTATTGTGGTAACAGTATGCTTTTAATACAGTTTCAATGAAGGATTTCTGCCATCTAACAAAAATAGAAAATTATCCTTCTGGTGGCAGAAACAAGAAATATCGTGATCATCTGATGAACTAACACCCTAGTATGACAGACAATGAAAAGGAAATAACCCAGAAAGCGTAGCTTGTTAGACCTGGGGAGTGATCTGGCATCAATTATAACCTACTATGTAAAATTCAAAATCAACCTACAACTTTTATTAGCAAGGGCATGCAATGCAGCAAGGATGATTCAAACAATCACAGTGGTGTATACTAAAAAATGAACAAGCAGTCCGCAAGGATTCCAAGAAACCACAAAGTATTCCTAGATTCAACATACCCGGCATTTGCTAAAGCGGTAGAAAGGCCGACAAAGCGTACAGCACGATCTGTCTGAGATGATATGTATCTCATTCTTGAGACAATTACCTGAAATTAGAATTTTACATTTTTAAATTCAAAATACACGAAGCAATTCGCTTGAGGCTCGCATTGGATTTCTAATCTATCTATATCTATATCTATCTATCTATCTATGTGTGTGTGTGTGTGAAAACAAAATCCCGAGCTCTTTCTAGAGGTTTTTTTCTCTCCCTTCAAAATCTATTATTGTCTTCTAATTCTATGCAAGCTTATGCTTATATGCAATTTATCATTTTATTTTGATGAGTAATTGCACGTTTACATAAAAAAGTAGTTGAATAGATTTAATATTTTCATCTAAATTCATGCAGTTAGATTTATACTATTTGAGGAACAATTCAATGTTGGATTTTATGAGCCAACTAGATTTTTTTGCAAATATATTTTTATTTATATAATTCAAACTTAATTGTCTTAGTTAAATTTCAAAAATTTCATGAAAAGATATTCCTTTTTTTCTATAGTATATAGTACTAATTATATCCAAATATCTTTAGGAATTTTGATCAATTCATATATTACAAATATGTTGGAGAAGCAGAAGAAAGATAATGGTGTAACGTTTTCAAAATTATCATTTTTCTAATCCAATAAAAAATTAGTAACTATAACTTTTTTTTCATTGCATTTGCTTTCTTGTTATCTTTTATTGTCGTGGGTAATCTCTTTAGATCTTGATCTCTTTGTTGTACTCTACAATAATCTCTTAATAAAGATTGATAATGAGTTATCAAAAGAAAAAGTTTTGAGCATAATTTTTATTTTTTCAAAAAAATCAAATTTCACTATATGTTATGCTTTCTTAGTCAAATCTCATACATCAAATTTTGTGAATTTGAATAATTTTAGCTAAAATGAATTAATTATTTCCATTTGAGATTTACTTAATTGAACTTTTATAAGATCTGCAATAGTTTTATAGCATTATGCAATAAAATTTAAATTCATATAATTATAAATTTTCTTTATTTTCCTAAGATTATGAATGTTTATTTACTATTGAAATAACAGTAATGATTCGAATTAATGTATTCTTCATTTTCTGTATTTTGGGTATATATGTGTATTAATTGTATATATATTTACAATTACGTCACTCTTTATTTGCATTTATTTCATGTAAATTTATTATTAATATAGTATTTATTTTCTTTGAGATAGTATTTTTTAATCATGAATATTATTTACACATTTATCTTTATGACCTTATAATGTTTATAAAATTACCCTTCTAACCCTATTTAATTGTAATTAGAGATAAGCTAATTACAATTATTTAAGTTAAATGACTCTTCTATTAGTATAGATTCTTTTTTTTATTATTATTTATAACATTTCTGTCGACAGTACTCTTTTTTAGATGATTAATGCATATAACGTTTTTGAATTTCAAATATAAGGATGATCTATTCGATATTAATTATTGTTGTTATTCTTATTTTTGTTTAAGAATTATTTTCTCTTGCTAAATTAGAAAGACAATTTTTTTTGGGTGAACGAAAGATACTTTTTTAAAATTTATACTAAAACGTTAATAAAATATTTAGTTTTTCTTTCCAATCCCACGCATCAGCCAGGTCATCATCTAGTTGCACGAAAGTTTAAGGTATAAATCCAGCCATGATTCTCAAATGGAGGACTTTCTAGAAAAGGGACATACACAACCAACATTCCATTAGACAGATAATTGACATACCTCAAGAATGGGCCCACGATCAGCTCCCAGCAAGTGTATCTCATCCAAAATCGTAAGGCCAACCTACAAATCATTGAAACACATCAAATCTAGCTTTATAGATAGCAGATCTAACAACCAAAGCTTGAGTCCCCACCTTCTTAACATAGCTTCTACTATGCCAGTTACGGCTAATACCATCCCATTTCTCAGGAGTAGATATGATAATGTCTGCAGACAATAGGGCCATCAGATCAGGAGTATAGTCTCCTGTCATTTCAACCTGAAAAAACATTATTTTACAACCTGAGCTCCGTCGAAAGTTGTTCTATAATTAAAGACCATGAATAAATTGTCACCATTTGCTTCCCAAGACGAGGAACAAGGTTCTTTTTCCAATCGCTCATTCTTTCCCGAACAATAGCCTTCAGAGGTGCTATATAGACAACCTACCAAAACCAACAAGGTTCAGTCAGAGAGCATATTTTATTGACTAGCTACATCTCTGAAACATAGGAATATCAATCATTAGAGGCAACGCAAGGTTTTCATCAGGAATCTCCACAGAGCATAAGGACCACATAATAGCTAGCTTTTGTTTCTAACTTAACTAGACGAATGGGCCTGCGCAGCTTTTGATTCCTACATATTTTAATTTTTTATATTGTGCAAATCTACAATTGTAAAACATAACAATTTAATAATATCATTGAAAAAAAAAAGATTCAAAAGCTCTTTTCTACTAAATTGTGTAAACCTTCTGACTTCTATCATAATACATATTTTATTATATTTAATGAATTGCAACGTGTCACAACCATATTAAGCCAAATGTCCTTCATTAATTCGTTGAATATGAAAATTCACTCAATGTAAGGACTCCTTTGTCATATGTGGCGCAATATGGAGAATGGTTCCGGCTTTTATAATTTATTTAGAATAGATCAGTTCAACATTGAGCTTCACAAAGTGACATACAATTTTGACCCACTAGCAAAGCAGAAACAGAAAGTATAGCAAGCATGTCAATGGAGTAAACATGGTTGACAGTTTCCTTTTGTTTCTCCATACTGAGAAACTAGAATAAAGCTTTAACTAGATGTATGAAACCCAGTCTTTCTCAATGTTAAAATAAAATGCATACAATTGTGTTTCATTGAAACTTCAATAAAATCATATACCTTCATGTCTGGTTGAGTGTCGAAGAGGCGAAGCATAGCAAGCTCAGCAGATATGGTTTTCCCACTTCCAGTGGGAGCTCCCAACAGAACATTATTATCCGTGTGATAGAGAATGTGAAAAGCCTACCAAAAAAGATAGCCAACCTTACAGAATGTGATCATATATACTGAATATAGAAACCTAACTAGAGGCACTGATTGAAAGAGTTGCACAAACCTGGGTTTGAATAGGATTAAAATGAGAAAACTTGTATAAGGATTCGTAAGTAGGGTTACGAAGCGAAGTCACAGGTAGAGGCTTCAGATCTAAGAGCTCAGTGTGCATTGTGCGAGCCTGAAAAAGAGCATAAGATTCATCAAGATAAAATCTCACAGCAAACAAGCAGTTGCTCTCAAGTATATATAAAATGGTTATAGTCTGAGAAATAACACAATTGGCATGCAGTTACCTCTGGAAGAGCTAAATTGTGGAAAGATATGACATAGAACGCCTCTGCATGCAGCCAAGAATCAGATACAGCACGAATGTAGTACTGTGGTGGGTGTGGTTCAAATATCGGAACAGTAAAGGAGAGCTTCTGTGGTTCACCCCTAGCCATTTTCTTTGTTAGTGTAAAAAGCTCTGAATGATAAATGTGATCATTCTCAGAATCCTGTGGAAAATAAAACCATCATCCCATTCAAATACATTAGAAAACCCAGAATACAATTTCCTGCGCAAAAGTGATGGAATCAACGCAGACAGAGAGATCGGGTCATGACCTCGACAAGGATCCACCAACGTTGTGCTTGACCATGAAAACGTTCTTTCCATGTGAAATTAGGCGTAATGAGCAAAGCCACCTGATTCATTGCAATAAATAAGATATATATCAAAGAAAAGGGAAGGGAAGAAAAGAGAAGGAAAATAAAAAAGGGAGAAAAAAGCTCCTAAACACAACAAATGGAAGTTGCAAAGCTGAATACCTTCAAGACAGTTCTGGTTATCGGACTGACAGTAGCTGATAACTGTAGTGATGGAAAGTAACCTAGATACTGTTTGACCAACTGCCAGAGACCAGAGAAAAAGGATCAGACTATGTATAAAAGTATGTAAATTAAGCATAAGAACTGCACATTCATCAGATTTACCCTTCCTCCAGGCCCATAACGAATCAGTGCTCCAATGTCTTTTTCTTCCATGTCCACTAAACGATCCAAGTCAGCATTTTTCTCTTCAAGCTTCCACAGAATCTACCAAACAAGGACAACTGATTACCTTCCAACAAATCAGAGTCAAACAGAAAAATTTGAATGCGGAATGCCAACCTCAGATGAAAGGTCTTTGTCAAATTGTCTTAGGGGATGTTGATGGGGCCAAACTTGACGATCCACTGCCTTGCAATATTCCAACATGAACAAAGACATCTCACTCCATCCTCTACGTAAACAAATTTCAAAAAGAGCCCGCATTATACGAGCCAAACTTGCACTTATGTATGCAGCATCAGAAACTAATGAGAATGTGTCGATTGAGCCTCGAGATATGTATATCTGCATGGAGACCAAAATATGAGTTGTTATCAGCTTATGTAATTGTCATAAGAAATACAAAGAATGACCAATACAATCTAAACGACCTGTATAAGAATAGATATTTTCCCATGTTTATTTGAAGGACCGCCTTTGACTTCTAATGGGCAGCATGTCCGTGCCAACTCTTCAAGCTCATTCTGCTCTTCTTCTCGAACAACAATATTCTCGAATTCAGAAGAACGGGCTACCATGTCGATGATCTACAGTTAATAAAGGCCACTATGAGTTTTTTTCCTTTTTCCTCATAAATATTATCAATGCAATATGAGTTTTTCGTGTCTTGAATCTAAAAGTATACACAAATGCGGCTTAATATACATAAATGGTGG
Organism: Punica granatum; assembly: GCF_007655135.1. Classification (NCBI taxonomy): domain Eukaryota; kingdom Viridiplantae; phylum Streptophyta; class Magnoliopsida; order Myrtales; family Lythraceae; genus Punica; species Punica granatum. The sequence continues at coordinate 2,076,279 of NC_045133.1, forward strand.
GGAAGTGAAGAAGAGAATAGGTGTAGAGTGGATTTTAATGGGTTGCACCTATATAAGCATAAAAAAGGGGAGAAGAAAGGCACTCCTATACTTCCCAAGTTACTCATCAAGATAAACATTACCCCTATATACTGAAGTAATCACTAACCTCAGCTTCATTCATGTGGCGACGTAACATTTCATTGTAAGTTTCCACACTTGAATACTGAATATAAAAGTGGCTTGAAATACGACCAAGCTCTGTGCAGTAAAAATTGCCACTTTTCTCGTCAAAGCGCATCATTTTCGCTTTGTCAAGCGCCCGAGCAGCCTCAGTCACAAGAGCTCTTTGTTTTAAAGTTAAAGAAGGATCTGCAACAACCTGCCAGAAAACAGCAACAAACTTTGAAGCATCCCAGCACCTCCAGTATTTAGGAAAAATTAGATTAGATAAAGGTCCTTAAGAAAGGCAGTATACAAGACAACAATAAACACCACGAAACAAGTCACTGAACCTAATGTTCTAGATTCTCGAGCAAAGCATGTCTACTATTTCTAGTAAGACACAACAGAAATGAGTTAGCAATTAGGTTTACAGTAGCTATACAGGAACTGAATACTTGCTTTATCACAAATTGTAAAGTGATAAAAGAGTACCTCATCCCATCCAATGCCATATGCCAAAGGATTCAATCTCATCCTTACTGCAAGATATGTATAACGAAGCCATGCACAAGCTTCTTTCACATTGGTAACAGTACCTAATACCACCTCCGCATTTAGATTATCCTTCAATGAGCTAATGAACTGCAGCATGAGATATATATACATATCATAAGAACAGCTTTTTATATCATCACAAATCATATGCTATTATCATATCAACCACTTGCAAGTCCAAGAAGCTCTTAGCAATATTAAGTTCTCTCTAGCAAGTACCTGACTTTCAATGGGAAGTTGACTTGTCAATAGTCTCAGGTAATATGACAGTTTGTCATGAGATGTAATTATAATCCCTTCCCCACTCTTATCAAACTGAGGCCTCCCAGCACGTCCAAATATCTAAAGAGATGATGGATCAGAAGAATCAAAATAAGGGCAAAATCACCTTATTGAATCTAGTAGTCAAGAGTTTTTTAACTTCCACAATATTGCCAGCGGTTTGAAGAATTTACTTGCATTACGTCCAGCATGCCCAAGTCCTTCCATCCCCCAGCCTTAGGGTCATACAACTGGGTACCCTGGAGACAAACACAAGTCATGGAATTTCAAAATAGAAAGTAGAGCCCAGAGGCCATGACTCATATTTGGTAATCTAAATTTAGGGAACTAAGAAATCGGGTACATAGCTTAAACCGTGAACAAAAGGGAATTGCCAACTGCTTCACAAGCATCATACTGAGATAATTACAGAACAATAATCTAACCTAGACATGGAAGAGCTTCCATTCTTTCCTAAGGCTCATATGGACTTGCAGAAGAACTGCAATTTATATTTTTCAAGAAAGGGAAAAGAAAAGCAGAATCAAGAATATCAACTATCAAAGGAGTAGAAGTTGTCAGGAAAAGATACTTTCTATCATTCCACGTTAGAATTGATGCTAATGTTCAAACTTTAACTTCTTTTGGCACAGAGAGAGAGATTTTGAGCCATTTTAATCATAACAGCAACTTGAAGGTCTAGATGACCTTTTGAACTATTTGAAAGTCAAACACAAGTCTGCAATCACACATAGATGAGATTGGTAAATGTTTCAGTTTGCAGGAAAAGCAGCAATCTAGAATTTAATCGTATTATGCCTAAAACCAATTGCTAAGGAGAAAGATCAGCCACAAAAATAAACAAAATTTTGTGTTAGATTTAATTTGCATAATCATTGATAGAAGCATTAGGAGCATTGAATTGGGAAAAAGGAAAGATAAGAAACATCTTGGATGACTTCAGGATAACTGAATCTACGAAAGTGATCTGACAGACCTTTATTACAACAGTATGAGCAGGAAGATTCACACCCCATGCCAAGGTGGCTGTACATACAAGCACCTGAAACAGAATGCAGTTACATTTTAATATACTAATGCGAATTGATTATAATGTGAAAACACTAGGATGACATCAAAGCAGGATAACTCCACCTTCAATAGTCCATCTGAGAAAAGACGCTCAGTTAGACCTCTATCAGCTCGTAGCATCCCAGCATGATGGATGCCAACCCCAAATTCAAAAAGTTTAACAAGATCTTTGTTTCTAGACTTGTGAACTTCTTTCTGAACAGCATAAAAATGGAAACTGTTCAAAAATCTGAGCAACATAAAGAGAAGTAATTATTAATTGGCAATAGTTACCTTGATTAAGGAAAACTGGGGATGTGCATCATTCTTAAAGAGATCTAGCTCGTCATTTATTCTGGCAACTTCAACCTGGTCAACAAGATAATAGATACGGCAAAGATAAGAGTGGTTGTATCCTCTCAGTGAGCATCAAATTTTACGCACTGCTAAGGGCTTCAGGTAATGAAGATAACCAATTGCAGATAAATAAATCTAGGAAACGCCTTTATTTCCCCTTCAAGAGATCAAGAATATCTATGCACTTGGACTATATATGGCACGTGGACAAGGATAAATAGGCAAAAGATAAGACGCAATGCCCATTAATACTTGTTCATCCTTTCGTTTTCAGCTCTAGGGTAAGTTTCTTTGTTGTTTTTTTAGTCAGACCGAGGACTACTCATCTTCCATTCAATTAATTATATTATAAACTAATTTTCTAATAATCTGGTTTCTTAGTGATTTAAATTTGTTATTAATCTACACTGTATCAGGCTTCCATTAATTCCTTATGCTGCTAGCTTCATATAGGCACAAAACTTGGCACTAGATAATGGGTTAAAATTCAAGAAAATCTCATTTACTTAATTTAAAGATTTTACATGCTGAGCTATAATCACTCTTTTAACCTGCTTCAGCAGAGTGTCTAATCACTAACTATAAAATTAGACTTTGATCTACCAACACAGACTTTCAAATGGGTTGGCATTGCTCTTAATAAGTAAACGTTAATGCACAACTTCCATTTGAATAAAAACTCCAGGTCAATTGAGCAAGCATAAAGGGCATACCAACTTCTCAGCCGTTTTTGCAGTGTCCTTCCGTGAATGAACAAAGATCATAGCCTGATGGCCTTGCTTTATTGCATCAGCCACCTAGTCCAGATTAAATAAGTTCATTCACATTCCATAGTCATACATTTCTATTAAACAAACATAATTGCAACAAGAACCTTTTTGTAGCATATTTCATTCAACAATTCCATTCGAGCTAAGAAGTTGTGCTCACTGATCCCAATGTACTGTTGAGCTAGAGGCACGGGACGGTAGCTAGAATCAAAAAAGAATAATCCTTTCTGTGGATTGACTTTCAAAAATTCCGCAACCTTAATAATCAAAAGGAGATAATTAATGTCATAAGGATTCAGTTATTACAATATCAATATAAAAGGACTTCAAGATGTAATTGTGGGTTACAAAACCTCCAGATAATTAGGTAAAGTTGCTGAAAGGCCCACAATACGTATCATCGACTGTGTCGACTCCACCTGACAAAACAACCAAATTAATAAATCACGTTCGAAACATATCACATGGTTAAGCCATCACGGTTCCCAAACCTTTCTCTATTGGAGAATACCACCACCAGACAAACTAAAAATACTCATTTAATGGAAAATGCAAATCACGCAGATAATTTCTAAAACATTACATTCTTAGAGCATTATCCAACTTATGAGCTTCTCGCTTGAAATCAATTTACACATCTTTTGTCTTGGTAACTAGATTAACCTATATTAATACAAACATCATGCAGCATGCTTATTACAATCTAAACAATATCTGCATAAGGATGAGGAGGGGGTGCATGTGAGGAAGAAAACATTTGAGTTTAGCTTCCTCCTTGACCTGCCAAAGCTAATGGGCACTAGTAGCTGCTTTGTATAGGTACATAAGGCCCCATACACTCCCATGCAATGCATAAGATAGATTGATGCTACTCATGAATTTCCGCTAAAAGAGAATATATAGAAACCAATCTTCCTCAAAAATGTAAATGGCATGGTCACTGAGTGGTGACTAATTTTACTTCAATGTCATTGAAAGTTGATGGTAGAAAAGAACAATAGAAAGAATGATTTCAAACTAATCAGAGTACAGTTTTCTAGAAAAATCTGGGTCTTAGTAGTAACAGGAAAGATCCCTGATGAGCGTCATCAAGACTATGCAACATAATTGGCAAATTAACGAAACAAATCCAGGCTGACTCCTGCCACCTTAATCTTGGTAAGGAAATCACACAGTTCCTATGTAAGAAGCAATTACTAATCAACTGACAAATCAATCACTATGTAATAATATGAATCTTGCCTGACGGAGGGTCCGAGCAACCAGCGCCTCAATCACAGCACCTCTATCATCATTTAAGAGATGCACTTCATCAATAATCAAGAGCTTCACCAACATTGAGAGTGACATATCACTGCTCTTGCGGGTGATAACATCCCATTTCTCTGGGGTTGTCACGATCATCTAATAGAGACATATAACTCAAGTCAAAAGATAAGGCTGCTCATACATATCTTAAGAGTCACAACCGGAGAGAATAAAACCTGAGTTTCATCGAGTTCATATTTTGTTAGCTGCATGTCCCCAGTGAGTTCCCTAACTGCCACATTCAGCGGTGATAAACGGTGGCTAAACGTAGATGTCACCTCAGCAGCCAAAGCCTGTATATGACATAGTAATCAACTACTTATTAAAAAAATGCAGTAATCAACTAGTAATTATTTGAACTACAAGACATCATTCTTTTCTTCTTTTTGGTCCAAAAGCATGAAGTTGCTGGTATAATTGTAGAAATGACTATAAGAGTTGTAATGCAAAGACAGGTCATACCTTCATTGGAGCAACATAAACAATCTTGAACTTGTCTTTGTGCAAGTAACCCTCCTTAAAGTGCTGCCCAAGCTGCAAGAAATCATCACATCGACCACTTTACATTTAAAAGTACAGCCTAGTATATCATACATTTTGCCCAAATGAAGACCAGCTAAAACGAAAGATAACTTTTTGATGGAAACATTATAAGGAAACATTTAATGTAAAGAATGATGAACCTGGGACATGCCACAGCAACCTAAGCTAGACATGATTCAGAAAGAACCGCAATAACACTAGCTGGGAACACTAATTTTAACATCACCACAAAAAGGTAATAATAACAAGGCATGGCAGTTCAAACCATATAAAAGTAGCATTACACAGCTTCTATCATTGTGCAAGAGTTCCACATTCATCGAAATTGATAATGTTAGCTGAAAATTCACTGAGATTGTACAAAGTACCCTCATATATATGCACACAAAAAAAAAAGAAGGAAATGACCGATACAGGAAAAATCTTGTTAAATAGTCTTAGCGTATTCAATTCAGTACCATATGTACCCTTTACTGTGTCAAAAGTTTTCCAGTCATTAACCAATTTCTCAATAAAAATATACTTTCAGTGATATACCTCATGCAAAATAGAGATCATGGCTATATTTGTTTTGCCAGCTCCAGTTGGAGCACAGACCTGCAAGAATCACAAATAAGAAATGTTTCCCCAGTATAATGACAGATTACTTGTTACTCAGGTATACCATTAACTAAATATCTTACCAAAATGTTTTCATTTGTGTAATAAACAGTCTGAAATATCCTGCTCTGTATACGATTCAGGGTCTTGTAGCCACGAAAAGCAGCTTGAGCAAAATCATCAAGCTCCTTAATTTCAATCTGATGATAAAAAAAGGGAAGAATTGCAATATAAGAATCAAGATAAATGGGGATGGAGGGAGGAGGGTAGGGGGGAGTTTTGGGTTAGAGAGCGCAATTCATGGCTGCTCAAATTTCATACTGAAAATCTAATATGACACCGTAATAGACATCACTTGCTTCAATTAATAGGAAAACTACTCCACGAACATGCCTATTCTCCTTTGTGATTGGCAAAAAGAAGCCAAAAATTTGCCCTGAACTCAAACCTACATATCTGAACGATAAATTAACTCTGTGATGAATCTCGCATATCACATCCTTAGCACACAATTACCCAGGGATTGCAAAGTCTTCTAATTCATAAGTTCTTGCACTTTATAGTGAAGTAGGCTCAAGCACCAACATTGACACTGTCTGTGACACGAAATAAGATCAGCCTTGAAAAAAAATGTTTTGTAATCAGTAAAACAGCATACCAGTTTCTCGCCAGGTTTCATTTCTGCTGTTGGCGTAGGCGGAATAATGACTTCGTCATATCCCTTGTAATGCTTCCTCATAGTTCCTTGAGGAAGGTCCCGAACAGGCAACAAGTGTTCGCCAGTCCCTACCAAGACATCAAAAGGACGCTTCTTCTCACTCGCCTCAAGTAAGGAAGAAAAACTTGCAGCAGAAAAATTGCTCTCAGCAGCATATTCTGCTCCATGTCTATGGCGTTTTTCCTCCTTCCGCCGCAATTTGTCAATTTGTTTCTCAGATTCTGTTTGAACCGTAACCTTCACACAAAAGGCTGCACTAACTGATACACCTTACAAAAGGCAGCTTACAGAATTGTACAAGAATCAAGTGATCGGTACCTGAGTTCCATAACTAGGCATGCGCGATTGAGCACTTGAAGTTGTTTTATCAGATTTTAAAGCCAGCATGCCACGATGTACTGCATCAACTAGCTCCTCGCGATGCTAAAAGAATAAGTGTTGCTTTAGTCTTCTGAGAAACAGTTAGACTAGGTCCATGAGCAAAATTTCAAGGCTAAGTCTGCGTGACCATTCGAGATACTGCTAAGCCATGCCTAGTTCATTCAAGTGCTACGCATAGGAGAGCATCATTATACAATTTTATCAAAAGAGTTTGTTTATTAGATAGAACTACTGATACCTTCTTATCTTTTCGATGTAACAAGAATACATATGCCATGAGTAATTAAGAGAGTCCTTACAAGAAATAGCTAATGAGCAAAAGTTCAAGGCAAAGTTTGCACGACCTATCAAGAAACTACTACGGTAAGCATTGCTTTAGGCATCATCTCATATAAATGTTTGGGACCTGATCCTTTGCAAGATTCTTTGTTATCTAGTGATACCATTTCAAGCAATAAGACAACATTCACTTTGCCATTATTATGTTGCATACGGACCCTTCTCTATTTCTGATAAAAACAAAAGGCCTTTATTTGTTAATGTTAGAATCTGAGATACTTTGCCAATTTGATAAATTGGACTGATGTCTCCATAACATGTTTATGGAAGGCATTATTAACAGAGTTCTCCCAATTTATCCAGAAGTTTGGAACTATAACGAACTCATATCAGGTAATTCCTTTGATTTACTTATGACTATTTTCTAAGATTTTATCTGATAAACAAATGCCTTGACTGCATAGTGTTGTGAGATTAAATTAACCCATGTTATCAACATGAGAAGAAACCACCATGAGCATCATCTCACTGCATCTTCTCACACTAACATAAAAGGAGCTGCATTGCAGGGATTGAGCTGACAAGACTATAAATTTGTACTATCATCAGCAAATTGCATTTACAAGCAGAAGTATCCACCATATTGCCAATTGGATTGAAGTTCCAAAGAGCATGCAAAGAAATTTGAGAAATTGCCAAAATATTTACCATTATGATATCTTGCACTGTTTCAAACGCTGAATCCCCAACAAGGTCCAGTAAATCAGCAGCTATCTTCAGAGAACAAAAGAACAAAAGTGAAAAGAAGTGACTAAGAACCTGGATGGGTTGTACAATCTCGAAAGCTACTCCAATAAAATCAAAAAACAAATTATAAAAATGCAGCACCTCCTCTCCAGGTTTGTCTGAATCAAGCACTCGGCATATAGTCATCGCCAATTCATCTCCAGAGAGGGCTGAAGAACTATCCCTCGCTAACACATCACATAAATCTCTCAACCAACTTAGATCGTAGCTTCTGCCATCAGCCAATTGATTATATTTAGAGTCCCCATCTTCATACCATCCGTGATGAAACGAAGCCAAAGACTGGGAGGCAGAGGCTTCTATGCCAAGCAGATCGACATCCTCCAAAGCCACATCAATCAGAAAGCGAGATGGAGCATGAAAAGCGAGATCGGCACCAAATTCCACATCACTACTATATCCATTCACTTGCTCCTTAGAGTTTATTGCAATCCCATGGTCTCCAGGCTGCAATACAGAGAGCCTCTGAGCATGAGAAGCGACTTTCTGCACATGTGCCACTGAAACTGCATGGCCGACAATTTTCTCAAGCTCCACCCTGCAACAGTATTACACGATCAGAGCAGTGCACATGCAAATCAACATAAGCATCTAAAATGGTTTAGAAGCTCTGAGATAAACTGACTACAGGATCATCTAACCAATTAACTACAAAATCCTAAAAGGCATTATCACAGAAAGCACTTCAAGTTTCTACCCTGCCAAAATTTGATATGTAATCCTGCTACGACTACACAAAACAACTGAGCTTCCACATGCCAAAAGCTAATATAGCGAGAAAGGATAGACACATCAAAATGAAGGACCAACTCAATTCAGGCTGCACATTCTCTCAAAATTAACAAAGGGTGAGTTGCGCATTAAAGAAGGAGATGACAACATGAAAAGAGAAGAAATGGCCATACTTCTTTAACGCAATATATTTATTCTCATCCTCTTCTTCTTCTGCTGGCTTAGCAAAAAGCCAGTACACTGCCAAGCCCACCTCATGGAACTCTTCTGAAGCTACTTCTCTGTCAATTAGCTCCACTACAATGCCAATAAACTGCTTGTATGCCTGCCTTACTTCCAGGGAAGCTGCAATCAATAGCACATCCAAAATGATGACAAAAGAACTCATGTAATATTTTTGTAAATACATGATAATAAGTCATTCGTATACCTTCTTCCCATCGATGAACAATCTTACAGGCAAGCTCCGACTCATCAAGAGAATTCGCGGAACTGAAAACAGATGTTCTAAATCGTAAGATTCACAAAATGAAGAGATACTGCAGAGTCACGTGAGGGTGACGAGTCCTTCTGACAAGAATATAACAAGAAGATGACCATACACTGTGAAGCAATCTAGCTTCCTACTTATACATCCATAGCTAGGAAACCACTGTCCGGAAAACTAATGCTTCGAATCAACAAGTACTATCTCGAGAAGAAAACTGTCTATATATCACCACCAATCCAACTACTTAGCGAAGAAGAATCTATCTCGACTAGAGGTTAAATGACTTCATTCACCTATGAGGCTTCAACACAGTTAAGCACCGCTGAACAGAAAACGATCGTTTCGCTATCGCAAAGAGAGAATTCTCTAGAGACAACGAGTATTCAATTCAACTCCGATGCTCCAGCTATATATGATCATCCATGACGCAAACAAAACACAGAGAATCATCACAGTTCATGAAGAACCCAGATTCAGACGTCGTCACCGCCTTCTATGGAGCAGAGAGAGTAGGAGGAGTGGGGGAGGAGGAGGATGACTTACTTGCGAGGCTTACTCCGGCTCTGCAGGACAGCTTTACGATGGAGATAGGCCTGATCGACATCAAAGGGGTCTCTGAGAGCACTCGTCAGCCGAGGGAGCTGAAACAACATCCTCGTTCGTCCTTCAGATATTTCCGGCGGGGGAACTTTGTCGAATCGCCGTCGCCGGAGAGGGGAAGAGGGACGGACGTGGACTCGGAACTACTGCAGAGGGCTGTACAAGAAACGCCAACTCGCTAGAAATGAAGCAGGGGTAGCGAGCTGGCCGGCTACTGGTAAGCGGGCCGGGCTTCATGTATTACGTTGAAAGAGTGGGCTAATCATGGGTCGCTTGGGCGGCAAGTTACCCTGACGGCTCATTCCGGGTTGCTTGCGGAGCAAGTAACTTCCTTGAATCAAACTCATTCGCCCAATTATTATTAGTGTGTTTGGTTTTAGAATTTAATTTTGATTTTAATTGAGTTATAATAGTTATATTGTTGAATTATGATAAAAGGTGTGAAAAAGTAATGAATAATTCGGAAAATTTAATATTAAAAATTGAATTGAGTGATTGGAAAAATTAAAGAAAATAGAAAAAGTAATAATTATGTCGTTGATTTTTGTTGTGTAGTGAGTAGAGTTAAAGTTATAGTTAAAATTTTATGTTGCGTTTGGTTTCAAACTATGATTTTAAAAAAAAAATTAATTTTGAAAAATAGTGGTATAAATGGGGCTCACCATTTAACTTTGTATGAGTTATTTTCTTTTGTTGTGGAAAAATAGTGGTATAAATGGGGCCCATCCATTTGACTTTGTATAAGTTATTTTGTTTTGTCGTTGGTAGAATTAAGTTAAAGTATGATTTTAAAATCCAACTATGAAACCAAACAAACCATTAAAAACTGATCCTAAAGCCAAACGGGCTATACATTTTTAATAACATCATTTTCGAAACAAATATAATTATTTTTCAAAACTATTATATGACAGAAATGTTGATGCACTATAATAGAAAATCAAGGTGGACATTCAAATCCAATTCATCGTTTCAAGTAGAGGATGGGCAGGACGGGTAATCTATGAAAATTCCACGATGATTACAGATAACCGATTTATCTAGGAAAAATGCATTACAATAATATATATATATATATATATATATATGGGGAATGATTTATTTTCTAGTCCTTTGGCATGCCGTGATTAAAATGATTTACTGAAGTTTTCGGTAGATTTTGGAAGAGAATTTACTTGAGATCGTACTCACTTTCGTCGCCACCCATTTTATGGCCACCACCATGATTGACAACTATTGCTAAATGACCAATTCATCGTCAGTGTCACCAGAGGCCTAAAAGAAGTGAACTTCGGGAGGAAAGGCTGTGCCCCATGCCCGACCACCATCACCCTAGTCTAGGTTGCTAAGGATCCTCGCAGTTCGTAGCACCTTTTGCCAAGCATTTTCACATTTCTAATATGTCCGCGATGTCATGGCAGTGTCTTTCCTCTTGGATGCAAATCTATATCAGTTTGGGAACATATTTACAACTATTTTTCGCGGTTGATCGGAAATGAATTTCTTTGAATTTACATGTAAGAACCAATGACAAGTAAAGAGGAATGAGGTCTTAGCATAATGGTTTAAATTACTGATTTGAGATCAAGAGATCCTAAATTGAATCCTCAGTGGTGAGGCTTACGTCTCTATTTATTTTACTTTATTTTTTATTCTTTTATTACGCTTATAGACCTCCCTCGTGACAAAAAAAAAAACCAACGAAAAGTAAAAATAATGAATCTGTGTGCTGTTTTAATTTCTTTTGAATCAGAAAGCCCAAAATAAACGGTATAGTAAGAAAACAGTCTCGCAGCCCATTAGAAAACCTATTAGATCATGGAAGCCCATCAAGCCTTAATAGTTAACAGGCCAGCCCATTGAGAAAAACCTGGACTCGCAGCACGACATGCACTATCAATGAATTTGAAATGCCACAATTAGAATAGTTTTATCCCTTAATGAACCTACTAGATTTGAACTTAAATTAATCGGAGTTCGTTAGATTTATGAATTGGGAAAATGATGCTATCATTAAAATAACTAAATAATAATCAAATGTCACTCAAGCTTCCTAATAAAATGTTAAAAGTCATTAGGGTTAATAACAAAAAAAACAAACATTTCACATTTTAACAATTATAGTACAAATTTTTTTTCTTAACCTAAAAATGAACAAACTTTCGATTTAATAACAATTATAGCATGACGTCAATTTTTTCGTTAATTTTGACGGAACCGAGACCACAGAAGGCGTCAGACCCCAACCTGGGAGGGGGGAGGAGACTGTGGCCTAAATCAAGGCCCCCACCTCCCGTAATTGGGAGAACACTCAAATTGGAGATTATCCCGATTCCGCCGAGTGGAGCCGCGACCCTGGCTATCACCCTCTCAATTCGATTCGATCCAAATTAATTAAAAATTTGACGTCATGTTAGAATTGTTATCAAATCGAAAGTTTGTGCGGTTAAGGAAAAAAGTTGGTGTTATAATTGTTAAAAGATAAAAAAAAAATTTGTTTTTTTTGTTATTAACTCAAGTCATTATAAACTTTCTTGTAATTTAATTTTTTCTTAATTATCAGATTAAATTTTACATAGCTCCCTTAATTTAATACCTCTTCCAACTAGTCCACCTACTAAAAATCCATTTAATCCTTCAAACAAAAAATTTAAAAAAAATCAATGCGTTTAATCCGATACAGCGCAGCACGTCATGTACTCCAGCATTTGTCATTTCGAATCGCAGGACATGAATTGGCTCTGGTAGGCCCCCTTTTTTCTTGTCACTTTCCTCGAAGAAATTGAAAAAAGCGTGAAAGGGAGAAAGAAAGTGGTAAGATAGTACGGTCACAGCATCGCAATAGGAAGAATGAAACGAACGGATTAAAAAAAAAAAAATTAAGAACGGTATTAGATCGATTAATACTTCCCCGAAATGGCGATAAATTAATACGTTACAAGGTAAATTATATACCATTCACTTCTGAAGTACTCATGAAGCTCACCTGTATTCGAGCAATGAAGTGGAAAGCACAATGTTTACTTGAGAAAAATCAGAGATTGATTACTATTATTTATCAGTTCAAACATTTGAATGAACGTGAAGTCAACCGCTTTGAATGTATTCGGTTTTGTATGCCACATCTCACCAAGGTGAGGGAACAGAACCAGCAAGATCTTTCCAACAATGATTTCTCCTTGCATATGATAGCGTTACAATTTGAAGACGATTCTTTATCTGGGGAGGAAATCGACTACAACGGATCGGATATAGTGCATTCCACGTGTATTTTGTTTCCGGAATGGAGTTATACCAGGTAGTACGAGAATCGGGAGCATCGAGTACAATTTCTCTCCTCACCGGGGACTCCTCCTTCTTCTCTAAGGGGGTGTGGTATTATAAAGTTAGTAGTATTACTACTAGCATAGTGGCAAGCCAGCCGCTCCAAACCTCCAACAAAGCAACGCCCTTTTTCTTTTTTTTTTGCATGCGATATTAATTTATAAGTTTAATAGACTTTAATTAATTTAGTCCGAATTGAATCAATTCGCTAACTGTGAATTTTCTAATTAATAATATTCGAACATGAAATTTTATTTAAAGGATTAAACAGTAATACCTTTACCACTTCTGTGTTTTCATTTTCACTTCCACCTTTTGTCCATTTATTATCATCTCTCTCTGCGTATTTGCTCAGAGCAGAAACGTTATCGCCTCTCTCTCTCTCTCTCTCTCTCTCTCTCAGCTCAACACACAAACACAAACGCCGTTGCCATTTCCTTGGACTCAGTCGCTCTTTGTGTCTCTGTTTCTGCCTGCCCTCTGTTGTTGGGTCTTCAGCAATGGCTTTCTTGGCGGTTGCGGTGCTCATCTTGGCCATCTCCGGCCACTCCAGTGAGTCTCTCTCAAGCTGACAAAGCTCAGATTTCAACCGTCCCTTCCTTTTCCTCTTCTTCCTTCTTCAGCTTAGAAAAAAAAAAAAAGATCCTTCCTTTCATCTCCTTCACCGTGCTCTTTGTTTCAAAAGATCTCCGGAACCTGTGATTTTTCAAACCCCTACACGGTTCTCTCTCTCTCTCTTTTTTTTCCGGGTGAGATCTCAAAGCGTCCATCCTTGCGTGTACTTCTAATGGGTTTTCCGACACTTGCAGTGGCTGCAAGTTTTTGCCTTTTCGATTCAAGACATGTTGGTTGGTTTCAATCACAACCGTCCATTCTGAACCACACCGATATTGTAGCCGTTGATTTTTTTTTAAAATTATTATTATTTTCTTTTCTTTGGGTGCTTATTCTACTTTCTATTTTTCTAGTTAATTTTTCGTCCTTCCAAAAGACATTAGGAGTATCTCACCAACTCGAAATCGAACCGATGAGTGGTTGGTCCCTCAGAAAAAAATTTTAAATAGACAAAAAAAGGAAAAAGAAAAAAAAAATGTGATTTCTTGGTTTCTTCCTGTCACGGCAAATCTAACGATGCGTTTTTGCAGGTGCGGCATCATGGTGTGTGTGCAAGTTCGGGCTGAGCGACACGGTCCTGCAGAAGGCGCTGGACTGGGCGTGCGGGAACGGCGCCGACTGCAACCCGATCAGGCAGAACGGTGTTTGCTACCAGCCCGACTCCGTGAGGACCCACTGCTCCTACGCCGTCAACAGCTACTTCCAGAAAAAGGGCCAAACCACCGGCGCCTGCGACTTCGGCGGAGCTGCTGCGGTATCTACGACCGATCCCAGTAAGTTCTCCTGCTTTCGAGAAGTTCGAGAAAATGTAACGTGTGTAAGCCGAATCACACTTGTTATTCAATAAGAAATCACCAAAGATTAAATCATATGTAGAGGTACGTATAGCGCATTTGTCTAGACAATGGATATTAACGTCGTCTACGATATTTTTACGTCGGATTCTATAAATGCTGCTTATATACTAAATTATGGCCCTAATATTGAAGTGCTTTCCGATCGTCAAACTTCACTCTGGATGGATGAACTTAACACGCTATTTTCACTCGATAACATTAGATGATAAGAAAGTAAAAACTCGAACTGCTCTTCACGATGACCGCAGATTGAATCGTAGACGTCGTCTAGACAAGACAACAGAAAATGTTGTCCACAATAAATTTCTTTAGTCTACCACAATGTATGAAGGATGACGGATCGATGTTATGTTATCTTCTTGGTTATTTGCGCAGGTGCTAATGGCTGTTCCTACCCTTCTTCTGCTACTTCCAGGTATTGTCCCTCTCCTCCTCCACCTTTATTTTCTTAGGAAAAGACCCCATAATTTTTTATTCTTCCACTTTTAGTCCTCCACTCAGTGGGAGCGTCAGGTCTGACACCTTTTCAGGTTACTGATTGGTACCCATTAACTTTTATCTTTACCAGATGAATCCAAACATGATCGTACTGTAGCATACAGACGTCCTTCATCTGTCAACTATTAATTTCAACTTATTGCTTTTGAGTCCTTATCTAATTTCCAAATTTGATATCACATTAAGTGCTTAGTGAATGATTAATCGATCAAAAGCTATCAGTACTTTAACGCTCCTATTATTTTTTGTTTTCCAGTGAATCATACTCCTATTATTTTAATATATGGGTATTTTTTCCCTTTTTTATACTGACCTTTTTCAACGGCTAAAAATAAATTATAACTATATTAAAATCATTCATTCTTGTTCAGTAACTATATTTTAAGGGCTTCACTTTTCTACTAGAGCTCCTAAAAGTGCCTCCTTTTTTGCATTCCAATCCAAGTAGAACAAATGTCGGGATTCTGATGGTCGACGGCAGGTCAGTAGTTAAATAAATAACTGAGTGGCACGTTATTTATGAAAAATGCAATGATTCAAGAGCGACTTATTATTTGATACATAAATTTACTATATCTTAAAACAATTGATAATTTCGGGCTCTGCCCCTAATCTACCTAAAAAAAAACAATTGATAATCTTCCTACTAAATAATGTGCATTGCATTACACCCACTTTTTCTGTGGAGTAGTTTGTAGACATTTTTACTTTTGATTTTAGGAATCACTCTTCTTCCTTTATAGGATACTTAGTGAGGGTATCTCTCTTTCGACCTTTAATTCAAATGGGTATCTTTAATTTTATCTTTCTCGAAAGAATTCCATAGTCCGCATCGATTGTTTCCCTTTGAGATGGCCCAAATCATGGTGATGTGAGGACTTTAACTTTCTTTCTTACCTTTTTCCCTTTTCATTTCATACCCTTTTTCTTTTGATGCCGATCTGAATCAGCCCTTCTTGTCATTTGATGCATCATGATTTTTTGACTCATAGCTCACGCTTTGCCCCTACTCAATTAACTTTTTCCTATTTCACGATCTTTTTATTACGGGGATTTTTAGGTAAAATAGTAAAATTAAGTTAAAGATATTATTGTTACAAATAAGTGCATATATTATTTATCTTCCTTGATCCAGATTATCAAATTTGAGTATTTAAATGGTCAAGGTGTTCTCTTCTTTTGGCAACATTAGAGGTTGATCACATCTGATAACGATTGAACTCTGTCGGGCCCTAATGTTACGATCACAGCTATATAATCAAATATTATTGCCGCATATAGCGATTTACACAGTTTTAATTTTTTTTTTCCTCGAATGTACGGAGTTTTGATTTGGTAAATACGAATCATGATTTTTCGTAATTTCTAAATTTGTATGGTTATGTATTGCAAAATTATTATATCAGAAAAAAAGTGGAAAAAATCGACTCAGTCTCTCTCTCTGTCTTTTTTCCCCTTAATTTCAATTATTGGTGTTCCTTTAGGGTGGGGCTTTCGGCGAGCCAATTTGTTTGGAGAATCGGGGGGCAGTGGGCCGGACTTTTTGACCATTTGCGTGCCTTTCGTTCATAGAAAGCCGTGCCCGCATACTATCTCATGCCCCGATTTTTTAACCCCCCATTTTTATTTTTATTTTTATTTTTACTTTTTAACTCCTTACTGCTTTTCTGATTGATTGCTTCTCTTTTGGGAGGGCTCTACTTTGCGGGCTCCATGCACGAGATGGTGTATTTTGTGGGCCCCGCCCTCTCGATTTTTGACATTTTTCACGAAAATTTTCCTGAAAATTACGAGAAAATAACAATTATCCTGAGAGAATAATATTACAGAGTTATCTCTTATATCATGTGCACCTGAGCTTCGATTATCCTAATTTTTCGATCTCGAGCATCGGCTCGCGACATACCTCTATAGGAGCATGGTTCGTCATCTATGATATATTAGCTCGGTTTGGCAACATAATTAGAACAATTGGAAGAGCGATGAGTCTTGAGATTAGGCATGTGACAGTTGGAGACGTGATAGTTTAAGGTTGTTAAAGAGTCGTTACAATGTCATGCAATGGACTGATGCATAACACGGGCTAAAGTATGTGACGTTAATTATTATATCGTACACTGTACGATTCTTTCCTATTATAATTTGGATTCCACATGTTGACAATTAATCTGTCGTTAGCATTTTGTGTATGGTCACTAACGAGTTACGAGTCGATCTCTCTGATTTTATGTTCTGTGCAGCACCGGCACCGGTACCCCGACGACTCCTGCCACCGGTACCACAACTCCCCCGGGCACCACTACCATGGCTCCCCCGGGCACCACCACCACGGCTCCCCCGGGCACCACCACACCGATCACGACGACTCCAACCACCTCGGGCACTCCCTCCACCACCACCACTACCACAGGCACTACTCCCTACGGCGCAACCCCCACAGGAATCCTAGGAGCTGGTGGTACTGGGGTCAGCCCCACCGGCATGAACACCGACATGAGCCATGGGGGACTCCGCCTGCTCGGGGACAACTGCTTCCTCGCCGTCTCCTTCCTTGTTTTCTCGTCGGTCGTAGCCCTAATGCAGCAGCACCTGTTGTACTGAGAATCTTAGCATATGCATATGACTAAATTAAACTAGTAGCTTCTGATGAACCCTTTAGCGAGAGAGGGAGAGAGAGAGAGGTTACTATATTAGAGATGGGCTGTGCTGAGACTACAAATTTTTGTGCATATGTGTTTGGGTAATGCTATGCATGTGAGTTTTCTTTGCCGTTCTCTTCTGTTCAGTTATGGTTTCCACTCTTCTGAAATTTATTATTATTTCGATTAGATCACTATCTTCAATCTATTAGTCGAGATTTAATCCCGTTCTGTTTTAGATTTATTATCTTTTTAACTTTACTTTTTGTAAAAGTTATTTTCTTAAAAAAAACAAAGGAAATGAAGTTATATTATTAAGAGGGTCTTCGGATTCCTTTCTAGGGGATATTCACTTCTTGGTGGGCATGTTGCTCTCGGGTAATTGTTTTTTTTCCATGGAAAAACAATATATCTTTCCACTTTTCTGAAAACATCGAAACTGCGAAAACTTCCTAAAATTATTATTTGCATCGGCTTCTGTTTTACAATCGATCGAGAAGATGGGCGTTTGAAGTTGTCATCTTGAACCAAATGGACTAAACATACATGGATCTCATGTTTTTTCCCCTTTCGGTTTTTCTTCTTTGTTATAGGCTAGAGGCATTTCAGAGGCCCGAGTTTCACGGTTGCGCTTCCACATTCTCGGGAAGGAAAAAAAAAAATTGCTCTTTTACGGTCGGGAATCTGGTGCCGTCGGTGCAGTTATGAATACGGTTTAAACCTTCGACAGTTTTTACTTTTTAACCGTAGTGTTAACGTTATGGGATCTTTCGAATTAAGCAAATCTGACATGTGAATGAATCTTGTCTGTTCTTTCGTCTTCGTCTTCCCGCATCTATAATTCCATTCCTCGGTCCTATGTATCAAATGTCCCAACAATGACAGTAATGTCTTCACAAGTATCCAACTCCCACGACAGCCAGCCCATTTTCGTTTAAGAATGATCAATTCCCGACGAAGAGAAACCGATGGATCTAGAGAAACATTAATCTTTCGAATATAATACCCGATAGCATGTGACGTTTTCTCGGATCGCAGGTAGATGTTCGATCGGGAGAATGAGAGGTGAGGAAAGGGTTAGGATAGGCCCACATGAAATCTGATCGGGGTGCATGTTCCAATCCCAATCATATGCCAACGGGACAAAAGACACTGTGAAGGATTCTCTATATGACTAGGCTTTTGGTACCACACTTCACGTGTCAATAGGACGATGGACGAGTTCTTTCTAGAAAAATAATATCGTACCGAATTCAATATATTATATACGCCATGGTTATATTTTGATATTTCTTCCGAGTTATTACCAATGTCGAGAATGTGCACGTCCTTAACACGGGCGGCATAGTCCATGTTATCCAGATGTATCTCCCTCGGCCTTCCTTTCTAAATGCAGTTCTAAAGTGGGAAGGATCTTCTGGGCAATCGGTTTTAGGCACACTCCTTGCGTATTTGGAGTTTGTTGATAGCAATAAAGATTTGTCGCAGGCGATGAACTTGGTCGTCGACTGTGCCCCGATAGTCATCTGCATATGAGCTAAATCCTTCTTCTAACGCGAAGTAGCGTTAACTTGCTCTGAGTTTAAAATGGCTGCAGATTAAATTTGTGCAGGCCCATTCGAGGCCATCTTCCTTCTCCTCCTTTGCCCTCGCAGTCAGTTGGTTAGTCTGCGCCATGAAAGTAAAGCTGCTGACATCGATCAACGACTCCAGCCACCGGGCAAGTTTCTTCATTCGCGAGCCAACCTTCAGCGAATTACTTCGATGGCTCGATACATGAATATGCATCATCACATTTTTCTTCACTCTCCTTTTTGGTTATTAACTCTTTCGTCATGCTTCTCCAGTTAGTCTCATTAATCTTAGCATTAAGAAATGTTGCCCTACTGACCTAACATTTTTTTTTTTGCAGTCCTAACACGTCTTTTTAAGTGAAATGGACTATCTTGGATGGTGCAGTCCTCGGCCGAACGGTCCTCCCAAGCTTCCATGAATAATGAGCGAGGCATTTTCAGTTTACCGACATAAGATATATCGCGGGGAGACACGATGATTCGGTATCGCGTGCACGGTGCAAATCTATCTCCCTCTTATCAGTGTCGAAATACGTATTCGTTTTTTTGGGTACTAACCCAATTCGAAAAATTCAGACAAAAATAAAAAAGAATCCCTCCCATACACGTAAAAAAAAAACGAAAAAAAAGTTATTTCTACTTTTTCTTTTCCCGCTAATGAAATTCCTCCGTGTCGTCCCTTTGTCTTCATCTGACCGATTTTCTTTTCTTCCGCCTTCATTTTTCGTCTCTTCCCCTTCGCCGATTGCTCCGATGAGTCGGGTCAGTGAATACGTTCAGTCACTCTCTCCTCCTCGTCCACCACCGACGATTTTCACAGCTCTCGAAAACCCTAAAAAGATGAAGAGGAGCCGGGTAATTTTTCTCTTTCCTCTTTGGTCCTTTCCTTTCTCACCTTCTCGTCAATGGTTTTTGTCTGCTTCCTGCCCCAACCGTTGCTTTCATTATTTTATTTTACCACCTCTTCACTGTGTCGTCCCGGTGGCCCCCAAAATGTCGGCTTCCTTGTACTGTTTGAATATTTTATGCTGGAACGGGAGACCGACAGACCGTGTCCTCTGCTTTAACGCATTCTTCAATGTCACTGTATGGGTCTAGCAATGCCATGCCATGAAACGGCTGAATAAATGGTGCGCACTTTGTCCTTTTTTTTTTTTGCAGCTCAACATGTGCCCTTTTCGGTTTATTGCTGATCTTTGAAGCTTCTTAAGTGCTCGGCAATTAGCAGCTTAAGTTAAGTTTTGTTGGGTCATTATGGTCTTTGTTGATGCTTTGAACATCCTTTTAGATGTTGTTGATCTTGTCCTTTTCAACATTCTTGTAAGCAAAGGGAATTCTCATTTAGGATTATCCATCATTTAGGATTTTTGATGGTCTTGAACACATAGCTCTAATTGAAACTTCCAAAACAGACCCATTTCCCCTATGGGAATTTCAGTTGGGGTTCATCAGCATCAGAAGATAATTGAAGAATCCTTAAGTTGGACTTAAATTGGATTTTTATTTAAATAAATTATTTTCCTACCATTTTGGGCGGAGTCCGATGGCAACACGCTTGGTTTCGCGAACTTCATTAAATTTTTCGACTGAAAATTAGCTATATGTATGATTTATTTGGTTGCAGTTGGAAGTTCTCTTCACGTTATGTAAGCCCAGAATTTTCTTTAGTTGGAAAAGTTTTCACTTCATGGACAATAAATCCGTAGTGATGATTACTGGTCCCTCACTCTTAAGGAAAAGCTCCAAAGTTCTGTTAATTAGCTGATATTTATCTTCTCGATACATAAATAAAACAAGAGATGTTTCTGTGTAAGCCATGAAATATGATATACGTAGGTTTAGTTCTACATTGAAACTGAGACATAGTTTCTTCTACTGGTTTTTGTGTAGTTTCTGATCTAATGCCTGCACCAATATCTTTGTACTTTTGGCTAAATTTGATGATCCGGTAGGTGAGGGAGCTTGCACTCCTTGAGAGATCATCATTATTTTGATAAATAAGTCGTTTGATGAGGTTCGTCTGTCCTGCTTGGTCTCATTCCTTGGTCATTGTTAAGGGGAAGAGCTTGTACAATAATACACTCTGCTTAAATTTGTAAACTTATTGGACCGAGATGACTTTTGGAATTCACCCTCTGAAGAGTGTTTTTTGAGTTTGAATGAAATTCATTGTGTTGCCTGAATCTAATGATTAAATCCGACTTTCCATAGTTGCCTGTTCATTGATGTTGTTTCTTGTATTAGGCCTAGACTTAACTGCTTACCATTTGTATGGGAAAGCAGCAAAGTTACAAATTGAGACATTTACCTAGCGAAGTTTGCTGCTCACTCACAAGAATTCTGTGCGATATATCTTCCAGTTATGAGAACTCAAAGTGGTTTTCTTTGTTTGAATGTTATAAGACTGTGAAGGGCATGACATATCCAGGACATGCTAATTCGCATCTGTTTGGCAATCATTTTGGGCATTGATATCTCTAGAATGTGTTGAATCTGGATAGAGAAGATCTCAGGAGCAGTTTGTATAGTATATAGCAAGGATTTCCTCGATGGATTTACAGCTTTAGAAGTTTGGGAGTTTAGGTTTCACAGAATCAAACAACCAAAGTCATCAGTTCTTTTTCGTCGTGTGACTGCCACTGAGGTGGACATGCTTTGCCCATTGCTGCAATGTTTGAGTTGAAGTAATTCTGTCTTAGTAGCAGTTAAGCTGTTCAATTTAAGATGGGAAGCTTACTTTTACAGTTGATATCCAATCTCTTCTAGCTCGGTGAGTTTAGAGTTTAAAAAAATGCAATTAGCTTCTTTTTCCATGGATATCTTTATATATATAAAAGAAAGAACCTTTTAATGTTGTTCGAGTTGTGGATGGACTTGACTCCATTTGGTTGTGTGTGTAATCTGTGTGTTACTTTTTAGTTTCTTTGGAGTGAAGTATCTCAACAGTTGGACACAAGCCTTTGAGTAAAGCCAATATCCTCCCTGGCTTATCGATAGAATCTATTTGTTTTGTTTAACTCTAATCCATTTGTTTTATTTTTGACAGGAACAAGAGGAAGGAAAGCCTTGTGAAATCTGTGGTGATATAGGTCTTCGAGAATGGATTGTAACATGCTCTCAATGTAGAGCTCAGGAGCACCAGTAATTTCTGATATTTTTCTTCCATCTTGCATGTTGGTTTTGCTTTGATAGTGAGTAAATCTGCTGAGGCATTAAGTTAATTAAAAGCTTAATCTTCCCTTTCTTGTACATGCGCCATTGTTGTACAACTTCTGCAGATTTTTTTTTTTGTTCATTTAATTTGAATTCTAACTTTAGACATGTCCGATTCACGGACTGTGCAAAAATATGAATATGTTAAGCTTCACATCTCATTTTCAGTATGATACATGCTATGCATCCTTCCAGCCTCATAGTTCGTTTCTTTTTCAAATATCCAGATATTGCATGCATGTTCCATTTTCGAAGGATTGGAAAGTTTGGCTTTGTGAACCATGCCAAGCCAAAAATAAAGTTGATCTACCAAGACATGATTCAAAAGGAAAGACCAAGTCAAGTGGCCCATCAGACATCTCTACAATGAACCAGCACTACGGGACGCGAGTGGTGGGTTCCAGCAAGGCTCGAGATGCTCTTCCAAGGCAAGCTAATCGAAAGACCGTGCATACTGGGAAAGTCAAGTTTCTTCCGCTGACGGAAGTGATGAGGGTGGAGAGAGAGAGAGAAGGGCCTTCCAACCCGAGCACCTTTAGCTCTAGACCTCGTCAGGATAAACCACCTCCATCATTTCTGTCACCGAGAAGAACTTCCAGAAAGTCTGAATATTTCAGGCACAGGTCTCCTGTGAAAGTGATCAGAGAACGAATACCGGCGGTCGGAAAAGCTTCAAGAGATGGAAGTGGATTAAAGAGCCATCAACAGGGACCCAAAGTGCTCAAAGATAGAATAGGTGGTGCATATTCTCAAGGGTCACTTGTTCTACTTTGCTTAGAAAAAATTGTTTGTGTCAACGTCTATCTTTTAAATTATTCTTCTTTCTTTTTTTGGGCCTTTGTCAGTTCAGGAATTTTTACTGCATATACTTAGTTTCTCCGAACTTTTATCTGTTTCAGATGAGACAGTTCCGGCCCAGCAGGCTACGAGGGAGGTGAACAAGGAAGTGCTAACGGAAGCCGATCCACCCTCTGTGGAAACCAGACCTTCTAGCTCATTGATAAAAGAGAAGTCTATAGGAGGGTATCGACTAGACCTATTCCATCAGGGCTTCTGCATAAATCGGCATTTTCTTCCTCAAGACATTGCTTGTCATTTTCCAAGCCAGGTGAGGAAATGAATTTATTGAGAACTGTAGTTGAAATTTCAAGATGATGCTACAGGGAGATTTTGATCCGGTGGATTTCTAAGAATAGAGAAACATTACTTGATTGGCTCAAATTTCTCGCTCTAGCTTGGTTGGCAACTTATTAATGTATTGCATCTATCATGATATATTTTTGTTCAGCTAGCGCTGATGCTGCTCCTGAGCCTGATGACGCGATATTGGAATGTCTCAGAAACCAATCTGAGGTTGTCCCTTGGACGTGAGTAAACTGATCCTCTCGAAGTGCCATTGCTGTGGTTTGTGTAATATGTCATTTGGGTGATTGCTAATGCTGCAATTTTTTTCGTGTTTATTCCTTTCGGTGACTCTGTAGGCATACAAAATATACGTGTACACGCTTATCTGAACTGCTAATGTAGCAAATGTTTTTCTTCAGGGGACAGTTTGAATTCTCGGCCAGTGTTATCCCTGCCAAGCGTTCTGGAACATTTAAAGCTTATTTCCCAGTTCGAGTACATCGTACGGCTTATGAGTACTCGGGGTTTATTCCTGAAGTTTTTCCCGTTGAGCTGATTCCTAAGTGCGAGCTACGAGACTCAAAGATCTTTAGAAGAATTCCTGATTTCCATAATGCTGCTTTGCTCTTTTACCCGGATGGGTTCGTCTCGTCTTTAACCCAACATACTTAGTGGTTTCTTTTCCTCGAACAGCTTTTGACCGAGTTTTCTTCATTTACAGCTCTTCTGAGGATTATGGTTACCTCTGCGACTTGATGAATAATCAGGATTATGTGATTAGAGGCTCTGTTTGGGATGATGTCGAGTTGCTGATATTCACATCAAAGCATCTTCCCGTGGACACTCAGTGTATGCTCTCTTTGAACTATGCATCTAAGTATTGGACTCGTTTGAAATCGATCTATAACTATCCTCACCGAAATCAGAAGCTTTGGCATTGTACTTATTATAGAGCCCTGACTGCAGGGTCGAAAACTGGTCTCTTCCTGTGGGGAGTATATCGCAGCTTTAAAAATCGTCCAGCTCCTCGGATTCGGGATTCATCTGAAGAAATCTGCCCAAGTGGTCCTGGTGTTGAAAATCCAAACAATGGTCTTATTGCTAAAAAGGGTGGTAATGAAGCTGCTGGTCGCAGAGGTGATGAACCAAACTCTCTCGAAGAGTCACAGAAGAATCCCGTGATCGAGGCTGTGCTCACACGGTGGGTTCCTCCCTGCGATGGTTGGGTCAAACTGAACACTGGTGCAGTCTTTAGGGGAGATCCGGGCCCTGCCGGAGGAGGTGGATCGGTCCATGGGCGATCAGGAAAATGGATCATCGGCTATGTTTCCAACCTGGGCGAGTGCAAGCAGCTGACCGCGAACCTGTGGGCACTGCTCTGGGGGCTGAACCTTGTGTCTGAGCGAGGCTATAGGAAAGTCCAGGTGGAGACTGACTCTGAGCTGGCCCTGAAATGCCTCAATAGAGTTAATACTGAAGGAGATGTTGTCGGCCCTGATGATTTGGATCTCATCAGTTCCTGCAGAAAGCTCCTCTTGGGTGACTGGGAGATCTCGCAGAGCCATGTAAGTCGAGAGATGAACCACCCTGCTGTTGTGGTGGCGAACCATTTTGAGGATCACGACGTAGGAATCATAGCCCTTCTCGATAGCCCACCTCCTGACTTAGCTAAGAGTATGATGAACGGTCAGAGCTAGCGGCACCCTTAGGCCCCCTAGTGCAGAAGAAAGCCGATGATTGTACAGTTGGTTTAAGACGTAAAGAGTCGGTCACACGAGGATGAGGTGTACAGATACAACAATTTGGTCATCATTCCTGAAAACAGTTAGGCGAAAGATAGGAACAGATATGCTGGATATGTTGGAGCGGTACAGAATTTTCAGAAAGGATCGATGTCGTGTTCTATTGGAGTGTCTGTGAACTGCGATCCGAAACTAGAAGCTGCTGCAGCTGTTGCTTGTTTTTGTCATTAGAACACTCGATCAATTACTCGGCAGGTCATGCGATGTACGGAAGCAGTCGCGGTGCAGGAACAATTGCCCAAATTATGCTTGTTTGGTATGCTAGAGTACGGTTTTGGACTGTGATATAAATTGCAAGTCTTTGACTAATACGATGGATCGAGCGACTTCTTGATTAACACACGAGTAGAACTGTTCAATTATCGATTACAGAAGAGGACTACAATGTCTTGATCTAGTCGATACTGTCAACCTTAGAGTGAAATGATAGATTCATGTGTTTAAAGCTAACGATTGCTCAGTCGACATTATAATGGACGCTGGGACTCCGATTTCATTAGGTTAGCTGAAAGCCTAATACGATTGGTTGACATGTCGTTTCATGGTCCGCCGTTCCCTCCCCCCACGCCCCTCCTCTTTCTGAACTAAGAAATTAAAAAATCGCGCCTCTTTAAACCTAACTAAACCCTAACCGAAGCTCCAAGCTCAGTGGGCTGCGGATCTTCAATGGCGGTCCAGAGCTCGACCTCCCCCGAAATGCATGCTGCAGCTTCCAATGGCGTTGGTTCCGCTCAATTTCAGTTCTTCGGTGAGCAATTTCTCGAAAGCACGAACAAAGATGGATCCATAATTACACGAGCTTCCATTCTCAGTCACCTCATAGAATCTGATAGCTCCCGAGCTAGCTAGCCATGGAAAATGAACTCTTGGAGCTAAATACGTAGCTTACAGTTACCACAGATGCGTGAAATTGGAACTTGGGAAGACAATGGAATCACCGTTGATGACGTTAATTGTTGTATTGTCATATGAATCAGATGAATGAACTGTGGCCTCCTGGTCTTGGTGCAGTGTGGAGGGAGTTCTTGTGGGGCGCCATGGCTGGGGCCTTTGGAGAAGGAATGATGCACCCGATCGACACTATAAAGACGAGAATTCAAAGTCAAGCGATTCTTACTGGAAGTCAGGTATTATGAGCTATTATTGTTTGGATAATAACATCATACATTCTATGCCTCGATGTATGAACAACAATTTTCACTTGATAATGTTAATTAACTTGATGCTTACATTTCCTTATCTGTGATTATTATTTCAGAAGGAGAAGACGATTTTTCAGATGGTCCGCACTGTCTGGAGCGCAGATGGATTAAGAGGTATAAAACTTTCCTTCTTTTGACATTACGTTCCGTTCATGTTTTACGTGTTGATAAGTTCGCCACGATGCAGTTTTCTCTAATATTATTGCTTTGGTAGGGTTTTATAGAGGCGTGACTCCTGGGATCACTGGATCTCTGGCAACTGGAGCGACGTATTTTGGCTTCATAGAATCAACCAAGAACTGGATTGATGAATCGCATCCTGATCTTGGAGGGCATTGGTCTCATTTTATTGCTGGAGCAATGGGTGAGTAATTTTTGAAGTCAGAATTTTGTTACTATGATTATTATATGGTGGCACGATTTTAGGAACTCTTTTAAGAGCATAAGTGTTCACCAAAATGTTCTGGGAACACCTGCATCATGAGCGTTTGGAAGCTAAAGTTACTCTCATGTTTATCTTTTTGGGAGGTCTTCTGATTATGTGTTTATATATATATATATATATATATATATATTTGGGGGCTATTTCATTCTTGAAAAGCTTTTGCACCTTGGACGACACCAATGATAATGATTTGGTTAATGTTCCTTTTCAGCATAATTTCATCATACACTTGTACTGGATGTAAATTTGCTGAATAGACTTAATCTGGTTTAGTTGTGGAATAAACTCTAATGTCCTGTCCACATATAACTAATCTGCAAAACCAGAAATTTTCTATTCTGTGCGATATGCTTCTCTGAGTTGATTACACTCTTATTCTGCTAAAGAATATAAGCTGACTATACACTTTCAACCTGTTGACTGTTGATAAAAATCTGAGTACTTGTTCTCTTACTCCCACCGGAATCCATTTTAGGACTCAGAATATCTTTTTCTACTTGTTTTCTATCCATTCCAG
The DNA here is from genome assembly GCF_007655135.1 of Punica granatum. Lineage (NCBI taxonomy): Eukaryota > Viridiplantae > Streptophyta > Magnoliopsida > Myrtales > Lythraceae > Punica > Punica granatum. Next base: position 2,103,706 of record NC_045133.1, read on the forward strand.
GAGATACCCTTGGTTCTTTTGTATATGTTCCATGTGAAGTGATGAAGCAGCGAATGCAGGTTCAAGGTACGGCAGCTTCTTGGAGTCCTCTTGCCTTAAAAGATAATGCACCAGTAAAACCTGGTGGGCAAATGTATGGGTATTATACTGGAATGTTTCATGCTGGGCGTTCAATCTGGATGGAACAGGGATTACGAGGATTATTTGCTGGGTATGTGCTGCAATTCGCTATGTTCAGTTTTTCTGGGGGTTAGGTTGCAACCATTGTCGGAGTTATCTCGAGAAAAAATAAATAAATTAGAGAGAAGTTATATGTAGAGGGAATGTTAACAGACTCATATTTTCCCATTCTCACGATTCATGTTTCGTGTGACTATTTTACTGTTCTGGAAAGATGACCATAACAACAATTCATCCTTGATGTTAGAAGGAAATGACGGTCACTCTTATCTTGATAAATCTGCTTATGTTGCTCTCTCGCTGTCCTAAGTTGAACTGATTATTGTGTTATCATTTCTCCTTGATCTTCAAAATGACTGATAATTTCCCTTTGATTGCTTTGGTAGATACCTGTCCACACTTGCTAGGGATGTGCCTTTTGCTGGTTTGATGGTACTACAACACACCTTCCATTTCTCATACTTGACTTTGTGCAGTTGCTTTTTCCATAGTATAAGTGTGATTATTGCCTTCTAACTCAAAGAGTAAGGATACATTCAGTTTTAGTGACTGAGAGGTTGATTTATTTTATAATCTTGAGCGAAGAATAATCTTCTTCCATTAAGGTATCGATAAGATTATACACCTAGCTGGTCCTCCATTGGCTCATGAGCCCTCATGCATTTACTTAAATTGTTGCCTTTGGTGGCCTTTGCAGGTCATGTTTTATGAAGCTCTTAAGGACATAACCAGTTATGGAAAGCAGAAGTGGGCACCCAATTCTAATTACAGCATCAGTAGTTTGTTTGAGGGACTCTTATTAGGTGGATTAGCTGGTGGTAAGTTCTGTAAACTTGACTCTGTGACATTATTCTGCGTGGTTTTGTCTTGTTTCATCGATGCAACTTGCAAGTAACTTTTTCCTGAATCAGGTTGCAGCGCATATCTAACCACCCCACTCGATGTGGTCAAAACAAGATTGCAGGTACAAGGACCCACAGTAAGGTAACTACGACAATTATTATCTAGAGATTCGTGCCTTGATACCCACCTACACATTTAATGGTGTACTCCTATCCCGTGCTTATCACTCGTGATTAATATTGATGGAGGTGTGGTCAATATGGCCAATTCAAGGTATATTGTCCATTTAAAATTTGAAAATTCTGCCTTCATGTTGTAAAGCTTCTGAAAATAGATTTAGCGCGAGTTTTGGTTACTTAAGACTGTTACGTTGATATTCTCTTATTGCACTTAAATATGTGTGTAAAATTGTGTTGTTAGGTACAATGGTTGGTTGGATGCCATACATAGGATATGGCTTATAGAAGGTCCCAAGGGACTATTTAGGGGAAGCATTCCAAGGATCACGTGGTACATACCAGCCTCTGCTCTCACTTTCATGGCGGTCGAATTTCTCCGAGACCACTTCAATGAAGGATCATTGGATAGGAAAGACGCAGAAAAAGTTCCAAATTTACCGATTGACAGGAAAGGGTCAATTAGGGAGGTGGCATAGAGATGAAGCTCGAAAAACTGCTTCAATTTTTTCTCTTCTTTATCACGAGGCGGTGTATCATATCTGAGCTCAATTTACAGCGAACGAATTAATGAAGAATGAGCAGGAGCATAGGTTAGAGTCGTCGATGATTCTTCTCAACTGAGAAATCGATTGTTTTCTCGATTCAGAGGATTAATGTCAGTAGCTGCAATAAACGAATGTCTCGGTTTCTGCCAAATATAGTGACGGGTCTATGCTGTACGCGGTTGAGACTTGTAATAGGGAACAAGCTTCTTGTGCATGTTGCTGTTGCATTTCAGCCTCAGGAGCGCCTTTTATGCCATTCGAACATGTTATCGGAAAATTGAAGTCACGCACTCTATGGGAAATCGTTGGACAGCTGACAAAAAGAAAATTGAAATTCTATTGTCTCGGCCCGGGATGGTTCGGGGGACCAACTCCATTCGACGGGGTCCCGTCTGTAGTAGAGGGCGATCCGATGGTGGTGGCTTGACGCCTGAACTCTCTTAGCCGGGACGGGGACAAATTTGCAAAATGCGGAGGAATGGCTTATCAGCTGTCCAATGGTTTGGGATGAAATCACAGCCGTTAACCATATCTAGTTTGTGCTAGCGGGTCCTCAAGTGAAGTCCCGTTTGGACACGGTAATGAATTGTGCGTTTAATTTTAGAGTTGAGTTGAGTTGAGTTTTGATTTTAATTTGTTTGTAATAATTGTGAAGTCGAATTATGAAAAAAAATGTAAAAAAGTAAAAAAAAGATAATGATTGTATTGTTGAATTATGAAAAAAGTAATGAATAGTTGAAATAATTTATTATTAAAAATTAAATTAAATGATTAAAAAAATTATAAAAAAGAGTGAGTTTAGAGTTAAAATCAGATTGTAAAATTGGATGTGTTTATTTTTTGAAAATTTTTAACTCAATTCAACTCAATTTATCTTCAATTCAATATCACAATCATTACTTTTTTATTTTTAAAATTTTATAACCATTCAATTCAATTTTTAATATTAAATTCTCTCAACTATTTATTATTTTTTCACAATTCAACGATATAATCATTACTTAATCATTATTTTCTCTTAATTACTCATTATTTTTTCATATTTTTTATCATAATTGAACGATTCAATCATTACAAATTATTTAAAATTAAAACTAAACACAACTCTAAATCTAAAGGGCAGGAACCTTGAACGGGTCTACGTTAATATAAGAGAGGAAGAGAACGGCAGGCGCAGCCTAACCGGACAGATGTCGATGGCGGTGCCGGAGAAGCGGGACTTCTACGAGGTGCTGGGCGTCCACCGCGAATGCACGGCGGACGAGATCCGGTCCGCCTACAAGAAGCTCGCCCTCCAGCGCCACCCGGACAAGCTCGTCCAGTCCGGGATTTCCCAGGAGGATGCCACCGCCCAGTTCCAGGAGCTCGTCCACGCCTACGAGGTCCTCTCCGACCCCAAGGAGCGCGCCTGGTACGACTCCCACCGCTCCCAGATCCTCTTCGCCGACGCCAAGAGCTCTGTTTCCGGCTCTCCTATCATCGACCTCTCTTCCTACTTCTCCAACACCACCTTCTCCGGCTACTGCGACACCGGCAAGGGCTTCTATAAGGTCTACTCTGACCTCTTCGGCAAGGTATACGCCGCCGAGCTCAATTACGCCAGGAAGATGGGGGTGGGGATCAACTCGGTCCGGGAAGCGCCGATGATGGGCAATCTCGACAGTCCGTATGCTCAGGTGACGGCGTTCTATAATTACTGGCTAGGGTTTTGTACGGTGATGGACTTTGGGTGGGTGGACATGTATGACTCCGCAGCGGGTGAGAGCAGGAGGTTGAGGCGGTTGATGGAGGAGGAGAACAAGAAGCTGAGGAAGAAGGCCAGGAGAGAGTACAATGAGATGGTGAGGGGGTTGGCGGAGTTCGTGAAGAAGCGAGACAAAAGGGTCATCGACATGGCGGTGAAGCGGAATATGGAGAACGAGAAGAAGAAGGAAGAGAGGAAGAAGAAGATGGAGCAGGAGAAGCTCGAGCGGGCGAGAGCTGCAGCTCACAAGGAGCCCGAATGGGCGACAGTTGAGGAGGAGGAGGAGGAGGAGGAGGAGGAGGAATTGGAATACGAGGACGAGGTTTTCGGGGATGGAGACAATGAGGCTAAGAAAGAGGAGCTTTACTGTGTGGCGTGTGGGAAGAAGTTTAAGAGCAAGAAGCAGTGGGAGAATCATGAGAAGTCGAAGAAGCATAAGGAGAAGGTTGCAGCATTGAGGGAGAGCTTCATTGAGGAGGATGAGGCACTTGATGAAGAGATAGATGAGAGCGTAAGAGTGGAGGATGGGGAGATCGGCAATGGAGTGGAGTCTCTTGAGGAAGATGAGGTCGAAGAGATAATGAGGAGGGTGAGGGACGAACTGGATATTGAGAGTGAGAGTGGATCGGGTGAGGAAGAGAAGTTTAAAGAGGATGTCGGTGGTCATGGAGAGGATCATGGTGCAGATGAAGTTAGTGCAAAAGAAAAGGGTAAGGAAGATGTTGGGCCTTCTGGTGGTGACGGGGAGAAGGATGATGGTGATGAAATTAGCATTCTCGAGGCGATGCTGTCTGGACGTAAGAATAGAAGGAAAGCGGCAGCTTCGATGCAGGATGAGCTTAAGAGTGGTGGGGGAGATTCGGAGTTTATGGAGTATGATAATCGGAAAAGCACCAGAAGAAACCGCGGGGGCAAGAAGGAGAGGGGCAAGAAGAACAATGGAGAGGCTGTGGGTGGCAATAGAGATGAAGATGGAAGGAATGGATTTGTCAACTCGAACAAGGAGGCTTCTGTTGCGAAGACTGAAGTGAGAAGTGCGGACGATGATGAATTTGTTGAAAAGCATAAGAAAGAAAAAGGGAATGCGAAGAAAGATACAAATATGAGGTCGAAGAACTTACCAAAAGGGAAGAAAGGCAAGGTAAGTGAATGAGTTCGTACATTTGTTTAAAGTTTTACATACTTAGTCGGTTACTCCGCATTGTGCCTTAGACCCTTGATCTTGTCTTTGCTTGTTTGCTGGAATTCTAGTTGGGACTTGATATGCTGCTGCTTCCATTCTGGTGATAAAATAAGCATATTTACTGTCAAGATGTTCTTTACTATGAGCTGATGAAAGCTTCATTTTTCCCCCCCGAAAAATGAGACCTTTTAGAATCAATTCCACTTGCTGAGTTTGTAAATATTTGAACCGCGGCTTCCAAACCCGGGAATATACATGTTCTTGTGCCTTAATTGTGATTTTTGCTCGCTGTAGTTAGAGCGATCAAGAATCAAAGTACCACCAGTTTTCTTGTAGCTTCAATTTCCCACGCTCTTCTGAATTAATTTGCTGTCAACTAATCCGGTACGTGAATTCGATGCAGTCATCAGCTAAGAATTCGGAAAACCTATGCGAGACCTGTGGAGAGGAATTCGAGTCAAGGTAATGCAATGCACTGCTCAAAATCTGTTAGGCTCTTTTCTGTGCTTCTATACTTGATTACGCTAATTCCATGTCGCTCTATGCTAACCAGGAACAAGCTACACAAGCATTTAGGCGAGACAGGTCATTCAACACTAAAGTTCCGGAGATGACTGCGGCCGGGGAGCTAACCCATTGGGGGTTAACACTCCAAAAGCTAGATTCTTTTCTTTCTCATTCCATTCCTTCAGAACTTTCAGTTTACACAGTCTAATAATTAAAATATCATAGAGGAATCGAGCTTTAGTAATTTTCGCGACCAAAGAAGGTCGAGAGCGGCATTGATGCCATGTAAGATATCAGTGTTTGCACCTGTTGAAGGAGCAGAGCAAATCCATTTTGGCTTTGAAACATTGTTAGTTACATTGAAATAGAAAGAGATCTATTGTAATCATTCACTCAAGAAACGTTCTGATATGGGTCTGTGACTCGAGTTCCTCGTAGCTCAACCAAAAATTGAACTGAACGTTATTGTGAAACATTCAAGATGTACGAGATCATTACAATCGATATAGGGGAAATCGATTTCTTAGCCAGACGATTTTTTAACCCGTTACATACAAGACTCTCCGCATATTGAACTAATCCTTCCGAGTTGAGAGACAATTCAGCCTATGCATCCCAGCATTTTGAAAATCGAACAATCGCCGTGATTAATAAGCCCGAGGCCTTCACGAGAGAGTGAAATGGGCTTCAAATGGACCGCACCGCCGTATAATGGAAAATGACCGATCCGCAACGGAAGATCCGACCCTAACCCGATCCGATTTCTAATGCTGAACCACTGTTAGTGCTGGGAGAGAGGAGTGAGGTTAGAGAGAGGAAGCTCAACACGCCGAAGAGAGAGAGAGAGAGAGTAAGCACCGGATCTAAGTCGACGGTCTCATTAGGGTTTTGCACAATCGAATCGGACACAGTCGACGATCATCAATGGCGATGGCTGCTCTCAGACGCGAGGGGAGGCGATTCGCCCCTCTCCTCTCCCCCCGCCCAATCGCCGCCGTCCGATCCTCCCTCGTTTCTGAGTAACTCCCCCCCTCTTCCCTCCTCTCCCTCTACTTACGTGCTCGGGGGAGTCGATGAATGATAATTTGATAGTTAGGAGGGGCATGGTTGTATTACGCGCTCGATCCTGCCATCAATTTGGTCGCTTTCTCTGTTGAAGCTGAGGACGCTATGTAGATCATTATAGGATGGGCTGCTTGCTTCATTTCTCTGCCATGTTTGCAATGGAGGACGGACTGTTGGGAGATTAGCTGACATTTCACTTGGAAACCTTTTTTTTTTTTTTTGGGTTGTAAAATCTTATTTTGAGTACCCAACTGGAGCCTTACCTTGTGGAAATGTCCCTTCTTTTGGTTGGTTTATAATGAACTTGATCAATGAAAGCTTTGCTTCTTCTCGGTTTTACAGATGAAGACTCCATTTGCTCGTGTAAAATTGTTGCAAGCACTATTTTTGACTTGCCTTCCCATTTGACATTTCATTATTTTATGGGCGGTCAATTCGGTCAAACTGCCTGGACGATAGGATCTCTTTAGTCAGTTAATGAAATGCTCTCTCTTATGGGTTGTACGTACGGTTGCATTGTAGTTTGCATTATGTGCCATTCACAGCTTTAACCTTTGTTGGAAACGAGTTGGTAACTTGGTGGTCTTTGTCTCATTGTGGGCTGGAGTAGAATTGTTCTTCGTTGTTAACTTCAGCAGCCTTTTGTTCATTACAAAGACTTATCAAATTCTTCGGATTACAGGGAGGATATCCCTTTTGGCGCGCGCTCTATTTCAACTCAAGTGGGTGAGTGCAATTAGAGTTTTGCCTTCTGTCCTTGAGGCTTAACTTTGCAACTAACCCTGCATCCAAGGCAAACCTTAATGTTGTCCTCTTTCTGAATGCAGTCAGAAACCGCATGAAGAGTGTGAAGAACATCCAGAAGATCACAAAAGCTATGAAGATGGTTGCAGCCTCAAAGCTACGAGCAATCCAAATCAGAGCTGAAAATTCCCGTGGCCTGTGGCAGCCATTCACTGCCCTTCTTGGTGACACACCTAGTATGTCTACGGCAAACCATCAGCACTTGTACTAGATGTCCATTTTGACTATTTAGGACCAACAGCGAATAAATGCTAGGAATTCTCTGTCCTTTTATTCTCACTTAACCCAGCATTAGGGAGATGTCCACCATTGATGTATGCAAATATATACATGCATTAGATTGGTAGGCTACATCTGGAATACTTGTCTCTTGCTTGATGTTATTTATGCTTCATATATTCTTGATATGATTTTCTTCTTGCTGTTTTTTGTTTCTTAATTTCTTCATCCTAATTGTTATTCTCAGTGATGCTGCATTATATATTCCTGGAGGCTCTTTATTCGACTCATTTATTTTGGAATAATTCTTTGACCTAATCCCTGTGCTTGTAATGTTATGCCAGGTGTTGACGTCAAGAAGAATGTTATTGTCACTGTCTCTTCAGACAAGGGTCTCTGTGGCGGTATTAACTCCACATCAGTTAAGATAAGCAAGGCTCTGTACAAGTTGAATTCCGGTATGCTCTTGCATAGCTGTGTAACTTGCCAACTACTTCATCTTTTTCATGAATATATGTTCAGATGCACATCGCTTGTTTTATATTTTTATATCACACAGGTCCTGACAAGGAGACGAAGTATGTTGTTTTGGGAGAAAAAGCGAAGGCTCAGTTGGTTCGTGACTCAAAGAAGAATATTGAGCTAACAATATCAGAGCTGCAGAAGAATCCTCTGAACTACACCCAGGTTAGTTGACTGCAATTCCTCCAAGCAATTGGAGTAGTGTCATGAAGTAGTTGCAGGGTTTCTCATGGGCTTATGAATAAATTAAAAATATTAGGGACACAAATTATCTAAAACCCGTCCGTCTTTGTGGTGTTTCTCTTTCAGGTTTCTGTGCTGGCTGATGACATCTTGAAGAACGTGGAATTTGATGCATTGAGGATTATCTTTAACAAGTTTCATTCAGTTGTCTCATTTTTGCCAACAATGTCCACTGTGTTATCGCCAGAAGTAAGTATAGTTCATCTTTGCCCTTTACTTTGGTGTAGTTCCGGAGTAATATCTACTGCTTTTGAGTAGATTGTTGAGAGGGAGGCTGAGGCAGGAGGAAAGCTCGGAGAATTAGACTCCTATGAGATTGAAGGAGGTGAAACCAAGGCAGAGATCCTTCAGAATTTGGCAGAGTTTCAGTTCTCTTGTGTAAGTAATAATCCTAGGTGAAAGAGTTCTCTTGCCTTAGCTTGTGGGGTGAATCTGAAAATTTTGTTTGTCTGAGATAGGTTTTATTCAACGCGGTGTTGGAGAATGCTTGCAGTGAGCAAGGAGCAAGGATGTCTGCTATGGACAGTTCCAGCAGGAATGCTGGTGACATGCTTGACCGCCTTACTCTAACTTATAACAGGTCCCCCTCTCCTCCCCTTCTCCCCTTCTCTCAAAAACATTTCCTGGAAAATTGGAAAGAAGGTTGAAGAGACTTTTCAGTTATATTGTTACGGTTCTCCTTATCTTGATTGGAAATATTAATAAACGGAAATAGAAAACAATCGGAACTGATCAGTAGACTACCTCGGTACCTCCAAAAGAGGGAGCAGAAACAAACATAATTCGTAGATCAACTAATCCATTTCAAGCTCTTGCTTGAGAATAAAAAAGCCATAATTCATAGAATTCTATTCTTGTCTCGTGAAACTTATATCTGTTATTGCTGTTTGATTGACCAGAACCCGTCAAGCATCTATTACCACCGAGCTCATTGAAATTATTTCTGGAGCATCGGCACTGGAGGGCTAATTTCCAAAGAAATGGTACTTCTCTTTTGTTTCTTTGAGAGCTGAGTTGCTGAAAAGTATTCCGCCTGCTTGTTTGATGGCGACGAAATAAGATGTTTAGTGGAGGCTTCATGTAAACAGCGAACGCTTTGTACCCCCCTTTTGGTAATTGTTGCTGAGAATCGAGATCTCCTAATAACATCCCGTGTCTGCGGAGTCATTTTTCTTTTTCTGGAAGTAAAACGTAAAGTCAATATTGAAGTACCTTTCCTGCTTATGCAAACTGTTGCTGGAATTTTTTAGTGAGTTTTCTACAGAATCACTCTTATGCTGATATCTCGGCAGCTCGGTGAACAAAGGATCGCTGAACGTGCTGAATTAGTTGCACCTATAATTGCTGCAACAAGAACCGATGGCTGGTGATTTAAAGTTGTTATTTCACGAATGATTTGGGTTTGTGTTCGAAGGATAGATTGAATAACGAGTGTAATGTTCTTAGATCTTGCTGAGATACGTGATAATCAGTGGCTGTCACTGTGCTTAAAGGAATTTGTATTAAGAAACGGCTCCTATCGATCAATAACTATGTAGGGTATTATAATGTTCCAACCAATGGCTATGTACGGAATTACGATCATTGGAGAAGTTCGATGAGTACAAGGTAGCTGTACACTTTGTGTAGCAGTATACAATTGGAATTATCGAGACAAACAAAGCCGTCTTGTCCTCCAACTCCTCCTTTGTAGCCTAAAAGCTTAGAGTTGTTGCATTTTCCCTCCCCTATGGAACTAGTCCAACCAAAATTCCTAAAGGAAGCCATCGAATCCCAACTCTTAATCAATAATGCTCTTTATGGAATACAAATCTTGTAGCAGTTTTGGTAGAGAATTTGGTGCACAGGCTCTCCAGCTCCCTTGCCAAACCCGACGCGCCGCAGTAGAAAACACCTGCAAAGTCAAAGTTCGATTGGTTATCACACTCTCTCGTGAATGCAATCCAGAGATGGCTTTTTCCAACTTATGCGAATCATGCTTATTGGATATATGGAGACCCATATAGGATCCCGAATCGAACAACATCAGCGATTAATACGATCTGAAAAGACCATGTCTGTGAGGTTCTTCTAGAGTTTTGATTTACGGTAAAAACTTGATCACATACACAAAAAAAGATCATGACCGGAGAAACCGAGCTGTTTCTACCCCCAAAGGCGAGAAGATTTACCGACACTATACCCAAACTTGTTGGTTGTCTCAAATCTCAACCAATACCTTGAGAAGGGCTCAATTTGGGGGAAAAAAACAAGAATAGGTATTAGGTAAGTAAGGCAGTTGTACCAAACCAACCTTTCCTTAATTAGCAACCTTGTATTACGTGATTATTGTAGAACAAATATTAGTAATATTTATGTTGTTTGGATTTTTTATCCTTGACTCACCGATCCTCGCTCCTCTGTGCCTTCTCGACAGCTTCAAGAAGATGCGGAACCAGTTTGGTCGGGCGAAATGAGTCCTAACCTGCAAAATTTTGTTCATGCTGTTTCACCTCAGCAGAAGCACCAGCTATCTGTCGAAAAGTATTAACGTGTTACTCAGGAGGTACTGACTGGAGTCTTTGAGATTATGTCGGTGCCCCTCTTGGCGTGATAGAGGACTTGAATGGCGCTCAGCAATGCTGCTCGAGCATCATCTTCCTTGTACATGCATGTCAGGAAGTTGTGCATCTCCACAGCCCACTGAAATCGGGCAAGTAGAGAAATTCGGGAACTTACTATTAAAAGATTGATAAATATATCCTGTGGTTCGAAAAGTAGAGCAGGCACACAAAACCTGATTTTGGCTGGTCTTTTTGGATACATCTCGGATGAAATCTTGGAACCAGGCAAAGGAGCTATGCTCTCTTGTAACCCAGAATAAGTAGGCCTTTGATGGACCCTTTGTGTGCCTATATTCGCCAGTATCGATCTGTTCGCAATGAACATACACCTTTACAGACGAAGATAGACAGTACCAAGGAAAACCAAGTATAACGAATGATCATATTGAAATGTAACTTAACATTATTGACCTCGGAGTCCATCTTGTGCATGACATCCTTGAGAATGCTGAGGAAAGGGGTGGCTCCGATCCCGAGACCAATGAGCACTACGATGTCATACTTGACATAGTCCTGTGAGGCAGCTCCATAGGGCCCGTCAATGTATAGTTTTGGGTACTTGTTAGCCCTAGAAAGTAAAGCCTGTAAATCGGAAAAATAGAGAGAAAAGAATCATAATATTCTCAATAAGCTTGTAAGCTAAGTACTCTGAAATTATGCGACTTTACCTCTTGGAAGATGCTGTACAAATCATAACTCCAATCTCCTAGACTTCTTATATGTACACTCAGGTGATCCTCATTCGGACCCGAAGTTAAGGAAAAAGGGTGCCTGAGAGTCAAGAGCAGGAGAAAGTAATCGAACCGATGTATGATATTTGAGAGTGCAAACATAAGAGAATCAGACAAAATTTGGCACCAAATTTTCTTCTTGAAACTTCAAGATGGAGGACAATGAGAGTTACATACGAGCTACGTAACAGTTTGAAAGCGTTACCATTCAAATGGAGAAATTTGAGGACATTGAACATATATACTCATTCCACTCCTGTACACAAAGCCGTCGGGTTTGCTGAATGATAGGAACAAAACCTTTCCAGGGTAAGTACTAGCCTGCATTTTTTTGAGAAATATTAATCCACATTTGATCGCACTTGCTAATGTATAATAATTTGGCCAAAATGAAAATGGAGAAAAGCTCAACAATATAATCAAGATTGAGAAGAATGTCTGAGGTACCCTTAGGATCTTGACGTTATAAAATCCTGACCTTACTGCTCGGAAGATCCTCTCCCCTGTATATAGCAGCACTGGAAAGGCTATATACATCCATGTCTATGTCATACGGAAAGCAGCATAAAGTAAGGGACGTTCTCGGTATCAAACCTGATGAAATTTTAAACTGTTGGCAGGTACTTACTACTTACCGTCTTCTCATATACATTGTTGGTGAGGAAGAGGAACATGGAGTGCACGATCAGGAGGGCGTACACAAACACAAAGAGATGGTGGGAGTACCAGAAAGTGTTGTAGCCTGTGACCCGACGGACCGACCTTGGGAGCGGTGAGGATTGGCGGCGTGGCCACTTAGTGGCCAGGGAGAAGGCGACTGCCATCAAGATTACCATGGTGATGCCCGAGGCGACCTCAATGGTGGCCAAGATATCGATGTAGGAGGGTTGGTGGTACTGAAACCTGGCACCAATCGTCTGCCTGAAGATAGACCAATCGGACCCGCTTATTCTTGGGAAGTCGCACACGAGGTGGATCCCACCGTGTAGTATCACTCCAATCACTATCCCACTGGCTACTAGCTACATGAAAAGAGAAAAGAATCAGTAAACTCCACGGACCACCGACACATGTCATGCATAAGGAAGTACACATAAGAACCGCTCCCGCACGACCGAGGGTGTGAATGAATACTTTTCAAATCTTAAGGGTTCTATTACAAAAATTCAATAACATGAGGGTCTCTATGCAATATTGACAGCCAAACTTAATTGTCACCTTGTGGAAGTTGATGTTGTCATTGAAAGGTATCACAGAGTTGATCGGATGGCTGGTGCGGAGCCATGTAACAGTGTTCCGGCATACCGGGAGGAGAATAACGGCCATGTTGAACTTCAGCGTCTCGGCGGCCCCCTTGGCGGTGCAGACGCAGTAGCCCATGACCTCGAATGCCGCTCTTTGACGGTACTGGATGAACTTCCACGTGAAGAGCACGAGGCACACGATGAGCCAGAGCAGGACAAACCACACGCGCCTCCAGTTGGCCCGGAGCAGGGCTTCGCCCCGCAACATGGGATTCCGGTTCGGGCCAGATGGGCCAAACCCCAAACGATCGTGTCGGTGGGAGGTCATCGAGTGAGGAGCTGTGGCCAGGGACTGGTCCTTTGATAGGCCTATTTTGAGGAGTGTTTCCACTTGCGGCAGCTGCAGGCAAAATCAACGAAGAGTGCAAAAATACTAATTTTGATGAATTTTCCACGTAAACCGATTTTATGGGGTCAAATATTTGCGAATAAAAGCTCCTCAAAATATGAAAATTAAACTCCTCAAAATTTTGTTAATTAAAAAAAATGGAGAATTATAAAATGAATTATTAGTAAGTAATCCTACGTCTATATAACCGAGTTCGTCGGTATCAAGAACATCCATGATCAGCGCTGCATACTCCTCCACTTCCTCGTGCGTTAGTGACAATTTGTTCGTAGATGCACTTAATAATATCATCTGCATAATTTTTCGAAATTATCATAAAATTTAGTCATATCAAATATATGTATACTGAAAATATTGGAAAATATGATGCAATAATATGTGGTTTTACATAAAAAGTTAAATTAAATTAATTAACCTGCTTAATATCCAACTCATCGATACTTCCATCCATATCTCTATCGCACCTGCCAAAGAAATATTAAAACAAATGAATATTTTCAATTTATGAAATGTAAAATATGAGGGAATTCGAATTTTTTAAATAATTAATTAATTTACTCACATGTCGAAGAAAATCTGAATTCTGGAATAATAGCAAGAATCGGTCATACGACACCAGAAATCATGAAGCTCTGTTTTGGTGATGTCAGATTTCAGCTCGCTTCTCCCCCTCAGTGCCCTCAGCAGCTCTTTAGCAAATTCTGGTGATTTCTGCATCCCTACAACAAAAATCAACAAATCAATAATTATCCGAGATCACAATTCGATAATAATATAACGACTCTCAAGAGCCATTCTTGGAGTCGGAACTCGAAAAATTTCATTCAATTATGCCCGAAGAAAAACAGAAAACGAACTAATTATTGGACAAAGATATCATGGCATTAATCCCTGATTATCGATTTTTATAGGATCATTAATTCAAGATGGAGAAAATGACAGAGTTTGGGGTGACAACGTTGGACCGACAATGACTTGCGTCAGTGGAGAAATCTTTTCATGCAATAATAATAATATATATTATTAAAATTATTATTGGTAATTACTTACTATTATTATGAAAATTATTATTATTTTTGCATTAACGTTTTACACGCATGCAAGAATTACCATGCGCCGCCCATCCTTGGACGTGTCACAAGGCGGTCCCGGCTCATGTTAGCCTCTGAACCGGGCAGTGGACGCGTAGACCGGCACCTGTTCATCAGCGACCGGCCGGTTCGCCTATTACAAGCCCAACGCAAATCCTTTCCCTTCCATCAACCAGAACAATGAGCCTGTCCTCTCCTTCCTCTTTCCTCTGACAAAAATATCTCCGATAACTCATTATTATTATTATTATTATTTTTCTAGCTCTTTAGGACTATCAAGACTTCGTCTGATTAATACCCACGATTCACCATAGACCACCAACACAGGCCGTACACGTAATCTATTATGGAAAGTATTCTCATGCATGACTTCTCGTGATGACTTCTAATTCGTAATCTTAATGAACAACCACCGAGTACATAAATAATGCTTCGAGCAAAAAAAAAGAGTACATGAATAATGCAGGTAAATATATATGGGTCTACATGTGTGTTGTGTCGTTTGTGAAGTGACTGACCTACGCAGTAGCTAAATTCCGACCACTTCACTGCGGGTTCACCCCGGTTCCTATTGAGGATGATCCGGTCGAACCGGTCCTCGACCTGCTTCCACTCCCTCCCGCAGCTGGAGTCGAGGAACCGCAGCTTCTCGATAATGAAGCTCCCTGAGCCTCCGTCGAGGAGGAACTCACGAACTGGACAGGTCTCGCCGACCTTCAGCCCCGCCTCATTCGTCGAGCACGAAACAGGAACGACAGTCACTCCGCAAGACGAAGAAGAATCCGAGCTGGAGGAGAAGGACGACGGCGATGATGACGGCCAGGGTGACAGGGCCGAGGCAGAGGATCGTCCGGCCCCCGGCGACTCCCCGGGCGTCTCCATTTGCTGGGTGCTCCTCCAAATCTGTTATAATCCCCTCTTAACTCTCTCCGTCAAGGAAAACGGAGTAAAACAGGAGAAAACAGAGTGCTCAGTTTTGCATTAAGAGAGAAAACAGATTTCTCTTTTCCAGAGGCCTATCTTAATACTCGGAGAGAGAGAAAGAGTGAGAGAGAGATTCGTTAATGGAAATGTGAGGGGTTAATTGAGTTGGTGGGAAGAATAATATATATGAGAGAGTGGAACAGAACAGAGGGATGTGTTGGTTAGAGAGGTGGAGGAGATTAGGGAGGGAGAAAGGGGTGAAGTGAGATGAAAGAGACAGAGAGGAAGAGGGAGAGCAGGTGGAGAGTAGAGAGGAAATCAATTTGCATGGAAAAGATTATAAATGTAAGGGTTAATAACAAAATAAAAATCATAAACTGTTCACATTAATTTTAAGACGAATTTTTTTTCTTAACTAATTAAATCACAAACTATCGATTTAATAATAATGTTATTACACCGTTAATTTCTCCGTTAATTTTAATTGGAATTGCTAACGTGTACGTGGCGATGCTATGTGGCAAACTGTGATTAGCCAAATGGCTCCCACATCTCTTTAAAAAATAAAAATATTCTAAAACTAAAAATATAAAAAATGAAAAAGCTCGCAAGGAGGAGGAGGGGAGATGTCCGGCATTAGGAGCCGACGTCGAGGTCCCCACTGCACGAAATCGAAAAACCCCCAAACCCCCTAGTGGGGATCGCCGACGACCTCTGCTGTCTCCGGCGACCCCAACTGGGGGGTGGAGGCCAGCGTCGAGGTCCCCACCGCCGGCCATCTCCCCTCCTTTTCCTTGCTAGGCTTTTTTTTTCAGAATATTTTTTTTTAAATGTGGGACCCACTCAGCCAATTATAGTGTGCCACGTGACATCGTCACATACACGTCAACAATTCCGATTAAATTTAATGGAGAAATTGACGATGAGTTAATATTGTTATCAAATCGGTAGTTTGTGATTTAATTAACTAAAGAAAGAGATTCGTGCTAAAATCGTTAAAATGTAAAAATTTTGATATCTTTTGTTATTAACCCTAAATGCAAAGGTTATGATTGTGTCACACTTAAAAGCCTAAGAGAGGGGATCCTTGATTAACAAGTTATCCACATTTTTATTGTTTTGGTTTGATTACGAGAAATCATCTGAAACTAATTTTCATTCGAATGTAAGTTTGATTTTAACTATAGGGTGCTCCCAGTTAACAACTCCTGGAGCTCCGTCGAAGTAATCATTTTAATGTGTTTTGGTTGTTAGTTTAATTTTTTTCATTTGATTGCAAAAGAGATGCATTAGTCTAGTATCCACATGCAGACACATAGAGAGTATCGAACCTAAAATCTTTAACTAGCAAGCAAAAGCAAATGTACCTGCGCTACATATTTTGATTACTTTATTAGTTTAGTTAAAATTAAGGTCGGTTTGGTACATAATGTGGCGTAGCTCCAAAAATGTGCCCCTTACTCCTTAGTATGTTCCGGCAAATGGTTTCATTGCACGCAGATAACTATATATGATAACTATATAAACATATATATATATATATATATATATATATCCAAGTTCAATACTCGTGGGACCATTTATGTTATTTCATTAGTTATTACGGTTTTATTTCATATTATTATAGGTTCGTGTGTTTTTCTTGTAATAAAAAAAATAAAGGCAAAAAAAAAAGTGAAATTGTGAAATGAATTTTTGCTTTCATTAATCCACCCAAAACAAAGAGGATGTTGCTGGATTGAAATGAATCTTTCTGCATCACGAGGAACGATTTTGATTATTGAAATGACCGAAAGTGATCAAGTAACCAAACCTTAGAGACCTAAAGAAATTATAAATTTCCCGTAATAGAAGGATAATTTTTTCCTTGAGCTGAACAATAACCAGCTCATACGCACACAACTTTAAGAAATTAGAGCCAATTTAAGTCTACCCTCCTGCAAGAGGGAACGTCAGATCCAGAATCAATTGTTGATATTTGGAAATGATCCGAAATTCGGAATAGTTAACAGCGATGGCTAACCCGATTTAAGAATTCTTGCTTTGTATATTACGTGCATTCTCATGTCCAAAAGGTTGGTTTACATTTGCAACACTCCATAATGCATTAAAGAGACGGCGCCTTGTCCTGTAAGCTATCAGATCGACTTAAAATTAACTAACTTTGAAAACTACCATTGACGACTTACGCTCCTATCTGCATTATTTGCACTTCACAGCTTGATGATTGTTCGAGTGGATTATTAGACCTGACAACGCTTTGTACGACGGATGACTGTCTATTTTTCGCACCAAAATTGACCAAGAACAAGATTACACGAGGCAAACAGACATCTATTATATTCAACCACCGTGTCTTCCCACAAAAAGAATGTCCCGTTTTTCCCTTAGAATTATATGCTAAATAAGCTTTCTCATGTTAAACGAGAAAACCATAACAAACCGTCAACAATGTTTATCGACCCCCCTTTTTTTTTCCTACCAACCACATTCTATATAAAATTCATGATCATCATAAAACACGCGGAATTTACAGCAAATTCTAATCTGTCGTGTGGTTTTGTTTCATCGGTATCATTCCGATCCTGCGATTGCATAATCGTTTTGTCTGCCGACATACGCTTTTGCCCGTGCTTAGACCACTGCAATGAGTCTATGACAACGATTCGGGTTCCAAGTGGAGTGATGCCATGAGATCGCAGCAGAATTCCTATATGTCCGTGGGCTTCTTTCCGGCCATTTTCTAACATAAGATGCAGCATTCATCGGCTGCAGGGAATCAAGAGGTATGGTATATGAATAAAACACTGATGTATCCTAATGGAAAACCAGTCATATTCAACCGTAAGTTGGGGAGAAAACTCTCAATTTTCCATTAGTAATGTGGAAACTGCAGTAGAGAATCCTTTCCACTTTCTAGAGCTTGCGGAAAAGAAGTTTGCATTTTGATGTCCTAATCGGAAAACACAACGAGAAAAGGAAAACGGAAAATGGGACAGATTTCTCCGACGGACGACTCGTCTCGAATGGGCCGAAACGAGTACTACTTCCCTAAGCCGGCTCAGAGAGACGACTCATTTGGGCTTTGAGTCGTGTGGGCTTTGCCCAAAGCTCAAATGTAAAACATTTCCCCCCAAGCTTTCGCCTGAATCGCTTACTCAATTCGCGCGGAAGCAACAGAAAGAAGGAGAAGAAGATGCAATCACCAATCAGTCGTCTTCTCTATGAATTTGGAGGAAAATCTCGGCAGATACTATTTCGGAAATATTCTCATCCCAGGTTCATAGTGATCACCCGAGCTCCTTTTGCAATTTCGATCGGGTCTAATTGTTATGATTAAGCTCCATTAGTATGGCACTAGAGAGGATTCCGATTAGTCGACCATGTTTTGGATAATAGAGTGGTGCTGATTATTATCGTTACGGCAACCAGGACTAAAGGATGCATTATCTGCTAATTAAAAGTGAAAAGTCCATTCTCATTGTATTCGATTTGGTGGCTGTAGCATGTGTGCAGTTGCTTTGTGTTCCAAGCTCGGTGATTTGCCATAAACTCGTACAGTTGGTATTTTGAAGGAAGGTTCTATTGAGGTTCGTATCGACCAGATCTTTATGCATATTAGCTCGCCTGAATTGACACGTTACTGATGTCTGTGAACTAAGATTTAGCTTCTAGCATCAGAGGATATTTTGTTTCGATCGGTTAGACTATAACTGATAGTCTTGTGCAGATATTGCCAGTTAATTAAGTTGTCTTACACGGTTGACGACCTTGGAACGTGTTCGAGAGCTAAAGCATAGGAGTTTGCTAAGGGAATACTTTTGATTTCAGAGACTCAAAGCATCTTATGAGCATACATAAGCTCCTGCTCCCTCGAACTTTATTTGCTTCTCTTCAAATGGAAATCGACTATGACAATGGATGAACTTATGCCTTTGGCTATACAAGTGTACACAGGATCCATCCAATGTGAGACAGGTACCGTGGGAATCGAATTTACATTGTGTTCTTGTTTGTCTCATGAGTTGCCTTACTAAACCAAAGAATCAGGAACCATAATTTTTCGAATTTTGGCAAAGCAACTATGCTGTTGTCGTTCTTGCTGCATCAGTGTAGTTGTTGCATGTGCTGAACCACGACCATTGTATCGGCTTAATAGAGTGGTTGATGGGATATCAGAAAATAGGAAAAGCAGGAAGAAACAATGGACTAAGATTGCAGGTTCAGTACTTGGATGTGGTACAGATCTTGTTGGGGGTCCATTCAATCTCTTTTCAGCGCGCGCCATCCATTCTAGTCCCATAGTATCGGCAATTTATCTGCAGATAGTCTCTCGCAGCGCTCACATTTATTCAGACGATCGCGACGCGCATTTATTCATGTTGCTATTTGTTTCTTCGCAGGCCAAACAGTGATGCTGAAGTTGGTAAGTCCCTTTTGCGTGTCTCTGCCCCAAGGGTCTCATTAAATTTAACTTCTCATTGCTCCAAGTCCTTTTCATAATAATTGAATTTATAGTTGTTTTCCAATGATGTCTGTCATTAAATCTATCTATGTCAGCTCAACTAAAATCTAAGAGGTTCACCAATAAATTTTTTATAAAATTTTTGTATCTGTATCAGAGATGAAAGAAAAATCATGAGATGCGATGCAGTTAAGTAAATTGTGCTTCATGTTGGCGAATCTTAAAACTTCAAAATTCACTTAAAATACCTTGCGATTAAAATCAAGCTGATGTTGAGCTAGAAAAATAAATCAAAAAAAAAATGTATATCGAAAAGAATTAAATAGCAGGGAATGCCATTTAAAAATTTGAAAGAACGTTTTTCTTTTTCTTTTTCTTTTTTAAATAATTTTCCTTATAAAACCAATGAGCCATTTCCCATTGGAGTGATTTGAAATTGAAGTCCCAAGTCTCATCCTGGTTTTTCTGATCCAATTGTCCAGCTGGTGACATACTAACTAAATTGAAAGACTTATGATGAGAACTATTTGCTTTAAGAAACAAAATAAAATAAAATATCACCCAAAAGCCAATGTAATAATAGTCAACACCAGAAAAGGTTAACTTGGCCCAACCTTATAAGGAAAAGTCTTAACAGGTTCAGCTGGTTAGGCAGTAACAATTGCTCTTAATTGAATTTCCGCCATGCTCGTAAATGTGAGTTCTCATATTCATCTAACGAGTACTGCTTACATTATATATCTAATGAGTTTAACATTTTCACATATCGAAAACATAGAATTTGTGCCATTGCGATTGTCATGTTGGTGAAATATCGATTATTCATGTCTCTTTGGCCCCATAAGACCACCCGAAACATCGTAATATGTAAGTTTGTTCTTGTCAAGGGGCGGTTATATCCAAGGCTTCATGAAAAGCATGCCTTACTTTTCCTTTGCCCCCCATTTTTCTCCCCCTCCTAATAAGTTTTGTGCAGATATTTTTTTTTAATTATATAACGCATTCACGGATCCAGTACAAGAATAACGAAAGTAAAATAAATGAGCACGAAAAATTTCATCAGCAAAAAATCAATGAATTTCAAATCCGTGGCTTACGTCGGTATTTAGGTCTCATTCCTAGCTTATAAGAGCGTAGGAAGGAGCAAGAAGAGAAAGGGCCAAAACTCCATAAAAATCTTCTGTCGTTCATTTGGAAAAATATCTCTAGGCAAAAATGTATCCCATGTTGACATAGAGAAAGAATGATCCAATTATTATTGCTTTAAATTTATTCCCAAAGAAACATTTTGGTATTTGTTCAATGATCTTACATTGATTTCTATGTTCTGTCATAAAAATTCTTAAATGATCATATATTTGTCATGTAACACGAAAAAACATCAATATTGCATAGAATAGGGGAATGAGTGTTAATTAATTAACTAATTGTCAGGATTATTCTTAATTCGAAAAATCTTATGAGTTCTTCTTCACCACATTAATCTGAGTTATGATTATTTAGAATTTTCTCATTTACTCATTGCCGATGTAAGCCAACATCCAACTGGATATTTGCTTATGAAATGTAATATGTATATGGAATCTAATATGTAAATGATACCGAAAATTGTCCATGACATTAGAATAATATGGGTTCAATGACTGATAATTTATGTTGCGTTTGGTTTCATAGTAGAATTTTAAAATTAGATTTTAATTTTGAAAAAGAGTGGTATAAATGAGATTCACCCTTTGACTTTGTATGAATTATGTTATTTTATTGTGGAAAAAAATGATATAAATAGAATTCACTCTTTGATTTTATATGATTTATTTTATTTTATTATAAAATAAAATAAAATTAAAATTGTGATTCTAAAATAATACTATAAAATCACGCGAGGCTTTAGTTTTCCTCGTATTAATTAATTTTGCATTTTTAAGAAAATTCTTCATTTCTTTGTCTTCCATTACCGTACGGAAACACAGAGATCCTGTCTTGTTTTCCAACCGTTCAGCCGCAGAGGATAAGTGGCAACCACCATGAACATGAACCCTTGAGAGCTTCACCCACCCAATTTTTTTCCATCAACCGCCTGCAGAATCACCCAAGCGTGTCGCCATTTTCAAACCCCCATCATCAATTACTCATTAATTATTCCATATTTATTAATTTATTATTTTCAGTATTCGCTTTTATGCTCTTCCCTTTCAAGAGATCGTCCTTCGACTTCGGGCGGGCAGTACAACCTCTGCGATTGTGCGTATCCCCTTCGAAAGCTGCGTCTCCACTCACTCGACAGACCAAACATTCCCATAAAAGTTGGCTCCTTTTTCTGTCATTCCCGCCATTGATAAGGGGGTAAGCGATTGGTTCTTGAGCTCCTGTTCGTCCTGTCGGCTTCGTCAATGGTGGTTCCGGATGGGTTCGTATGATTTATGGCTTCGACATCATCTGGGTCTGTTCTAAGATGGGTGTTGGTCGGATTTCGTATAAATGCTGAGGGAATGGCTCTGTTTCGGTGATGGATTAGGAGGTTCGTGTGGGTCTCTTGACTGTGTGGAGGGCTTGATAAGTTCCTTAAGTTATTGCTGGACATAGATTTGTTCTTTCGGGTATCATTTTGGGGAGCTTTGCCTGAAATTTGGATTTTTATGTCTCTGCTGCAACGGAATGAAGCCTCTGGATGTTTACGTTGTTGTCAACTCATTTCTGTGATTTGGGGAGTTTGGTTCGTATGTGGAACTGAGTTTGTGTTGGTTTCTCATTTGCTGCCCTGGTAATGTCCTTCTGTCGTATTACTGAAAACCAATAAAATCACGGGAGTTTGGAGCTGGGGTGGCATCTCGGGGGTTCTAGGGTACTCCCTTGATTCATTTCAGAAAGGGATAGGATTCGGTCCCATTGGGTTTGCAGGGTTTCTAGCAGTTTATGTTTACAGAATGTATTGGCCTTGGTTGCTTCATGTTGAGAAGTAGCGCCAATCGGAAACCAGTCTGGTGGAAATTCCGCTAGCTTTCGTCATTGTTGAAGGGATATCAGAAATGGATTTCTGGGTGTTTGTAGCAGCTGCTGGTGCTGGATGCTTAGCAAAGCGCTTACAAAGCACCTCGATGTATAAGGATGGTTTGTCAAAGCTATCTTATGAAGCTTCCTCTTCTGGAGATCATGAATTACATAACTATCCGGCCCGCAGGTTGGCGCATAGAAATAAACTAGAAAAAGATGCTTCTAAGAATGTCTTGAACGAGCAAATCTTTGATATTTCTCACTCCAATTGTAGTCCAGCTGCAGATTGGGGTTCTCCCTCCGGAATAGATGATCAAACAAGCGCGAGGGACTTGCGAGAATGCAACGAATCTTCTGGAGCAAGTTTACCTGCAGATTTTCCGATGGAACAAACTGAAACAGGGGATGAGAATAGGATCAATAACGATAGCAATAACTGTGACAGCTCAGAAGTTTTTTCAGCTGAACCGGCAGGTGGGGGAATGGCCACTTTTCATGGCTATGCCAAACATGGACGTTGCCTTAGGAGTAGATATCTCCAGGAAATATATCTTAAACCTCAAAGTTCGCTTGAAAGTTGCCTCATGGCTCAGTTATACAATCATCATGCTGAAATGGTGGATTTTTCTCACCATCCCCTTACACCAGCAACCTCTCTGAATATAAGACCCTTGCTTGTCCCTGATGAGAGCAGCAGAATCAGTAGACTCGCCGATCCTTCTTCACGGCAAGCAGGAGCTGAGGTAAAGAAATCACATAAAAAGGTCTACCCTGATAGAAGGAGAGCTGTGCTCGGTGTTCCTCCACTACCAACAGTTGGCTGTTCTAAAATGCCAAAGCAAGTCCACAATAGGAGTGGAAAGGGAAAGGATTTGGTTGGCTCGAGCAGAATGACCAATGGGAAGAAGATTCATTCTCGAAATGGTATTATTCTAATCTTACAATTACTTTTACTTTAGGCTCTATCAATCTCTTTTGTTATCATATATCGGTGAATTAACTCTTACCCAAAAAAATTAGCGAATTATCTCTTTTGATTTGTGCCATTTTTGTTATTGGCCTAGGACTTATTTGCTCTCGGATCTCAGAGGATCATAGGATTGCCTTCTTTCCTTTTATATAGGGTAAACTAATTGACATGCTCTTTGGATTCTAAATTCATGCCGTTTTCCCCAAGAAGCTGGGGAAAGGAAAGCTTTAGTGTCAATTTCCTGAAGGGTAGCTAAATTATATCAGTTGAGTTTAGTTTCACTGGGGAAGGAGTCCAGGGTAATACATGATAGATATTCATATCCCCCATCTGGGAAAATTTAAACTGCAAATTCTCTCTCTCTCTCTCTCTCTCTCTCATAATCATGATTGCATTTCAGATTGGAATAGTTTGTTTTGTACCTGTTACGGACTCGCAAAGTATTAAGTTCCCTGTCACATGTTTCATGGCTTGATCATTATTCCGATTTCCATTGCTGTAGAATACATATGGCTGATCCTCTTGATTCAAACCTACATGAGTTTATATTTTCTTGGTATAGCAAATTCTGTGCCTTAACTTCTTAAACTGATCAGGGACACCAGCTGGGACCACGTTGCTCTGCTTTGGGATTTCTCTCGGCATCATATTTTCTGTTGTAGCAAATAAGAAAGAAGTAGACAAGCTGAAGGAGTTGTTGAAGCAGACAGAAAACTTGGT
Organism: Punica granatum; assembly: GCF_007655135.1. Taxonomy (NCBI): domain Eukaryota; kingdom Viridiplantae; phylum Streptophyta; class Magnoliopsida; order Myrtales; family Lythraceae; genus Punica; species Punica granatum. The sequence goes on from NC_045133.1 coordinate 2,127,888, forward strand.
TCAGGACCTACAGGAGGAGCTTGAGATGAGGGATTCGATGACAGTGAAGGAGCTAGCAAGTGAGAATTATGAATCTCTAGATACTCGTAACAATTCTATTCATGGTACTGCCCCAAGCATTTTTTCCCCTGAGCATTGTATCGAAAATCCAAACATGTACAACGGTAAAGCATCTTATATTGAGACGGCAGGCAAGAGTCCCGATTCTATGACTAGGATTGAAGCCGAGCTGGAAGCAGAACTCGAAAGGCTGGGGCTTAACCTTAAGGCTGCTAACTTGGGAAGGAAATTGTCTGATGCTGAGGTAATTAATTGCAGTTTATGGAAGCTCATGTATTTTATAGCAGAAAATTTTATGTAACGCCTTCGGTCTAGGACATGAGAACTCCTTTCTATCACTTGTGTCTTGGTTATATTTTCTAATATGTTTCACCATGGCTAGCATGAGAGAGCCCGTCGTTTATTTTTATATTTTATTTATGCTTTTTCATGTTTAATATTGCCGAATATCAGCTACTTGATTCTTTTCTTCTTTTTCTTACTTCTCATTTTCCTCCCCCACAATCATTTCTTAAAGCAAGAAACGGGCTCTGCTTTTCTGAGACTTTGTATTTTTCTTGCCAATTGTTAGTTTGGAGCTACCATTATTCGCTCCATCGTGTTTATGCCATTTTTCATTCCTTTGCAGCTCGACCCCGACTTTGCTGCAGGTTTTGCTGGGGGTGAGTTCAGAGCTGAGGGAGATTTTTCCCTAAAAGATGCAAACTGTCAAGATTCGAGCAACACCTCCACCACTCACTCTGTAAACTATGCAGTTTCCCCCCGTGAGCTTAGCCTGCGGTTGCATGAGGTCATTCAGTCCAGGCTTGAAGGACGAATCGAAGAGCTTGAGTTAGCCCTCCAGAATAGCCAGAGGAAGGTTCAGCTTCTGGAATCATCGGCCTCCAAGAGTCGAAGGAGGAGTCCCCTGATCAAGGATCTTCAACTTCCGGATCCCCACCAATCGTTTCCCAAGCCTTTCGTGATGAGCTTGTCAGGGGAAGCTCTGACCGCTTACCGTGAAGCCTATGAGGAGCTGGTGAAGTTCGAGTCGGAGGAGGATGATTCTCCATCTGGTCTTTCCGAGGGACAACACCGAGAATTCTCAGAAACGGAGCAAAGCACGGCCCAGGAGATTGACCACGTGTATGCAGTTGGTTATGAGAGCAGCGATGCTGATGATGAGAAGGAGAAGTTATTGATTAAGCAAATTATTGAGAGGACCAAGAAAGGGTCTCCAGTTGTTGTGAATGCTTTGTTATCTATTGATGAAGTCGGCGAGTGAGAATTTTGTTAGTTCGATCTTATAATTTCAATAGAAGAATTTTAACCCTCTTCACCTTCTGGATAGTCCAAAGTCTACGCATTGCAATTAAGAGAAGCTCGAGGAAGGATTTACACAGCTCTTTGTCGAAATGGACTTCCTCGATGATCCTCCCTTCCAACTTCAGACATTCCTGCGGTATCCCGGCATGAAAGGATTAAAGATGTGACAGAATTGAGAATTTGGAGCTAAATTAGATCACTGCAGCAAAAAAATTTCGGTTTTCTTGCATTGGGAGCAATTAATCGGCCTCTTTTCATGTAGCCTTCATCGGCATTGTTCTTGCAATTTCCTTTGAATGGGCTATCCAAACCTTCACTTCCAGCTCCATGTTCATCGCCAGCAGCACCTCTTCTGTAATCACTCCACCTGGGTCCTGGAGAAGCTGTTCTACTACCCCAATAGACATCACTGTCGGCACGCAGCTGCTGCTCACCATCGATGTCGACATAGTTTTTGCCATCTCAGTCTCCAACACGATCACGCTAATTCTCTCTGCCTGAATAGCTATCACCTCCAAGGCCTCCGTTTGCTCCACTGCAGTAAGAAATAAGAATCACTGCCACCATAAACCGCTTTACTGCACCACGGCTACAACCACCACCTGGACCTGGAGGAAAACCAGGGCTGCCTATCAGTAACGTAATTGACCCTTCTGTCATCCCAAGTTTATTAATGGAAACATGATACCGAGGGCATCGGAACGCTTCATGTAAGAGAATTCCAATTCACCTTCCAGTCATTAATATAAGATGTAATGTTATTCATTATATTAAGCTTTTCTCACATTTGATCTTCCAGAACTCTTGAACCAGTTTTCCATGATACAACAATCAGTAGCGTGCAGTCTCTAATTTCTGTTTCTGCCGGTTTCATGGATAGGATGAGCATTCAAATTAATCACGCAGTTGTTCGATGAAGTCGGCCAAGTGTTCAAGAATTGGTGTAACATGGGAGGAAAATCTAAAGTTTAGGGTGCAAATTTGAATTGTGAGTTACAAATTGGTCACATCAAATGCAACTTTTTCAGGGTTAGTTTTACAAAATGCAACTTTCAGCGTGCAAAACATAATTTTCCATTTTTTCATTTTGGTCCTTCTTCTTCTTACCACAAGTTCGGCTGAAACGGGCAATGTTGCATTTGCAGCTATGGAGCAGTCGACGGTCAAAGGAGCTATCAGAAAGTAGCTACCTTTCCAATCGAGTGACCGGAGTCTCTATCAAATCTCACGGTCCGGCAACCAAGAACACGGATTGATCCGATTTTCCGGCACCCAATGGCCCAAAATCCAAGACCCAGAAGCAGCCTGCTCGATTCACTGGGCGAGGAAATCGTCAGGATCGTGACCCCCGTCTCAATCTGCATGTTCTTGGTCGTAATCCTCGTCTCGGTGTTGAATTCCTCGTCTTCCTCGTCCGGCTCGGTGACCTCAATCGCCACGATTGCGTACTCTGAGACCGACTCGGACTCCTCGTGGGACAAGTTCGTTGGCGCCCTCCTCAACTCCCTCGCCTTCGTGGCGGTCGTCACGGTGGTCACCTTCGTCCTCGTGCTGCTCTTCTACCTCAGGTGCACCAAGTTCCTTAAACTCTACATGGGATTCTCCGCCTTCATCGTACTCGGTTTCATGGGAGGTGAGGTGTCGCTGTTCTTGATTCAGGACTTCAGCATCCCAATTGACTGCATCGCATTCTTCCTGCTGCTGTTCAACTTTGCTGTCGTCGGGGTTTTGGCTGTTTTTATGTCGAAAATGGCGATCTTTGTCACGCAGGGTTACTTGGTTATCATTGGGATGTTGGTTGCTTATTGGTTCACTATGTTGCCGGAGTGGACCACTTGGGTTCTGCTTGTTGCCATGGCTTTGTATGATCTTGCCGCTGTTCTGCTGCCCGTCGGGCCGTTGAGGCTTTTGGTCGAGCTTGCAATATCGAGGGATGAAGATATCCCGGCTTTAGTTTATGAGGCTAGGCCGGTGACTCACCACGACTCAGGTAATAATGGCGGGAATCAGAGAAGGGTGTGGAGAGAGAGGAGTGAACCGGCAACTACTGAATCCGAGAATTCAGTCGATCGGCCAGCTACTGTCCCAAATTCTAATTCCATGCCGGACTCGCATCCTCATTCTGCTTCGGTTTCTGATAGAGAAACCTCGCTCTCTGCGCCCTTGCTTGAACGCAGGGCGAGCATCGAGTCTGAGAGGCGCAGGGAAGATGCTGCGTTGGGCGATAACTTGGCCCTTGAGGGAATGGGATTGGGATCCTCAGGCGCAATCAAACTGGGGCTCGGAGACTTTATCTTCTACAGCGTGTTAGTGGGCAGGGCGGCAATGTACGACTTCATGACAGTGTATGCTTGCTACCTTGCCATTATGGCGGGGCTCGGTGTCACGCTGATGCTGTTGGCCTTCTATCAGAAGGCTCTCCCTGCTCTTCCAGTATCGGTCTTGCTAGGTGTGTTGTTCTATATTCTGACTCGGTTCGTTCTAGAGATTTTCATTGTACAATTATCTTCAAACCTGTTGATGTTCTGAGACACGAATTCGTCTCGAAGTTGTACCATTAGCTTCCTGAATTGGTTTACTTGTATAATTTGTGGCGATGGTGAAGCACGCGTCAGATCATTGTGCTTCTTCACCAGATTCTTTTCCACTTTCAGTCTTCAGAATATATCTGATTCCTTCAGATTCATTAGAATAACATGACATCTTAGTTAAAGTTATATTATGAGAGATACCGGAGGTACACGGCCCGAATGGGGGACCTTGTTTTGAAGCAGATACCTGTGTATCCATCAAGACAGTGAATTGTGCAATTAATGCAATTGCAACTTGAAAGTCCTGAAGAAACTAGGAGCCATTGATGAGCCGGTGAGAAGATTACTTTTTTAAAAAAGAGAGGAAAAAAAAATAATAACTCATCTAGAAGATCGATTGGGGTCCATCTTCATATGTAACATGTGATTTATTAACCTGTGGATAAAGGAGTTGCCCGATAAAGTCATTTGGAATGTTCAGTGCACCGATCTTCCCATCTGCAAGTTTTGGAGGGTTCATTTTCGATCAGGATACGATTAAAGACGGAGGTAAAAGCGAGTCGTACCACAGCGACTGCTGCTCATCGGATAACCATGCGTTCTGTTGGAACACCTTTGGACTGAAGACGAAGTCTTGATCTTCTGGGTCTGTGTGCTTGGTCGGTCAGAGAATTCAAAAGTCTAGATTTACTTTGCTTCGAGGGCAAGAATTCAAGAACCTTATCAAATTCATTTACATAATGAAGGATCCAGTTTTGATCAAGAAGAGAATATGATGATAATGTCAAAGGATTACCATTTCATACTCATGAACAAGTGCAGACACAATTCTCGAAATTGCACTACTAACTCAGAGGACGGCCGATCATCTGAGGCAAAATCCTTAAGAGGGTAATTCACTCGAGATCGGTTAAACATTACAAGCCATTTACAATATCTATGACAATTATGAAAAATACAAAAATGGATACAAGAAAAAGAAAAAAAGACTACTGCAGCAAAGGGGTTGGAACTTTGACACCCTCATCTCCTCCGGGAAGAACGCAATGACCTCGATGATCCTGAGAAGAAATCCAGCACGAGTTTCTCCATGTCGTCGGCATTGTACTTGATGTACTTGTCCCCGATTTGTGCGGAGTTCTTCCCGAGGAAGCTGCGGTAGGCTTGAATGACTTTCTGGGAAGTCGAGATCTGGAGATCTTCCCGGAGCTCAGGGTCGGGAACGAGACATCCCGTTTGGCTCTTGTAGACCTCCTCGAAAGCCGCAACGAAGTTTTTGCATTTATCCCTTGGAGTAGACCTGTTGAATGGGTTCAGGTCGAGCCTCCTAGAGTCGTTGAGAAGAGAAAGAGCGGAACTCCAAGTGGCTCTTATGTAATCCGTCGCATGGTGCTGGAAAGTCCCGATCTGCTTCCGGATCCACTCGTCACCAAAGTATTGCCTGAGATCGGAATCCTTGATCTTCTTAACCATGTAATGGATGTTATTCATCAAAAATATGTGCTGCAAGGACTCGTCCTTCAAGAGCTTGGATCTGTTCTCGAGGTTGGCCTCTAAAATGGACGCAAGTAATCGGGCATGCCGAGCCAATGGACAAGAACTATACGAGGAATCTTCTGCCCCTTTCTCTGTTTCAGGGGAAGGATCCATTCCATCTTCTTCTGGATTGCGGAGAAGCAGATCGAGCGTCTCCCTGTACGCAGTGAAGGTCTTGATGTAGTTCATCGCATAGTTCGTGAAAGGGTGAACACCACTAGAAAAGGCTTTCCTTGGCTGGTCGGAGGCAATGCAGTTCCTGAACTCGGAAAATGCTCCTTTCACATAATTTCCCAATCGTGCGAGGAGCTCATGAAACTCAGTTCTAATGAAAGACCCGGCATCCTCTATGAAAAGAGTATCAATATCAAAAAGAAGATCAGCAAGAACCTCATACATGTCAAGGACTCTGAACAGCCTCTCGGGCTGTCGAGGTCCCATGGCAACAGCTTCACCAAAGTTCAAGAACAGCAACATTGCAGCCCCCGCGATCTCGATGAAAGTACAACTCAAACTGACTGGCCCGAGCTCTCCTAAGATCTGATTACAGAGCCACTTCTCACTTCTCAGATAGACCCGAATAATGATCCTCAGTGCCCAGACCCATTTCTTGATCTCACAGCTCAAGGCCTTCCAATCCATTTTCATGGCATCTTCAAAGGTCAACTGCTCCATCCCGAGGATGACCAAGTACTCGTCTAACGCATCCTTCCGGGCACCAACAAAAGCCCGACAAAATTCCTTATCGTGCTTCGACGCAGACATCACATCAGCAATCGACTTAATAGCAGATATCACTTCAGGCCGAACCAAATCGACCAGGCACTGCTCAGAAGAACTGCCAGAATTATCTCCACGAGAGACAGACTCCATCGCTTCGTCCTCAGCAGACACAAATGACTCGTCATACACGACATCTTCCACACAAGAACGGAAGGACATGTACTCGGGTTCATAGCATTGCTTGTGTTGAATGAGAATGTGAATCAGCTCTTCCTCGAGCTTGGACATAGCTATCTGCAAGATACAATGAGCTCGAAGACAGAGTTCCCTCGGCTTCCCACCACTTGGGACAGGAAGGCCTCCAATAGCTACAACTATCTTCTGAATCTCCCTAACAGAATTGAGATACTCGGATGCTTGCGCAAGCCCAGAATCCCATATCATCCCCTCATGTGATTCCCACCTCATAATTATCCCCTCAGAATGCCTGATTTGCTCTTCCATATCCATTAGCATTCCTCCACCGCTTTCACCAAGTATCATCTCGTTAGGCAGGTAAGAATTGAGATCGGAGAGAACCTTTCTGTTATCATCAGTCAGATTCCTGCACGCCTTCAGCGCCATCAGAATGTGCTGAGCTGCAGCTGCTATGTGATGCTGCACTTCATGGTTCGTGATGGTAAATCCACAGTCCCCCATTTCGATGAGTTGTGATTGAGACACGAAATTAAGAAGAGAAAGATATCAACCGTCAACCCTCAAGCCAAAACCTTCTCCCTGTGGTATCTACTCCAAAGAACTTCTCTCACTCCATCGCCAAACCCGAGAACACTTAATAAGTGCAGTTTGATCAAGCATGAATTGGCCTCATATGGCGAGGCAAAACCCGAATATAGTAGTTAAAACATGGAAACCACCACGCAGAGGGGCTCCAGTCCACAGCAGGAGGAATCTAGTGTGAAAGAATGAAGACGGTGGATGCTGGACTATCAGAAACAACTTTGAAGGTCGAGGGACAGGAAGCTCTGACTCAGGGAGGGATATGAAAGAAAAATCTTCCGACAATTCGATAACACAGGCTGCTCAATATGAACAATCAAAAGAACGCTCAAACAAACAACATGGTTGGGACCTTCGACCCGAGAACCCGAAGCTTCAAGAAGAAGCAGATGAGATCAACAAAGGCCATCTAGGACAGAAACTGGACATGTTGTTGAACTGACCCGACATGATTATAAGATAAACTCAGTGGCTGAATCCTCACAATGATCTCATCGCTGCATCAAACTTCCACGCACAATTAGCCCTCTAACGACAACAAAGCTCAGGAAAAACAACCTCGGAAACCACAAACTACAACGATCACAGACCAGAGCCGAACAAAGCAAATAATCAGTTTTGAGCCGAAGTGGAGCATAGAAATTCAAGACAAGCATAGGTGGTCAAAACAAGGAGATTGAGTGAGTGATTTTTCCAAGAGGGTAGGACAACAACGCGTTAATGGCTTCGACAGCGACGTCCTTCACATGGAAAAAAAAAAAAAAAAAAAAGAGAAGTCGGGGGAAATTCAAGCAGGGGCTGAGCACCGAAATTGATTTACAGAAAGGTGAAGTGAACCTCAAGCTTCCCGTGAGTGAAAGATTTTGTTCTCTGTCTCTGAAAATCCTCTGGGTCGATCGATTGATCACAGCTAGAGAGTCAGAGACGCATAGAGAGAGAACAGAGGAAGAGATACAGAGAGAGAGAGAGAGAGGATTTTAACTTTTGACTCTGTATATAGCCAAGTTTGGTCTTTTTCTTCCCTCCACTGCCGTTTGACCATATGGCCAATCAGACACACCCGCGTGGACCTTTATGGCTTGCTTTCGAAGCTAGAAAAAAAGTGAAAAACATAAAACTGGTTATGATTAGACCAACCTGAATTAATTTAAGCGATTCGATATTCATTTTTCTAAAATAAGGTCTTTTATCGAGTATTATGAATATAAAAATTCATACCGGAGGCTCCAACAATATCATCAAGAAAAGCCCTTCGAGTCCCGTCGGGAATGTAGCACATGATTCCCAAGTTGCAGTTTAATAACGTTTATAAGTAACCAGTCTACACAAGAGTTCTTATCTTATAAGTGGGATGATATGAACGATTAAGTTGAGAGAGCTCGTCTCACGTGAAAAAATTAAAGAGAAATTTATTGATTTATAAGATATTGGATACCATAATTTATTGACTCGAGTTTTTTGGTTTGCGATGATCCAATATCTTATAAGTACAGTGAAAATTTTACATAATATCGTAGTGGGTTAGGTTTTCGCACGCTCATGTGAGGACTTATACAACGTCAAATTCGAGTGTGGAACTCGTGATTAGTGATCCTATTTTGTCCATTTCAAAATGACACGATCGAGACACATGACCTTCCTCTGTCAATATCAACAACACCATTAACAATAGTGGGCAAAACGATTGTTTTTAAAATTTTTAGTTTCAAAGTGATACAACCACTTATCACAAAAATAATAATGATAATAATAACACATTCGAGACACATGACCTTCCTTAGTCAATATCAACAACGCCATTAACAATAGTAGGCAAAATGATTATTTTTAAAATTTTTAACTTCAAAGTATACAACTACATATCACCAAAAAAAAATAGTGATAACTAAAACCTTGAGCAAAGTGACATTAAAATAAGGTGCAGCGCAATAGCATACTCTCTCGCTTACTGATCTGGAGATCGTAGATTCGATACCTAGTGGGATTATCCGTGCTCCTTTTTAAATTATTTAGAATTTTTTTTCATTGTACTATATATTAGATCTCCCTTATAACCGAAAAAAAAAAGTGACATCATGTGAAAATTTGAAGAAGTAAAGTGTTTTTTTTCCCCGAACTCGAGATGTTTCGAATTTGATTCTTTATAGGAACATAATATTTTCTCGAAAATAAGGATGAAATTATATTAGGTCTTTTATTGTATAAAAATACCAAAAGATCACTTCGAATTGTATAGAGCGTGAAGAGTTATCCCTTGAAACTTTGGTATTTGATCTCGTGTAATACCTATACTATCACAGATGGAAAAATGTTTTTTTTTTTTAATAAGTAATGTGACTTTCTCATTTATCAAAAACCCGGAAATACATTTACACTTATCCAAGGATAACCATTAATGACTCTATACAACAGAGCTCAAAAGACTATACAGCGAAGAGCTCGAAAGCATGGGCAAAAAAGGAAAATTTTAACTTTGCCTCTAGACTAAGAATGGAAGTAACTCTGATCCCCACCATGGCCAAAATTTGTCGAAGCAACGAAGGGGCTGAAATAGGCTTCTCTTGAAATATCTAGAGATTCCTCTTGCGTCAAATATGATATATATAACAAGTCCAGAGCAATCGGAGAATAATGGAATCGAGCTTTCTACCTTTAAGCAAACAACTAGTGATTTCGAGATTTTATTTCAGTTTCACAAAATTCACACTTCGGAACATTGATGAAGGCACCCCAGCTAAGCATCCTGCTCTTAGTGTTTAGCTTGCCATTGAGAGCCAACCAACGGATAAACGAAACACGAGGGATATGCCAACTAAACCATATTGCTTTCCACCACAACACTATAACCTCTTTTGAGTTTGAAAAATCCCAAGCATTTGAAGTAGAGAATTTACCATTTTCTGTCGCTGACCAGATAACAACGTCTTAATGATGCAACTGTAGATCAACTGCAAGTTTCTTGATTTCATCGGCTTGGACGTCAACAGGTCGAGGCCACGTCCAATTGCTCTCCTCCAATACTAATCTCAACTTGGCATTTCTACTAATAGCACGGAAGCACAACAAACCTCGTGTACAGAATTCAGGCAATGGCTATAAGCCAGGAGTCAAACCAGAAATAGACACTTTCACCCCGAGCCAATGGAATGCCTGATAAGGGGCCTAACCGAGTGCCTGATGTGCAGTATCTTCCTTCGTCCCTAAGAGCATCCATTAGGAATCTTCAGAGTCCATAAAACCCTAAATGTTTATTGGTCTAATTTTTCATTTTGTAAAATGTCCATTTAAAAATAACATGGTTAATTGAAATTCATTAAATGAGGGAAAATTTTAAGAATATGTACGTAATCGATCAATCAATTATAATATATAAAATCGAGGCATGGAATGTGGCTGCACTACCTAACAAAATTTTGAAACTCAGCTCCATGTAAAATGGACCTTTCGATTCTAATTCTATGTATATTTACTATATTTTATTTAGGATTCTATTCGATGAATTTTGATCAAATGTCCAAATTATTTGTATGCAATATTATTAAAACCGGACCGGACGCTAAACCGGTCGATGTATGGGTTCACGGGTTTATGGGTTCAATCGGGAGTTCGATGGGTCGGACCGCGCGTCTAATTAAATAATAAATGATACATATAAAATTAAGAAAGACTATGATATATTAAATATATGCACAATAATTCAAATAATTGAAATAATGAATGAAAGAAAGTTTTTTTATTGAAGTTGTTTATTCCTTTATTATGCTTAAAGAGATAAAGAATGATCAAAAGTAAACAAATATGGCTATTGCCTAAATGGCTAAGAGGCTAGGCATGTGGCTGTTAGGGAGGTTGAGGTCCTTGGTTTCAATCTCTGACTCTCTATGCATGCAATATTAATTTTTCAATAAAAGCAAACCCATAGAACCGGTCGGTTCGTATGGGTTTAATAAAAAAACCGTCCGGTCTAAAGGTGCCATTCGTCTAAAGGTGCAATTTTGATTTTTCAGAGAACCGGACTGGACAAGGTGCTGGTTCCCGATCAAACCGGTCGAACCTATCGGTCCGATCCGATTCTGATAACAATGTTTGTATGTGATAATATATAATAAAGGAATTTTTTGGAAATCTAAATGCTTTCTCGATAATTGAAAATAACTCCTCGATACATGTGATTTTTTTTTCTAATTCAATGTACCATGTATCCTATAAATCGAAGACACACAAATTTATTTTGCACATCACATATCCACCCATTATAGTTTTTCTTACACCCTAGCCCCTACACAATATTTATTCTGTATATACATGTATATGATCTGCACTTTCATAATATTAGAGTAAGTATTTATTTGTTATTATATTTTCTTTTTTAAATTTCACTCGCAATAGATAGTGTTTATTCAGTTTATTTGCTAGGAATATATAGTTTTTAATATACTTTCTTTTTCAATCATAATTGATCCATATATTATATGTGTTGCTTACCTATTTTTGTTGCAAAAGAATTGATAAAACATTATCATGCAACACGCAGGTATTAACTAGTTTCATTTTATTTTTTAACCACCAACTCATAATTCATTGGAGATTTATTCGGTCCAGTCTATCGTCCCGAAATAAACATCGTACGTCGACCGCAAAATACAATATAGTCGATTGGAGCTAAGAGTTTTAAAGTGCAGTCGACTATGTGCACTTTAGCAGTCGATTATGTTTATTTTGGCCCTCGGACGGGTAAAGGCTGGGAGCCGATAAGCTCCCTAATTCATCATATAATTCTCTCTTTTCCTTCTCTCTTCTCTTTTTATACGTTCCGTCTTACCCACAATCAATCTACTCTATCCTCACTACACAAATATATACCATCTTTTTTCCTAAATATATTTTTACTATAAACCTTCGAAATTTATGATGTAGACAAAGTTGATATAATTTTCATTTTGCATTTAGTGCAGATCACACTTTAATGAGATTATAAGTCTCAATTCTAAGCTCAATAATCATATTAATTGATCATATCTTCGGGAGGTAAGGCACGCTATCAGTGAATATAACACGGCATATTAATTACAAGGCATGCAAGCTCGTATAATTCGACACCTTTCTTTCCTCTTTTCCTTTTTTGTGCTATAGAACGGATGCATGTCAACTTAATTTTGGCAGCTCATGAGCAATAATTTGGTGCTTTTAACATCTTGGTGTAGAATGGATTGCAACCATCTTCCATAGTTTATTCGATAGGGATATTGCAGTAAGAGCACACACGACATTATAGTAGATGGTATTACCGATATTGCATTGTGATGGTACCATGGGCGCTCCGGCACGAGCAGCAATATTATTTGGAGAAACATGGACGATAATGTAGCTAGGCATGATTTGGCAAAGCAATCAAACCAATATTCAACAATAGTTAATGCACTCAAGCTTCCATCGATATACTTCTAGCAAATTTCAGCTGTGTTCCACGATCGACCCGCAAAACATAGCCAGAGGAGACTAGAGACTAGAAATTGACTAACTTTTGCAGGTTAAAAGAACATTGACTCGGGGAGTTGTCCTATAATAACTTCGGTGGGTAAAATAACTAATGAAAAATGAACTTATTTAGTGCAGTAACATATTCATTAAGAAGAAGTTTGTATTCGTAACATTGGGAGGATATCTCAATTCACCTTTTTCCCCCCTTTTGTTTTCTATTACAAAAACGAGATCCATAGCCTGAAGCAAAATAGATGGGGAGAAGAAATAAAAAAAAAAAAAAAGAAGACCAACTGATGAAAATCAATTTTAAAACATTTTAATCCCCTATCGAGGATAATGTTAATATACTAAACTATCTTTCTCCAATTTCATTTCCCTTTATTGTTTTTGTCATTAAATTTATTAACCTTCCATTTATTAAAAAGAAAAATGATGAGACCGACTTTGCTACTGTACTCCTTTTACTAATTGTGGCTTCATTCGTTGTTTTTCTTTGTTCTTCTTCTTTCTATAATGATGGGGTGTCTAGACTTGTCGGATTAATCTAAAGTCCACGTAAATACCTTGTAATCCTACAAAATAAGACAATTCGGACACACATGTCTACAGATGGCATGATAAAGAGTATTCCTTCCCTTACACTCTCTCCCTTGCATGATTTCTACGATAACGATAATTTGAATTCGAAATTCCACTAAAGAAATTCCGCTAGTTTACCATCAGGCTAATCCGATCCATTTTAATATGGCTTTATTTCCATTTTCCTCCACACATAAAGCGTGATTATGACGAGTCTCACAACCAATAACATAATGCGTAATTGATTCTCATGTTGTTTACATATCGTTTTCTATCCCTTTCATGGGGGGACAGTTTTGTTTAATAGATTAGTCGAAGATGTACTTGGACTAGCTAGGAGAAATTGTGTGGGGGACAAGGTTGCTTGGGACCAAAAATGACGATGCTAAAAAACGCGTTGGAAAAAAAAAATAGAATTAATTGACTGAGAAAAACGAGGAAATTAATCGCGAAAGATTAAATGAATGTAACATTCTTTAATTATATATCAATATATTAATAACTCGTTTAATTAATTAATTATTTATTTATTTGTGTGGCATTTGGCGCTTGTTAGGGTTTGGGTGAATGCTTGTTTGACCAGAAGAGAATACGCCTAAAGTTAAACTGCTAGGAAAGTGAGTGAGCATATCCAACTTAGGCGTGAGTATATCTTTACGAATCTCCCGACTCGATAGCGCGTGCATACCTAAAACAAATATAACTAATCGACGAAGGATGGTCTAATACGACTAATAATCGACGAAACCAATGACTAGACATAATGTTTTCTCTGTCTTGAGCCTTCAGGTAGGAGATCATTAGAGTAGTTTAAACTTAATTATAATTAACTACTTCTGAAGTGAGGTTTCTAAAAGAATTGTCGATAATTCCTGATGGTAACATTCTTACTGTGTTATTAAGTATGAATGTCAATGCCCATCAGAACAAGGCGAATATTGTGCTAAGTAACCTTACTCGTAGAGAAGTTACATTCGCTTACAAAAGGCAATGTGAAGTGGTCCCTTCCTACTTTGGAATCTATCAAGGTTTGGTTTAGGATGGGCCAAAGTCGACAAGTGGGCCTTATTATATTACATTGTCATAAATCCCATATCGGAAAAATATGGTCGTAAGGACTAGTTTATAAAGCGCAAGAGGAAGGACTACTACTGTCTCTTCGGAGACATCTGATAAAATTGGAACGATACAGAGAAGATTAGCATGGCCCCTGCGCAAGGATGACACGCACAAATCGAGAAATGGTCCAAATTTTTTTTATCATTTCATTTCTTTTTTTTTTATAATAACTAAAGCAAAATTTTAAGAAAGTGTTTCTATAACAAAGTTTTGTCATATCATTTTTTATTTTATAATAACAAATACAATATTTTAAAAAGGTGTTTCTTAACAAAGTTTTGTCATTTCATTTTTTTTTTTACAATAACTAATACAAAATTTTAAGAAAGTGTTTCTTTAACAAATATTATCAAGACATCACACGCATTGAAATTTGCATAAGGCTAATTGATATACCAAAGGCAAGATGCAATGTTATCTCGATATAGAATCTTTACATTTAAAACCCAAGTAGTTTTCAATTATCCGAAACTTGCTTTTAAAATGCGCGATGAGTTAAAATTCAAATTCTAAAAGATTATCACTACTCTTGACTAAATATATATGCAACTCAGTCATAGTTTTCGTATTATCTTTTTTTTTTTCCCCAATCAACTTGTTTGTGAATAGCAGCCTAGTCATCATTGTTTATCCATGTTTGTAATATAACTAAGGGCATACTCTTTAGTCACATGTTCATAAATTTACCCTGGATCATTCCGATAATACTTTCGACTGAGGGACAAATGCTCTTGCGCTGCAGCTCAACAGGGCAGGTCAGGGACTCGAGATGGGTCTATTGGACTGGGCCTAACATCCCATCTGACTTGCAGTCGGACATGTAAGGGAAATAAATCACGAAGATACACCGAGTCAAGAAGGCATATCATCTTCGGATTCCTCTCCACCAAATCCCGACTAATTAGGAAATATTATTATGTAGATATGGCTGTTATAACAGCTTGATACCTTCCCATTGTATAGCACTGCATACTCAATATATGTATCCGTGAATATACAGTAATGAAGTAGGTGAAGGGATCCTCCAAAATCTTTGTCTTCTATCGTCCTCTTGGACATGAAAGAGCCGATGCTTGATATTTTTTAACAAACTCATTAGGATGTTTCGTTATCTCTAAAAAACACGAGCATCACAATACCTGTGTAAACAGAAAATAATACCAAATTAGGTTAAAAGAAAGTAAAGGAGAAAAAAAAAAAACCTGAACCGACAGAAAATCCGAAAATTTATTGTAGTAATGTGCCGGAAAAACCGAAAACAAAACAGAAAAGAAGGCCGCAGGTGAACCAATGGGGTCTCTCCACGTCATCACCCGGTTAGATTTCCCGAGCAAAGTTAGTTAAGTTAGTTAGTATATGGCGCGCACGGAGATGCAGATGAGCATAGCTCTCTCCCTCTCTCTCTCTCCTTCTTCCTTTAAGAAGCCTTACCCGAAACATTCGCCTCATCAATCAAATCACTCTCTCTCTCTCCCCCTCTCTGCCATTCTCTAATCTCTCTCTCTCTCTCCGTCTCGTCCCAAATCCTTATCGCTTTTGTTGCCTCGAGACCGTATGCATTTCTTCCCACCGCCCTTCTGCTGCTGCTAGTCCGATCCATTGCCGCCTTCTGGCGGAACTGACCCATTTCGGTACCTCCTCTGCCTGGCAATGATTCCGTCAGGCACTGGAATCCGTCCGGATGGTTCTCTCACTGCAAGCACTGATCCTCGTAAGTTTCCTCCGTTTCGAGACTCGGTTCTTTTAATTGTGCCCATAGTAGAAATTGAAAATTGCTCAAATCGTACGAGCGAGAACAATGCTTGCCGGTTGTTTGACTTTCATGATAGTTTCGTGATCGCAAGCTTGCTTCATGGATGATGATGTCTGCAGATAATGCACTGTGATTTTATTGTGTGATTTCTGATAATTAAGTTGCGAGCGGCGATTGATGTTATCGGGTGTACAAGCAAGTTGGAAAATGTGCTGATGTTTCCTTGAATTCATCGCGAGAGATTTCATTGTATTCGGGAATTTTAGGAAAGTCGGGATGATGTTAATTGTTGTCGAGTTGTTCGGCGTCAGTAATCCTTATAATTATTGTAGATATGGAAGCCGGAACTGGCGGGAGCACTAGCGATGCGTTGAAGGAAGCTCCGCCTTTGGCTTCCGACAAAGATGAGAATGATCACTTTGTGAGGTTAAGCTCTTCCTCGGAATCCTCCTGTTCGTCGTTCGACCCCTACCGTTTGGATGAACATG
Source organism: Punica granatum (assembly GCF_007655135.1). Taxonomy (NCBI): domain Eukaryota; kingdom Viridiplantae; phylum Streptophyta; class Magnoliopsida; order Myrtales; family Lythraceae; genus Punica; species Punica granatum. The sequence goes on from NC_045133.1 coordinate 2,144,246, forward strand.
AGATCATGAATAGCTCGTCGGCCGTTAATGGTCACCCGAAACCCGAGAAGGCCTCCCACTCATCTTTTAGATATGATCATGAGGACGGTACTCCCAATTCCTCTTTGCTCGTGCCTGAGCATTCGGGCAACCAACTGGCGGAACCCTCAGTGGGGCGAACTTCAGATGGTTCACTGCACTCGAGCTCGAGCAGCGGGTCGATAATGCAGTGTCCTCAGGTTCAGGTGATGCAAAGGACCAGCGACTTGGATAGCGGTAGCCCTTCCCCGTATAGGATTCCCTCTTCGGTGTTTGCTAGGACCACGACTACCGCGCAGGAATGGAGCGTGACGTCGAACGAATCACTGTTCAGTATCCATACCGGAAACATGAGCTTCACAAAGGATATGTATTGGATGTACAAGTCTGGCGAGCTCGGCAGACCTGGAGACCCGATCATGTCCCCCTCAATGAAGGACTACTCGAGCAATCAGCCGCCGCCTCCATTAGTGGACTACACGAGCAATCAGCCATCACCTCCATTGGTTGACTACTCGAGCAATCAGCCCCTGCCTCCGTTAGTCGATAATCCCAGCAGCAGCCTACCGTCGTCAAAGCTGCCTAGCAACTCCATCGACATCTTCAAGACCAATGCGAACTTGTATGAGGGTCTGCGTGCAACCCCAGAGGCCGTCGAGACAATGAAGTCGGTACTAAGGGAAAACGCAGAAGCCGATCGCGAGAAAGAGCGATTGTCTCACGCAGAAGGGGCTTCTTGTCATTCTGCTACAGCTAGTCCCTCCCACCACTCCAGCGCAAGCGGGGCCAGCACAAAATCGTTTGCGTTTCCCATGTAAGCTCAATTTACTACATTTGATTAAGATTCCTCCAGCGAGTAACAAATTGCCGTGCCGTGCCGTGGCGGCATTATCTTCATGAAATTTTATATGGAGAGGCTGCCCGAGTCCTGACTGACCGTTTTGTTTGTGTGAAGACTGGGAGGCGACGGAGCGAAGAGCGGCTCTAGCAAGGTGGCTCCGGGTAGCATAAGGCAACACTCACAATCAGTGCGGCCGAATCTCGAGCCTCAGAGTCCCCAACCACAGACCCGTCAGGAGCGACAAACTGCCAAGGCGACGGCCCCCGTAGACACGGGCCAGACCCGATGGTTCTCTTGCTTCTCTTGTTGCTCCTTCTGTTCTTGAGCGTCGACCAAGACATCTCGTTTATATTATACACTGATGTGCAGGCTAGTCCTCGTCGTGCCATCATATATTACAACAGCTTCCTTTTTCTTCCGTGTTAAACGCAGGAGTTCTCATATCTTCTGCAGATCTCATCTCTTCTCTGTCAATCCTTTCAACTCGATAAGCAGAGCTTCGTATCTGCAGTTTCTCGATGAAGTTTGAGAAATGGCTCTAATGGACTGTTCCGTCAAATGGTCCCGGACTGTCGATTAATCTCCATCGGAGTCTTAAAGTACTACCACAGCATACCATATACATCGTAATAAGGCAAGCTTATCCAGGTCCGGCATGAAATTTTACCGCAATAGACATTATCGGGTGGATCGGTCGGAAGATCCTTCCGGACGTGCGAAATGGGGCCACAGTCACCGAGAGGGGCCTTGCGAAAGGCCCGTACACAAATATATGGGCCAAAATGTGACCACAAACGGCCCACAAGGGAAAATTCCTGGGAGTCCGGCCCATAAAAGCCCAATTGCGGGAGAGTTTGTGGGTCCCACGTGCCTGGGCTGACATCGAACCGCCTGAGGGAGGGAAAAACGGAAACGTTTCGAACGGTCGTCTTCTTCCCGCGCGGAAAGTCAAAAAAACTTTGAGCAAATTCGCCATTGTCGTCGAAATTAAGAATTTTTCAGAAATTTAAAAATTTGGCGCTGAAAATCGAATTGCCGCCCAAACACAGACCGTATACAAAGAGGCAACAGCCCGCTGAGCTCTGCATTGTGCAGTCTCCCGCTCTTCCGTTTCTCTCCAAAGGGCTCAGCTCAGGTTCCGTGTTCTCACTCAAAGCGAAGAAGAAGAAGGAAGTGGAGGTCGGGCAGAGAGAAAATGGCGAAGACGGTGACCCCAGATGCGATATCCATCATAAGGTCGAACCCGACACCGGATTCTTCAGGCGACGTCCCGGAGCTCGTCGTTCAAGTTCTTGACCTCAAGGCCACCGGGAATCGCAATCGCTTCATGTGAGCTCTCCTCCTCTGTTTCTCTCTCAAAGTGTTTTGTCTCCGATACGTCTATGCAAAGGTCTATGCTTGTCTATTCTGGGTGTTTGATTCTGTGGAACTTAGTTCAAGAGATTAGATGCCGTCGATTAATTGGTGAAGGGTTCTTCCGACAATATGAATCCAACTGGGTTTTGGGCCTTTTTTTCTAAGTCAAAGATCTGCGTGAGCAGGCATGTGATAGATCCATACTGTTTCGATTTTTCAGTAGGGTTTAGTGTTTATGCTTAGCAGCTTAAGTGAGCCATGATAGATTGCCTGGGTCGCCATTGGGATCCGTATGATGGATTATTGGTAGACATGAGGAGGCAAGTTTGTGGCTTTCTGAAGGATCTGTCGGGTGAGCTGAGTTTGGCAAACATGGGCGTACTTAAGTTGTTCTATTGCATTTGTGTGATATGGTTTTATCTTCCCCTTGATCGTTTCTTGTTTGATGGTTATCTATTTGGTTGATCTGTGCTTGAACTAATTGATTTTTTTTATTTTATTTTTTATTTTTTATTATTTGGACTTGGTTATAGGTTCACAGCAAATGATGGGAAGATGAAGCTGAAAGGGATTCTTCCAGCAAACATTGAATCTGAGGTCCTTTCAGGAAAAATTCAGAACTTGGGTCTCATTCGTATCCTTGACTATACCCTGAATGATATCCCGAACAAGCAAGACAAGTAAGCATGGCTGGTGATATTGCACCCGGTTTCCTTGCTTTTAAAACATTAGCAGCTGAGCTGATGATATTTTTGTGAGCAAAATCTGACGTGGTTTTGATGTTCTCACTTACAGGTACCTGGTTGTTCTCAAATGCGAAGCTGTTTCTCCTGCACTGGAGACGGAAGTGACGAGTGAGGAAGGTCAAGAGGGGACTAACATTGCAAAAAGGCCAAAGCTAGAGACTGATGCCGATGTGAAAAGCGAGGCAAGTGGCTTAATTTTGAAGCCAAAGCAAGATTGTGAAGCAGAAAGTCAAGTCAAAAGAGAAGGTGCTGGCATCATTCTGAAGCCCAAGCAAGAGATAGTTTCAAAGTCAGCTGCCCAGATTGTACATGAGCAACATAGGAAGTGAGTAGTTTTCCATCAAGCATAGTTGTTTCACATGTGAAGTAAATGAACCTAATGTGCATTGTCTTTTGTTCATGATTCAGTATGGCACCGGCTGCACGACTGGCCATGACAAGAAGAGTTCATCCCCTTGTCTCATTGAATCCTTACCAAGGGAATTGGACAATAAAGGTCAGGGTCACTAACAAGGGAAGCATGCGTACCTACAGAAATGCTAGAGGAGAAGGCTGTGTCTTCAATGTGGAGTTAACAGATGAAGACGTAAGTAGAGCCCCAGTCTTGTATTTAGTTATGTGGATCTATTCTCTTTTGATGTTATCAGTAATGTATTGGGAACTAATGATATGGCTGCTTTGTTCTGTAGGGAACACAAATTCAAGCTACAATGTTCAAGGAAGCTGCTAAGAAGTTCTATGACAAGCTTGAAATGGGAAAGGTCTATTACATATCGAAAGGGACTCTCAAAGTGGCGAACAAGCAGTTCAAGACAGTCCAGAATGATTATGAGATGACCCTGAATGAGTATTCTGAGGTGGAAGAGGCTAGGAATGAAGAAACTTTTATTCCTGAGACAAAGTTCAATGTCGTTCCAATTGATATGTTGGGTTCCTATGTCGATGGGAAAGATCTTGTTGGTAAGCATATTCTTTACATATATCAGTATGTCAGAATATGCTGATATAAGTATATCAGTTTTTCTGTTTCTCATATGTCATTTGTTGTCTCAGATATCGTTGGAGTTGTTCAGAGTGTCTCCCCAACAATGAGCATCCGAAGGAAGACCAACAATGAGACTATCCCAAAGCGGGATATAGTAGTTGCAGATGAGACGTAAGCATTTCCCTTTCTTCTTATCATAAAGCCAGGAAGCCTCTCCAAGTTATTCATCAGTATTGAAATTATGGTTGTCTGAATTGCAGGAAGAAGATGGTTGTTGTTTCTTTGTGGAATGACCTAGCAACTGGTGTAGGCCAAGAATTACTCGATATTGTTGATCAATCGCCTATTGTTGCTATAAAGTCTCTCAAAGTAGGAGATTTTCAGGGTAAGCTATATTGTTTGTTTGATTGGTTTTGTCTGAGGAAAGTGGTTATATGTGCGCGTCATTGTGACTGTTCTTCAATCTCTTTCAGGTGTATCTCTGTCTACACTCAGCCGAAGTGTAGTGATGGTGAATCCAGATATAGCTGAGGCAAAGAAGCTCAGAAGCTGGTGAGCTTACATTGAATGTTCTTGATGCCAACACTTTTCTTGTTTGCAAATCCAATGGTCTCTTATTGCTGCTGATGGCTTGTGCAGGTTTGACTCTGAAGGTAAAGGCACTTCAATGGCTCCGGTTGGTTCTGGTGTGATTGCCCCTGGAAGGGGTGGAGCAAGGTCAATGTATTCTGATAGGGTCTTCATTTCTCATATAACTGGCAACCAATCAGTGGGAGAGGACAAGGTAAGAGTAAAGCCTTTTGTTGCAAGATAATGAGCACAGAGTTGAAAGCATCAATTCTAACTTGTTTTCTATATGGCAGCCTGCTTATTTCAACATTCGGGCGTTCATCACTTTCATCAAGCCTGATCAACCAATGTGGTATAGAGCATGCAAGACCTGCAACAAGAAAGTTACTGAAGCTATTGGTTCGGGATTTTGGTGCGAAGGGTGCCAGAAAAATGACGAATCTTGCAGTCTCAGGTGCGTGTTGCAATGGATAATGTGATCTTTATCTGAGATTAGAGAACTATTTTCTCAATCTTTTTGTTTGTTTCCTTTTTAAACTTATTTTGATCTGTGGACAGGTATATAATGGCACTGAAGGTAACAGATGCAAGTGGCGATGCGTGGCTCTCAACCTTCAATGAAGAAGCTGAGAATATAATTGGGTGCTCTGCTGACGAGCTCGATCAACTGAAATCACAGGTTGAGAAAGTTCCCTTGTAGCTGAAGTTATCTGCAGATATCTTATGTTATCTTGGAACTAAGTATAATTGTCTGAATTTGTTTTGCAGGATTCTGAGGATAACCAGTACCTGATGACACTAAAGCAGGCTACTTGGGTACCTCGTCTGTTCCGAGTTAGTGTTGCGCTGCATGAGTACAATAATGAGAGACGGCAGAGGATTACGGTGAGGGCTGTTACTCCTGTCGACTTTGTTGCTGAGTCGAGGTACTTGCTCGAGGAGATATCCAAGATGAAGGTCTCAGAGTAGGGCTTTGCTGCTGATATTTCTGTACCTACATCTACATGTTCGCTTAGAAAGGGCAATTTAAACTTTTATCTGACTTCATCGTTTAGGAAAGCATGCCGTCTTTTGAATATAGGGACAAGACAACATTAGTAGGAACCTTTATCCCACCTCGGCTTGTAAATTTATCCCTTCAGGCTTTTGATTTAATACAAGGTTGGTTCATTTATTTCTCTTAGGTTAGTTCAATGCAATTAATGAGTCATCAGGTTGTTCCATTTACATTTTTTTGGTGAGATGACGAGATTTTTTGAGTTTGTTTGGTTAAGAACTTGAAGAGTAATCCTTGCTCGGGTCGGCTTGGCTTTGGTCACGAGGTTTTCATATTTGAACTCTTAGCACACACTTTCTAACATGGGCTTAGCTAAAATGGAAATGGCTTCCTCCCACTGATGGATGAACAGGTTACTGGGCCCGTTATGGGCCATTATGGGCTTGGTCATAGGGTTAGGCTTATTGGGCAGGTCACAAAAGGGCAGGTTGGCCTATATACTCGAGCTCGGCTTGAGCAGTAAAGTTGCCCCATGGCCTTATTCAGCCTGAAGAAATAATTACAGAAATAAATAAATGTAGATTGATTCAGGCGGTTCGTTGTTTGTTTTTCTTAAGTAAGGTCTTGAGTTCGAGTTTTATAAATGGATAAAATCCTCTCTGAGCAAGTTTTATTTTATAGTGGGTAGACTTGGCTGGAATTGGATTAGTTGGAACTGGTTGGACTTTCGAATAGCAGAATGCACTTAAAAAAAAAAAAAAGAAACTACAGAAATAGGTTTATATCTGGTGGGCTTAGGTGGGGGCTCTTGGATTATTCAGCAAAGGAGATTTAACCCAGCAGTACTTCTGGGCTGGGCTTGGGCTGACCCATGAATATTTAGGCCTAGCTTGGCCCACAGTAGAGACTGAACAGCTTCGTCATTACTACAACTTCATTTCAATTTTCCCGATCAGTGCAATGGGATGTATCTATTTATCTATCTCTTACTTGAAATCGGAGCAGGTTTGAAAAGGATCCTAGAGTGCCTAGGGTTGGGCCAGGAGGGTCTCTTAATGCCTCTTTTTTCTTCTCATCGGAGTTATTTCGCAGACTTGCCTTGCATCATAAGATCAAGTGTCCACAATAGCTCATCTGATAACAAATCGAACGAGATAGGAAAGTGTTGTGGTATGAATGAATGGATTGATCATGGGTTTTTATTCATGAATCTCATGTAATAATGCACGCAGGAAGTGATGACTGCTCGCGGTTCCTTTGGTATACATTTATTTTTATTAAGGAAATCACCGCTAAGTCTAGCTAGTTATGAACAAATATCACATATTATCTATCATCTCGAGGTTAATAACAAAGGTTTTAGAAACTGGTACAGCTGCCCCTTCACACTTTCTCATAGGGAGAGACCAATAGAGCGATCTTATGCAACAGACTCATCACGTGATCATCGTTTCCGCCGTCTTTTGGGTGGGGAGGAGTGGTCATCTCTTGATATATGTGGAGACTGCCCGTGAAGTCTGTGAAGATCCCGTCGACGCCTATCTTTTGAATCCAGTACTCGTACTCCTGATATGGGTCCTGATGGAAGTCGAAGTGCAGGCATTGGTTCTCGTTCCGGAAAGTATATGGATGCACCTGCAATCACAAAAGATTGAGCTGCTGTAACCCAAGAATTCGGTTAAACTATTTCACTCGGGGTCGGTAGAACTATTCCCAGTTTTCCTGTGCCTATTCTGCTCATCTTGAAGACAGGCAAGAGATGCGCTAAAATGCACTTAACAGAATGTTCAATATTTCGGTTCACAAATAACATAACACGAAAATCTGGTACACCTTTCTCAGCATGTTTATAATTCTTTAGACTAATTCGGAATGCAGACTGTGTAAATAGGATTAGAAACTTCACCTGTAAATTGTGGGCATGAGCGTGGGCAACGAGGTCAGTCGGTTCTTGCAGATAGTTGTGCACAGCAGGCACCACTGTGTCCTTCCATGGTCCGATCCCCACAACGTATTGCTTAATGAAGTCAAAGTATTTGTCCGAAGTAATTTCCCAGTATGACTGCACATTTTTCAAATTTCTAATCATAACAGTGATAGAATACTGTTCGACGATTCTCCATCTCAAATCATAAAGTGACTAAATCAACAACAATCAGCCTGAGAAATAAAGCTCGGGGTTATCCATACCTAAACATACACAACAAAGTACGCGACTAATTATCAAAAGTTCATAAGGTTCTTCAAATGTATGCGTGGAAAGTAGAGAAGGTGGACGCAAACCTGATTTGTGTCCTGAGTTGGAATTGTAACATCATCGATCAAAAAAATTTTGGGCGAGTCCGTGAGATTAGAAGCATATATAAGAGAAGTTGGAGCAAAGGACTGGATGAAAACAGGCTGCTTTAACCAATCCTTTGACATGTAGGAACCTTTGTATCCATACTTCTTGAGGGTCCCCACAAACTTATCTTCGAATCTCTTCCCTTTAGGCCACTTCACCTGTCATTAACATCAGATGGAATGAGAACGGTTATTTAATGAATAAAATCAAAGTTTCACCAGAATAACCAACAGACATAAAAGTGAAAATATTCGATGTAAAACAGCATTCTTTGTGATTCCCGACACGCTAGGTCCGTTTGGTACTGGAGATTGAGGAAAGACACATTCCTTGGCATTTTCTTCATTTTTTCATTCTAGATTAGCAAATAGATATAAAGCTTCAGAATGATCGTATGAATCATAAGTGAACCTACATGTCTCCAAGATGACGTTGCTTTTACTGAAATCTTCTTAGAAGTTCTTTAGAAAGAACTGATTGTTACCATAACTGTCAAGGAAAAGCAAACATAAACTTACATGGAAAAGACACTCACATGCTCATTGATGAAGACAGGGTTCTTAATCTCGGGATAAATTCCAACAACTCTGGGTGCATCCAATGCAATTGCAATGAACTCCTCAAAGGTAATGATCTTGAACTTTCCTGAGAAATTTATAGCACAAGGAAAAGAAAGTCAATCACCACATTTTCCATCAGATCAGAAGTCTCTAAGAATAGGTTTACAATTTCAAGAAAAGAGTAACGAGAATGACTATTATATCCTTTTGCTCCTTCAGTTTGATTACGTCCTCTATAGACCTTCATTAACCCAATTTCCTCTCCATAACAGGAAATATTCTCCATGTCTAATCATTTACTACTCTATACAAAAGGGTAAAAAATGCAAAAAGAAGGGACTGACCATTATATTGTTGATCCCGAAATGGATACCTCTGCTTTACACGTAGGGACTTCAGCTCCTTCAATGTGAAATCAACTTCACGAAATAAAGCATCATAAAGTATAATATGTTAAACTTCGATCATCAAGATTAAAAGTAACTGAAGTAAAGAAAACATAATTTGACCTCTTACCAGTGAAGAATCCAGTGGTATTAACCCCTTGAACCTCGTAAGTTCTTTTACGATCAGCAAACTCCTTGCGATGAGCAATATCAGTCGTGTTATCAAGGGTAACATCATGGAAGCATATGAGAACTCCATCTTTGGAAGATAAGATATCAGTCTCAATAAAGTCAGCACCCTCTTCGATTGCTCTCTATAATCATCGAGAGACATGAAATCAGTACCAATCGTTGCGACTAGGAGAAAAACTCTAGTATGCAGGCCTTCAAAATTTTCACTTAGAAAAGAATATCTAGGAAGATAGACGCCGAGACATGCTATTAGACCAAGTCTGTGTTCTAGCTACTATATTTTCCCAGGATGCCGAAGCGTGGGTATACTACAATAGAGCACACAGGCACAGAGAATATTGACTTCAAGCAACTATACCAGTTAACTACGATTATTTAACTAAAACATATGAAAATAAAGCCAGGGACGCCAAACAATAGGAATATTCACCAGGTAAGCAAAAGCTGTTTCTTCGGGAATCTCTCCGTTCGAACCTCGATGTGCAATATTATACGGGCGAGAAGTCTGAAGAGGCTGTCTTTCACCATTATCCACCTTGCTTGGCAGCGGATAAAGAGGCCTAGCAGCAGCCCGAGCAACAAGGAGTAGAAGGAGAAAAAGTATAGAGCCTGCAAATATATACAACAATTGCTCTGGTCACCCGTTAAGCCTAGCTTTGCTGTAAAGATCAGTCAAAGTAATTAAATGTCAAAAATTGATAGAGGCAACTGCTCTGCAGCCTTCTAAATTAAAGGCTCATCACTCTCTTCGTATCGTCAAGTATCCTTTTAACGCTTGGAATGGAGAACAGCTTGAATCTTCCAAGGGAATTGCTTTGATTGTTCTATTAGGGGGACTAGAATCGGTTAACCATCCAATAAGGGAGGGAAGGGAACTGTGACAGTCATGTCAAACGGGGGCAAACTTGGGACTGGGAATTAAGAATGTTTACCACAAATTAAGAATGCAAAACGGTCCTAATGGAAATACACTGCTCTTGAATGCTTAAACAGGTTGACATCACCAACGTACATGTATTAGAGGGAGCAGAAGAACACAAATCAATTCTGTATGGGAAATACATGAGAAACTCATGCTGCTTATGCAAAGTTTTACGAGAGGTCATCCATAATAACTAACTCTCTTTTATAAATTATCGAACTCACAATCACACGGCAATAACCAAGGAAGTTGAAGACATCAAAATTGGCTTTCGAAGGGTCAGTCTACAATAAGTACTGTATTGATCCTTGTGGACTACTCATCCTCATAATGGATTCGGAAAAGGAATAGTTTAGAAGACACCTAATTTTACAAACTTACCAAAATTGGTCTTATTTTATATGAACTATAGATTGTTCCCACGCAGGGACCGCATACAAAAGTTCCGCAAAAATGATATCAGATGGATGGATAGAGCTCAGAGAGCCAATCCACATATGGACAGCTACAGCAATTCATCACACATTCAAATGCTGGCACTCAAAGCAAATCAAGAAAGCAACGGAGAATCTGAACCACCACCAGGCACCGGCAGACACAATTCAAGAAAATAGGAAAACGGGTCAGAGCGACAGATAGATATCGCCCCATAAGACCAAAGCTGAGCGCACCAACGACCGAAACCGCCGCGATTCGCAATGCCCAGAAGACCAAAACATGAGCAGGACAGGAAAAAATCAAAGATTTCGAATGAATTTAAATTTCCCACTTACAGGGAGGACCCATGATGCTTGAGCTCATTAACCTCCTCCCCTGCTTCTTCTTCCTCCCGAAAGCTTTCTTCCCACACTCTCCCCACTGACCTTTGATTGATTGGTGAGTCCTGGGGACTGCTGTGTTATTGGAGCCGAATCATTGTCTACGTCCGATGAATGAATTCTTCGTACATAGCAATTTTGCCTCCATGCCAGGAATATTCTTCGTCTGAAGATTCTATAGTTCTGGTCGTCCCCGCCCATGATTTCTGATAAGGTGACAGTTTTCATGACGAATCACGTCTTTCCACGTGTTATGCCAGACTGTGATTGTAGTACTTTTTTTTTTTTTTCAAAAGGTGAATGACGGGGCCTATCGCAGTACTTTTCTATTCTATCTTCTTCTGCGAGAACCATTCCACATTCAACGAAAATTAATTTTTTGAGCATTATCCTTAAAAAAAAACGAAAATTAATTTTCAATATTTCCTTCTGTCTTTGGATAATCAATAATGAGAACGAAAAAGATGTTTCATAAAAGAAAAGAGCAAGAAAGGTGAAATTCTACGGTGCGATTGCTGTATGATACAATTGTTTTTTGAATCGGTTATTAATTATTCAATGATTAAAAAAATGATTGCATCAAAAAATAATTTTTCTTTTATGTGCTTAATTATCTCTTTTTTATTTTTCTAATTATTTTAATGCTAACGAAGTTATCATACCAACTTGTTGTATGAAAGATCAAGAACAAAAAGTTAAAGTGCTCTTAAAAAATTAGAGATTTTATCGATAAATTAAATAATTTCTTGATAAATATCAACACTTAATAAGGGTTTTTTTAATTACAAGGAAGACTCACGGGCCTAGTACAAAGAAATGAAGATCCCAATAACTAATAAATTGACACACATAAGTGGCAGTTTTTTTTTTTGTATTGCAAAATATACTCAAATTCAGAGTAAAGGAAGAACATAAGGAGGTGCTGACTAATCTGATTACTGAAAATGAGATTAAGGATGCCCTTTGGAGAATGGATAGAGATAAAGCTCCAGGCCCTAATGATAATAGTGTACATTTTTTCTAGGCTTCCTGGAGGATTGTAAGTGCAGATTTCATTAAAGTTGTGTTTAATTTCTCTTGTTCCGCAAGAATGATGAGCGATGTCAATAGCAAATGCATAGCACTCAGTCCCAAAAGTCCCTAACCCATCAAGAATGACTGAGTTCTGGCCTATTTCATGTTGTAATGCAGTGTACAAGTGTATAACTAAGATCTTAGTTAACAGACTCAAGTGTTTTCTCCCTGAGTTTGTTTCCCTTAATCAAAGAGCATTTGTCCAACGAAGAAGCATGGGAGATAACATTTTAATGGCACACGAGCTTGTGAAAGGCTATAAGCAGGAAGGAATTAGCCCAAGGTGTGCTATTAAGGCAGATATAATGAAAGCATTTGATTCGGTCTGTTGGAAGTTTATGCTAAATGTTCTTGCAGCTGTTGGTGTTCCTGAGCTGTACATATGGTGGGTGAAAACTTGCATCACAGGACCTTGCTTTTCTGTTTGTATCAATGGAGGACTAGAGGGATTTTTTAAAGGTTCTGAAGAGCTCAGGGAAAGGGATCTTTCTTCTTCTTTTTTTTTTTTACAAGGGAGGTTTATGGGCCTATTATATTGAAATAAAAATCCTAAATATCTAATAAAGGAGCACGGGTAGTCCCACTGAATATCGAACCCGAGACCTTTTGGTCACCAGGCAAGAGGTGCACCACTTTACTATTTCCTCTCTTGATTCTTTCTTTATACCTTTTTGTTATGGCAATAGAAGAGTTATCTAGATTGCTTGATGAAGCTGCTGCACAGGGATGAATAAAGTACCACCCAGCCTGTAGTAAACTCAAACTTACTTATCTGGGGTTTGTTGATGACCTTATGATCTTTCTTAACGGAGATCCCAACTCCTTGAAAGCAATTTTGGAAGCTTTTCATATCTCCAATAAAATGTCTGGATGTTGTGGAAGATGCTGAATTCGAGGAATTTAGAGCGAGGAGAAAGAAAAATGAATACCAGGATATACGTGGTAAAAACCCCAGAATGAGGGAAATGTTCACGGACAAAGCATGAGATACTACTAGTTTGATAAAATTAGAGATTACAACCTTGAGATCACACTTGTGTTTCTCAGTACCCGTTCCAAACTTGAGAATCACCACTCTCTCACTCAATGAAACCCTAGAGACTCCAAGAGAATTACCCGAGAGCTTTCCTAGAGGATTATGCGTGATTTCCCTATCTCACACCTGACATCAACTTATAAGGCTCATAATGTATTTATAGATTCAAGACCCAAAATATCCCTAATTCACATAGGAAGATTCATCATTATAATATATTCTGAGTTGTAACGAATCGCAACAAACGGGAACTAAATCTCGAGATAGTCTCTGTCAGCCAAACTAGCCATGGCACACTTTGCCGATCGCCTTTGTACTTCGTGCCGTGGCACATTGGCATTTTCGCCATGGCATGATTTGCTGATTGTTTCATTTCCTTCAGCTGAACTTCATTCTCATTTTCGGGTCTTCGGATCTTTGAATTTCCGTTGAATACGAGACATACCTCAGCACTAGCCTTAAGCTTAGTCCAGGGAAAACTGAAATGTACTGTGCTGGCTTGACAAGAGATGCTGTTCAGGAAATGGTTCAAATAAGTGGATTCAAAGTGGATCACTACCTGTTAGGTATCTTGGGGTGCCTTTGGTACCTGGAAGACTGACAGATGGGGAGTGTAGACCACTTACTGAGAAGATAACTAGCAGAATCGAATGGTGGGCTGCTAAAAAGCTTTCTTATGCAGACTGACTCCAGCTAGTACAATCTGTAATCCACTCTCTTGTTAATTTTTGGTGTATTGCCCAAGAAAGTTATTAGGGCAGTGGAGCAAAAGTGCAAAAGCTTTCTGTGGAAAGGGGGCAAAAACGATTCTAGGGGAGCTAAAGTACAGTGGAATATGGTCTGCAAGCTAAAAGCAGAAGGCGAGCCAGGGGTCAAGGATATTGAGACCTGGAATATTGCTTGCAACCTGAAATTTATTTGGCTTTTGCTCAGAATGGCAGGATCCTTATGGATAGCTTGGGTAAATGCATATCTCACCCAGGGTAGAAGCTTTTGGGCACTCAAGACACCCAATTTTTGCTCGTGCATGGAGGAAATTATTGAAGCTTAGAGGAACTGCTTACCCCCTCATCAAGCATAGATTGAGGGATGGAAAAGATACTTTATTTTGGTATGACAATTGGAAGGAAGGTTGTCCCCTAAGCAAGGAAAGCTATAGACAGAGACATGAGATTCCCCTATATGCAACAGTAGCAGCAGCGAAAGGTGATACAAGGTGGATCCATAGACAGATCAGAGATACTGGAAGACAACAAATTCAAAAATTTCTTCAGGAAGTTCAGCTCTGCATTGAGAAGGAAGACATTCCGATTTGGGTAGCAGAGATGAATGGCAGATTTACCATTAGAAGTGCATGGAATGAATTGAGGGAAAAAGGAAATACAACCAATTGGCACAAACTTGTCTAGTTTCAGCAATCAATACCCATGCACAGCTTTGTCAGTTGGCTCTCTATCAATAATAAGCTGTCCACTCCTGAAGGGTGGTTGTTTGGAACATTGGGGTGGATACAAGCTGTCCTCTGTGTAAAGAAGAAGAAGAAAGTAGAGATCATCTATTCTTTACTTGTAGATGCACCAAGATGGTGTGGAAACATGTGTTGGTGCAGAGTGGAATCCATAGACCTGTTGGAGATTGGAATACTGGGCCTATGTGTCTTTCACTTGGAAGTCCAGAAATGACTTGGTGTTTGGAAATGAAGGGTTCTTTGAGGAGAAAGTGTGGAACTTGATTCGCAGATCTGTGCAAGGTAGAATGATGGGCATACGTAATCTCAGAAGAAGGGTCGCGACAAGTTTTCAAAGAAAGCTGCTATGTGACTGGGGGATAACTGTCAGCTGAGGGTCTGGTCTTAAAAGGAAAGTTCTGCTGCAGCTGTCTTCTTGTAATCTTGTCATGGGTCTTTTTGACCTTGTTTTGTAAGATGGGCTATGTAAGACCCAGTCCGTATCTGTAAGCCCAAACTCTGGGTTTTTCGTATTTCAATGATGGCTTATATTAATGAGATGAGCACCACTGTTTCATCAAAATAAATAAATGGACACATGTAATATTACTTAGAGTCGAATATGCAATCTTTTAATTAACAGGTGAGGGCGTGCATCATTAACTATACAGTCTTTCTCACATAATTAGTGTCTTAAATACCCATGCAAAACATGAGCCTATAGCCAAACGATATATAGATTTTGTTGGAATTTCTTTTTTATATGTAGAAAATGTGAACTACAAAAGCAATGCTCAATAAAAATTCCTTGGCTCAGTTTAGTAAAAGAAATGTTGGTACCCGCGCATTACATGGTAACTTTTTGTTAACGTTTACATAATTGAAAATAGATAATCAACGCATAAAGCATATGAATAAATATAAATACAAAACAACATGTGAAAAACTATATATTATATCGAGTAGACGTAAATCAGGATGACAAACAAACACAATAATTCTGATCTTATATGACAGTGCAAATATCATATTGGATTTAGAAAACTGTAAGCCTTTAAACAACTAAGGGCGAGAACGTAATCTTCGAGTCTCTCAAAAGAAGATAAACTCGACTGCCTCTATTTTGCAGCAGATATTAGACCTCGTGAAGATGAAAGTGAGATCTGTTCCTAATGTTGAGGGCGAGCTTGACTCTTTGCTAGCTGCTAGAGTTTTTGAATTTTGATGTAAATATAATTCTTAATGGTTACTTAGGTAAGTGTAATCATGTTCGCGGTTGAATATAGAGCCCGAACATTGTATCACTGCTATCCACTATTTTATTCATTAAAAAAGAAGAAGAGTAAAAGATAATATATAAGGTTAGAGTCTAAGAAAAACTGTAGTACATAAATAATATTACGCAAAATAAATTTTTTATGTCTTCTATTGAAAAAACATTTAGCGCATTAAAATTTAAGAGTATATATCACATATCGTGAGATTTTTTTTTCTTGATTCTAAAAAAAATTAAAATTTTCAAAAAATTCTTTAATTACATAATATCACCTATTAATATGGATAAATAACCAAAATTTGTCAAATATGACACAGACCTAATATAGTAAAATTCATTAATAAACTGGAATTAGAAGGTCCTACGGTGGAGTTAAGGGTTACATAATTTGATTTATATATGTGGCGCTTTTCTTCTTCTCATTGTCGACTTTTATATATTATAACAGATTTTTTTTTCTACTCCATGATAATTAGTTTAGTGTATTTTTAACAGTTTTTTATTAAGACAAGAGTAGTTTACCTTTTCTTTTGAATTCCTCATTCCATTTCTTTTCAAAGTCTTACTAAAAATTGAGACGATGCTCTAGCTTGAGCAATTGTTGATCATGGTGGCTGCCTTGACCACTTAAAAAAAAGCATAAGGATATAAAACCCTATAAAGAATGCAACTATATATGTTGTATATAGATAGTTATTTGCATGGTCATATCTAGTCAACTTGTCAAATCTTTTGAAAATATTTTCAATGGTGGATCAAATTAGCTATATGTCGATGTAAACTTATGGTTTACATTTTAGGCATATATGTTACCATTCTGGTAAGAATGGGAAATTATTACCACTACTTATTCAACACGCCTCGTATGTTTCCATTGCAATATCAGGCTCCAACTTTATCCCACAAATACGCACACTTATATACATTTAAGGATTATATACAATCTTCACCAAAGAAAAGAACCTGCACTACCATATAATTAATTATTCAATAAGAATGCATATAATTAGAAATGAAACTATATATCATATAAATATATATAGAAACTCGATTAACTAAATTAATATATATTATATTATATGTCGACTGGATGATCCATTATTCTTACTCGCCTTACATGAATTGAGCCTTTAATTTGTCGTATGTTTTCCGCTGAAAATTGGAAAGGAAATGAATGTGCGCACAGTTTATATATTGTTACTAATTTATGTGACCATCAATGTAGTTCTTGTGTGCAACGGTGGTACCACATAGAATTATGTCACAAGACACATAAAAATATTATTTTTGTCAACAATAAATTTTTTATTATTTTTATTTACATACTAAAAATCAAAATAACAAACCTTTATTGGCTTGTGACATTGTCACATGGTACCATCATTGTATGTAAGATTTTTTCATCAGTGTAGAGATGTTTGTCAGAATACCATGGTAAGATTTCGAACTTCGCCAAAAAAATAAATATTGCATTGAGTATTAATAAAAACGATCATACACATGTATACATACATTTGCGACTTTTCACAGCAAACATTAAAACCCTAATCTCCACATGTTCATTGTATTATCAATGCGATGTAGCATTATTATCACTATCATCAGCTCATTCTCATTTACCCAAAAAAGCATCTTATCGATAAAATAAGAAACTATCCACACTGAAAGATCAGTACAGAAAATAAATAATTCGAATTTCCTACCGAGAAAAGAAAATAAATCATTCGAAGAGAAGAAGACCCAAAACTAGGGGGGAATATTCATATAGATATATTGATATTACATAATAGAGCGCCGCAAATATACATATACACATACAAATACACATATATGTTTATGTGTGTGTATATATATAGAGCGCCGCAAATACACCATATATGATCCAAACTAGAGTCTTGCAATGCATCAAAATGACACAAACCTTAACATAAGGAGAGACACGGCTCTCTCAGACCTAATATATATATATATATATATATGAGAAAACCTTAATTATATATATAGAGAGTTCTGATAATGATAATTCCCCAACTATGTTTATGAATCAACCCTCTTCCTTAGAAATGAACCGGGTTTGAGCAGACGATGATGTGCTTCATCGGGTTGTCCACATCAGCCCCACCAGCATGCTCCACAAATTCCGTGGGGGTCAGGAATGTCCCATGGCAGCTGCATACAATGTTCACCTCACCCTTGCGGTACTGGTAAAGAAATCCTTCAGTCCTCTTCTCATTCCCGGCCCTGAATGCCACGGGGGGCATCTGCCTCATGAGGTCGACCCCATCTGCCAGTGCCTTGTCTATCATAAGCCTCATCCTCTTTGCCACAGATTCAGAATCAAGATCTTCCACAGCTGGAGCCATCCCGTCGCTCAACGACCCAGATCCAGAGGAGGATATGTATAGGGGAGCATATTCTGACCTCGTGATCATTGGCTGCTTGCCTCTATTGGCAGCCAAAGCGAGGGCCAAATCCATTTGTGCTGATGCAGAGTTGCTTGAACCTTATCATCATACATATGAAAAGCAAACACGTAAGAAGGCAAGAAACATATATGGATTAAAAGATCATTAAGGAAAACAGATGTAATTGACACTGAGACCAAACTCGAGGCTAATCAAACAGGAAGTATCTCATTCAACCAATCTTCTACTGACCGATCCGATTGGGGGGAAAAAAATTACTTGTCTGGCTGTGAAATGGCATATTTATGCATATACACATAGAAACATATATAAAGGCACATATGAGAACATCAACTTGAGGGCCAAAACAAGAAAAGCCTTAAGGAATGAAATGTGAGCATTAAAGTGAGTATGAGAACATGAAAGGAGAAAATCAAACATCTTAACTTTATGTATCTTTGACCCAATTGTAGAATTAAGAAATTGTGGATTTCAGGATTTAAAAAGTAAAGACGAATTTTTGGGATTTATGTATCCTCATCAACCTTTCAATTTGTTTATCTTCATATCATAGATATGCAAAATATGATCAAACATTGAACTCATGAATACATCAAGTAGATCATTCTTTTCATATCAATTATGTTTTTCAGGTGTTTTCTTGGTCGGTACGCTAACTTATGGTGACTAGTTAAGGGGGATTGTGTTTTTTTGTCGTTACTCGGTTGGGTTTTGGTTTCTAATTTAGGAATATATCGGTCCACTCTCTACATTGACACGTGGTTGGTTCAAATTCTAATGCAATGATTGATAAAGATCTAATATTTTGTCGGCAAGCGGTCGGACCCAAATCTAGCTAGGGTTTTTCTCTCATAGCACATTCATGTTTGTCGTTACGCTATCTGTTAATGATTGAGTTAATTATTTGTAGATCGATTCATGCAGAACTTCTTAGGTACGTAAAATTACTACAACCAAGGCATGCATCAAACAATTGACTTGACATATCAAAATTCTTCAAATCTTTTAAATCGATTGGCACTAGAAAATGATTTCTTAGTATCCAAAACCCATTAAAAGAAATTCTCGAAAAGCTGATGTTTCACGAATGAGAGTTCTCATCCCATCAATCAAAAGATCTAAGCCCTAGCCATGCAAAGGGACGAAGTCTAATGCAGTTCCTTAATTTTCATGCAAAATCAAGGGCAAAGAGAGAGATATTATTAAATCGGTACCCTCAGCTGGCATGTTGAGTGCCTGATACAGCGCCAGGTTTGTGGTGACGGATGCGGCTGCAGCAGCCGCTACATTGTTCAGTGAGCTTAGTGGTACCGGTACCCCCTGCGATCCCGGCAACACAAACACCTGGTGCTGTTGCTGCTCTTGCAGTGGGACGGGTTGTGCCAGCAGTTGCTGCTGGTGGTTGTGCAATGGCGGTGGCTGCACCGCCATCACCTGTTGCTGGGGCAGCATCAGAGGTGATACCATTACCTGCTGGTTCCGGTTATGCGGTGCAGGAGTCATCACCTGTTGGTGTAGCTGCAGGGCCGGTGCCATCTGAAGGTGTTGTAGGGTGGATGGCAGTATGGGTCGCTCCCGAGCCATCCTCTGCTCCAGTAACAGCCTCCATTGAGACTCAGCGATGTGTCTCCTCCTTTGGTACTCGAGGTATGCCGCAATCTGTAGCTCCTGCTGATCCTGGAGGTGCTGCTGCTGCTGCTGGTGGAGCCCAGCCCCAGCGGGGAGGGAGCAGGACCTCGAGAGGGATAGGAAGTCCCTCGGTGGTGGTGGGGCCCGCTCATTCGTCACCAGGCTGCTCATCAGCGAGATCGAACGAGTCAGGCCGTTGCTCCGCCCACCGATAGACAGGCTTAGATTGAGGTCGGGCTGCTCACGGAGAGCAGCATTGCAAATCTGGCTGCCCGAACCTGACAAGCCTCCCTGCACAAAGGGCCCTTGTGGAGGAACGATCTGCTGCTGCATCTGCGGGTTCTGCTCGACTGTGTTGTTCAGGTCGAATTGAGACATCCCGTACTGATCCGCTTCACTCATTTTCTCTTCTCCTGGAGTAAGGATATCACAAAAAGAAGGCGGAGAGTTTAATTTTCTAAACTTCCAAAATGACACTAGACCACGAACTTAATCATCATTTTTACTGAATATATCTAAACGGGTCACCTGGTAATTTCCGATCAATTGTCAATGTGAAACCTGCAACAATTGCAGTGATACCCTAATCTTAAAAAGGAATATGAAAGATGAATCAATAAAATATATATGGTATGACAAAGAAAGATATATATATGGTAGGGGGAAATGATCTATGCATGTAAGCCTTTCATGCTTGTGGCAGCAAGTTGAAAAAGACGGGCCAGGGCCTCACCTGAATGTGCACCGCTTCGACCAGTCCTCGACGGAAAACTCGATCAGACCCTACTAAACACACACTGGCTAGCTCAGTATTGCAGTGATGAGTGAGGCCTCCCCTTCCACTCCCACCCCCTTTTTATACACAAAAATGGGTCTCAAGAGAAAGGTTTTGACAGTGACACCCCACGCTTCCGGGGCGACACGTGGCAGCCATTGAGGGGGGTCTGACCTTAAACCACGGTTACACCCTTTTGCCCTATCTCTCTCTCTCTCTCTCTCTCTCCCGTTCTCGTTCCCTCGTAATCCCATTGACTCTCCTCAGATTTCCCTCTAATGGAGAGGGAAAAGAAGTGAGGTAATGATGAGAAGGATATATTAAATGTATTTCGGTCTCTAATGCAATACATATTATTTAAATATGTAGATATTTTCAAGTTACCATGATTCGTCACATGATATGAGAAAGTACCAATTAAATTGTAACAAGTAGGTGTTTATTTATCCATAAATACAAAACGAGCCTAGTGAGACGCAATATCAGTCTTGCATATAAGGATCCAACCGGCTCCAAATCCGGAGGAGACGGAAGAGATGAGGGACAGCTTCCAACTAGGATTCCTCTTTCATTTGTGGCTGAAGTGGGTGTCTGTAAGTCACTCAAGCAATTGTCATAAAATATTACATTTGGCATTGCCATGCGAAGGCAATACAGCGAGAGGAGGAGAAATTAATGGTAATTGTCCTGGTAATATTGAAACAGTGGGTTTGATAGTTATACCTACCATATTTGCTCTTACACGGTTTATATAAAAAAACAAAAGAGGAAAAGAAGGAAAGTTTTTGGTAATTAGTTAATGGATAAGCCGAATTCAGTTGCTATCTTAGTTGTCCACTTAATTACTATAGTTTCCTCGACAGGGTCCACCTCTCTCAGTCGAGTCCACTCAATTCATACTCGTTCATGTATTGGCTCCTATAATTGGATCTCATAATACCGATAGGCTCGATTTGGAACCGAAAATGAGTTGTCTTTGAGGGGCACATGTACCGATTACGAGCTGAACATTATTCCTAAATATAATGAGATGCGCACACACGTAAGTGTATGATGAGTTGAGCAGTTGCCGAAGAGATATAATGAGTAAAAATACCTATCCGAACGGTTTCAAACAGATCGTCATAACATTATGGTAAACATGATAAAGTCATTTACTGAGAAAGCCTAACTATAATGTAATTAACCCGATTTATTAGATAATGACAAGTAACATAAGACGCTTATTCTACTTGCTTTCAAAATCAAATCTGAAATATATATATATAGATATAGAGGTTCTAAATTCAATTATTATTCGTAATTTTCTAGTCCTGCTTTTTCTTTTTTCCTTGACAAGTGTAAGAAAATAAATAAATAAATTATACGGATTAATCTTTTAAATTAGACGGTTATAATAATTTAAAATCTCATATAGTATCAGAGTGCTTTTTTGATATACCGTGTCCGTATATATCTCCCATTTAATTATTTTTTAGGAAGACTAAGGTGAATATTTTAATTCAAAAATCTCATATTAGAGGAAGAAGATATTTGAGGAGGAAGGGGAGCTGACAACGTACAAGTTTGCATGGGGGAGGACAACTGGGGCTGTTTCACTTTCCTTCTCCCCCCCCATATTTCTTGTTTTTTCCGGGTCATCATTTTACTTTTCATATATTTATTTATTTATTTCCGTAGATTATATTTGTTCATATATATATTTATTGAATTACCTTTAAAGAAAAAAAAATATTTATTATATTTATTAATTTCCCAGTCAACCACTAGATGTTCTCTGACGCAAAGGAGTCCCAGGTGGGGACCCGACCCAATACGGTTTTGCCACGTCAGCACGGGAAGCAGTGTCCGTGGACTTTCTGACCCGACCGTGGTCTCTACAACACGTGTCACGTGTCGAGGCGCTCTTCAGGAACTATAATTTTCATCTATTTTTTTTTATTTTATTGTCAACTGCGGCTTTCCGGTCTGAGTCTGACTGAAGCGCGCGCTTCACCCTGCTTTTTGAGATTTCAGTGACAACACTATATATTGATTGCTTTTTGTCTCATTTTACTTTCGTTAATATTTGAATAAATGCTTCAATTTATCTTTTCCTTTTGCAGATTTCAATCAAATTAATTGTATCCTATATCTATTCAATTTCAAAGAAATCTAAATTAATGATAATTTATTATAAAAATATCACATAAAAAATAGGCTAAGAAAATCTCATATTTTCATCGTAATATATAGCATCAAAAACCAATTAATTAAATTCTTTTATTTGCTACCATTATGATTTTCTTGGCTTCCACGGAGAAAAAATTTCTTAAGAATATTCTTGGTTTCACCCAATATAAATTTTTTTCGGAAAAAGAAAATATCCTTGCAGATGTGGTCTTATATGTTTATAATCATAATGTGAATTTACTAACTTAAGAGTTGGATGGTCCATCATTGTAGCAAGACACACTCTTTAATTACATGATTCGGGGAGATGTTTTTAAGTTTGCATGGCGGTTCATGGTAAGCGTAGATAATACCTAATGTTATGGATTGTGGATGTTATGCTTCTATCTTTACATATAAATTAGAAAGTTCTCTCGAGCGATCTAGCCATTAATCCGATAACTAACTGGAACTGCTACTTCATAATTGATACATGTACTTTATCAACTGATGCTCGAGCCATTACTGGGATATGGCAGGTAGATACCCGAGCCATTACAAAAAATACCATTATGATTATTACTTTATAAGATGCCATAGCCGATGAGTTGATTGAGTGAAAATATTATGAAAGTTCGGACAGTACAAACCAAAAAACAACAACAAACTGCTTTACGCATATTACTATTGAATAATGATTCACATGCATACCCCTCTTTGTCGATACGCAATGCATATATTTGCCAAAGCAAGATAGCTATATTGAATCGATTTTTTTTTTAGGAACTTTAAATTCACTTACCTAGAACATTATTCTTTTCTTAAGCTTTTGCCTATGACATCACTAGGTTATTTTGTCTCCCGGTCTGCAATGGTACGGGTTACAAATTTATATTAAGAAGTAATGTATACTAACATTAATGGCTAAATTGCCATCTTTGAGTAGTTCATATATATAGTGCAACTTGTAGCTAAAATTGGGGTGCAATTTGTAATTTTAGGATTGAGAGTGTGCTAATAGGGAAAAATGGAAAATAAGTTTGAGGCAATTTATTGCATGCCCGTAAATTCATGACGAGGGTGAAGCATTATATTTTCCTTTATTTATTATTTTGTATTTCCACGTCAGCTCGGTTTCACAATAATTATCTTTCCAAATTCACAGTGCATTGCATGAAAAAAGAGAGAGTGCAATTGGCCTTCCATATTTTTGGGGCATAACTGGCAAGCTTCCATATGAGGAATCGAAAATAAAATTGAACAGTAATTATCGTATTTGGTAAGGAAAAAAAACTTTAAAAAAAAACAATTTCCAAGGAAAAAACTCGATATTTCAAAATAAAAAATACTCGTCTTAATGAAAACCAGCTTGCATCATTAATTCTCGAGGAAGTATTAAAATGTTAATTTATCATAATAATTTGATGAGAACAAACCAAGTAAATTCTTTCACTATATACCATTAAAAAAAAGGAACAAAAATCTTCAGCAAATTATAAAATTGGTCTTGGCAGGACAGTGAGCTGGGCTCCTCAGGCCTGGGCAAGACCTCTCAGGCCCAGTGGAGTTAATCTGCGCCCGTAGCCTCACAGCAGCCGAACCTTGACATATATAGATTGGATGCGAGGCCGGGCAAGGCCAGCCCGCAGATAGTCTCTTCGTGTTCGTCTTCAATCTATAACGCAATCCTCAATCTATAACGCGATCGGCTTTGAGAAAGAATTTGTTGATTCAAATGCTATTATCTTTCATTACATATGCGAAATCCCCTGGTGTTAATCAAGAAAAGAACCATGCATTGTTAGTTTTTCAACTCAAGCCGAGATTATCATATAGAAGGCTTTCTTTTTGGGCCAATTCTGGTTACTACTACTACTACGTAAGATCCTCCTACCAAGAACCAGAACAATCTCAAATTTGAATATCGAACTTCATTCAACACGACTGGCTTACCTAGAAATTCCGTCCATTTCCTTCATAAAATTCTCAAGTAGAACAATCACAAGTTTGAGCATAGATCATAGAATAGTTCAAAGAAACTTACAACATTGAAATCTAAATGGAAACATCAGCCCATTGCTATCCACTGTGAACCATTCTCAAGCAAAAACATAGGTCAAGACTCTCAAACACACTGCCCCTTTTCTTGGCTAGTAACAGAAGTGCTAAACAAAGGCCAGAGAAATGGATGGAGATGTCTCATTGTGCTCTGGTGATCGGCAATCCTCCAACCTCAGACTGCCATTAGATCTCCGTATTCTCGCATCAGGAGTATCGACCCTGCAAACAACCCAGCAGCCCGAAGCAGCTTCTGCAAGAAAGGATCAAAAAAGAAATTAACATTAGTTTTCCCAGTGGACTCTGAAAAAATCCCGGGGCATGAGCTTATACACTGTCTCTTCAGAAACTTGATTACACCACATTGAACAATCTGATGGTAAGAGTAGAACCTCCCTTCCCTCTCGAAGATTGGAATAGCAAAAGACTAACTAGTGAAACGTGCAAACAAAAGCAACTCATTTGCCGCATTTTAAGAACAGATTGTTGATTCCATAAGATTGACAACAATGCAGAGCACCTGACCAAATGGATATCAACAAATCGTGATTACAAATCGAGGTAAAGCAATAAACTCATCAGAAACCGATGCTCTCATTAATCTAAAAAAGGATCCCGAATCATTTTTTCCAACAGGTCACAAAGCTACACCTCACATACGCCTGATGTGCAACCCGAGGATATAAACATAGTTCCAACTTTACGACTGGGAATGGATCACAGACCAAAAGAGAAAGCTCTCAACCAACATATCATAAGCAACTGGCCATCAGGCATCAGCTACGGCTCGAAGTTGAACTCAGATTTCCACTAACCACTGTTAGCCTCCAAAGCAGCTATGCCCTTTTGTTCCAACATAAATTGCTCTACCAATGCGATCATAACGGAAAAATTTGAATTATGAGCGAATACCTATCGTGAATTTCAATTGACCACCATTTCTTCTTCAGGCTATAAAATAACTTCACTACAACGGAGACAATGGTGAATATATAAATAAAAAGGAAAAAGAAACGAAGCTATCGACGAGTTGGTAACATCTCAGGCGCTAGCTCAATCTGCAGCAATACAACTGATCAATCCATCGTCAAATACCTAATCTCCGTTTCCTGGAAGAATCTAAAATGTTTTCAGCAGAAAAATCAAATTCGTTCTCTTTCATGGAATTCCATCGCACAAAGAACATAGATTTTCATTTCCACAAGCATACACAGGACAGTGTGAAGCTTCAGAGAGAGAGAGAGAGAGAGAGACCATGTTGAATGCCCAGTTGTTCTCATCGTGGACCTGGGAGTGCCAGATTGCCTTGACCTTGTCGAGAGAAATCACGGGATCCGCCATTGATGAGCTCGGAGGAAGACAGGCACAGAGCTGGAAGGATCGAGCTAGGGTTTTAGGTACAGAGACGATTGAGAAGCCCTGTCGAGATTTTGGTCTTTTGGGGTTTAATGCGCTTCCGCTACGGTCGACGGCTTGTGCCACGGCTTGTGCCCAATGGACAATTATGCCCTCAGGTCTCCCCAGACAACCTGCTTTTAGGGGAGGGTAAAGATGTGAAGCCGCAATAAAATTTAGGAGGCGTTTGGATCGGGGATAAATTTCGCAGATAAGAGTTTTGCTAAATCCTTCTAAGTCGTAAATGTTCTTGATGCTATCAACTTTATTAATACCATTGATATTTAATGCGTTTAGACGATCACGACTAATAATATGCTATAGTTAATCCATTGAATAATTAGCGATCGACCGATCAGATAGTTACTTTTAAATTAAACACATGGTCCTTTTCTGCTTTTTCATTACATGACTATATAACATCCATCCAAGGACTCGTTTTTAACTGTTGACTAGAATCTAAAATCGATATGAGGTATCGCAATGTATAATTTTCAGAAAGATCTATGGTGCAATAAGTTTGAAATGATAGCATCATAAAATCAACATAAATTACTTTGATTTGTAAATGAAAAAAAAGCTTATGTTTCTACTAAATTACAAACAAATAGAACGTATATTTCGAAGTAAATTATACAACTGTTGATAACTAAGTAAATTTCAAAATAATTTTCACAATTTTGATAAATGAGATTTCTCGACGTAAATTTTCTCTAATCACAAGAATTGAGTCCACCTCGTTTAGGAGAACAATTTCTCAATTAAGAGAACAAGTGTCTATTGTTGAATCAATTGGACCTATCAAAGTTGATGATTTTCACTTAAATTTTAATAAATTACGTTGTTATGGAACGATAATATCTCTTCTAATTTACTTTAGGGTTTGAGTTTAGTTTCTCATATGGGTCCATCTAACATGACAATGATACCTTATCACGCTAAAACGTTTGATACTTTTAGTTGGATTAACCTTGTCACTTTTAGATTAAACGCAGGCTTAACATGTTCAATCCAGCCTTTTCATTTCATGACTATAACATCCACTTAGAGACCTGTTTTTTAAACTGTTGACTAGAACTTAAAATGAGGCATCGGCATTTATAATTTTGAAATAAGTTCAAGTTTCAAATGATTTCATCATAAAATGATGAGGTATCGGAATGTATAATTTTTGGAAATATCTATAGTACAATAAGTTTAAAATGATTTCATCATAAAATCAACGTAAATTACTTTAATTTGTGAAAAGGAAAAAAAAAACCTTAAGTTTCATTTAAATTACAAACAAATAAGGTAAATTACATATTTTTTGAAGTAAATTACACAAGTGCTTATAACTATGCAAATTTCATATGTCCCTCTGATAAAGAGTTCTGTTGGAATTTCCTATGCATGAAAAAAAAATGCATATCATTTTCCTACCCGGAAAAAAAGAACATATCATTTATCCCATCAGCAAATCATGAGGTGCCACGTGGATGCGCAATCACTGGGGAACACTTCTTCTTCCATGGCTATCGTTCATCTTCATCCCCTCCGCTCAGGTGAGGTGAGTGTGATGCTTCCTGCTTGAGACCCACATTTCTTCACAGGCCCAAAAGATCTATGGACGGCGCAGCGATTTCCAGCGGCAGGGCAGCTCCATTGATCAGCTCCAGCTCCAGCTCCGGTGGCAGGGGCCGAGGAGGAGGAAGGAGAACAGAGTGCTCTGCCTCCTCCTCACCTCTTCTGCTTCAGGTCCGGTCCATGGCGACCCAGAGGCCTCTGCCCTCTGCTACCAAAATTGTCAGCTCCCGAAAGGTGAGTTCTCGTTCGAAAGATGGGAACTTTTCTTTTACCTTCACTGGAACTTAGATTTTCTTGCTGTTGAGAATTCTATTTGGGTCCAAGAACTGGCCTACAGTGACATGTGGTCGGGTTGGGTGGGGGGGAGGGTTGGGGTGAGTCCGCCGGGTTTGTTTCCGTATTGTGCTTTGTGTTCTAATTCGTGTCGAAGCTTTGATTTGAAAGGGCTGTCCATGGCAATGTTGGCTTATTCATGTTCTAGCCTGTTGGAGACTTCGAGTTTCTTATAATGTTTCCCCATCGTATCAAAAACTATGATGCCTGTTAGAGAAATCCTCCGGTGAAATATGATCATAGGAACCGGAGACTGTCGGTTGATTCTCATGTTGTGCTTCGTGTTCTAATTCCTGCTTGTGTTTCGATATCGGATGGCTTTCTTTGTTAAGACAAAGAAGTGTTAATGACAATGTTGGCGTATTAGATTCATGTCCTTACCCCTTTGAGTTACGTTTGATGTTTCCGTACCTTGCCTGAGAGAAATCCTCGATTGAAATGCGAGTCTTGATCCCATTACCGGTTTTTTCATTGCCTTGCATTTGTGACATAGGGCTCGACCGTGTTCCCGCTGGGGGAACCAGGCCCCAGGCCGGGTACAACGTCGGGTGGGGTGCCAGTCAAGCTGCTCACGAGGGTGGAGCAGCTCAAGCTCCTGACCAAGGCGGAGAAAGCCGGCCTCCTCTCAGCGGCTGAGAAGTTCGGGCTCTCACTCTCATCCATCGAGAAGCTCGGCCTCCTCTCCAAGGCCGAGGAGCTTGGAGTCCTATCGGCAGCCACCGACCCAGGGACCCCAAGCGCTCTCTTCACGCTCAGCCTCGGGCTGCTCCTCCTAGGCCCTGCCTGTGTCTACATCGTGCCTGAGGACTATCCATGGGAAGTGGCTGTTCAGGCAGCCGTGGCCCTGGTCTGCATCGTCGGTGGATCCGCCGCCTTTGCAGCTTCGAATTTGGTCTCAAATTTGCAGAAGTTGAGATGATTCTGTCCTTGAGTAGATATATTAACGTTCCTCTAATAGCTGCATTTTCATTCCATGAGAAAGATCAGTTGTCATGATGTCGATCCGATTGTTGGCCACACTCAAAACTCTGAAAAGTCTGTCATCACTTTGTTACGAGGTGTTTGGTTTGCTCATCCGGGACAATACGATGATCAAATTATGATTTACTTAGTCGATGTACCTGTCTCACGTACCAATAATGCAGTGATCTTCATTTTGCGCGTAAATCCATCATGCATATGTGAGGCCCATGAAAATCTGTGAGCAGCTAACATCATATGGGCAGGAAGATGCAATCAATTGTTTCAGCCCAATAGACATAACAACCTCTACTGATTTCTAAGGGCTCATTATTGACAAATCAATATATATAGGTCGAACAGAAGGGCCAGGCTGGCTACCCAAAGCCTAAATCTAAAATTGCAGCGAGGCGACCGAGATGGATTGGGTTCAACATCTCTATATTTTACGTAAGGTGTTCGGTTCAAGTATTGTGAATGGATAAAATTTATAATTTAAAAAGTCATACTCATCAAAAACTCATCAAAAAGAAAGAGTTTACTCTTTAGTAAGCCGATCTAACTCAAATTTAGTCAATCCGAGCTCATTGAATTTTCGAATATTAAGTGGTGCACACTAAAAAAAAAAAAGCAGCAAGACCCTTATTGCCCCATCAGACATCATTCAATATGTAGTCTGTAGATAAGCCAAATTTTTGCTATATATTCTATTAAAAAAATTAAAAAAGAAGGAAGAGAAAATCTACAGTACCGTCCGGTTTTTCCGACTTCTACCATCACAGGCTGATTTTTCTATATGAATATACATATGGCCATGAGAATGATGCAATGATATCGATATGGGTGCCGGTTTCCAATCATCTCTTAGATCATGAAATGAGGTTCTTGTTTTCAACTAGGAATCGATCGAGCTGATCAGGAGTTAAATAATAGAACAAAATCTGTTCATCATGATTATGGGTGGCCGTGAGGAAAAGGGGAAAGAAATTGTCCCTGTCCCCTGACCTGAGCATCGTATGCAGCAAGGCAGGACAGGCACTTTAATGCCTCTTCAGTAAGCACAGAGAGAGAGAGAGAGAGAGAGAGAGAGAGAGAGAGGAGAGAGATATTGGCAGAGAAGAACTTCAGTTTTTCCTGTTAATTTCTTCAATGCAGTACTGACTGATAATCTGATAAGTCTTTTTTTTTTCTACACTTGTCTATATATATATTTTTTCTTCTGAAGCTAAAAGCTGGAAGGAAAGGACTCATGCCAAATGGAATATAGAGAGTAAGAATGCAGGTGCAGTCCATATATATATATACATATATACATAGGGCTCTATGTATGTTCTTCTGGGAATTATAACCAATATATGAAAAAATTATGGATACAATGATAAATCAGTGTAGCAAATACAATATATCATTCACCAATCATTTTATGCACTGACATGTATGAATATATGTGTGCAGTTCATAGAAACGGTATAGCCTGAGATCTGATAGAGATATCAGTCAAAAACTTAAAGCAGAAAGAAAGAAGGAAGAAGATAATATTCTTGGATTCTCTTTGAAAATAACGAGCGGTATAGATTTTATATGCTCAATTCCCATCTTTTTTCTACTTTTGTATTCAACTATCTATGCTTACTCATATGCTACAAATAAAAAATGAAGGAATTGTTAGATAGTCCAAAGAATTGGGAAAAATGATATTATTCCATCTATCTGTAATTGTAAATACAGCTGCCAAGACACACACACACACACCACACACACACATATGCATAGATTCCGAGGATGTTTGATCGCTCATCCTTGTTGTTCTCGAGTAAGAATTTTTGTTGCACTTGCACGGAATATTTTCGACAGGTTGAGATCTCAGTGCACTTATTCGTATGATGATCTGCATCTCAAGTCATGAAGAACTGATAAAAGAAAAACCAATAGAACCTATCTGTTTATGTATCTATGTGGATCGATAAGCTTATATTTATGCCTTCCACAACCAACTTAATTATTAGGATATGTGTGTGCGCGTCGTCTTCTTCTTCCTCTTCTCTCTGTCTTCCAACTGAGCTGATCTGATGTAATATATGATTAATGCTGAGATCAGAGTTGTCGATGATGATGGTGATAGTAAATAATTGGCATGCAGGGATGCACCTTTTTGACCGAATGGTCCACTTTGTGATATATATTGCACTCTATTAGTTAGGAGATCCTATCCATGATCGATGTCGGTACCAAATTAACTATCATTTCTAATTTTTGTAAGTGTTTCTTCTCATTCTTGAATTCTATGATCAAAGTTGATATCGATCTAATTACGTTACTTACTATGTTCTTAATGCCGTTCATGTTGTTTGCGACAATTGTGCAACAATTGAAACCATATTTAATTTTAAGAGCTAGAGATAATTAACCACGGCGAGAAAATCATATGATCCCGGCGAGATTAGGAAATACCAATATATATATATATATAATGTGCAGCTTATTGTTTGATACCTATTGATGCAGGGAAATTGTGGATGGACTGTTGATTAAAACTCCCCTGGCCCTAACGTTAGTCCTAATAAGAGAACCCTCATCTATATCTATATATTATATAATTCGGAGTATTCTAATGAGAATTTCCAGTTCGTGCAAGGAGAAACTGCTGCTAAAATTTTTTGTGCGATCAGAAACTTTCAAGCATGCTACTTATCATATTAAATTTATTCTCTGCCATTAAATTATTTTTGACTCTCCTCTTCCCTGAACTCTTCTCCCGTTAATTCTTTTCGATTCCTGAAAGTTCTTATTCACATTTTTTTCCCCATTTCTTCTCCCACTAATTCTTGAAGGTTCTTTTCGAGTAGACTATATTTCAATACAATTCCGCGGGCTATGCGACTAATTTCGTTTTAATTCTGAGTAGATATGCTACACTTATATAAGTACGTATTTACAGAACTTTCACCCTCCTATATAATAAAAAATATTAACTATGAATTTATATATACAATTAATTAAGTCAAGTTGGATAAATATATATGTGGATCAAAAGGTGTGCTGCAATGCGGAACCTTTTCTCTGTGGGGATTTCTCAAATCCACTGGTGCTGCTTGCAGCTTCTTCCAAAAAGCTGCAAGTGGGCAGGTCTTTAGGGTTTTTGTAGGGCTCAAACTGTAATGAGAATTAGGGTTTTCTTTTCTCTGTATAAGAACCGGCAAAATTATGCAGAGACAGAGATCAGACAGAGAGCTTCTCAACTTTTTTGACTGCAACTGCAACTGCCACAACTCTCTTATTTAGTTATTATTACCCCTTTTCAATAATTCCGGTACAATGCATGCAGCAGAGCAGATTCCTTTTTTTTTTTTTTAACTCTTTCAAGATTATTAAGGTAAGCCCTCAAAAACAAATTACCCAAAAGAGAAACACAATAAAGTTTAAACAGATTATGGGACAACTACATGTAATTGATTGAGCTCCACCCGCATCGTATTTTGAGAGATGGGATTAGTCTGATTTATTGGACGGATATACACCAATGCAATACATGTTGAGTAATAGGATATAGGTCCCTTCTTTTCTGATGTCTTGTATAATTTCTTTGTTGCACTGTGCCCCTATAATGTCGAAATTAAGATCTTGATGGCTCTCTAACATTTGTGGGATATCACTTTAATTTGCTGAAGAGTACTTCAATATATATATATATATATATATATAAAATTATAATACTGCCTTTTTTTTGGGGTAGGATAATACTGCCAGTTTTGGGATACCTAGCTCTATCTATCTATATATATATATATATATATATGTACATGAAAGATATAATTCAAGGTAAAAGAATTAGAATTTCCTACAGAAAAAAATTATTACCAAAATAAGAAAGGAAAATTACGCCATATATCATATGGTTTCACTATTTTTTAAAATATATCTTATACTTTTAAAATTATCAAAAATATCACATGGTTTATATTTTTTTTCTAAATCTATTCTGCCATTATATCTTCCTTCAATATTTAACGATCTTGCCACTACGGCCCTTTACTCGGGATAGATTTGAGAAAAAAATTAAAACTATAGGATAGATTTGAGAAAAAAATTAAAACCATGAGATAGATTTGGAGTCTACTTACGTTTCATTAACAGAAAATATAACACCGGGATAGATTTGAAAAAAAAAATATAAACTATGAGATATTTTTGATAATTTTAAAAGTATAGAAAAAATTTGAAAAAATGGTGAAATCATGAGATATATGAGGTAAAAATTCCAAAAAAGAAAAAGAATTGTTTTAGAACTTGTTGGAGAATATTAATTATTACTTTATTAAGGAAATACACGAGCTATTGAAGTTGTGTGGACCGAACGATAATTACCGAAAATCACAAAGGCGTCGTGGTGTGTGGTCCATGTATGTGGTTTTCACACTGTGAGTGGATGCTTTAAAGAACCTTCATCCTTTTGGTCCCTCAACTAGAATTACAAGTGCAGTAGCTGCGCTATACTCTCACTCAATAAACGTATATATATAGTTATACGTATGTTGCTATATGTTGAGAGAGAGAGATTGAGAGATAGAGAGAGATTGAGAGATAGAGAGAGAAAGAGAGATGTATGTGTATGCAAAAATGCCATCCCAATCTAAACTTGTTGATCAAACTCCCAGTTGCCTCTCCCTTTTACCACTACTTTGAGAAGCCACAATTCTATATAACTATGACACTTTGTGGTTTTATTTTTGTTTTTGTTTACTAATAATAACTGGTTTTATTTTCTCTTGTACTAAGCTTTGGATGCATAAATTTTACCAAGAGGATATATTTTGTTCCAATTGGTAGTACTAAATACCCATGTAATTATAGAGCCAAAGGTTTTTGTTAGAGATGACCTTAAAAAAATTATTGTCTCGACAAAGACTGAAAAACATAACTTTCACTTGTAAACGTAGATCTTGAATGGACCATTCACCATCCTTTTTGTAGAAATATCCTTCTTAATTTCATTGAGAAATCTTATTAATGTAATAGTCTTTGCATAATAAGATGAACTAATCGTACCATATGGTACTCATTCTAGTCTCCAAGTAGTTATCCTTAAATTCGCATCACAACTCAATGGAATAATATATTTTGTGCAAGCTGGCTACTAGCTAGGCATTTGATTTGAATTATTAGACTAATTAACCGATTATTTATATATATATTTATATATGCGTGTGTGTTATAGTTATATTACGTGAAAAAATCTTCGAGAATATGTAATTTGGCATCATCAGGGTTTTCGAGAAAAGGAGTTCTCGTTTCATTTTCAGTGGTAGATGATAAGCTAGCTAGCAAGCATGCGTTTCATCGATACCTCTTGTGCAAATGGTAAAGCTATTCTGGTTTTTGAATAAAGTGCGCAAGCCCTAACTTTTCTTTTTCTCTCAATAATATATGCTATAGCTTTCCATGGTCCCCCTTCTTGGCTTCAAAATTCATAACCTAACCCTAGCTCACAACTATTCTCGCCACATAAATACAGAAATTAAATAATAAACTTTATCTAGAATATATGAACTTAACGCTAAGTTGACGTGTCGACTTTTTGACAAACCAAACAGTAAGTTGACGTGTCGATTTTTTGACAAACCAAACAGACTCCAATATGCTGTTCCTTTCCTGTAGCATTCCCATGCGACATGGGCATCTAATTTTCCCCACTTAGCTACAAAAATAAGTATTTTTTCCTTTTATTATATCTTTTTGTGATTCGACAAAAATAAAATTTGAAATTAATATCTTAATCAGAAAAAAGTATAATATTTACATTCACATTCACCTTCATTTTCGACTCTTCGCTCTCTTTCTCTAGACCCCTTATTCCTCAGCTCCCTCCTCATCCTCATCCTCGTCCTCGTCGTCTTCATCTTCCTCCTCAGTAGTCCATGCGATTGGCAATCGGGAAAGCCGATCAAGAGCTGGTGTCGCTGATTTGCTAGAAGGTTCGCCTGAGCTTCTCTCTTCTCGAAGTAAGTTGATTAATTCAAATTAAAAAACACAGCTTCAGCAAGCAGTAAACCGAACACAGATGAAGTTCTCAGATGGTTTTACTGTTAAATGTTCTCTTTCTTTTTAGTCCGAACAGAATTCGTTTGGAATGCAAAACTATTGGTTTGGTAATTAAATGAAGTTTTCTCCAATATTTTTCCCTAATTTTATCGATTTTGGACGCGTAACTGGTTTAGTGATGATGATCAGATCAAAATTAAGAGGACATGAATGAAGCAAAGTTGTGGATCTTCTTGATCATCAAATGGTATAAGAAAATTTTCAAGAGAGAAAGACTCTTCGGTTAGCGATCTGCTTCATACAGTGGAATGTAGTCATTAGATGATGTCTTTTGAATTCCAGAAATTTTTAAGGAATCATAAGAATTATATATGATCCATGTCTTTAATTTGATGTTTATCTCATTTATTTCTTAGTAGGGTGTGCTTCATCTGAACAAACTACACAACTGCTTTCTTTGTATCCCAAATGATGAGAGGAGTAAGATGATCACAAATTCAACGGATGAGGCTGGCCTCCAAGCAAAACTAGAGGAGCAGAAGAATGACGGCAGGATCAATTCCCAGGCGGTGCCTTCTAGTTCGAGGCAGTGGTCGAGTTTCAGGAACCCTCGAATTGTGCGTGTGTCGCGTTCATTTGGAGGTAAGGATAGGCACAGCAAGGTGTGCACCATTAGGGGTTTGAGGGACAGGAGAATCAGACTCTCAGTGCCGACCGCAATTCAGCTTTACGATCTTCAAGACAAACTCGGGCTTAGCCAGCCCAGCAAGGTCATTGATTGGCTACTTGATGCAACAAAGCAAGACATCGACAACCTCCCACCCTTACAAATGCCTCAGGGGTGCGGACAGTTCCACCAGCAAATGTTCGGTGACAATTCCGGATCGAGAAATCTTGGCAATCTACTGCTTCCCCACGAGCCTAGCACCTCTCAGTTGTCGCTCTCTCCCTTCTTTCCTATGAGTAATTCGACGTTTCTAAGCAAGCATGGAATCAAGATCAATGACAATGTTGATGGAGATGGTGACACCACAGCTAGGGTTAAGTCATCAAAGTATTGGGATATCGATTTGGGATTGACATCGAAAGATAAGGAAGTACTCCAGACGGAGCCTCTTGGTGATGAGAAAGGGAAATCTATCGAGATGAATGAGTTGCAGAAGCATGTTGGATTCAGTGGTCATTATGCACAACCATCAGCTCAGAACTTCTTTCCGGTAGTTGGATATTCTTCTCTACCATCGGGTTTGACGAATAATGCTATGCCGTATTCGTACAACCAATGGGAGCCATCAAACTTATCTCTATCTCACGTCGGCGGATTTCAACATCAAATGGAGAATTTTCTCCACTCGAATTCGGTATCATCACTGCCTTCTTCTTCCTCTTTATTGGCTAATTTGTCGTCCAGATCTCAATTATATTTTTGTCCCCAAACGGTGGCGCCGTCTCTCTTTCCTACGTACCCTCCATACCTTGCAGCCTCATCAACCGAGAATGATTCGAGACAGATAAATCACTTCCAATTGCTGAGCTCGAGTTCTTACCAACCTGTTGTGCCATCGCACCATCTAAGCAACCCGCAGATGAAATCGTTTCAGACAAACACTAATACCAAGTTTCTTCATTCTCAAGACGATACTCAAAGCCAAGATGATGAGGAAGCAGACTAGCTTTCAAACCGTAGAGATTTGTCATGGTTATTGATATTCCTTGTGCTATATTTTATCTATATAGGACACAAATTGTATAATGCTCGCAATTTTTCAAATAACTCAGCAGCACTCTCAGTCTTTCCTTATTCATATATACATGTCGATGCCTTGTTCATTGAGTTTGACACGAGCTAGCCATCTCATCACCGGATATATAGGGTTGCGCTGCGATATTTACCGTATCAAACTGGTAAGTTGTACAATATTATAATGAGTTGATCCGCAATTCATATGATGATCTTTTAACCCCTTTTTGTATGGCTTCTCAATTTCTTCAATTATTTAATACAAGTACTTAGATTAAGAAAAAAAAAAAGGAAAAATATTTTCTTTCCATATAAATTAATGCTTCTCTATCCTTCTCTAATTCGTTAACGTTTTTCACCTCTTTGCGGGATATTATATATGCGCGCATGTATATATATATATATATATACCTTGCCCCTATTTTAAAACATATGTACTTTGAGTGTGTTTTTATGTTCGTATTTATATCATGTGGAAGGATTCCTTTTTTTATTTTTATTTTTGTGGTGGGGTGTGGCGGGAGAGTTGTTAGTTCAAATGAAGGATTTTTATTTTGTATAAGCATTAGCATTATATTCTGTTTTAAAAGCTTTTTTTTTGTTATAAGGGAGATCCAATACCTAATACAATGTAATAGAAATAATAAAATAACTAATAACAAGGCACGAGTAGTGTTGATAAAGCTGTAGTGTTGCAACTTTAATTTATAAGTACGTGTTGTATCACTAAAATATATCGACTTAAAAATGTACCATGGAGTAAAACTATAGTATTTTTTCACTTCGTGTGGTTGTACAAATATGGAGTCCATATATATATATATAAAAGTAACATCTGTGATTTGTATTTAGGCCTCAACGAGCTATTTCTCACGGGATTAGAATTCGCTACCTATTTGACGACCCACTCATTTCCTGCTTATTTGGATCACGGATTAGCAAGGCTATAAAAATGAGTTAAGAAGGACTATTATACAACTTTGTATAATTACTCTCCATATCTCTCAAGGCTCGACGAACTATTTAGTATAGTGACAGACCATTTAGATAAGAATCGTAGTACTACTTAAAATAAAATTGCCCAACCAATGTAGGTTCAAACGGTTCGGCGCTTATTCCGCTTAAGTAATGTCTCGAGTTTGAGTCCTTGCGAATACAAAAAAATTCATGCAGTGCCCATAGTAGGTCAACTCGGCTTGAGTGAATTAATTGGGGCCCAATTGAGTTTCATGATACCAGAGTTCACACCAGGAAAAAAAGATTGCCACAGTTCCCTACGTATTAAGAGACCATACACGGCTTGTACTTGTAGCAACCCTAGATGGGATTAAAGAGGTCCGAATTGTCAATTGTGACATGTACATAACTATGTGCCCATCAGTCGTACATAGATAAATATAATTTCCTAGTCTTATTCAGGTTATATACTTATGTTCATGATACATATTATGCATGTACCATCTTTGTGTGTGTGGTGTTATTTGATCATAAGGAGCATATCGATGTACATTTTATGAGAGATCATTATATATATATATATATATATATATTCATGAAAATGTAGATTGGAGAATTAGCTTGTGGTCATGTGTACGTAGTTTTGAGAACTTGATATATATCTCAAAGTACCTAAATAAGAATCTTGTGTTACACATAGAGTGTGTATATATGTATTCAATAAATATATTGATTTATTATACACCATATAGCTGATACCAACCCCTATAGAAGAATCGTGGGTAATAATCAAACATATATGCTTATTGTAGTTGTGGATCTTCATAATAGCAATAATAATATGATAATAATGATGATATCATCAGCATCATAATCATTATTATTATTACTAGCCTTAAAAGTTAAAACAGTCTCTATTTTATTATACTAGATGCATGAAATCTCCTAACTTGAATTTTAGGGTGCTACTATTTCTAGATCAGCTTGTCTAATGAAATTATATATAGTCATAATTTAGATGTGATACAGTGCATAAGTAGGGAGAGGGATTATTTTATGGGCCATATGACTTTTAATGTATTTCTGCCCAAATTAAATAATTAGTTGGATCTCAACCTATAATTTGGTGTAGGCCATGGTGTATAGTTAATGCAAAAAAACTAGTTAAAAGTACCCAATTTCAGTAATTTATAGTTCATGGACAGGACCACATCCTTTAATTGGCAGAAGAACCACTCTACCAAACGCTAGATTAATCATATATTGCAAACTTTATAATGCATATGTACTTAACTACATGACGATCGCATTATTAAAAACGCAAAAAAATCAACCCCGGTTGGTAAATTTTCTCGTTATAATTAGGACTGTGATTAATTCTACCACTTTGGTCGTACGTCGTCGATCTTAGAGGGTATTGTTCACCTCTTCTGATGAAAGTAAAGTTCGAGAGTGGATGAAAGTGAAAAGAGAAGAAAGTAAAAGTTCGACCGGAATTGATGAAAGTGAAGGAAGAGAATTAGAGACGAGTCCGAGTTAGATAGCAGAGACGATCGAGGGAGTGGTACTGACTACTGCGTCGGGTCAGGTCAGGGCTTCACTTGATCCAAGACGTACCATTTCAATCAATTAAAGCCAAAGTCTTTAAATTTTGGAATCAAATCAAACTAAAGGTGGGCTCGCTCTCTTATGAGTGTATGTGGTCCTAACCTAAAAAGAGCTTAAAAAGAGTACCACAAACATTATCCATATCATACATCAGTACAAACATATACATGTGCACGCGTGCTCGATCGTATACTCACACGCTAGCTACTATATGCGCGCCGCCCGTGACATATGTCATACGATATTCATGAGTATATAGCATTTTGTAAATGTCAAATTAATTCCATCTCTACATGTAACATCCACGAAAGAGAAGTATCATATATCATTATGTGTTGAGAATATAAAGTCAACTGGGAAAAATTAATCCCACATAAAAAAACTAAAAAGAAAATATAATGGTTTATATGTGATTGGACCTCATAACTTATCAACTCGAGCTTTAAAGTTGAAAGTTGAGTCAAAGCCCATGTAAACCCGATAAAATTTAAGATGGTATCAAAGCCCATGGTAATGATCTTGGGGACGCGTATGTGCAGGAGCCCACATCACGCCGGTGAAGTCTGAGACCGGAAGTAGAAGCCCGGCTCGTAGTAGTTGATCCCCCCTCGCCCGAGTGTGGAAGAAGTAGCCCACCTCGAGGCAGTTAAGGCCCGAGTCCGGAAGAGATGAGAGACCGGCTCAAGGTAAGTTGTTGAGGGCGGGACGGTTGAGGTTCACGTGGCTCATGTAGGCAAATCATGAGAAAAACCACACGGTACCACGTGAGGGCGAGTGTTAAGAATATAAAGTCAATTGGGAAAAATTAATCCCACATCAAAAAACTAAAAAGAAAATAGAATGGTTTATATGTGATTGGATCTCACAACTTATCAGCTCGAACTTTTAAGTTGAAAGTTAAGTCCAAACCCATGTAAGCCCGGTAAAATTTAAGATTATGCATTCAATTATCTATTTATTTGCGTTTAGATTGGCACTGATATTACAGGATCTTATTAAGGTAGAGCGTTTGCGCCAGGGCAAGGTCCGCGTGATTGGGCGGTTGGCCTATGCCGCGATCTATCTATCAAGATATATACTCAATTCACCATGTGTGCATCGCAGCAAAGGAATCGCTCGGGTCACTGTCGATCTCCAATGCGGTTTTAGTACTTGTTCTTCGATGAGAGGAGGTCCTTTATTCAGTGTCGAATCAGTTCCGGAAATTCTCAATGCAGAGTTTCATCATGGGCCGCAAAAAAGGGGGGAAAAGAATAACTGAAGAAGGAAACGTAAATTTTCGTCCATTGCATGCTTAGGTTTTGGGCTCGAGGCCCAGGCCCATATCATGCAGTAGCGGAGTTAAAAAGGGAAAAAAGCCCCCGGCGAGGATCGAACTCGCGACCTTTCGCTTACGAAGCGAACGCACTACCACTATGCTACGGAGGCGTTTAGCGCTTGCTTTTTGACAGACTATTTACTTAAAGATAACTGTATCAAATCTTTAGCACCTCTTTTTCATCAATCTAAAGTCCATGCACGACCACGTTTGTGATCCATTCACCCTTGACACCAATCCAGTTCGAGGTCTGGACTCATAGCCGAGACCCGGATTTTTGGGAACTTGGTTGATGGCTCTGTTGTCTATGCTTACTGATTTAGCATTAGCATTCATCCCACTAAATTATTTCCTGCGCTTAGTGCAATCTATATTTGTCATTTGTGAAATTTAAGAGCTCTGTATTTGCTCCATGCGATGCGACCGGAAAGATCGTTACTTCGAGAGTATATAGTTTTCTTTTCTCACCCATCCGAGATAGCATCTGTCCATCCGAGAGGATATAGAGGTGTAGTGTTTTTTTTTTTTTGATGAATTTTTTTCCTGAATATTTGTAGAGGTGTAGTGTTGGTCTCTCCTTTGGATGAACGTGAAATATCGTTAGGACAAGAGAAGCAAAAGGAAAATTGTATTCTAAGTATCACATTCATTACCAATTAATCTGAGATGAGATGATCATAAACTTCACGGTCCAATGGCAGGGAAAAAAAAAAAAGGTCCTCTATGATCAAAGGTTATTTCGATTCAGCGAAAAAAAATTATATATATGCAAAATAAGAAATACCGGAAGGTCGTAGATCTAAGTGAAAACAACTGAATTACGACAAGCTCTGAGTATCCGACTTGAAACCGAGAGTACCGAAACATAGTTTCACTACTTGGAAAACAACTGCCTGCGCCTGCCTGGCCTCGCTCTCATTCCCCTGCTCTCCCCGATCAGGACCTCGTTCACCAGGTCTTTGAATATCGACCTCTCAATGTCCAAGACTATTCCCGAAGTCTCGGCGTGAAAGTCGTTCCAACCATCTGATCGGTCCATCACATCTTCCCACAGTATCCCCTTCAAAGGGTCATCCTTGTCCGGTACTAGTGCACATTCGGGTTGTTTATTCTCGAGCTCTTCAATCTCATGACAGAGTTCCTTCAGGAGCTTCTGTGCTGTCAGTGTCTTCCTCGCAAGCTTCTTGGGTCCTGGCCTGGGCTCAGAGATGACTCCCGAAATGCTCAGTTTTTGAACCAAAATCTCATTCACAGAATCAAATATGAGCCTTCTCCGAGCTTTCTCGGGGTCAGGTTCTGGACAGGGGACCATTACTGCTCCTGTCTTGGTCTGTTCAAGCACGAAGAACAGCTCTGGATTTATCGGGTGGCCTGAAGGGTGGAGTTGGAACTGGGCCGAGTTCGGGCTGAGGTCTCGGAGGAGGAGTCCCGAGGCTACAAGTATCTCCGAGATGTATCGATGGTCGGGATTTGTGTTCTCACAGAGTGACGCAATATAATCTGTTCTTTCTTCATCGTAGGTAGAGTTTAGTCTCCTCAGCTTCTGCACTAACTGGTCGATGTTCTGTAGCTTCTTGCGGTTGATCTCCGAGACGGGGCCGGGGCTCGAGCTATCTTCGGGAATAGAATTTCCTACACCTTCATCTGTTTAATGGATAAGCATCCTCAGTGAGACCTACTGAATAAAAGAAGCTGAAAGACTAGCAACGATATGGAACAACGTGTACCTTTAAAAGAGTTTGACTCCTCTTTTAAAGGAGAAGCAGCACCGTCCGTATATCCCGACACATCAAGAACCGATACAGGACTTTGGTGCTCGGCAGCTCCAGAAGCGAGCTCAGCTAATGGTTCATCTTCTTCACCCAACCTCAAAATTGACTTATTTGGCGACAATAAGAAAAAGAGAGAGAAAATCACACAATCAGAATTGCCGGTCAATGGGAAAATTTCAAGAAGAAAGCTTCCAAAACTTTTGGAACAGACCAGCAAAAAGAAGATATAGTTTCTACCTTCTGCATTGGATCACAGTCCGATGCATTGTTTCCATCAGAATGAACAGATAAGTCGTCTCCTTGACAGCTCAATGTTCTGGACTCATTGCTGACTTCGCTTAACTGGTCATCACTTGGACGCTGGTTCAGGTATTTGGGCCTGCGCCTGCCACCTGGAGAAGTGAATTCGGACATGGCCTGAGAGGGCTGCTTTCTCGACCTGTTTCGATCTGGAGGAGTGGGAGGCCGGGAACATCTCTCTAACTCGAGCTTCTTCTGCTGTAGCCTTGGGCTGACGGAACCAGACCCCTTTATTGAACTTGATGAGCTCTCTTTCGGGGTCTTATGAGGCTTCGACGAAGGTTGAGAAGATCTCATGATCCTGCCGCTGGTTTTCTTATCACTGCATTCAGTTTTTGGAGTCTGATCTTTAGTTTTTCGGGTCTTCGGTGCAACCTTTTTAGCATCTGTGGGAAATGAATTCTCTGAAACCACGGAATTATTAAGGCCATATTTCTCAACAAGCTTTGCGGGTTTCATAATCACGATGGGAGACTCAAAAGCCCTCGAACTACTGCCTCTCCGGGGATTTTTCTGGTTTTCCAACCTTAGGTTCTTGCTAGGAGTCGTGCCTCTCTGCTCATAATCTTTGTGCATCCCGAAGTTTGAGGGCTGCTCTTCTTTTCGGGTCTCGAGCAGTCCCTTTGCCTGTATTGCTTCTAGTATCTGCTTCAGAGCTCTGAGATCCTTTCCTGATTGCTTAAACTCAATATCTTTCAGTCTCCTCTCGATCTCGCCATAAACCGAATGAGAGGAACTGGCTGACTTTTCTGGAACTTTGATAGGCTTAGGAACCGCCTTTTGAAGGTTTCGGTTCCCATCCATCTGCTTCCACGGAGCCGGTTCATTTGGAGACCTTGAGATGGGTTTCATGACTTTTTCATGACTCTTCCATCGCGGAGATGTAGGCTCTTTCATCGCACCTCTAGGGGACTTGTTAAAACCTCTAATGGGTAGCATTAGTTCCTTTGTCTTCAGCGGTCGAATGAAAGGATCGGACTCTCCGATGGAACCACTTTTCATGGAAGCAAGTTGAGAACTGGTCGATGTGGCGGAATCAGGCAAAGCCTCCAAGCCCATCAGCTTTGCCACAACACTCGTGGGGCGTGACTGAGTTCCTGATGATTGTGGAAGATTCTCAACCTTCTCGCCCATGTCCCTGTTGTTTCTCAGTATTGAACCTTCCCTACTGTCCAGTGAAAGTCTCCGGAACTCTTTGAGCTTCAGGCTTGATTTGATGGTCTCCCGAGATTCAAATGATAACCTGTTCACCTCCCTTCCATCACAGGAAAACCGAGGACCGGGAACTTCCCTTGCATCGTGAAAATGCCAAGGAGCTTCCTGGAGCTTAGCAAGAACCCTCAAAGACTCCTTTAAATCAGTCTGCACGGTTTGATTCTTATCAAGAGGCAGAGGCCTCGGAGAGTCTTTGCGCTTCGAAGCCGATGCTATTGCTTCCTCTTTCGAAGAAGTTTTAACAGAGAGCCCCCGAGCTTCTCTGTTCATGGAGTCCTTGACCACGTCCTTAAGGTCTGTGGAATGTCGGAACAGGTGTGTGGAGGTGGTGCTGGATTGGTTAATCATGGGATCCCTCGAGGGGGTTTCTGGGAATATGATCCGGTCAAATGAAGATGGCTCGGGCTGAGCTGCTTTGCTGCATTCCAAAGAGGACATGGAAGACGAGCACGAGGACGAAAAGGAAGCTCTCGAAGATTCCGTGGAAACTCGCTGCTTCTCGTTCACAGACTTGTGGAAGTTTATGTCCTGCATTATAAGAAGTACGTGACATCATTTATCGATAGGGCTGCTTATCGGGAATGAATATGGGCACACACTACATACACGTAGAAGTTAATAGAGCGAGATCATGAATTTAGATCACTCACATCAGCTGCTTGCCGAATATAGACATTGGGAAGATTCCTTTCTACATTGATTTTGTTGAACTGGGATGTACCTGCCGAGAAGAAGAT
Organism: Punica granatum; assembly: GCF_007655135.1. Lineage (NCBI taxonomy): Eukaryota > Viridiplantae > Streptophyta > Magnoliopsida > Myrtales > Lythraceae > Punica > Punica granatum. The sequence goes on from NC_045133.1 coordinate 2,188,794, forward strand.
TTGACGAATATGTACATCAGTGCTCGACGCATAAGGTTCCAATTCAAGGCTTTCTCAACTAGGCGAAGACATGGAATCAAGATTTTCACGATACATCTGTGATGGACTATGTTGTGGTTTTATATACAACCACCGATCTCCCGAGAGTTTACATACAAAGCAGCAGATTCATCTGCGAGTAACTGACTGCGGAAAATGTGGTATTATCGACAAAGGAACAGCACGGCATTAGGCATATACACAAAAGTAGCTAACAGAATTGCACCAGTGAAGGGACAGACTAATAATTAGCATGAAGTTAAGCAAGTCGAGGTGCCGGGAGTTACCCGGAGGAGGAAGCATCTTCTGGTTCATTCTCCGGCTGGCAATCATATGAGGCCGATCGAAGAGCTGAAGGATACCCGTCATGCAGCCAATCTGTTTCTGCAAATCGGAATTCTCATCTGCCAGAGAATGCAGAAGTTTTGCAGCCATTTCCACTCCCTTGTTCAACTCCACAGCAATTCAGAGACACAATCGACTGACACTAACTGTCTCAAAACCCTAAAATCTGAGAAATTTTCAGAGCAAATCCACAGAACTAAAATCCCAAAGACAAGGACAAAATCTCCAGTTCAGCCTTAAGGAACAGAGGACTTTCCATGCTAATGCAGCTCCAAACAATGGGTTTCCAGAAATGGAAACTGTTGCAAAAAGTCACTGTTTTTCCAGCTAATTTACAGCTCAAATGCAGGCGCCCATGAAGCTGTCTGTTTGTCTCTTCTAACCCAACTTGCGAAAGAAAAAATTTGCCCAACAGACTATAGCAAAGGTTCAAACTCTAGCAGCAACCAAGAAACACCCCCAACCCATATGAATCTACCCAAGTGGAAGTCCAACGGAGTGTTCTTTCTTAGGGAACTCCTCTGCAGATCCAAGAACGGAGGATTTGAGTGTGTGGCAGAGGAGAAGAAAACAGATGGGGATGATGGTGAATGGATGAATGGGAATGGTGGAAAGGGAAGTGAGAGTCAATGATGAGGGGAGGGGAGTTAGCAGAGGAAATGTTTGTTTAAGGTGGGACGAGAGAGGGAGAGGCTGTGTTTGCAGCTAAGAACATCCATGTGGGATGAGTATTTGGGTGGGTCTGGTTGTGTCTCCATGGACATGTGACCTTGCCAGTATAATACAACAGAGAGAGAGAGAGAGAGAGAGAGAGAGGATTTATGTAGTGGAGAAGGTGAGCAGGCAGAGGAGCATATGGCCATTAAGCTGCAAGGTCAAGCTCATCTCTTGACCCAAATAAAAGATTTCATTTAATTCATTTTTTCTTCGTTTTCATTTTTCAGTTTCCTTTCACACATAAATAATTGACCCTTTGGAATCACAAGTCCATGAAATGAAATCATGAGAGGAAAGGATTATCGAACAAGAAATCTGAGCACCGTATTGTGTCAAAAATTATAGCTGATCATATGAGATGTGAGATGGGGAAATCAATAGTGGAGAGGAGCTTGCCCGCTTTAGGTTAAACTAATTGTGTTTTTATGATGCAAATGCAATTCATTGAGCGATTAATAATGTTGAATAATGTTTATTTTAAACTTTAAAACAAATTATTTATTTATTTGCATGAGTCCAATATCTTTAGCCATAAAAGCTTAGAGTTACATGAGAGAGGTGAACATTGAGAGGAAGAAAAAAAGGGAAGATCTCTTGATTTGGTGGTTGATACCATTTGCCCTCTTTAAAAAGCCAACTTGCAAAAGAGGAGACCTTAAATCGAAAGGATTAAAAATTAAAGATAGAAACCAAGGAATCTATTTATATATGTATGTCCTTTATTCTTATTATTTTTATTTGGCAAATGCAAATCGATCCAAACTCAAGGAAGGAGTCCTAGTATAATAACACAAATTCGAAATCGAGATGTTCTACGTTTAAGTCTCATCAATGGACTATTTCGCTTTATTTTTTTATCCTTATACTGGCATGTGAAAACCGAAAAAATATATCCATTGAAACTTGACTAATCTGTAAGCCAGCATGTCACCCATTTATCACTTATACCGATCAAAGGAGGTCAATGATATATTTCTCCTTCATTGAAAGTCTCGTGCACGCACATTTCTCGGCACGTATCATAATTTCCGATTTATTCGATCGTACCTTGATAGTCAGTTTGGGATTTGAAACTTACTTAAATAGGTAAAGTGAAAAGGGCAGAATAATGGCCGACGTGAACAAGTTGTATTAGTCGTTTTCTTTAATGTATTTTCCTACTTGGTCAAAATTCGACACTTCATAGGTATTATTATTATAATAATTATAATAGTTATTTATTTACCATGATTATTTGTTAATTGCAATTAGTGATGCCTAATTAAATGCAGCCCTACATGAAGGCCATTATCCCCTAAGACCTATGACTTCCAAAGAAGATATTGACAATCGAATTCATTATTTTTACAATAATATTTATATTTTCCCAATTTATTTTAAAATGAGGATATGGTCAGGTTTACTTTATAGGTCGTATATTTTCAGAAAAATAAAGATATAATAATAGAAAGAATATCGAAAAAAATATAATAACAAAAAAGAAAAATTGAAGTTTTTGTATTATCTGAAACTTGAGAATTTGCTTTTCCAGATTCCTTAGGCACATGGCTTCTCTTGTCTTAACACTTCCATCTTGCGATTCTCTCCAACCCCCCACATAAAGATCAGGCACAACAATTAATCAATTAAAATTTCAAATAATTTTGGATATCATAATTCTAAAAAATTTCCTGCCTGCGATAATAGCACTGTCGACGATAATCGGAATACAATGTTCCATTTTATACGGCAAATGCTTTCATCTGGGTTAATTAGATATGAAATGACGATGAAGGTTCTCCTGGAGACCTGATGTTTCCAAAAGAACACGAGCCTCAACCGGTTTTTCTCGGAATTTTGTGGAATGATAATTAGTTTAGTAATTTAAAAATTAATGTAGATCTACTTCTAATTCTTACAATCTTCAATTTAGTTAAAAAAATAAAACAAGATTATTAAAATATTAATTTGTTTCCTCTCTTTCTGATTAGACCTTTCTTGATTGGCATATCATTGCCCTAAACTTTCCTTGAACCCCACAAGAAATCATTGCTTTGCATGGGACACATCAAAATCTGCTTTTAATATAACTGTTCAACAGCTAATGTGATTCTGGGTATCAAGCCATATGCTGCAATCCATAGCGTTATCCAATCAATTATTATTCGGTTATTACGGTATGAGAGAGATCAAGTCACATCGAGAAAAACATGTTATTTCGAGAAATATCAGTGACAGCAATCAGTTCCGTGAAACATCGATGGTGTTCAGCTACAGTTCACCTGCAGATCCGAAAGCTTTTGGTGAAAGCGGCTCCGATTTTGACCATCGAATCCTCAGCTTGGACTCCAAGAAAAGTTACCAGCCAACTAAAATTTCAGATCCCTTGGAGCAGAATTTTCATCGCGGATAAAAGAAATATCAAGTCACCCTATGAGCTAATCGAACAATAACAGAAGAGACCTGTGTCCACGAGCACTTGCACCAAGAAATGTCGGGAACAAAGAACGAAGTTTCAAGTGCAATAGCACAACTTTTATGGCCTATAAAGAGACGCGTCAAACTGATCCAGTACAGGTCTCACAACTGACTCATTAATCGTTGCATTAAGACCTTAAACTGGAGTCTCAGCTTCTCGAAGGCAAGTTCATATCAATGCAACTATTCAACCATGGCATTTCAATTAATCACCTTGTACATCTTGTTCCTCTAAGACTTAAGAGGGCCCGCTTATTGCCTGGCTATAGCCAAGGAGGAGGACGGTGGAGCCCGCCGAGGGGTCTACAGGCCAGCTTTGTACCCTTTTGTGGATCTGCTCTGCATAATGGGCCACAGAAAATTTAAGAGGGTAGCTGAGAACAATTAGTGGTGACAACTCCTTTCAAAGCAATTATCAACAATATTAATATACATATAAAATATTCAATTATTTTTATAACACAGTTGACTGAAACCTTTGTATCATTTCATAAAGCATTTTCCTGTAACTGACCCGATCCATCACCCATTTGAAGTGAATCCGAGATTTTCCAGCCTCATTCTATCGATTATTGTGACAGACAAGAGCTTTAAGAAGGAATGAGCATTTGCCCATCCGTACTTTCAGTATATGAAATCGTGAAAACGTGTTACTACCTACACAAATCAGCCAATTCCCAAACAAGGGATCATGGAGAATGATGTGAATATACCCTTGGAGAGGGGTTGTATGCTAAGAAGGGCTCATGGCCTTTTTAAGTCTCAGATGCTGCTCAATAGATATAAATTGACAGGTCATCTCAGGAATCTTAGCACATCTATCGCACGTGCCAAGCTGATAATACAACCTAGCCAACTAATTCGATTTCATGGAAGTTTATGCATTACGGAGATCAATGGACCGGAAATTTAATTAAGGAGAATTTCTGCAGCTCCTTACCTGTCTTTTCGGCCCAAACACTTGCGGGGACGGGGATGGCCCCATGGATAAGTTATGCCAGTGGGGCTGAGGTTGCAGGTCCACAAGCCTGCACATTTCAAGGCAATGATCAAAGACACGAATTAACTGTTCTTGACGAAAAGGGCTAAAGCACATGAAAGCTGATAAGGTTGGTGCCTAAATCTGTGCTTTTTGGCATAGAGAGACAAGAAGAGCATATGAGATCTTTACCTAAAGTGGCTTTATAGCAACGGTGGTTGGGAAGAGAGGAGAAATTGCGGAACAGTCAAGAAGACCAACTAACTTCATTAAATAGAAGATGGCGACAGTGACGAGGGTCTGCTTACAACTGCAGGTTTCAGAATCGGAGCCCCGGAGCTTTTCTTCAGCTTGCAGCGAGTTCTTAGCGGGAAAAGAAGACATTATTGCAGCGAGTCTAACTGGCGCAGATCAGTTAATGAAAATAGATACAATTATGTTCTTGCAGGCCTTTATGATGGAGAAAGGCAGCAAAGCTCCATCAAGCTATGAGTTCCTACCATCTTTCATGTGTCAAAGTGAGAGTGAAAATAAGCACCAGTGTTGCCCTTTTGAAAACGACGCCAATAAAATCTCGAAAGGCTGTTTTTGGTTCCGGAAAGCGATTCCAAACAGGCCCCCGCAAGAATTTTAAGCCATCAGTCCAAGAATTTTTTTAAGAACTTTCATCATCTATATCACTACAATCTCATTCTTTTCCTTCTATAGAGAGTAGGCAAAAGATATAAATGAGAGTCACTGATGGGAACTCATTTCTATTTTACCAGCAGCATATAATTGAGATGATATGGCAGCTTCCAGTGTAACAACCAGATCTCCTCACCATACATACTGCTGGATCAGTAAGTACGTTGTTAAAACAGAGAAAGGTGGAAAAGCAAGGAACTTACTGAACCAAAAACTTCCTCAAACCTGAATCAACTTCAATCAGTTCTTCCTTCTTTCGATGGTGAGAGATTGTTGAATGGGCCCATACCACATTCTTACACTTCCTCAATTCATCAGCTCCAAACCTGTTTATCTCCCAACAAATCGCAGTATATTCGTCTTCTTAACTTAATCAGAATTAGCAAAGTACTAGCCTAAAATGCAAATTCATTGATCTCCAGACAGGTGACATTTGATTGGCAACACAATTTTTGGATTTTTTTCAACTATTCCTCTTCAGCAAAGGCTTTAAATCCCTCATTACTAGATATTACACTGCATATCACATGAGACAAGACTAGGTTCTCCAAGAAAACATAACAGGCGATTTAGATCTGATGCGGAGCATATACAAACTGCTGTCATCGACTCATTCTAACCTGCAAAGTCAAATGGTTCCATTGACCCCATTATCATACTTCTGCCCATAGTCAAACCCTACCTCCTCTCCATTCTAGGCCTATACACAAGTTTAGTATTGAAGGATTTGTCTTTTACGTCATAAATCGTGTAGAAACTTATGACAGAAGCGATAGCTTATTGTCATCCACAATTATTCCAACATCTATAGTAGTACTCCCAAAGAAAAGAATAGTTCAAGGAAAATGGAGATACCATTACTATAAACATATCAGCATTTACAAAAAACCCAAATACCCCAAAATACTACAAGGAGCAAAGCAGAATACGTACATATATTCAATAACCCCCCTCAAAAACCTCTTCTAAGGTTACAAAGCAAAGTGCTCTGCAGTTTGTTCACATTAGAATCAATGACATCTCTGTTTGACGAGATACCCACCTCTGATGCACAAGAAAATTTCTATTATTCAGGCCCATAATCCAATTTCTCCAGACGTAACTTTTCAGGGATTATGTCAAATTTGGGAACAGCAAGCATGCTGAATGTTGATTCTACACTTTGACAAACTTATCGACATACCCCTGCAGTAAAAGAAACGTGGCTTCATTAGGTAAATACAAATCTCATAATAACAGGTAAAATAAATGAATTATGGGAAAATTAATTTCAGAATCACGATTAAATCAACCCTTCAACCAAACTCTATTAAATCAAGCCATGCAGTCTCGACAACAATAATTAGTTCTAATAGGCCTTTACCATCACGAGTTTTGTCAGTTTCTGCTGAGAAGAGTTGATGTAGTGATTTATCTTCGATTGAGACTTGGGTATATGGTGGCTCTTCATAACGCCAGTCACTTTGTCAACTGTTTTCTTGACAATAGTCTTAAATGCCTCCTTGCTCATATTACCCTGTCGCCATGATGGACTTAGAACTTCCTTTACAAAATCAGCAAGAGCCACTTTGAAGAGCTTCATTGACCTAGACTCCTTATGCCTCTTGCTCTTTCCTGGGGACTTAACCTGATCAATTTCAACCTCACCAACCATATCATTTGCCTCATCAATAGGAATACTTAGGCTTAGATTCTCAACATCGCCCACTTCTGCATCTGCTGTCTCACCAAATCCATCATCATCTGGCGAAGTGGACGTGATAAAAGCTTCAATCTCTTTCTTTTTGTTGTTTTCTTCCACGTCCATTGGCTTGTTTGAACCGCTCATGCTCAACATGATATCACTGTCATAGATGGATCCCTGATTCTGGATATGATCAACTTTCTTAACTGAATTCGAAGAAGTTTCAAAACTGTCAAAAAGTGGATCATATTGATCTCCCTTAGACTGAGCAACTGTCTGCTGAACCCCTGCCGCAGATTTCACAGGGGAACTCGTTTTTACTGATCCACAATTCGGGACGCATTGTAGAGTATTATATCGGCTATTATAGTCTTGTGGAAGAGTATCAGCACCGAACCTGGATACCAGAGGCTGCTCAAAAGTTGATCCATAAGGATTATAATGAGATGTAACCCTTGATCCTCCAAAATCAGGTGCAGCTGAACTTTGATTTGTGTCCTGAAGTTCTAGTGGATACACAGGCGTAGTTATCTTTCTTGGCACATCAAGACCACTGGTATTTCCTGTGTTTTGCAGAGAAGAATGACCCTGAGCAGACTTTGAAAGTTCAGTAGGTGGGATGTTACCAGTGGGAAAGGGATTCATGTTGTTAGAATTTAAGGCTTCCTTGGTAAGACTGTGACCGACCAAATGTTCATTAGGTGGGGTGCCTGCAGCCGAAGTCCCAAGTCTCTGATCTTCTGGTTGCATGAGAGATGGATAAGGCTTCAAAAATGCCTGTGAACCAAGGTTGGTACTGTGAGGCATATGACTATGTGGATAATGTGTATATCCACCATGAGTGGCATTCCCGCCATCATCATGCGTTACAGCAGTTCCTCTCACATCAGCAGCTGGCATGGATTTCAGAGTGCAGTTTGGTGGTCCAGAGAAAAGATGTGGTTGAGTGTTGGATAGCAATGCAGAAGGAAGACCTTCCTGAGAAGCAGATTGAAAAGGATAGGATGCCCCTGAAGCTACATTCTGATCTTTGGCAAAATTCCAAGTATTCATACCACCATAGGAAGTAACTGCGGAACAATTTAATAAAAGAGTTCCTTAGTAATCAGAGATTAAGATAGAGCTTAGTGTAATAATATGGTTTGCTAGCAAAATCCACAAGAAGGTTCAAATTGATTCTGCTTAAAGACAATTAAATCATCAGTTCGCATAAACTAACCTGAGGAGGATGTGAAGTTTTCATCTGATGAAAGCTTCAAGACTGAAGAGCTATTAACTGGATGAGACAGGAGCTTAGCACTCACTGCTGCATCAGCATTCACTCGAGATGGCTCTACAGAATTCTTCATTGGAGAATGCATATCCAAAGTTTTGCTGTGGGTCTTCATAGCATCAGCACCACTAATAGGTTGGTGATGAAAATCAACTGAAAGTGACCTGTGAATATCCTCTTCTTGCTTGAAACTTGCAGTGCAAGGAATTCCCGTGGAAAAATCTTTTATCTCATCGTTAAGTGTGCTTTTTTGCCATCGATCAGCTTCCCTGTTTCCAACATTATCTAAATCAGTTCTTTCGTCCCTTTTTTGACCTCGCATCCCGTCAAAGCTTCCATCTGGCATACTTGAAAAATATTGCAATCCTTGTTTCATGACTTCATCATCCACTCGCTTTAATGCTCCTACTGACTTATCATCTGTTTCCTGGATAATATCAGTACGGCCAACACCTGATGGTTTTTCAGCATTCTGTGGTTTCCTTCTCTTGTGTGATCCATCTATTTCAACATCATGATGCAAATAGCGACATGAGGCTCCTCGGTAGCACCTTCCTCGAAGGAAGTCAAAGCACTCTTGCTTACGGCCTCTGTCCCGTCTAATGCTGCCATCCCTGAACTCATTTACACGCCTGAAAGGTGATCTGCTCCTGCTTCTGCGTCTCCTTGGTGATCTGCTTCTGCTTCTCCATCTCCTAGGAGACCTGCTCCTGCTTCTCCATCTCCTAGGAGACCGGCTCCTGCTTCTTCGTCTCCTGGGAGACCAGCTGAAAAAGAAAATATGGCATTAGCCAAATCAGGCATCTATGGTCTTGAGAAACTAACATTAGAAATATATGTTCAATACTTTAAATAGCGCTCTATAAATGATTTACAAACAACAATTTTGTGAGACAATCAAGAAAGCATATACCTCCTAGAGCAGCTTCGCTTTTCCCTCTTATGTCCACTGCTTCCTATCTTCCTTCTAGACCCAGGAGACAGACTCCTGCTACGATTTCTCCCTCCTCTGTTATGCTGGCCAGCATGGTGGGAATCATCAGAATCACTGTCACTAACACCTTTGCGGACCAATCTGCCAAATTCATCCACTTTCACTGAAGTTGGAGCTGCCTCAAAGTTACGATCTTTATTTTCCTTTGAAATCTCTGGACTGTCATTCTTATACTCAGCAGCATTTCTGAAACTACCTTTTTGATTAAAAGGTTCTAAAGAGGGAACAGCCTGAACGGATCCTTTATCAAGGCTCTCATCAGAAATTTCATTGGTTGCCCCTCCAATGGAAGATGTTGCAGTTTCCTTCAGCTTGCTCTCAGAATGCAAGGAATTAATTGAAGCACTGTCTGTCCTAGTAGATTCAAACAGTTGCCCAGCGGCCTTTTCAACCTTGCTTGGTATTTCAGGTCTTATATATACCTCAATATTTTCAGATACTTTCGCAGAATCACCCTCGGCAGCCGACTGTGTGACCATCTCAACGTGTTTTCCATGATGGCTGGCCTTGTCATTATTTTCCAAGCTGGCATTAGAAGGATAGTCTTCTTGCAGAAGTCTGAATGAGCTTTTCACATCCTTAGCTGAAGTATTGTCTAAACTGACATGTTCAACAACTGATGATGACGTTAAATCAGCATCAGGGAACACTGTAGATTTGCCTAAACTGCCACCTAGAGGCAATTCAGAAGAATAAGGTAAATCAATGTCTCGGTGAACTTCAGCCAGTGTATTTCTTGGGATCAACTGATTCTGATGAGTCGGAATAATCAAACCTGAGTTTTATGAGATAGAAAGTCCTGTCAATTGCACATTTGCAAAGAGATCCAACCATTTCTTTATGCATTTCAGCAAACAATATCTTAATTAACATCTGAAACCAAATATAATTCCAGATGCATCATGAACGCAACCAAACCAATTTTTACACCGCATAATCACCATCAAGTCTAACCAGCAAGTACCTTGAAAAATAACTCGAGAAAACTTAAGAAACTAACTCAATTGTTCTAAGACATCAACAAAGGCTAAGGCAATGATTTCCCCATTATCAACAACGGTTATCCAGGCATTACAACCTTAGTTCTGAAGGTTGTGGTCGATTTTTCTTTTTGGTTGTATGAGCAAATAGTAACTGATTTACGAGGACATCAAAATGCTCACAAATCACTAGAATGTCAGTGATCATCATATGCTGCTTGAATCAGATTCTGCTAAAAATTATATTAAAATAAGGCAAAATCCAGAGTTTGAGACTCTAAAGGAAATGTTAGGGGTACCTTTTCCTTGATCATTTAGAATTGCATCTCCAGGACAAGGAAACTTGTCAGATTGAACGTTCTCAGGAGCAGCATCATTTACAGTATCCTGTACCACATGCGATTGCTCTTTTGTGTCCATCTTCACTTGAACCAAACCAGCACCACAGCTTAAGTCCTGAACCGACCAACTTGTCTCTTCATCCTCATGTGGCTGTGTCATATCATCTTGCAAAGACAGGGAAAGATAAAACGTTAGTAATGAAATAATATGACTAATTCAACCATAAATGCTCATACAAATCCTGTGTATAATGACACGCTGCACAATCGTCTTTAGGTCAAAACATTATGGTCTGGAGATTAACCAGATGAAATGTACAATAAATCATAGCGAATTGGCAAGCAACGACAAGTACTTTTGCTTAATTTTTAGTTTGCAAATCCTTTAGGTGTATAGGGAGAGTTATTAATATTGTTGCAAAAATTGGTCATCTATCACAAGAAACTACATCTAGTTCTCCCCCATCAACAATGACAGCATTCTAATGTGACAACAGATGAAATGGGATGTGTATATAAAGATAGCACAGAACTTCCTAAGTCCATAATACACTACATGCGAACAAGGAAACACCTCGAATATATTAGCCTCATCGCTCGCAAGGCCAATTCTTTTCTGGTTGAAAAAGTTGCAAAACAGGATTAGAAAAACACTCGTAGACCAACTCAGCTATACTAACCTTCCATCTCCATGTCGGAATCAACACGTGTATCAGAGGTAGCAGCAACCGTCAAGCTATCAGGATGCCTTGGGGAATGAATTTCTAAATGCCTGGATGGTGAGTGATTCCGCTTCTCAGGCAATCTGCCCATTGAACAATATTTCTTCTTCAGCCACTGAAAATAATTATGTGCAATGGCAGCTTCACTCCCCGGCTGACCGCCAAACAGAAATTCAAATTCTGGATTACTAGACTCCCTTTTTCGTGCCATATCTTCAAAACTAGGGCCGTTTCTTGCAATAAACTGGCATAAAATTTCAATCTTCTGAATAACTTTTTCTTCTGTTGGCTTTGGTGGAGCCTGAGGACAATCGAGTGCTAGACTACCATCCGCCGTGGAACCAGATCCCACTACAGAGCTGACCTGACAGCCACTTCCCTCATCCATTGTGTTACTCTCATCTACTACCAGCGCATCACTTCTCACTCCCGTTGGACCCAACATGTCATTGGATGACTCCAAACCTGTCACTCCAAAACCATGAGATTTGTTGGTCCTCTCTTCAGATTTGCACTGTTGCTGCAACTTTGAAAAAGCATGGGGCATGGAAGATGATGGCTGTGAAATAGAAGGCAGAGATGGAAGTGGCAGCGACGATACAGAAGAGGATGGTGGTGGTAGCACCGGGGAAGCAACGGAAGAAACATGGTTTTCTCGTGGGATTGAATGAACAAGAGAACCAGATGAACTAGGGAGAGAGTGCACGACACCTTGAGCAGCACCACGCAGCATGGTCTGGGGGTTGACTGGTGGCCAGTATGTAGTTTGCCCTCGAATGGGAGGAGGTGGTAATCTCTGGGGAGGTAGATTTCGGGATAAATCTGGCCAAGGTGGACCAGCAGGAGGAGCTAAACTTGGGTGAGCTATCTGGTTCCCCATATGTGAAGGATGTTGTGAACTCTGTTGAGCATTCAAATGGGTGCTTGACATTGGCATGCTTCCAGGCATTAGTGGCCGTTGGAGTGGATTTACAAAAGATTGACTTGTAGGGATTGCACTTGACAATGTACGTAATGGAGCTTGAAGAGGTGGCAAATGATGTGCAGTAGGAGGTGGGTGCATGCGGTGCTCATACATTGGAGGAGCTGACTGACCAGCATGAGAGGAAGTAGCGGGAGCTTGACTTACAGCAGAGGGTGGGGCTGCTGGAGGCTGAGCGGGAGTTCGAGGTGGAAATGAACCAGGCACATGCCACTGATATGGAGGCTGTAACGATGCCTGAACCCGATCAGACTGCGAGGCGAAGTTCCCTTGACCATGCATCCTAACTTATTCCGAATTAATTACACAGATCGGACAGCCAGTCTCCAGTCCAAATAACTGATACCACCTGCTCGATGCAATTACCCACTTGTCAAGTTACCATCCACTACTTGAAATCTCGAACTTTACCCGAAAGAACGCAACTTTGCACATTTGAATCCTGTGTAGAAAACAAAGGCAGCTCAAAAGATAGCAATGGGAGGGAAGAATCACTAACATCTGCTCAACAACAGTGAACCCGAAAGCTTTCAAAGTTCAGCTCGCACAAACACCCGAGCTAAAAAGGCACAAGAGTCCATAATCTGAGCATAAACATGCATACAAGACAACGACGTTGAAGCAACCCAGCAAGAAAATCCCAAAAAATACTCGAAATAATTGACCTTTGTCGCTTTTACCTCCTTTAATTCAGTTTGTCAAATGAATCAACAGTGTACTGAAGGACAAACAAACAGATTCAATATCAGCAAACACATCGATGATCTCGGGCATCTATTGGCCGCTTACCGGGGCAGCTAGTGAGACAATCTGACAAAGAGAAGCATCAACGTGGAAGAACCTGCATGCAAGGGCGACAATGGAACCCTAGCTAGCGATTGGGAGCTGGAATTTCACCGTCGATGAAGGAGGAGTTCTTCCTCTTCAGTGATAGTTGAACTTGAAGCAGAACTTAAAACCTAACCAGCCTTTCTTCAATCTCTTCGCAAGCTGGAGATTCCTCTGTTGTATTGTATTCGTGTCTGTATTTTGTTCAAGTTTTTGCGTGGATTTTCCAGCAATGAACAAGAAAAAAAAATTAAATAAAATTTCAAGAAGAATATTTTTTTTCTTTTTGGCCAAGAAAATTCAGTCTGAAAGGGCATAAGTTCTCTCTTTTTCCTTTCCTAGTCTTTGTGAATTTGAAACGAATAAACACAAATTCTCCTGATCTTTTATCTGCTGTAAACCACTTTTTGTACTAGTAAAAATTTAATATTATCAGATTGGATCCGACCTATGGTGAAATTTACTCATCTTGTTCGATTAAAAAAAAAAAAAGAACGGGACATGGTGAGGTAAAATGTGATAAGAAAATGGAAAATAGAAATTTCATGAAGTATATCATCCGAAAATGGAGTGGCTATAGCTATTTTATCACCAGCGGTACTTGGTTTGGTTTTGATTTCGAAATAAAGTTATTACATAGCGTTTGATGACGAAATTAAATTTGATTTAGTTTGATTTGAGGAGACCACGATAAAAGTAATTGAGAAAAGTACGAATAAGAATTTGAAGATGCAGGTAAAAAAAATAATTATTGTTTTATTAAATTGAAGAAAAAGTATTGAAATTGAGAAAAAAAATTGAAGAGTTAAGTGAATGTAGTATTAAAAAATTAATTTATATAATATATGAGAAAAAAATATGAGAGAGAATTTGAAAAAAATGATAAAAAAAAGTAATGATTGTGTTGTTAAATTGTTTAAAAATTTAAGTTAAGTATTACTTGAACATGATTTGTTACCAAATCAAACTTCGTTTCTTTAATATTTATTGCTTTTTTGCATGTTTAGAAGTTGTAATCCACCTTTGGCTTCTTAAATAGCACATATGTTTGAAGATGATAAAGATTTTATCATGAACAAATATAATTTCAAATTTTGAGGACACATAAATCATATCAAATCTATAATAAATTTGACTGTAAAATTAATAATTGTGTTTTTAAATCGGGGAAAAAATGTTAAAATTGAGAAAAAAAGAGTTGAATAATTGAGTGCATATAGTATAAAAAAAATTAATTTAGATAATATATAAGAAAAAGTATGAGAGATAATTTGAATAAAATGATAAAAAAGTAATGATTGTATTTGTTGATTTTAATGAATAGTTAAGTGTTGCTTGAACATGATCTATGACCAAATCAAACTTCGTTTCATTAATATTATGGCATGTTTGCGTGTTTGGAAGTTGTAATCCACCTTTGGCTTCCTAAATAGCTCATATGTTTGAAGATGATAAAGATCTTATCATGAACAAATATAATTTCAAATTTTGAGAACACATAAATCACATCAAATCTATAATAAATTTGACCGTGAAATTATATATATATATATATATATATATCTATTAGCAACTACAAGAAGTAAATTATATAGCATCATAAATCAATATGTTAATATTTCATTGATTTCAAAACCGGTAATTTTATATCATCTTTCTAACAAGGGGTAAAACTTTTCAAATTCGGGCTTTCTTTGATTTTCAAATTGCAATTCTACCACAATCCATTCCACTCTATTATTCGTTTAATTCAACAACACAATCATTACTTTTTTATTTTTTTCTCCAATTTAATAATAAATTCCATCACATATATTTTTTTAATCATTATTATAATTAATTTTTAATACTAAATTCCATCAATTATTCATTACTCTTTTTTGTCTTTTTCTCCAATTTTATAATAAATTCTCTCACATATTTTTTTCTTAATAATTATTGCAAGTAATTTTTTAATAATAAGTGACGTTTAGTAATAAAGTGAGGTTGTAATAATGGTTAAAAAAAGTACATGTGAGTGTACTCGAAAAAAATACGTGTGATAATTTATTATTAAATTGAGGAATAAGATAAAATAATAATGATTGTATTGTTGAATTATAGGGAAAATGATGAATAGTTGAGAGAATTTAGTATTAAAAATTAATTGTAATGACGGTTAAAAAAAGGTACGTGAGAGAATTTGTTACTATATTGAAAAAATAAAAAAAGTAATGACTTTTTTATTAAATCGAAGAAAAAGTAAAATAGAGTAAATGGAGTTAATTGTTGTAAATTATACTCCATAAACGAACAATATGAATCATATAAGTTGATCGCATTCAATTCAAAATTTTGGCGGAAAATTTTGAAAAGTATGCCCAAAAATTTTTGGCAAATGAAGGGAAAAAAAAATGATATAAGGAAATGGGCCCCCGCAGCCATCAACTTCACTTCACTGCCGGGCGACGTGAGGTTCCGCGAGCAGATTTAAAGCGAGAGGGTCCCCTCTCCTCTTCTGTCTTCACTTCACTTCTTCTCCGTCATCAGATCTGAGAAGATCACCCACCCCAGCCGAAGGGCAACAGGGAGAAGAAGGAGGAGGAGGTGAGGTCCATCCACCGTTTCCCTTCTCTCTTCCTCGATATATTTTGCAGACATTCTCCGCTCGCATTGGCTGGTCCATGTCTTTGTTGTGTGCCCGTTCCGCATCTTCTTTTTATTTACTTATTTATTTATTTATTTTTTGTTTGCGTGTCGGTGTTTGTTCGTGTTCGTCTCGGATGGGAAGGACCATTGGGGTGAATTTGGGTTGTCATTGTCGTTTCATTGTCCACGCGCAGCCACTCTTGTAGCCGATAATGGGTGGTTTTACGGGGAAGCTGCCTCCTTTTTTTTTTTTCCGATATACTAATCTGCAGCTTCAGGTTGATGTTTCGGGGCTGAGATTGGCTGATAATGACGTCCATTGGTCTCCTTTTTTAGATTTTATAAATCAAGTTCGGGTAAAAGAAATTTGCTATAATTCACTTTTAGAGGTGATTTTAGAGCTTTCGGGAATCCTGAATAATCAAGCAATCGGGTTCATAGTTCTGTTACTTTGGTCCATATAGCTCACAATTGCTCGTGTCACCGTTGATTCCCCGTCTCCTGTGCCGTGTGTTCTGTTTGATTCAGGTCAAGATCCTCTACTCACTGAATGTGGTGATAGAACACTCAGTATCGGTTGGCTGTGCCTTTTTTATGTTTTTGTTTGAGGAAAATCTCGTGGGAAACTGGTATGTTTTGATGATAATAAAGGCAAGGGAATTTTGGGCCTGCTGAGTGTAGGGAAAGTATGAAAGTGTAGTAGAATAACTGCCGGAATATCGTGATTTGATCCCAGAGAAGCTGCACTTGTAAATGTTTGGCATGAATTGCTGCTCATCTGCCTTGTGCGCTTTTTTGAACCAATATGGCTGTAGTTGGATAGAAAGCGAGAGCTCGATTCTTTTCTATTGGCTGAAGAACGACTAGCTTGATTAAATGATATAGCATATTTGTATGTTGTGGAGTCTGGACAGGCTTTTACCTCTCCAATTCAGCATAAGAAATCATGGGCCGTGGAGTCAGTGCTGGTGGAGGTCAGAGTTCTCTGGGATACCTCTTCGGCAGTGGTGAAGCTCCGAAACCTCCTGCAGTTAATGCAGAGGCCCCTGCAAAGCAAGTGCCAGACACCAGCAGTGGACCTTCCCAGAGGTCTACAGCCACTGCCTCCCCGCCATCGGCAGATGTTACTAAGCAGATTCCAGCAGGAATTCAGGGGAGCCAGGCAAACAACTACTTCCGTGCCGATGGCCAGAACTGTGGAAACTTCATTACAGTATGAGTTCACCCCGTGCTTGCTACATGTTGTGGATAGGATTTCAGTATTTCCATTAATTATGTCTGGTTAAAAAGGTTCTTGTTTCGGTTGGAGAAAAACATAATTTTAATGATGACTATTCGAGACACGAAAACCTTGTAAATGGAACAGATGTTCTCAAGAAGGCCATTTGCATGAATAGTTGTTAATATTCTTGAGAGACTGATCTACAGCGGGGAAAAAAAAGAAAATCGGATACTGGTGAACACTTGAGTTATGGGATATTTGAATCTTGGATCCTGATGTCACGAGCTGCAGCTTAGACGATAAATTCATGTCCTTGCCAGTTATTGATATCTTCTCTTCTCATGTTCAAATATTTATGGTGACAGGATCGGCCTTCGACTAAGGTTCATGCGGCCCCAGGTGGTGGCTCTTCCCTTGGATACCTGTTCGGTGGCGGCAGCAATTGATCGGAATGTTTTAGTTGCTATCTGTTCTAGGAGCGTATCGTTATGAAGTTGGGATTGGGACTAAGCATGTCCGAAAATCTTCCTAAGTCTGCAGGCACTGTGGCCTGGCCAGTGCTATGTACTATAAACCCTTTCCTTTCTTCAGTTCGTGAGATCAAATTCTTGCTTTGGACTATGGATCGATTGAACAATGTTTCATGGCTTTTCCAATGAAAAAACGGAAAGGTAAGTGTAAATTTTTTTTTGTTATGTATTTTGGTATTCAGAGTCCAATAGGATTTGAATAATCAAGTCGAAAGATCGAATATTAAAGGTTAATTTCCCTCTCAACAAGTGCGCTTTCTGGATTTGAACTTGTGTTCTCCTCTTTATATGGTGAACTGTTTATCACTCAATTAATATTTTTTTAGACCCTTAAAAGTCAAGGAATCATTATTATTCCAATTTATGATGTCGAAAGACTTATGAGGCCCATGGCAGCGTGATCAGTTGATGCACTTCCCACAAAAAAGAAAAGAAAGAAAGTTAACAGAAGCTACTATACGTTAGTCCCGCAATTCTTTTCTCTCCCAAGTAGTTTTTAGACATTCTCACTCACATTTTATCTTCAAATCCACAAGGGCAGCTTCGCTTTGTATGAGAAAACTTACAATATATATTAGAGTTTTGCAATCTATTGAAAGGACCTCGTCATCAGAGTTATGGGGAAAAAACTCGCCCTTGAATGCAAGAGCAAAATGAGAGTTATGGCAAGTATAATGGGTCAAATTGATGACTAGTTTTAGTTTAACTAGTCATATAACATGTGCGCTTGCGTGGATGTTTGTTTACATGGTTGATATTATTAATTTTATAAGACCAAATATTAGAAATAAAAAATTTTTGGGAGTAGTAACATTAATTTGTATCTCTAAATAATTTGTAAAAGTTTTCTTGGGAATATATAATGAAGCTGTAAAAATATTATAGAAAATTAGAGAAAAATTCAAAAAATGTTTAAGTTTATGTTAATAGGGAGACTCGAAGAGACAACTCACCGTGAGCTGAGGGGCACGAATGAAAAAATTTCGTGAATTCGATACACTTATATGGAAAACTCTTATTGCACGAAGGGAAAAATTTCGTGAAAGTATACTATATATATTCCCTCATGCATTGCCCGGTACAATTTCAGACAGCTCATTGCCAAATTGTACGAGAGGGCATTTTGAGGAATAACTCTTGTTCAGAATTGGTATCAAATTACTTGCTTTGGGACTTCAGTTGTCTATTGATCAAGGCAGAATTGGTGGATGTTGGCCCTTGCTAGTTAAGTAAGACGAGATTCAAGCCTAATTTCCTTTTATCCTTCCCATTGGAGGAGTAATTTCAGGAGTAATTTCAAAGCCCGGGTCAAAGGAGGTGGCGCCTATTTAAGTACTCAAGCGTTGGAATGTTCGCCCTGCTATCATGCAACCGCCAGTATCTAACGAAAGTATCACACAATTCAACAACGATTTATCATTTTGATTTTTAGTACGTAAATAAAAATATAAAAAATCATTATTGATAAAAATAATTCATTATTACTAATATTTTCTATGTGTCGTGTGATATAATCATACGTGATATCTTCATTACATACAAGATTTTTTTCTCACTCGAAGACTTCCAAACCATTTAAGGGGCGAAATTGACATTGATCTCGACTTTGAATTGACTCTCATACTCATTCTAAGCCACTTGTAAGTATATATGAACATCTGAATTGAGACATATTCATCAGCTTAATTCACCTCTTCATAAACTTTCTTGGTTTCCATTTCACCAAAAAAAAAAAAAGAACTCGATCCTGGGTTTCGTTTCCAAGCCTTTTTCTTCTATATCGAATAATAAGCCATGGAGGTACGATGTATTACTGAGCTTTAGGGGAGAAGACGCGCCACGCCGTCACCAACCAACTCTTCCGTTGCCTGAAGGAGAACGGAGTCAATGTCTTCATGGATCACAATCTCCCAAGAGGAGAAGACATATCATCTCAGCACATGGACTCGATCAGGAGCTCCCGAATCTCCGTGGTTGTCCTCTCGAGAAACTATGCTGGCTCGACATGTTGTCTCGAGGAACTCTCGAGTGCAGGAACAAGTACCCTGGGCAGATGGTCCTTCCCGTATTTTATGATGTTGATCCTTCGACTGTTCGGAAGCAGACGTGCTGCATTGGGGTAGCACTCGCTAAGCATGAAGAGGACAAGAATAAGGAAGTCGTTGCTTGCTCGAGGGCCGCTCTAACTGAGGCTGCAGGTTTATCCGGCTGGGATATGACAAACTCCGCAAAGGGGAGCGTTTGTTTTATTTGTCAGGATTAATTAGTCGGCATTTACCTGCTTCGTAGATCATCCAAAAAATTTTGCTGATCTCTGGTTAATGACCATGATCATTTCTTTTGTTTTCTCACCTATATTACTTATTTATTATCGTGCATGAAAAAATATTGCTTGAAAATTTTCATTATTTTCAGCCCCGAAGAGAAGATTGTGAGGAAGATTGTTGGCAGAATATGCCATGAACTTAAACACGTATCTGGATGTACGTTGCAAAATACCCCGTTGGGCTTGAACCTCGTATGATGAGTGTGATCGAACACCTTAGCAACAGCTCTGATGTTCGCTTTATCGTAATCTGGGGGATGGGGTGCATTGGTAAAACAACTCTTGCCAAAGCGGTTTACAACCAGTTTTTCCACGCTTACAAAGCGAAAAGTTTCTTGGCCAATATTGTGGAAAAGTCGAAGCAGCCTGATGCTTTGGTTCGTCTACAAGAACAGCTTTCTTTGTGATATTCTCAAGTTTCAGAAGGTAAAAATAGAAAATATCGACAGGGGAATCAATCTCATCAAGGAAAGACTAAGTAGTAGAAGGGTGTTGGTCGTTCTCGATGATATAAGCCATCGAGACCAGCTTAAGGAGCCCGCAAGAGAGCGTGAATAGTTTGGTTCTGGCGGTAGGATCATCATAACAACTAGAGATCTCGAGTCTGTGAAGGGGGTTAAGGCGGACCATGTCTATCTGCTTGAGCCATTAAACGATTATGAATCTCTACAATTTTTTAAACGATATGCCTTTCGACATTGTGACGATCCTGGTAAAGAATTCAATAAGCTATCAGAAGCTGCGGTTCGTTACTGTAAAGGCCTACCTCCGCTCTCAAAGTACTGGGTTCGTTCTTGCTCGATCTAACTGTGGGAGAATGGAAGAGCACGCTCGACCACCTAAGAGGGACTCCCCATGGTGACGTACAAAAAATACGTGGAAATAAGCTATGATGCACTCAAGAGTGACAATGAGAAGGAATTATTCCTCGACATTGCATGCTTCTTCGTTGGCTGGGATAAGGATCACGTAGTTAAGATAGTAGAGGCATGTGATTTATGTGTCGAGTTTGGCTTGCGGAACCTCTTCAAAAGAAGCGTTATCAAAATTGCAGCGGAGAACCGGTTGGAGATGCACGATACGATCCGAGACATGGGGAGGGAAATCATTCGCAATGAGTGTCCCCGTAACCCCGGAAAGCGGAGCAGCTTATTCTCCTAGAATGACATTTTGAGCATGCTTCAAAACCACCTTGTGAGTATATATACATAAACTCAATTCCTACAATAAAGCATTAACTGCTATAGAAATTATAATTTGGAGGAACACTACTCGTTGTAGGTTTTGCATAATATTTTCAAATTTTGCATCAAAATTGTTGTGGGTGCATCCAATCTTTTCACTGATATATATATATATATATCTGTATATATATGCTATCTTTTTGAAAAATATGGGCCAACGGGTATCTAACATTTCTTTTTTTTCAATTGCAAAGAGCCTCATGAGTTAGGATAAGGGCATAAGTAATTTTGTTCATGGGAGTCAAATATAAAATCTCTTATAATTATTATACGAAGATGTGTGCACTGCACTAAATTCTCTCTATTTCTCGTATGGGCATTTGAATTAGACCTTGACAAATATCGTTGCTAAGATTGCCATTCTTGCTCATCAAAACTCGTAAATTAAGACAGCTAAATGAACCATTATAGGGGGCAATCCAAAGTCAGTCAAGCAACATAGTCAACACCTACATATGAACTGCGGAGTCCGTAGTGGGTATTTGAATTAGATTGTCAAAATAAAGAGAGTAACAATAATATTACATTATTATCTTCCAATTTGTGTAATGAAAATAAAACGATAGTTAAGATAAACTTCTACTAAACTTAGAAAATAGCATAATATACTATATATTTTCATTTTTTTTCTAAAAATATGACGTCACATCTATTACAAAATATCTACATACAAACAATATATGAAGCCTGAGATAATGCTTCAAAAAATGCCATTTTTAGAGACCTCCTTCCGGTTATATGACCAATTAATTAGTTGCTATACGTAAACCACCAATCAAAAGAGGTCTCGCCTACACTCTCTTAGTCTCTTTTGATAGTTATACGATGCACCCTATTTTAATTAAATTTCCAAATAGCAAGTTATAGATAGTGGTCATTATTTGTATTGAGTAATAAATACGTAAACCACACTATATCTAACAAAGCTAACTCTTTAAATTATACGGTTGTGATATGTAAAAATCTCATATGGTATCAGAGCGCATGCTTAATATGCCGTGCATGCATTTGTCCTCCATTTAATTAATTTCTCACGATGGGCCTTTAAAACTAATTCAGCTCACGCGTGGAGGGAAGCATGGAGTAATAATAGAGAATTTAAATTTTAAAATTTCAGTAATACCATTGTTCATTCAATTTTTCATTGTAAAAAAGAAAATAAGAAAAAATTTTAGTCTTTCCTTTTGTTGTAAAATTAGTATTAAATAGAGTGTAGCACAATGATACTATTTTTTTTGTTGAATACTGCAATGATACTCGATGGAATTATCCGTGTCATTTTATTAACTATTAGTATTTTTATTTGATTGTACTAAACACATGAATCTCATTGTAATTGAATAAATAATAAAATTAGTATTTTCCAAAACATTCAAAACGTGATGGATTCTTTAATTCAAGTGCATTTGTTTTTGGAGTTGAAGTCCAATTTCACTCCATTTCACTCTTTCCTCAATTCAACAACATAATCATTATTTTTTGACTTTTTTTCTCATTTAACAATAAATTCTCACAAATTCTTTTTCTAAACCATTATTACAATCAATTTTTTAATAATAAATTCACCAATCTACTTCTATGTCCATATATATATATATATACATATTTTTTTGTCTTTTTCTCTTATTTAGTAATAAGTTATCGCATTTACTTTTTCTTAATTATTATTACAATTATTTTTTAATAATAAATTTCTCATATACTATATATAATATCTATTTTCTGTCCCATTAGATTGGAGTGAAGTAAAATTCCAACTCCAAAACCAAACCAAAATCATTATCTAAAAATGATTAGGCTAATTAACAGGAATTGATGAAATGTCATTAAGCTAATGATCTTATTTACTTTCGTAAAATATCGTGCTACGCATGGCTTTTCAGCTAGCTTGTTGATTCATTTGGTTTCTTGTAAAATCCCGTCGATGTTCCATAAGATTTTTTGTGTTATTGAGGGCCGGGGCGTCACGATGTCAACGTGTTTGTCAAATAATAGTAATGCAAGATGTCTTTGTTCTTATTAGGGAACCGAAAGAGTTGAAGGACTTGTGGTTTGTTCATCGGAGTTGGCTCAGAAGGAGTTGATCACTGTGAAAGTCGATGCAAAAGCATTTGAAGGGATGAAGCGGCTGAGACTGCTGAAGCTCAACAACTTACATGTCGAAGGAGACTATGGAGTCATCTTGAAAGAGCTAAGATGGCTCTGTTGGCACGGATTTCCATTAAACTTCTTGCCGGATGAATTCCACATGGAAAACATGGTCGTCATCGATATTCGATATGGCAAGCTCCGAGCAGCCTGGAGGACTTTTAAGGTTAACAGAAGCGTTTTGCTATTCATTCGTAATTATCGTTTTCGATTTTAAAATGATGCGCGTATGTCGAACTTTCTGGTCATTCTTTGTCACAGTGCTTGGGAAACTTGAAGGTGCTTAATCTCAATCACTCTCATTTCTTGACGAAGACTCCCGACTTCTCAAAGCTCCTGAGCCTGGAAGAACTGATTATGGAAGATTGCAGAGAACTGAAAGGAATTGATCCATCTATCGGCTGTCTGGAGAGACTCGTCTCTATGAACTTGAAACACTGCAAGAAGCTCGAAAATATTCCAAACAGCATCTGCTCAGTGAAATCCCTGCAAATTCTGAACAATGTGGCTGCTCAAAGATAACAAGGTTACTGGATGACTTTGGAGAGTTAGAAGCACCGACAGAATTCCAGGCGGATGGGGCTCCTATTACTCGACTTCCCCTAAGCATTGCAAAGTTGAAGAACCGTCGAAGCCATCTGTGTGCGGCTATAATAGATCAAGATCCAGCTATATTTTCGCGCTCTTTTGGTTGTGCGTATTGAATTGGGAAGCTCCCAAGGAGAAAAACCAGCTCCTTGTTGCTCCATTCTCCTGGTTAAGGTCATTAACAGTTCTCCGTCTAATAGACTGCAATCTATCAGATGATGCCATCCTAGAGGGTACTGGGAGCCTCCGGTCTCTAAAATGGTTAAACCTGAGGGGAAGTCATTTTCGCCATCTCCCGAACTCAATCAACTCTCTTTCTAATCTCGAGTGGGTTGAAGTGGAAAATTGCCGATAGCTCGAGTCACTTCCGGATATGCCCCTAAGTGTAAAATACAGAAACTGCTTCAACTCTAACAAGCTGACAGAGGCTTCTTACTCGAGAAAGTAGAATCCCGACATGCGGCTGAGCTAGGAAGGGTGCAACAATCTCTCAAACAAGTGCAGGGAGTCCATCCTAATGGTTCGGCCTCTCCTTCTCGATGCACATTGTATCATGAGGAGATATCGATTCGGCATGAATTCATTATGATGCTCATTTTCTTGTGCAAGACTGGAGGGGAGGATAACTTTATGTACCAGGGAGCAACAAACCGGCGGTCTTCAAGCATCACAGCAGGGGCCTTTCATTGTCTTTCTTGTTGCCTTCCTGTCACGGCTGTGAGCTGGGTCGAATTATTGTATCATGTTCTCGGGAAGTTTTTGGCAAGACCTCTCCTGCTGCCCGTACTGACTCTAATTAATGAAACGAGGGAACGCCAGAAGAACTTGTTCTGGCTTCCGGGCGACTACTCCCTAAACGAAGATCATATCGGTGTATTTTCTGTTGCACCGGAGGAGATCATGGGAGACGTATGAAGATCAAATTACTAACTTGAATTGGTTGATTCGAATAGTTCGACACTTGTTCAAGATCTCGGGTTCGAGTTTTGAACGAAGAGAATTTACACAGAGTTTTACTCCTTAATGAATCAACCCGTTCTAAACTGAATTAATTGAGATTCATGGGACTTTCGGTATCGATCCACAATCAAAAACTTTTTGAGTAAACAAACAATTTGCTCATCCAGATATTAATGTTACATCAAATCAGACCTTCAAAAATTTTTTACATCAAATTGGACCTTGATAAATTAAGTGCATATCAGATGACTCCTTTCGTTTGCTTGACGTCCAATAGTGGATGGAAACATCTGATGTAACATTACTACTTACTTTTTTACATCAATTTTGACATTGACTTATTAAATGTACATTATATTGTCCCTTTTCATCATAGGATTTCGTTGAGTTTTTAACGGTGGATAAATAAAATGGGCAATATAATATACATTTAATAGCTGAAGGTCAAAATTAATATAAAAATTGTATTTAAGTAAGATTTTATGTAATATTGATTTTTCAATGGGTAAATTGTTAGGATATTCAAAAATTTTCAAATTTCAAAATTATAAAAGGTATGGGGGAGGTGGGTCCTACGACAAGCCTGCCAACCATACACGCATTGCTGTCGCCTGTCGGTTCACTGCGATCAGAGCTGTTCCCCAAACGCGGCCTCCTCCTCCTCCTCCTCCTCCTCCTCCTCCTCTTCTTCGTCAGATCTGACAGCTGAAGAAAAACCACCGCCGGAGAAGGTGAGGCCAGCTCATTTTCCGTCCTTTTGTCGATAAAATCCGGAGAGATTTCCCGTCTCCGTCCGCACATTGATGTCTCTGTTCCCTGTCTGCTACATTTCTGTTTTTGGTTCTTTTTGGTGTTCATCTCGAGTCGGACGGGCCGTTGGGATGAATTTGATATGCGATTGCCGTGTCTGGTGAGAGCAGCCATTGCTGTTGCCGATCTTGCGGATTATAGGAAGCTTTCTGATCTGCTGCTTCTTAATGTTGATGTTTTAGGGATGAGATTGGCTGATAATGACGTCCATTGCCATTAATCTCCATTTCCATTGTCTGCAGAGGTGCTTTTGAGCTCATAGATCTTCGGACTCGTCGAGTAAATGGCTTCGTCGTTCTATTGCTTTGGCTGTGTCCAAATTCTTGATGTCGCTGTTTCGCATACTTCTCCGTTGATTTTGCTCACCCACTCATTGCTGTTTGTCCGTGTTCAATCGAGTCGGGATCCTCCTCTAACAATGGTTTCTGATTATATCGTACACATTGATGGTGCCCCCTTTTCTGGTTTTGTTCGAGGAAGACATTGTATGTTCTTACTATGAGTTTGTTCCACGTTGAGGAAATTTCGGGTCTGCTGAGTGCAGGGAGGCTATTGACTGTATTAGAACATTTGCAGGAATACTATGATGATTTGATCTAGGAAAAGATGCGCTAGGGGATTGTGCTGTTGAGATCATTGTAGCTTTCTTTTTCGAGGCATCTCCTGCATAAGCTTTCAACATAAGAGCTCTGCATAAGATGTATGCTCGAGAATTATCGAGAAAAGCTATTAATTTGTATGGGCATGTGTGTGTTGGCCAACTTAAATCTGTTCTCTTTCTGCATTACTTCCATATTATAAACATCCACGATCAGGCTGTGGCAATGAGATCGTGACAACAGCACGACATTGACGAAGCTCTTCAGTTAGCAAAGAATAGAAGTATAGAAAAAGAATGGTTGACATTTTGGAATAGTGCTTCTTTATCTGTCTTTCTTGTTTTGAGTGGACGTGGCTGTATCGAGAATAGATAATTTGAGCTGAATACCTGTTTGTCGGCTGAAGAACAATAAGCTTGATATGACTGTAATATTTGTATGCTGATGACAGGGTTTTGATTTAATTCAGCTTAAGAAATCATGGGCCGTGGAGTCAGTTCTGGTGGAGGTCAGAGTTCTCTGGGCTACCTCTTCAGCAGTGGAGAAGCTCCGAAACCCGCTGGGAACAATGCTGAGGCTCCTTCGAAGCAAGTCCCAGACACCAGCAGCGGACCTTCTCAGAAGTCTACTACCACTGCTACTACCACTGCTTCCCCACCACCTGCAGATGTCAATAAGGGGATTCCGGCAGGCATTCCGGGGAGCCAGGCAAACAACTACCACCGTGCCGATGGCCAGAACTGTGGAAACTTTATCACGGTATGGGATTGGTTTACAATGTATCTGCTGATTGCTGCACTATTGTTTTTGACTGCTATTTCTGTTAGCATTGTTGGGTTAAAAGGGTTTGCATGTCATTTGATGTAAGGGAACATGGTTTTAATGATGAAAGTATTGATAATGGTATTAAGCAGTAGATGGACACATATCGCCTGGAGAAGGCCTGACATGATTGGTTCTGGACATTGTCGAGATACTGATCTAGGATGAAGAAAATCTGGTATGGATTAACGGTTGGAAACAAATAAGTTGCAGAACCTGTTCACAGAACAATCGGATGTTGCATCACTGTGGTTGTTGATATCTCATTTAGTCCACAGATTTCTACAGGAGAAGCATGTTTATATTAACCGAAATCTCTGTTGTGTCAGGACCGACCTTCAACTAAGGTTCATGCGGCCCCAGGTGGTGGGTCTTCCCTCGGATACCTGTTCGGTGATGGCGGCAATTGAAGCCATCAGTACGTGCCGGAAGGTTTTAATTGCTGTGCTTTCAAGGAAAATACCATCATGAGGTCAGGACTGGGACGGGCATGTGAAAGATCTCCCTAAAGCTGCAGACTTTGAGCCGTGGATTATTATATCGCCTTACCTTTATTCAGTTTTTGATATCAAATTCTCTGTCCAACTGATCGAAACACTCAAAACTCGAATGAATGATGAACTTCCTCACGCGCTATGAGCTCTGCTTAATTTGTCATCGCAACTTTTATGAATCGAATATAAGTTTGTGCCTTCTTAGAACTGAACAGTCTTGCAATAAATTACAAACGGAACCACCCACGAGAGACTTTATAATACTGAGAGTAAAACATCAGTAGTTTGTTAATCCGATCCTGGGAATCAAATGTTTGTTCCTACTCGAAATAGTTGGAAGATATTCAGTGAAAGATGCAATCAGACAATTGAAATTTTGCAAGCCAATAAACTTATGCTGTTACAATTAAATAGTTGGAGTCCTCATTGTCTCTCCCAATTTCCTTGTTAAAAAGAGAATCAAAAAGCTCAATACAGAACCCCTTTCCCTCCTGTGCATCCGGACCTTCCCCCACAGGACGCGGAGGAAACTCAAAATCTTCTCATCACCTATTGTCTTAACCCATGTCAGAATCTGCTCTTGCGAAAACTAGTGTTCGTCATGATTGCTGATATATAACCTAAAGAACCTAACTTGATAGATACCCAGAAAGCAAACTACTCCAGTTAGAAAAAGCAGACTCCTATCAGA
The DNA here is from genome assembly GCF_007655135.1 of Punica granatum. NCBI lineage: Eukaryota > Viridiplantae > Streptophyta > Magnoliopsida > Myrtales > Lythraceae > Punica > Punica granatum. Next base: position 2,216,884 of record NC_045133.1, read on the forward strand.
TCACTTATCGCATCAAAGAATCCTGAATGTACAAGTCACTGTTGGTCTGTGTCTATCTTCAGATCACACTCCGAAGTCCGGTCAACCTAGTATTGCTGGGTCTTCACGTTCGTCTTCAGTTTGTCTTCACGTTTGTCTTCATGTTTGTCTTCACGTTTGTCTTCAATCACTGTGCCATCACCTGCCGATCCAGAAACTATAGAGCCAAGAAGCATAAGATCGAGAAAACCGACTACTCCAAAAAAGTAATTAGATCATAAAAATTAACACCTCAAAAGATCCGAAATATATTATTGCAGACCTAGTTTCGGTGATGAATTTGTAGGGCTCCTAGTTGAAGCTGGTAGCCTCTCTTCAGGGACTTCCAGGTTGGAAGTTGGAGCATCATTGTCTCGATTGTCCTTTGAATCTAATGGAGTGGCTGATGGTTCTTCGGTTGCAGGGAACTGCATTCATATTTCCGCATTTACACAAATAACTGATAAACGATAAACCAATAAAATCCCATGATGATGATGTAAGACTTATGGCTCATAATCTATTGCTTTACTTTTCCCATCATACTATTGCTATAGAATTGAAAACTCATTATCCGTCCCCTCCGTGAAATAAATCCACCATACAATAAGCCTTATAACAACCAAGCTACATGGATGGAGTTTAAACAAGCTCCAAGGATTGATCATAAGGTTAACTCACCTTGTCTGCAGCAGAAGCACCAGAAGTTTCTGCAATCTTCGGAGCAGGAGAAGGTGCAGCAACAACTTCTGGCGCGGGCTCCTGGGAAGTAGAAGTCTTTTCTTGTGTATGATCTGCTCGGCTCTGTTCAACCGAGTCTTGGGGGGGGACTGTTCTAGGAGTACTCATCTTGTTGCTGTGATCTCCATGTGATGTGACAGGGTTGATTTCTGAAAAAGTCCGTTTCCTACATGCAAAGCAAGTGCTTTAACCAACAGTAATATGAAACAGATTGAACGACTCCAAATGACAATCTTCATACCTGCTGGAACTTTGATGAGATAGGTGGAAAGCACTTGGCTTATTCGAGAACACCACTCCGCGAAGAGGCTTCCCATCTATGACAGTTTCAATTGAGTACCCCTCAGACAACAATTCGGTAACTTTGGCATGAAACATCTTCTTCGCTTGCACAGGTTCGGAGAAGTTGGGGGAGAAGCTGCTAGCACCTGCACTTTGAAGTGAAAATGTTGAGCATAAAATTTTCATAATATACCTGCAATTTAACATCATATATAAGTTAAACAATAAAAGTTATTAGAGATTTAATAAACGAAAAGACGATGACTGCTCTCGAGCTGACCAAGAGCTTGACCAAGAGATCACATATAGTCCACTCAATTGTAATCAGATCTGGGCTCTCCTACCAAGAAACTGAAAAAGGACATCTGGGAACGGAACAAAAGATCACTCAGAACTTCACAATAAAGTATGCATGAACGAGGACTAACCTGGTTGACCATAAATCGATAGGGGCATGGGTTGACATATGCCAGCATTCACACCAACGTTAATGATAGCTTTATCGTGTCCTAGAGTCGGGTTTTGCTCCTGGCACTTCAGCTTCAACTGCTTCCGCAGGGATAGTTTCTCAAGCCTCCTTTCATGTTCCCTCACAAGCCCTAATATTATTTACAATGTTAGAGGTTCGTATTTTAAAGCAGACAAAGTTATTTTCAAGCGCTAGGAAACAAGATGGAGAGAGAGAGAGAGAGAGAGAGAGATTCTCTAAACCTGTGTGTAAGAAATGAATATCATCGAGAGCCTCAAGACTCTTATTGCAACCTCCTATAAAGACAAGAACACCGGCTTTCACTGGGTCCAACGAGTCCCCCGCCACTGAAAATCTAGCAGAAGGTCCATCACCTGTGGTACTGACCTTAGTCCATAACCCTGTCTCTGCATCAATCAATGTGAAAATTATGAGAAATTTTTGCCTTTTTCTCTGTTCTTGGATGAACAAGAAAATGCCAATATTCATTGGATTTTTCTTGGTATAAAGGTTGCCCACCCACAGAGCTGAATACTAATGTTTCAAGGTCAATTCTAATGGTTTCATTGTCCAGTATAAGATATACAAAGTGGAAAAGGAGAGTGAAAATGCAACTCGGGCTTTCTTCCTTCAGATCTTCAAATACAATTACTTAAAAAAGAACCACGATATTAATATGAACTTAAATGGCATCTTTTTTTACAACAGAAAAGAGAGGACAGGGTACAGGTATATCAGTTTGAAAGCATACCAACATCGAGCATGTGAAGATCATCATAAATACTTTGGGCCTCTGTAAATCCACCGAAAACAAATAATATCTTTCCAAAAGACACAGTAGCATGACCAGCTCGGGGAGGCAGCATGTGCCCAGAAGTATTAAGCTGCTTCCACATAAGAGTATCTAAAAAAAGAACAAAAATTGCCCATTGAGATAGAGGAGATGCAGAGCATTAACCGAAAAGGTTCAATTACTAAAAGAGAACAAGGATGAAAACGATAAAAGGTCAACTGTTTAAACTTCAAGAAGAATTTGTCAAACCTGTATCAAGAATATGAACATCTGACAAATAGTAATCGCGGCCATCTTCACCACCGATCACAAATATCTTGTTCTTCCAAGTTGAGCAAGTGTGGCTATCTCGTGCAGAAGGTGGAGTACCAGTTGTCACTGCCTTCTTCCATACAAAGGTTTCTACAATTGAGAAAAGATGATCATGAAAACAAAAATGCCACTCAAGCCAATACTTTTCCGTTATTTTCTCTTCTTGGAAATTAAAAAATTCGTTTGGGATAGGGATGAATTTTCCAGGCTCCCAATTGTCACTATAAAGAGCCTGAGGAAATAGGGTAAAATCATGTTCTGTGAGCCTTGTGAGAATTGCATGACACCCCATAAGTGCAGTCTTCTGCATTTCTTTCCTGTTCATTTTTAAAGAACGCATATATGGAAAATCTGTCCAGCTAAGAAAAATTTTCATGATGAAGCAGACCTTAAGGCAGTCATAGAGTTAGAAGTCAGGATACCTGTGGCTTAAAAAGTAAAGAATTTATGGACGTGGTTTTAGCTTCTGCAGGCAACGCACCTGTGTTTAATATGTAGAGGTCATTGTAATACACTTCCTCGTCATCTGAAGATTTTCCACAGCCTCCAAATATAAACAACCTTTTTCCAACTAGAGTTGCACTGTGGCCCTCTCTAGCTTCCGGGCCCTCACCTCTTATACTTGGAGATATCCAAGTATGAGAAGCTACAGATAAGGTAATGGAATATAAGCATCTTCTTTTAGATATTGCACAAAAGCTTAAACGAAGAGACTTGAATAGGAGCTCACAGGTGTCTAATATATGCAGATCCTTGAGCGGGCTCCTCCCATCTGTTCCACCAAACACAAACAGATTGTCCCCAACCGTAGTGCAACTGTGACTATCCCTAGGTGTAGGAGGGGAGCCTTTTACTGTCGGCTGGCTCCATGTTTGCTTAACTGTGGATTGGACAAAACGTTAGCAGTAACTAAAACCCTGCAACTCGCGAGAACGTGAAAGGAAGAAACTTGATAGTGAAAAGAGCCGTTCCACCGTAATTCTTACCGCACTTTTAGAACCTTGGCTAAAGAGGATATTGGTTAATGAAATCCCATTGACGGCGACCAGAAAAGCTTTTAATTAAACTGGTGACAAGCATCAAAGTATACCAATCCGGTCTTGATATTCTTTCATGGGCGGAGAGATCACGGAAAAGGAGACCCTTCCGGGCAACTCAATCAAGAGACACGATGAGAGATCTGAAAGCTCATAGCCTATCCTATCTACACAACCTCCATTACCGTTAGAAAATCTTTGACGGGGTGCATTGGCTACAGAAGCACTCATGGGAACATACAAGCATAGGCATAGTTTTAGCATACACACTCAGTGCTTTTAGCTTCTTTTCAGCAGGGAATCAAAGTGAAGCTCATGCTCGCAGAAATAACTTCACCAACAGAACCATAAAACTACTCCTCCAACACAGACAACGAACACTGAACGGATCGAACTTTCTTCGGGTAAGAGACCAGCAAAAAAAGGATCGAACTTTCTTCGGGTAAGAGACCAAAGGTGAGTGCTCCCAAACCCCAAGTACAACCATATCATCAAACGACCATACGATCTCGAGAAGCCCAGAGAAAAAGAGAGACGCAGAGAAGGATTCCAGTGAAGGAGAAGACACCCACCTGAGTCAAAGACGTGAACGAGGTTTGTCTGACAGTTATCCTGGCCATAGCCGCCGAACACATAGAGGAACCTCCCTCCCTTGATGGCGTTGCACGTGTGGCCCCACCTCTTCCCGGGCCCACCGCCGCCGCTAACGGCTTCTTTGCCCTGCTCGGCCCTCTCCCACCTCATTGTCCTCGGAGAAATCCACGGCCCCACTGCCGAGAAACCGCACGAAAGGAGCGAAATTCCTTCGAGGAGAAGATGGGTTTTGTTGTTTTTCTCCGATTCAGGGTTCATGCAATGAAAAAATCACAGAGAAAAAACACCAATTAATCCGATAAACCAAACCTAAGATGACCGTTTTTATATTATCTTAATAATAATAAAATTAAATTAGGGATTTTGTGTTCCTTAATAATCTTTTTTTTTTCTTAAATAAATTTTTTGGGAGCGATGATGAGAAAAATTACTCAGAGAGAGTGAAGTAATGCAAAGCCATGTGGTTTGTTTACATGTGGCATGCAACGTGTGGCGTATTTATCGCTAATACGATGATAAAATCGCGATTTCATTAGTTAATTATAGGCTCACTCAGTTACTCGAAACTCGGAAATCTATTCGAGGACTATGGATACGACGGATCGATGATAGAAATCGATCCGGCCACTTCATTTATTAAGATAATGATTTTACAGGCAATGCCATAAAAGGAAGGAATCATATGGGATTCATATCGAGATCCCTACCAATTTTGCAGAAATATGGAAAATATTTATGTTTTCGCTTACTAACTATAAGCTCGTGCCAAATATGGAAAATATTTATTTCGGTTTATCAAGAATATACTAGTGTCGAAGAGACCGTTTACGACCGGGGTCAACTTCACGACGTGCAAGATCGGAACGAGCCTGAAAAATCGAGTCATGGACTGCATCGAGACATCTAAATAAAAGCTGGGTCGATGCGCCCGTATCATCTCGGAATCGATTTTGATGGGGCAGAAGCTTTTCGACGGGATGTTACCTAGAGAGAACAACCACCTCATGTCCTGTCCTGTCTGCGTCGTATCATATCCTGTTAAGAGGATTCAAAACGCACTTTTCCTCCAAAACATAAATAAATAAATAACGTTGTATTTGGTTTCATAGTAGAATTTTAAAATTATATTTTGATTTTAAAAAAAAGTGGTATAAATGAAATCCATCCTTTGACTTTATATGAGTTATGTTGTTTTATTGTGGAAAAAAGTGGTATAAATGGAGCATACTCTTTGACTTTATATGAGTTATTTTGTTTTGTAATAAGTAGAGTTAAAGTTAAAATTATAATTCTAAAATACCACTCACAAACCAAACCAAACGAGGCTTAAAAGACTCTGCCTCAGAAGCAACACTGCTGTAAATGAGGCTTTTAAGGAACTGATACAAAACTGTCGCAGCTCATTTGATCTTTAATGGTGACAAACAAAAAAATGAGCGGCTTAGCTTAATATACGTATATATATATATATGGGTATACATTTTAAATATATACATATATACATAGGTACTGGAGCAGAAACTATGAGCACAGCTTCAGTCAAGAAATCAGATCAGAATCAGAAACCTCGGGACTGATGGATGAGCTCCGGGCGGGCGTCTCTTCAGATGTTCGGTGGCCCCAGTGTGAGCCTCAAACATACATACATTCCGATCGATACATGTAACTTCACGTGTGGGCCGAATAGCCGTAGAGAGGTCACGTACCTCGTCCATAGGAGAACTCGAAACTGGTCCGAGATTGTCTACTGGTTTGTTAATAGGGAATGATGAACAAAGCAAAGTCAAAAAGATGAATCAAAAGCATCAAATATGCAATCAAATGTGGAAATGAATCGTAATTCGTTCTGGGAGCATTTGCATTCGCACAACAGATTCCTTAAGTTGAGGCAGCTTACGAATTGGAGCCCTTCGACTTAAATTTTCAAAACAAACCTCTCTCCATAAGTTGCAAAATCTATGTACTTTCACTGGAATTAGACGATTCAATGGCGACACAAGTCTTCATAGATACTCTGGGACATCCTACCCGAAGGTGGCGGCAACTGCAGCACCTCCCGAGCAAGTCCGTCGATTTCATCAATGGTCACTTCAACTTGCTTGCTGTTATCACGCATCATCTAGTCATAGTGAAGCCCGACACGACGAGAGAGAACTCCGAGCTCTCATCGTTCCTATTTTAGGGTCCTATTCAGTTCAGCAGGCTCCGTATGGACTGCTTTGAATCCCAAATGCAGAGAGAAATGTACAGAGCATGAGGAAGCCGATCAATGATACCATAAGGAGGAATGGTGTGGTTTTTTAAGAACAATGCAACTAATTCTCAATCTAAACCGGAATCCCTTTTTCCGGATTAGCCACCTCTTGTCCCGGTTGCAAATGCTTTATCTAGAACATAAAGCACATGATTTTGAAATTGATACATTGAAGAAGGATGATTGGTTGAGATTAAGAGATTATTTTCCCGGAAAGCGATTAATTTCACCCATCAAATTGTAAATAGGAGATATCAAGTACGTGGCGCCAAGAAGATCCAGAAAACTCGATCCTTTGGTCTGAACAGTATGTACTGATTGATATTCACCGTCTTTTTAAACCCGATTCACAGCAAGCAAGATCCATGCCGACAAATACATTGTCAATTAAACAAGACGGATCTCTCATGACATGTCCAAATAGTAAAAAATGAATCAAAGCATTGACATTGCCACTAAAGGTACTATATGAATCATAGTTTTTGCTTCTGGAGCATTTAGGTATACGCAATAATACCTAATATAAGGCAGTTTATCCTAAATTTGAAGGAATATACGAGTTTGCGTTGCAGAGCCCTTAGCAAACCTCCCTCCAATTAAAAACAGGGGACTTCACCTACCAAGATGCAATATCTATCTCTTCATCGGAATTAGAAGATTAGCGGGGAAAGGGGTCAAACTAGAAACGGCCTCTCCTGACTCGGGCCCATGCTATAGCAGCAGCTGCAGCTCCTCCCAAGTGAGCTGATCCTGATACTTCAGTATCACCCTGCAGTATGGGTGAAAAAAAATCAGGTAAATCATCATCTAGTATATTCGTAAAGGTGCTTCAGAGGGTGAGAATAAGAACAGAAACAATATGACATTTCTTGCTGATTAAACAAACATTCAACTTGCTCATATCATGTGATTTTGCTCGTATTGGGGCAGTCTTGATTGAAAACGTTATCATACCTCTATTACCCGCAGCATGTCCTTGCCGATAATATAGATTCCCTAGAAAATCAGAGGAAAATGATTTCGTGAAAATCAAGAATTAATTGCAGCGTCCTTTATTGTTAAATTTCTCTCCTGTAGCTAATCAAATATAACACATCCTTTCTTCTTTTCCGCAGACAAACAGGCTTACCAATAAGATAGCAGGGACTGGTATTATGAAGTCAAATAACAGAATAGATTTTGGGAAGAGGAAGATGTCAAGTAGCATAATAGCGTTCACAGCCCCACTAGCACCCTGACAAAGGGAACCCCCACTAGTTAGAATTAACCAAAAAAAGCACAGCTCTTTGGCAACCTTTACATTGATAAGAGGAAAACCAAAGCAAAGGAGCACGAGGAAATAGAAGAGTATGTTGTTTTCATCAGCCTCCCGTTCCAAAGAAAGAAACAAGAGGTTGAGTACAAAATGATGATGGATGATTATTAGAGAGCATTGTAGGGGTCTGACAATATAAAGAAGATGGAATGAGCAGAGAAGGGATAGGGGCAAAAAAAAACAGTCCCCAATTTGTCAGTTTATGTCCATCTACTCCTTATTTTTACTGTAAATTTACAGACCCTACCAGTCCTGGTATTCTTGAAGGGTCCACTGCAACCGTTCCTCGATTCTGCATATCACATGGGGGTAAGGTCACAATGGGAAACAGATTAAGATAAGCAACCAAAGGCAAGCTACAAGGTAACGAATGGGACTGAATAATCAAACAAAAGGTGGATAAACATCATACATGAGTTTGTTCTATAGGAATCTGGCAAGAGAAAAATATATGAAAAGAAAAGGGGCATGCATTTGAAAACTCGTATTATTACCATGAATTTGGGATATAAGAGGTGACTCCTCTAAAAAATGCCTACATGCACCCTTTACTTTTCCTCCAATTATCTTCATAACCAGGATTTTAACCATTTCGTCTTCAAAATTTTATTGAACAGAGCCTTAGTTTCCAAAGGAATGCAACAATCTCTCGAAAAAAGGAAAAGCCCACACTGTTACCTTCGATTGCAAAGCCAAGAAGGCATGGTATGCCAAATAGAAAATTGAGCCACTAATGGCACCGGCAAAATACAACTTCAGCAAAACATCTGGTCCAAAAACTCTTCCAAGCTACTATCATGGAGGATGAAAAGCAGAGTAAGCGAAGAAGGAAAATAAAATTGTCGTAATCATGACCAAAAATAAGAGAAAGGAGAACCTTACATGCTGCCCAAAGAAGTAAAGTCCGAGCATGTTTGATACTAAATGGCCAGCACTCATATGACTGAAGGCAGAGGTTACCATGGTATGCAGATACCCGTTTCTGATATGGTCCAGTGAGATCTACAAACAGTAACAACAGCATATAAAGATCATCTATTATAATCCCATATGCTTCCAAAAGATCAACTCAGCTACTAATACAATGAAATCATATATCCACAAGTTGTGAAGAATCAGGAGGAGCCCCCCCTCGGGGTCCTAATCCCAATAGTACTCAAACTTGAGAACATCAATTCGGACAACTCACCATGAAGTTTCTAAACATGAACCTATGGTCGGCGACCTGCCACAACAGGAAAACGGAAACATTTGCAATTATCAAGCCCAGAACTACACTGTCAACGCTTAATCTTCTGAGCCAAGACCTCCTGCACGCAATAATAAAAGCAATATAAGTAACAATGTCCAGATAGCCAATCCTAATGTCCTATAAACATGTTATGCGAGATAAGAGGAGCAGCATCTTAACATGTATCGTCGTAGTTTGAGGCAGAGGTATGACCAGCTATTTCATTAATTGGTCAACAATAATGATCAGTGACCTCAAATTGGAATAACTCTCACTTGGTATTTCTTGAACTAGAAATATGCAAATTTTCCCAGATCTTAAAAAATAATAATAATAATAATAAAAGTATTACACGAAACGCACTAAAGAAAACGAAGATATTCAAATAATTTGCCATAAATGCTCCCTCAACTGACATGACGATTCATTGCAGGGGTTGCTAATTATGGTTAAAAATGCAGGTGCTTTCGGTGTTGAACAGGACAATAATGCGCATCATCAACAAAAATGGAAACTGTCGGGGACATCGAAAGGACCGATGGCCCGTGCCTGGGCCCTTTCGATGCCCTCATTTATTCTGAGGAAGATGGGGAACTGGACCCCGAACCCAGCAATCAGCAAAACCAAGAAAAGTAATTAAAGAAAAGAGTAAACTTGATCGCCCAGACGCAAACTCAATCGTGAAATTCTGAGCAAAAATGAGCTTAAGGAGAAGAATTTATGGCATTCCCAGGAATTTCACGGAAGAACACGAAAATGTACGTAGCGTGAGAATGGGAAGAGTGTTCATACCAGCTGTAGGCATAGTAGCGGAAGCTCGAGCCGAACCCGGAATTCCGGTCAAAGAAACGGAACCTGCGGAGCCCACCTTCGACCGGCGGGAGCCAAGCCGAAAATTTGAGGTTCCTCCGAGCGAGGGCCAAAGGGTTAGAGAGGAACCCATGTGCTTGATTGCTGTTTGCGAGCTTACCCAGCTGAGATTCAGTCGGCCCGGCGAGAGAAGAAGAGAAGGCCGAGCCGGAAGGGCGGCGAGCCGGACGGAGAAGAAGAGAAGAAGAGGAGGAAGAACACGAAGAGGAAGAAGACGAGGATCTGATCAATCTGTTGGGGTTAGAGAGGAGCTTGACGGAGAAAAGCCGCTGCATTTTTTTCTCCTCCGCGCCGAGACTAAGACAAGACTGCGTACTGTGCAGAGGGTTTTAGGAAAATTCGTTCCGGGGCTGCGTTTTTCCAGGAAACTATTTTCCAACGTTTCGTTTTCCGGAGCAGCTCCTTTAGGCTTTTAGGCCAAATACCATAATGGTCCCTGAACTATAGAAGCTTCGTGTTTTCATCCTTGTACTTTAATCTGGTTAATTTTAAAACCCTCGATTCTGGAAAGAAATTGGATTTCGTTTCACCCCCGTATGAGAACGTACTACGGAGGCAGGACAGAAAAGATGGTGAGAATCATCAGCGAACGATGAAGCCGTCGTATGAAAGGACACCGAATCGATAATTCTTCGTCACGGGAAGGAAAAAGTTGGGCATCTAACATCCGCGAAAAACACCAAGAAAATCGGACCAAGGGATATCTCACCATCTTCCTGCACGTACGGTGGAGAGGAATTACTTCAGTAGCTGATTAGTCATCGACGCTACTTGGAATTTCATCGTATAAGGAAGAAAGAAAACATTAGGAAGGAAGGTTCTATATATATTCGGGAAGCAATGCGTTCCTCGACTATAGGTTCAGAGCCTACACAAACAAGATAGACTCCCTTGAAATGCAAAACATAGCAAATTCCGTGAAGATCAATTGGGAACCAATGAACATAAACATAACACATACATCCATCTATTTATCCAAGGACAAACATGATACCAGTCAAATGAAAGGGATCGCCTTGCCGGACTTGGGTTTCGGGAGGATGAATACTATATTTAAAATCGTCGATGTCAGCACAAGGAGGTAAGGACTATAAAGAAGGGGAAATCCGTAGGTCAGAGACAAATAATCGCATACAAATTTATAGTTCGTTGCCGAGGGAAAAGGCAAATTTATAGATCATGTCTTTATTTATCGTCCTCGATCGATCTAATTAACAAACAAGGGGATGCATGCTGACTGTAAAATACCCACTTGGGTTTATAAGCGATTGATCACATCTTCAATCTAAAAACTCGAGCTAATAGATTACTGAACCAAAGTATCATATAAGCTTGTAATTTCTTTATTATTTTTCCTTGTGAGACGACATATCTCAACACCAGTCCTCATGTGGCAACGTGTGGTCCAACACGTGTCACTTGCTCTTAAACACCCACCCTTAATAACATACCACAAAGCTAGGCATCCTCATTCATGCTCGGGCAAGGAGGGACAAATACCAAATAGCCTCGAGCTCCACAGTCGGACCTAACTAGAGATACACCTTTTTAGCTACCTCGAAACTAGATCGAGCCACTCTCGGACCTGATTAACAAGAGGCGTACTCTTGGAAACAGAATTTGACAAGGCGTGAGTCCACATGAGTGCGCGGAAGCATAACCCGCTCTGATACTATGTAAAAAAATCAACTCGGACTTACACAGACTTGAATCCATTTGCAACCAGCAACCTATTAGTTCGAGATTTTTGATTGAAGATAGGCCCAATCGCTTATAGGCCCAAGTGAGTATTTTACATGGTATCATAGCGTAAGTTGTTAGATCCAAGTCTGATCCAAGTCTCATATAAATTTGTGGTTTCTTTCTCAATTTTTCCATGTGGGACAACATATCTCAACACTGACCATTACAAGGATCATATGAAAATGAACCAAATTGTTTATGCCCAACTGAGAGTGAGCCCCTCCGCTGAGAGAAGTCAAACAGGAGGAGCTTGGGGATGAAGAGAAGTCTACTCTGCATCCTGTGAGACCCAAAGGAGGACGAATGTGCAGTGACAGGGGAGAACAGTGAGCTGAGCACTGTGAGTGCAGGGGATGGTTATGTCGAAATATTGAATGGGGCTTTTTCAGCATGGACAAAGTCCTCAACGAAAGAGGAACCTGCCTGTCGTACGAATAACGAGTTGGTGGGTGACACGTCTAGTGTACTGCGGCTCTGTTATTTCTGGAACGGGGAAGCAAGCTGAGACCGAGAGAGGGGAGAAGTTGGTCGGAAAACGGTTCCCTGACCTATTAGGATAGAATTCCAATCCAAATTTTAGGAATCTGTATTCTACAGGGTAGAGTCTGGATCTCGTATAAAAAATAGGATACCTAAACCGGATCTCGTATAGGATTTCAGTAGTGGAAGGATTCTTGTAATTGTATTGTGTTTTATTCGATGTGTTTATCACATTTCGTTTTCCTTCTGCAGTAGTCCCAAAAAAAAAAGAGAGAGAGAGCATTAGTTACACATGTTGTATTCGTTTCCATAGCTGAAATTTTAACGTCTTCTAATACCTATTCGAGTATATCAAAATAAAATATTCCGCAGGGCTCAGTGTATTAGCATTAGTTGTCGATCCGAAATCAAGAATGTTTGGATAAAATCTTCGGTGGGAGGAGGAGGAGGAGGATCGATATTAAAGGAATTCATCCACATTGCAGGGAAAAAGTGTACTCTCGGGACTGACTCCCTTGGTGGCACCTACTGTGGCCATAGCATGGGTTCGGATCCGAGGAGGCCTTCCGTTTCTGTAATGACCCTTCCAGATCGGGTCGAAGGGCTCTACACTACTGCAAATCAGTGAACTGCCTAGACGTCAAGAATTCTAGTGACTTGTTTGATTTCATAGTAGGATTTTAAAATCCTATTTTAACTTAATTATACTCACAACAAAACAAAATAACTTATACAAAGTCAAAAGATGAAATCTTATTTATACCACTCTTTTTCAAAATCAAAATCTGATTTTAAAATCCTACTTTGAAACCAACGCAGCATTAATACTCTACTAGTGCAAATGCATCTAACATGTTTAGTGGTATATGTCGATGTTTCGACAAGTTTTTGACTTTTTTTGGGATAAGTGTCGGCACTTTACTCATATAATCAAAGATTTACAAACACTCATCCAGAGTCAAAACTACAATGAAACAACAAAATTTCCAGGGCACGCAGGCCCTATTTTGGACCCTATACATTAGTATACAAAATGCTGACATGCAGGCCGCAAAACCATTTATAGAACATAACTTAATCCCATCCTATCAGCAAACACTGAGCGCAGCCACTCAAACGGAACACTTGGCAGTGAAACAACTTTCTCCTTGGCACCATTTACTATCTTCCCCACTAACTCCAGATTTCTTTAAAATTCTCATGTTTCTCTCATGCCACACAATAAATACATAATATCCCCAAAAGAGACGCAAAATTATACTATTGAGTTTCCTACCTTTAAATGCAATTATCCACTCGGATTCAGAATACCAGGACACGCTGCTTCGATGAACTCCTATTCTGCTCATGACGCTTAGCCATATATTGCCGGTGACTGGGCAAGAGAAGAAAAGATGGTCTCGTGATTCCGCTGTAAGACCACAAAATTCACATTCAACACATTGGTCAGGCCTCCATGGTTGCATTTTTACATTTGTTGTCAATCTATCTAACCATGTGAGCCAACATATGAAAGCGACTCTCGATACATGCCCTGGAAACCATAAAACATGTCTCCATCTCACCTTTTCTCCTTGAGGCCTCAAGCCACTCCATGTGCTCGAGGAAGAAAACTTACCTGCTTTATCAACCCTCCATAAAATCTCATCAGCCGCAGTAATAAGAACCTCTGCAACTAGGTCGATAATCTGACGAGCTTGAGGGTCTCTTGTTCTAGGCCAGCGCCATACTCCATCCTTGAAGACAGATGCAACAATATCTGTCCTCGAGATAGTAGGAAAGCGCTGGACACCATTAGCACAATACGTAATTAAAGGCCCCACAGGGAGCCACGAGTCAAACCAAAACGAAGTGTGACAGCCATCTCTAGGCTTGTTCAGGATCATTAGCTGAGAAATTGGTCTGAGCTTCCAAGAGCAATCCCTTGGAATTTTGAGCGCCCAAAAACTATTATTTAATCAAGAAGATATGCATCCAAGCCACCCATAATGAGCCCGATTTGACCAACAACAACCAGATGTGCTTTAAGATGCCCACCTTATTCCAGCTTTCCAAATCCCTTATTCCCAGACCCCCTTCATGTTTGGGTAAACACGTTGTCTTCCAACGCCCTTTAGCCTTCCCTTTTAGCTTCTCAACTCCAGTCCACAAGAAAGCTCTACATCGTTGATTAACCGAACGGATAACCTTCTTGGGAAGTATGAACATGGAACACCAGTAATTGGCCATAGTGAACAAGACAGAATTGATTAATTGCACCCTTCCTACATGGGAAAGGTGCTTGGCGGTCCAGCTCTTAATCCTCTGGGTTATCTTCTCAGTGAGCTCAGTGCAGTATTGAGTGAATAGTTTACCTGGAGGGAACGGAACACCGAGATATCTCACTGGGAGGACCCTTTCTTAAACCCAGTGCTGTCAATAATTGATGTAACCTGCTTTGCACCAAGTCCTCCCCCGTAAAACTCAGTTTTCTAGGGATTTATCTTGAGCTTGGAAAATTGATGAAATCCCTTAAGTATCCTCAAAATATCCTGTACAGAAGAGCACATACCATTGGTGAAGATGAAGAGGTCATCCGCAAAACATAGATGCCTAATCTGCAGCTTTTTACACCAAGAAGACAAGAGAGGCATTCCATAGGTGAGAGGGGATCGCCTTGTCTTAGACCTCTGCCTCTAGGAAAATAACCATTTAAAGAACCATTAACGGATACCGACAAGTATGGATGAGTAATACAACCTTCAATCCAAATAACAAACTTCTCAGGGAACCCCATAGCTCTCAAGAGATTTAAAATGAAGTCCCCACCTAAAGAATCAAAAGCTTTCATAGGATCCACCTTGATAGCACATCGTGGGGAAACGGATGCTCTATTGTAGCCCTTGACCAGCTCATGTGCTAGGAGTATATTGTCAGCAATTCTTCGGCCTCTGATGAAAGCAGACTGGCTTTTACTTATGGTACTTGGAAGCTTCCCCTTAATCCTGTTAGCCAACACCTTGGTGATGCATTTGTAAAAGGTATTGCAACAAGAGATTGGCAGAAAATCCTTCATCCTATCAGCTTCAACCTTTTTAGGGACCAAGGTGTTAATAGTAGAATTAGCCTCCCTGTTCATTTTCCCCATTTGGAAGAAATACCTCGCCGCCTTGAAAAAGTCGTCCCTGATGATACTCCAAGCTGTTTTAAAGAAATGCGTTGTAAATCCATCGGGGCCTTGGCTCTTATCACCATTCATCGAAAATAAAGCTTCTTGAATCTCATCTTCAGTCACATCAGCCTCCAACTGCAAACAAGCATCCTGATTCAACCAAAGTCCCACAATCTCCTGTAGAGATCCAACACTAGGATGTCCAACAGGATTAGCCTGACCCAGTAATTGCGTGTAGAACTGAACAGCCTCTTGCTTGATATCATCCACTTGCTGAAGCTTCACCCCTTGATCATTAAACAGCATAGTGATGGAGTCCCTTGCATATTTAGCCTTCACAGATCCGAAGAAAAAGGAGGAATTTTGGTCCCTAGCTTCAGCCACTGTACTCATGCTTGTTGCCTCAGGAGTGCTTCCTCTGCTTATAAGGTTTCAATATATCTCGCTTGTAATATAGCCTCAAGAGCAGGATTAGCTTCAACATTTTCCTGCAAAACATCTGCTTGAAAGTTCTCTAGATCTGCTTTACTTCGAGCAACTTGTGCTTGAATATCACCAAAGAATCTCTTATTGAAGTCCTTAAGTTCAGCCTTTACTGCCCTCAATTATTTATAAAAGACAGAGATAGGATTTCCTGTTTCCTCCCTTTGCCAAGCACTGGACACCAAGTCGAGAAATTGAGGATGGTCAGTCAAATAATTGAAAAATTTAGAAGGCTTCTTACCCCAGTCACTAGGTTCACCAATGGTGAGGAAAGCAGGACAATGATCAGAAATTCCTGGTGGCAAGAACTCCACCAAAGAAGAAGTCGATCCATTAATGAGAACTCGATCCAGCTTCCGTGCTTGATATTCCTTATTCCTATTGTTTGACCAAGTGAAATGGCAGCCAGAGTAAGTATGATCAAACAAGTTCAGGGACTGCAACCACTCCTCAAAATCAGCCATATTCCCGTCCGTAACAATTCTTCTTCCTCCAGTCTTTACTTCTGTGGAGTCCTTAACTATATTAAAATTCCCCATGAGAGCCCAAGGACCCGCGACATCCTCAAAAATCTTGTGAAGATCACTCCAAAGCACCTTCCTTTCCTGGGCATTATTAGAGCCATATATGAAGGTGAAGTAACGTCACCTCCCTCGCCTATCGTCAATCAGACAGTGGATGAACAGGTCCGATTTCCCAATAACTCTCACATCAACTACACTTACTGCAAACGCCCATATTCTTCCATTCAAAGCATGATCATAATTGTCCAAATGCTTCCAACCATTCCATTTCCTCAAGATTTCTCCTGCATTAGCCTCCTTCACCCTTGTTTCCAAAACACAACAAACATCCACATTATTCTGCCTTATCAAACGCAATACCTCCTTTTCTTATGTTTCCTCCTTTTTTCCCCTGCAACATCTGGACCGCTCGAGCTACCCCAGCGGCGGCGGCCCTAGCAGGTTTTGGATTAACGGGAGTAACCTCATGAACTTGCTCGCTAAGTTCAGTTGCAAAATCATCAATATCCTCTTCATCTTCGAATTCGTGCACGCTACGTCCATCCATCTGCACATTTAGCTCCTCCTCAACCATAGCAACTAGTACCTCATTTTCTAACAATCTCTTCTACTGCTATTGGAGGGACATGTTCAGCAACAGAACTTGATGCAGATTCATGAATCTTTTCCTTCCGCCATTTTAACCTCAACTGGAATCTCTTGGACATTTCGCTTCACCTTCTGAGACTCCGAACATTTGTGCCCGAATAAACCACATTTAGTACATTCCAACCAACCATAGAGAGAGGCCCGTGTCTGCCCTCGTCGAGGCCAGATCTCAGTCGGAAACTGAAACGGGCCTGACGAAGCCCAATTCAATGAGCATAAACGGGCCTTGAAAAAGCCCAATAGGAGCCACCGTTCAAGGAAAACTGGGGAGCTGCCCTGCTGCAGGGCAGCGGAGCAGAACTTCCGGCCCCGCCTGACATGGCCGCGGGAACCCTCTCAAGATCCTCCCGCCATTTCCCTACGCTGAAGCTGATCCCGCCTCCGCGGCCCCCCGCTGTCTCAGGATTCTCCTCGCGGTCCGGCCAGTCCCAACTCAGGGAGCAGCTTTCCCTCTCGAACCTCCTCCAAAGGTATGGTTTTTCCCCGACTCAGGTCCCCGATTTCCTCTCCAAAAACCGGCCATTTCTTCTCAGTCTCAGCCTGCATGAGGCGGAAAAGTCGCTTGGGATCTTATCATCGTCCCTGAAGGTCCCCCAGGAATCTCTGGTCCCTATGGTGTGCGAGTGCCCCGGGGTTCTGGAACTTGATTTCGTCGAGAAATGGGAAAGGGTCTCCTGCGAATTAGTGTTTTCCGGTGTCTCCGGTGTCGGGATTGCTAATCTAATTAAGCTTTCGAGAAGGTTGGGGGTAAACCCAGATGGGTTCGTTAGCAATTTCGGGGCTTTGAAGGGTTTAGAGGTCAGTGATGCTACTGTTTCCAGGATCGTGGAGGAGTTTCCTAGAGTTGTTATTACTGTCAAGGAGAGTGAAATCTGTGAGAAAGTTGATTTCTTGGAGGGGATCGGGATTCCGAGAAATGGGATCGATCGGGTTCTTTATACCTTTCCCGGAGTAGTAGGATTGGCCGTGGGGGGAAGATTAAAACCGCTGCTCAGTGAGTTCAAAAATTTGGGTTTTGGTGAAGATTTGGTCAGCAAGGAGATCATCAGGGAGCCGAGAATTCTTTCCATGGAATTAGGGGAACTCTCACGTTGCTTGGACCTGTTGTGGTCATTGAGGTGTCGTGAAGCAGTTAGGCGGAAGATCTTCGATGAGGGAGCATTTAGAGCTGGGTTTGAAGTGAAACTCAGGGTAGACTGCTTATGTGGGCATGGTTTGATCCGCAGGGATGCTTTCAGAGTCCTGTGGAAAGAACCGAGGCTGATTCTGTACGAAATAGAAGATATTGAAGGGAAGATCGAGTTTTTGCTTAATACGATGAAATATGGCATCGAGAGCCTTGTTGATGTCCCAGAGTATTTGGGGATGAATTTCAAAAAACAGATTATTCCCCGGTACAGCGTGATCGAGTACTTGAGATCTAGAGGTGGGCTCGGTGACCCGATCCAGCTTAGAGACTTGGTAAAGCTCAGCAGGCTTAGGTTCTACAATCTATATGTAAAGCCGTATCCTGAGTGTGAAAAACTGTACGGGAGATTTTCAGCAGACAAAGTCAAGAGTAGACATCCTGTTGGACTGTGGAAGCTCCTCAAACCACAGAAGTTTCCCGAGTCGAAGGGTGATGTGAGAAACATGCGGTCCTTTATGGAGTCACTGGGTTAGCATCTCTAGTAATTGAGTTGCATCACTCCAGTTGAATGTCCCCGCACTGTTGTCATGGGCTTCCCCTTCGTGTGAACCCGGGAGTTCAACTGCTTGCTCTTTGCCGAAAGAGCAAATCTGAATGCTCATGAGAAGTTGTTGCTTCCAAGTTCCACATGGGTTAGAAAATTTTGGCAGAACATTCTTCAGCCTTGTTGGAGCAAATGTTCTCTACGGATCAGCATATTCATGAACCATGGGCTTGGCCTCCCCAAAGTCTTGCAGAGAAGAATGCATTGGCATCAAACAGTTTCCTGAGTTGGAAGAGTGTTCTCTACAGATCAGCATATCCATGAACCATGGGCATGAGCTCTCCAAAGTATTGCACAGAAGATGAATTCTATGGCATCAAACAGTTTGGAGATACACTTGAGATATGCTACTCAAAGTTTGGTGCTGTGTTACTGTCTACTGTTGTATCGTGTAAGAACGTGAATTCGTTCTTCTTTTTTATTTGGTGGTGTAATCTGTTGCTAAGTAGTCCACTATGTGGAAGTGAATATTTCCGATCACTAATGTATAAATAATGTGTCATTTATACGGAGCAAGCATCATTCGTGAGCCAAATTTTGAATATAAGTATGCAGTTATGGCAATATCAGCAGTTTGGTTTTATGGGAATAGAAGGGAGTGGCAGTACCAGAACGTCAGGGACTCAAGTTGGGAGTTGAGATTAGGACCCCAAGAACTGACCATCAGAGGAGAATTCAGATACACAATGCCAATGCCCTCAGTAGCTGAAGTGGGAACAAAAACAGAAACAGGACACCTTGTCGTGGACCTATTGCAGTCTGTACCAATTATATCGCATCTTGAATCTCGAGTTCCTGGTTACCCGACTGATCAAACTTATGGAACTCGGATGACTTAATGTTCCCTGATATGGGTCCCTGCCCGTTTGATTGTCGCACTGCTCTGCTCCCATTCACGGGGACTGAATGCTTGAGAAGCAAGTCAGTCTCTCCAATAGTCCAATCCATTTGACCACATGATCAAACGTTAAGATCCTGTCCGCGGCAGCAGTATATATTTCCTAGGATTTTCGTCTCGTTCCCATAGGAACTGTCCAATTCGGGCAAGTGAAAGGGTAGTGTTTTGGATTTCCAAGGTGAGTCAAAGGCACATGTCAAATGTTGTCCGTGCCCAACCCCGCAAGATTGTAACAGAGGATGCCTCACATTCTTGTGCTCTGCAATTGTTTAAACAGACAAGAACAAGACAAGGTCAGTCTCCTCCTAGGAAGCCACGGGATTTCTCAAAATCTATGATCAGATCATAAAAGATGATTATTGACAAGCAATATTTAAGTGATTAAACAATGGATTGTATAACGGTTACTAGTGTACCATAGCCTTTCCTATACGTAAATGTTTGGTTTAGTCGGGTTCCAGTTTCCAGATTGTGCACACTACTAAACAATGTTAACCACGCCAAGCATTTATCGTGTTCTTGAATACTCAAATATAGAAGGATGGCATATAAAACATGTCTATCAAGCATGCACGTTCTTGGCACTCCCGTCACGTCTGAGCGAATTTGATACGTACAACAGATAGAAAGCCGAACGAACGGACAGAATAAATCCAAAAAGGGAAGGATCCGTTATCTCATCGTCGAGCAACTATATATGGATCAATACCAGGAAAAGGGAATATATCCAGTCTTGTTATATTCACCAATGTGGCAAATTCGGGGGGGGGGGGGGGGGGGGGGGGGGGGGGGGAGGGAAGAGAATAAGAAAAAAAGGTGAAGATAAAACATTAAAGCAGCCGATTGAAAGATCCAGCTATTGCATCAGTTCTCAACAAGGAGGAGCTGATCCCAAAAGTAGTGAATCATAACTATACATCTCCTTTTCAGTAATATAAACAACGCATCCATATATATATATATATATATGGATGCACACAGTGTATATAATGCAAAAGATCGAATTAATTTTGTTAATGTGGATTTTTATTCATATAGGAAAAATATATCGCGTAAAGCGACCTATATATCATAATAATTGGTATAAAGTGATACTTTTTGCTGTATTGAATATGTCCACTGTGAAATTTTCATAGGATCCTACGAATAATTGGGCGTATATCCATTTTAAAAAATTTCAATGATAGTTATGATAGCAGATTCAATCATCTTATATTCCTAATTTTTCTTTCTATTTTTTTAATGTAGGACAATAACTCTTAAAAAAAAATCACTTCCTCGTATATTTTAGTTTATAGGGCATTTTAACCACCTTCTTTTTTTTTTTTGTTAACATGCTCCCGGAGCATAATGCAATTCCATGTAGATTATCTAAGGGAGCTCTCACTAATCACTTATATATAAGGGAGCTCTCTCCTGCTGTTTTTCCCATCCACATCACCAGCTCTCAGGTTCTCCCTTGATATTCCTTCTAGGGCCTGAGAACTTCCCTGTCCTAACCTCCATGGTGATGTCTTCGACCGACCTTCATGGCAGAACTCTCCTCGACTTTATTCCATACGGAGCTGAATCCTCACATAACCTCAGCCTCGATCTCTTTCTCATCACACTAATCTTCGCTGCGGCCTTTGCCCTCTTTCTACATCCAGGCGGTCTTGCCTGGTCCCTCTCTAGGCCTAGAGGCCGGGCCCATCACCATCATCAGCCTGCCATTCCCGGCCCCTCAGGTTTGCCACTCATCGGCCTGGTCCCGGCCTTCACTGGCCCCCTAACCCACCGGGTACTTGACAGGCTCTCCCGGGCCCTCCGGGCCAGGAAGCTGATGGCATTCTCAGTGGGGTTCAACCGGTTTATCATCTCTAGTGACCCCGAGACTGCCAGGGAGATGCTCAACAGCTCAGCCTTTGCCAACCGGCCCGTGAAGGAGTCAGCATACGAGCTCCTCTTCCACAGGGCCATGGGGTTCGCCCCGTTCGGCGAGTACTGGAGGAACCTGAGGAGGATCTCGGCCACCCACCTCTTCTCCCCAAAGATGATAGCCTCATTCGGGGGGTTCCGGCGCGAGATAGGGCTCAAAATGGTGGAATACATTAGGGCACAAAATGGGAAGACCGGTGAGGTTGAGGTAAGGAAGATTTTGCACTTCAGCTCGCTAAACAACGTGACGATGAGCGTTTTTGGTAAGTCCTACGACTTCACCGATGGAAATCAAGAGGGGAAGGAGCTTGAGGGTTTGGTGAGTGAAGGCTATGAGTTGCTTGGGATGTTCAACTGGAGT
Source organism: Punica granatum (assembly GCF_007655135.1). Taxonomy (NCBI): domain Eukaryota; kingdom Viridiplantae; phylum Streptophyta; class Magnoliopsida; order Myrtales; family Lythraceae; genus Punica; species Punica granatum. The sequence continues at coordinate 2,238,738 of NC_045133.1, forward strand.
GACCATTTCCCTCTCTTGGCTTGGTTTGATATTCAAGGAGTGAGGAAGAGGTGCAGAAAGCTGGTGGACAAGGTGGATGCGTTTGTCCACAACATCATTGAAGAGCATAGGACTCGAAGGAATAATAGTAAGAATGTTAAAAATGGTGATAAATTAGAGGGTGATTTTGTGGATGTTTTGCTCGATTTGGAAGGGGAGAACAAGCTTAGTGACTCTGACATGGTTGCAGTGTTATGGGTAAGTTTATGTGCGTTCTCCTCTTAATTCAACTTTTCATACACGAAAATTCACTCATCAATACACGCAACATGAGCATATATACAGTAAGCGTCACTTATATATGTGCAAATCTTTCCTAATTATATGAAATCTGCGATATATGTCATGCTTTTCTTCATTATATACTTTCTGTTTTATTTGTCTGATCAACCTTTTATAAATGTGTATGACATGTTTTTTTGATGAATATGCGTATGACACGTCTTTGAGAAGTCATGTTGCTGTATATGATGCATGGTCCATCAAGTAGGTAGAAATAGAATTTAATTTCTTTTTTTGGATGTCCAGAGATTATCTAGAATCTGAATATATAATGTCCCCCAAACTCTTGCGAACAAAATTTTGTCCATTATTTATATATCTTTTGTTGACCAGATACTAGGAATTTGTTCCCGCAAGCCTCTTCGTTCTTCCCTTTTTCTTTTTTGGATTAAATTTCATTTTTGCGTTAAGAATCATTAGACTTCATGCAAATTAGTATAACAAAAAATATAGTGTTATTATTAATTTATTTTGAGACCACCAAATGATTCAATTAGAGACAAATGCTTAGAATATATATACATCTATATGGTATAATTACCACATTAATTCGTCCAAGTAATGCATTTACAGAATTTGTGAATCCATCATACGATACTTGTTACGGCTTGAAATAACCTGTCTAGCAATATAATCTCAGGAAATGATCTTTCGAGGAACTGATACCGTGGCCATCCTCTTGGAATGGATCATCGCTAGGATGATTCTACACCCTGATATTCAGGCAAGGGTACAGGCTGAAATCGACTCGATCGTTGGACACGTGGGACGGTCCATGTCAGACTCTGACCTCCCGAACCTGCCCTATCTTCGGGCTATCGTGAAGGAGACTCTGAGAATCCACCCACCAGGCCCCCTCCTGTCATGGGCGAGGCTCGCAGTTCACGATACCCATGTGGGCAGCCACTTTATCCCCGCTGGGACCACGGCCATGGTTAACATGTGGGCCATAACTCACGATGAGGGGATTTGGTCTGACCCTGGGCAGTTCAGGCCTGAGAGGTTCATCAAGGAGGATCTGCCCATAATGGGCTCTGATCTGCGATTGGCTCCATTCGGGTCCGGACGGAGGGTGTGCCCAGGGAAGGCCATGGGCATGGCCACTGTAGAGCTTTGGCTGGCTCAGCTTCTTCAGAGCTTCAATTGGGTCGGAACTGAGGCTGGGATCAATCTCTCCGAGCAGTTGAAGCTTTCCATGGAGATGAAGCAGTCCTTGGTTTGCCAAGCCATGCCAAGGGTTGCTAGCAAATAGCAAGTTCTCTATCGTCACCCCTTTAGGTCCTGAAAACTCGATAGTCGAGATTCACCCAGTCTAAAGAGGTCGAACCTGGGGGAGTTATATGTTTGCATTATCCATAAGTTTGTGGCCTTTCTATTTTTCTTGCTTATCTTCGGAATGGTCCCTTCCATATGATTTTGGTAAAAGTTTCCTTATGGTGATGTGATCTTGATATAGGTGCATATATATATATATATATATATAGGAGTGAACTTTGCTAGAACTGTCTTTCCCTAAATGAGAAATATTATGAAGAAAGTGAAATGTAGTCCAGTGTGTGAAAATTCTATAGTCATATATGATATATTTATGCTTATGATCAGATAGCATACAAAGATATATACATATGTATACGCCCTAAGCATAAGCTAAAATTTTCCCATCATTGAATGAAAAATATGGAAAACTGAATAAAGAATTACAATAGTGACACTAACAAGAAATTAGACGTAAAATCTCTTAGTTTTTATACGAGAGCGCATGCCACAACACTAAGTTGATCTACCATACATAAGGTTGAAGAAGTATATATAGTATATGAAAGTAAATTATGGATATTTTTCAAATAAATTACTTGAATTTAAATAATTCACTTGTTTAGATATTTATATAATTTACTAGAATTATAATTAAGTAAATTATTCGAAAATTTTCAAGTAAATAAATATATGTACCACACATCTATTTTAAGCATATGTACCATAGAATTTATATATATATAGATATATGTATATATGGTCCTAGACATGTATGGAACTCTCTCATGCAAGGCTTCGTACACTATATATACATATATATGATCAAAGACAACTATATTAGCGAATTAATAGAACTATATTTAATTTGCTTTCCTTAGTTTTTGTCCTTACTAACATAATTTCATCAGTTAATAATCTTTTTCATTAGTTATTAATTCGAACATATGTTTTGCTGTCCCTCTTGTAATGACGATATCACATTAAGGTGTATATGTGTGTACATATAAATATATAGATAGTTATGCATTATACGGGAAGATAAAATTAATGGGTGAGACTCGTTTGCAACTGAAACATCAAATAGCTTTCTTAGCTAGTGATATGAAGTCTGAAGCAAAAACAATTGTCATGTAGCTACTTTTTCTTTAAAATTAAACCAAAACGGATTTACTTAGGAAAAAAAAAGGGAAAAAAACGAATTTAATTTGTACTTTGCATTTTGTACCAGCAAGAGAATTTTTGCAGGCGCAGCTACTTGGTTATCCATTAATTCTACAAAGAAGAGAAATGACCAAGAGATTTATGAAAAGTTGATATTGATGGATGATATAGCTGATCGTAAATACAAATGCAAATTCGTAATTTACCAAGAAACACTTAGCATACGTTTATTTCAACTTAATTAAATACGTATTTAAAAGTTAATTATAAATTAGTTATAAAGGAAAATAAAGGGGAGAAATTGGGGGAAAAAAGAGCGACGATTATCTAAACTACTTACTCATTAAATCAAAAATTACTTATGAGTAAGTGAAAAAAATTTTGACTTAATGAAATAAGTCATTTTTACTTATTGGTGTTTTTAACCCCTAACAAAATATCTTCTCATCCTTATCATTCTTCCCCTTTTCTTATACATTTCTTTTCATAACTAATTAAATGTTAATTTTTAAACAATTAATTTATCAAGCACCATTATTTTTGGAGTCTATAGAGACTCGAACTCGAGACAGTCGCATTAACAAATACTCGAACTATGGTTTGGTATTTTATAGCATGATAATATTTGGAGGACTGGATTAGATAGGATTCCTAAAATCCTAATTCGATGCTTGGTAGCAGCAATAGGATGAGGATTGGGACAAGGATTAATTTAGATATAATTAATAAGGAGTTAATCCTAATTAGGGGTCAGGGCAAATAAATCCTAATTAGGGATAGGTTTAGGGCCGGATTAGGGTGAAGAAGGGTGCCATTATATTCAGATTGACCAAAATATCTGCACCCCCGCAATAATTTATAAAAGTGCCATCAAAGTTGGTGAAGAAGAGAAGGGGTAGGTGGGGGCTCCCGGGCTCCACTACCTCGGCGAGGTTGCTGGTTGGATTGTCAACAACTATGCTTGGAACGTGGGTGTGAAACTTTCATTGGACCTATAAGCGACCGAACCATCTCCAATTCAAAAACGCAAACTTATAAGATGTGGCCTAATTTTCTATATATCCAAGGATTTTTTTCTAATTTTCAGATGAGATATTAACGACATGCCACATGGACTTGATCACTCGCCATCGAGAACTAATTATGAGTCGGGCCCGTTCTATGCTCAGGACTTCTAACCACGAGGTGGATATTCTTCTTCCACATTGGGCCGATTGGAAGAGAGGGAATAATTGATGACGAGGCGGGTTTTTTCTTTGCATTTGGATAATTAATGACCACGAGTTTCAACATTCGAGCCTAACTTATCAGGCATAATTTGACTATGTCGAAACTATGGACTTAGAGTGGTGTGAGTCCACGTGAACATATGGCCCCATCCTGACACTATATAAAATTTTCACTAAACTTATAAACGAATGGACTTATCTCCAACTCAAAAGCTCAAGCATATAAGTTGTGATATCAAATTTCTTATACATATACTCATCTTTCTAATTTAACTTTTTAAATTAGACATTTATGGCATCTTAAAAACTCACATGGCATCAGGAACACAGTTTCAATACACTACATGCGTTTGCCCCTCATTTTAGTAATTCCATGAAAATGGGCCTTGTAAATTAATTTAGCCAACATGTGAGGGGAGTGCTGAGTAATAAGTGCATAACACATCGTATTTAATAAGGTTAACATTTTAAGTGAAACAATTATGGCATCTCAAAATCTTACAAGAGTAGCTTGATAATCTCCAATCTTGTTCAACCTCTCTGTTTAAAAAAAATATTTATTTTATTTTTGAAACTTGCTTCTATATTTAAAAAAAAATTATTAAAAACTAATTACTTTAAGAGGATTAAGATCATGTCAGTTTCATATCCAATCCCGATTTAAAATGCTCCAAATAATAAATTAAGGTTCATGGGACATTAGGCCTTGTTTGGATTCCGAATTAAAAAAAATTTCACTTTAACTTTAAATTTAACTCAACACACTATACAATAAAAACACACATTTTCCAAGTTAAAAATTATAACTTTAACTTTAACTCAACACACTACACAACAAAAACACACGTTTCCCAAGTCAAATTTATAATCTCATCTCATTTGTCATTTTCTACAATCAAAATCAAAGTTACTTTTAACTCTGAAACCAAGCGCACCGTAAATTTCATTCCATCTTGATCTTGTGTCATGTCCAGTCGTGTCTACTAAACACAGCCTTTTATCTTATTGAAGGACATATATGATCATAATCCCGATTTAATTTTAGCTAACTTGGGATATCTACATATGTTTATTGCAACGGAGTTAACTTTATATATTTGTTGTTGTTATTATAATTGCATACATATGTGGAAAATATTTTTCTGCCGACATTCACACCCTCCGATTGTTCACTCTCGGACTTTGTGCAATTTACAAAATTTGCCACTGTCTCTACTAACGCATGAATTTGGGGGATTGATTCGTATGATATAGCATTTCTCACACACACACACACACACACATATATATATATATAAATGCCTTTTCCTTTCAACTTGTTGTCAGCTCGTCAAGATTATTATTCTTTGTTCTCTATTGAATAAAAATCAACAAACTTTTTGCTTCATATAAATTTTGTTATTAATCATTGACGGGGAATAAGAACCTTTCTTTTTTGTCATAAACTTTAGAGATGCAGATTTAGTACCCTTCTCAAGAATATATTTTGTGTCTTTCCGAGGTTGTGCTTCTTGAGAAAGCTATTCTCGATCGCCTTATATGGGATTGATTGAATATCCAAAACGTTCGAAAGATTTTTGATTAAGTATATAGATGGCCACTGTCTCTATAAATTATAATTAATGTATATAAACACTATAACCTATCTCGTTTTTGAGGACAAAATATATATATATATATACATATATGTCCAAAATTTTGTTACAGATGAATTATCGATGGCTTCCGTCAAAAGTGACATTTATACCCCGATCCAGCTGAAAATTCGGCCGGAAATAGTACCTAGATAATTTCTTACAGTAAAATTAACTAGCAATAAAAGAAAAACTATTATAAAACTTTGCACGGGAGTTCTTCTATACCGCATCGTCCTATGAATATCTATCAAAATAGTCATGCCCCCGCGAACTTGCAAAAGATTATTCTCGTTGGATTTCTAACCTCATAATCGATATGAATAAACTACAGTCTCATTGATGAAATTATTTACCCTTTTGATTAGAATAGATTAGATTCGCTACCTTGCTAGCTAAATGGTAAATAACCTAGTGTTCATATTCAATATTATATGCAGCAATTATATGCAAGTTGGTTTTCTGATGTGGCTTTCTCTTTCTTGATTCCCCGTCACAATATATTGATCTTTCTATCATCTCATGATATGAAAGCATATTTGGATACAAATGATTGATGAGAAGCACCGGAGAATCTATATATATATATATATATATATACATATGCGTGTGCGCCTCTCTATGTTGGCTGTCTTGTTCTGAGCTATATAGCTATAGGCTCATGAGTAATTAATACATAATCATCAAAAAGGACTAAGAAATTTACATTTACTCTTTTGCTGTCATATTCTTTCCTATTATATTTTCCTCTGTAAAACCCTAAAATGTCAAAAATCCATTATTAAAAACTAAAAAGGAACTAACGTGAGTTGATTCAAGCGATTCGATACTTGTTCCGCTTAAGTACGGTCTCGGGTTCGACTCCTTACGAATGTAGAAAATTCACGTTGGGAGAGATTTATTCTTTAATAGGCCAACCCGGCTCGACTGAATTAATCGGACCCAATTGGATTTCTGATTATTATGGCTCATACCAAAAAAAAAAAAAACTGTTTGGTTTATAAAACATATAAGCAAATTGAAGAAGCTTAATTCGTTTATTTCCCAGGAAAGGGGCAATAATAGATCAATCGGGTTAACCCGCATCCAAAAATCACATAGAAATCGACAGTAATTTAACTGCCTTTGCGCTTGATCCGATGAATAAATTGTTGTTAACATACTTTATTTTCCATACATTTGTATATTGTAGATTATTTAATAAAGAACCTAATATACATACATATATATATATATATGTTCCAAAAAAATTATGTATATCAAAGGGCCTTTTAACATTCATGCTATGTTTCTCGAAGAAACCATCATTTGCTTCTAACCCAAAGTTAATAAAATAAGATAAGATGAAGATCGAAAGAAGGTCAGTAATAAATAGAAATTGCAAGGACCCTACGTGTTCTATATATATTCATTGAATCCCTAGAAGAACCCTGATCAATTAATTAGCATGACAGGAAGTTGAAGAAGCATACGAAAAGGTGTGAATATATATGTAAATCGATCATCATCCTTCATAGTCGCACCATGCCCCATTTAAAGTGAACACCCTGAGAAAAAGCATGCAGTTCTCAAAATCGAAAGTGATCGACATATATTTTGCACATTTATGGGGCTCATGTATGTACAAAGGAAATGTAAAATTTGCTCTTGAGTTTACATGAACCGAAGCCCATCTAAAATTTAAAAATTTAAGCTGATAAATTGTTGGATTCAAATAGCATATGAACTTATTATAAAATTTCACTGGGTGTATAAGTAATTGGGTTCATCTCTAACAAAAAAACTTGAGCTAATAGATGGTAGTACCTAATCATTTATAAACATGTGAATTTCTCTTTAGTTTTTTGGTGTGGAATAATATGTCTCAACACCCGCTCTCAGGTAATAACGTGTGGCTTTGATGCTTCACCTACACGTGCCACGTGGACTTGAACACCCACCCTCAAGAAATGAATATGAGCTGGGACTGAACTTCCGTGCTCAGAACTTAATCACGAGGTAGACTTCTTCTTACATCTCGAGCGAGAAGAGGGAGGATAATATTATAATGAAGCCACACTTGGGCCAGACTAAGATAAGATGCAATTTGGCTACCTTGAAACTAGACTAGGCGTGGTGTAAGTCCACACGTGGACGCGAAAGCGTAATTTACTCTGATACCATATAAAATTTCACTAAGCTTACAAGCGATTGGGCTCATATCCAACCAAAAAATTCGAGTTAATAGGTAGTAGTACCTAATCACTTATAAACCTGTGGATTTCTCTTTAGTTTTTCTGTGAGGGATAATATGTCTCAACACTTATTGTTTATTTCTCAATTTTTTCATTTAGAACAATATATCTCAACAGTAAATGCTTTAATTTTTGTTATTTCATCGTCAACAGATCAAATATAAGATTATAAAGATGAGAATTGAGATGGAGGTTTTCAATGGACAGTGACATCCACTGTAAAATTCCAAAAGACGTTATACCCCTGGCCACTGTATGAGGGTATCTTCAGTGTCTGTCTTCGAAACTCACAAAGGAGTCGATATCACCCTAAACATGAGGTGTCATTATCTTATTTCAAAAATAGGGAGTGTCATTGTCCTATAAAGAAGATTATACGAGGCTGTGTCTATGAATTTTACCTAATCAATGACGAAATGATCGAAACTAGATAATAATTAATTAAGTTATTTTTGCTTTATTATATAAGTGCATGATGAAGTTTTGGGATGATGTTGGTGGATCGTTACCCATACATATGATCATATCTTCGTCATCATATTCTCTTTGTTGCATGCTCCTCCAACTGTCCAACGTCACTTTTTTAACATGTTTAAGGCTTTAAGCTAAGAATATGAAATAAAGGGGGAATAAAAGTTGCCTCTTCCAATAAAAAGAAAAAGGGGGAAAAAAAGAAAAAGAAAAAGAGCAGCTAGCTTACCTCTCTCTACATATATATAATTATTCGCAAATATATAAATGCACGTTTCTCTGTATTGCTAAATGAGCTATATATTTGTATGTAAGTATAAAGAATTCTCGTTCTCTTTCCTTTAATATGATTATTATTAATAAATGCATTATAAATATTTGGTCTTATTCTTTTGCCGCCATAATTGAAGCATACTCTACACCTTCACCCTTAAAAGAAACAGACAGCACAGTGATTTTTTTTTTTGGCGGCAGCTAGAATGGATTTCATTTCATAGACATTCATAATCTAGAAAACAAGATGGCATGTGTCACTTTATTAATTATACCCACTTAATTAAAAATTTAGTGTTTTATTTCGATCATTGAAAGAGCTATAAATGTGTATATATACATTTGATACCATGCTTCAATAATTTTCTTCAGACCTCCATGAAAGAAACAGACAGCACAGTGATTTTTTTTTGGCGGCAGCTAGAATGGATTTCATTTCATATACATTCATAATCTAGAAAACAAGATGGCATGTGTCACTTTATTAATTATACCCACTTAATTAAAAATTTAGTGTTTTTATGTTGATCATTGAAAGAGCTATAAATGTGTATATATACATTTGATACCATGCTTCAATAATTTTCTTCAGACCTCCATGAAAAGCGAAAATTTGGGCACGCTGAGACCCACAACAGGGTCCGCCCAATACCTAACTATATATAATTCTAATTCTGTGCATCATGATACATCCCGTCAATATTTTTATTCTTATGAGTATGATGATAGAGATAACAACTAAACTTATCAACATTTTCTTTTAAATTTAAGTGAGAGCATATGATTTCTTATTACTTTTTCCTTTTACTTAAGTATCATTCTATGACATAAAGACCATGTTCTTTTAATTAATTTGCAAACCACCACCACCACCAACATCATCATCATCATCTGTATATTTTTAATCGCATGTCAATATGAAACTAATAATTAAAATTAACTAAATCATGATATAAATTAATTGTTAAGTGATGGTGCTTGAGGCGGCAGGTTTTGAAACCGGAGGAAAGCAATATTACTTGCTCCCGGTGTCTCGCTCCTTTCAATTTTATTAACAGAATGATAATTTAATTAATTAATTATACGGAATAATTTATATTTTCGATCCAAACGAGGATATAATGGACATAACGATTATAATAATTAATAAAGATTAAGCCAGTTCTTAAATTTGAATGATGGTGCATTAGGCGGCAGGTTTCCTGAGTGGAAGGCAATACATTGTTTTCCTTAGTGTTCCCTTTGTTTTTTTTTAATGATTAATTCTTTTTACTTGATTATTATTCTTTACCAAAAGATACTTTGATTCGTTTTCTTATTTTAGGATGAGCTGAAGTGTGGATATACCTGAAATTTATCCAATCATATTATATACGTTACATTAATATATAATAAATAAATAATTTTATATCTATAAAAAGCAAAGAGACTTCCACATATTCCAATTGATATTATAATTAATAAAGAAAGAATTTGAATCATTAGTTTGATGAGGAGAAAGTGTAATGTAACCTTTGCAAAGTTCAAGCCTCACTACAACAAATATAAGGTATACTGCCATTTCAAAAGTGACATTATAAGTGCTAAAAGTGTCACAATTTCATTTAGTGATACGACATCTTTTCGGTCATCGTTATTGATAACTAGTGACACATCGCTGGCTTAAGGTGATACTTTTGTAACTACCACCAATTTTATTATACAGAGTCACCTTGTCGTACCAAAGTTGACAATTAAAGATCATCACTATACTGATATGTGATGGTTTAGAAAAACATCATCATATTAACACAGTGATAGTTTAAAAAGTGACACTAGAGATACTTCTAAAATAAAGTAAAAATTGCCACAATATGTATTAGTTCTAAATCATGGTAAAAGTAACATGTATATTCTATATTACTCTCGAGAAATGATAACTAAGTTTATCCAAATGCTTGTAACATATACATTAATTAAGTTTATCCAATATGTAAAAAAAATGAAATAAAAAACCCACATAACGAAAATCCTACCAAAATTTTAATAAAATGACTATTCTCCTCACACATATAACAGGCTTGTTTTCTTCTTCTTCTTCCTTATAATGTCTTCATTCTCTATCTTCATCTCCGACTTTGTTCTCTACTTCCATCTTCAACATAATTGTTCTCCGTCATCATATCATTCTCTATGTCATCCTCGTTAGAACTTACAATACAAGCCACCTATTTTAAGGCAACACCAAAGGAATACAACTTGTGTTAAAGTGTCAATGAACTATCACACACTTGAGAAAGATCGTTCTAGTATTAACTTTCAAAGTCAAAAGATGGCAAGAGAATTTCACCCTAAAAATAGATAACAAGATAAAATGTAATTGTAGAATAAAAACATGTGAGTTCTACTTGGAATGAAAAAGGCAAAAACGATTGAAAAGAAACACAAACCAAGATGTAAGGGAAAGATATAACTCATGACAACAGAAAGTGGAAGTGCAAGCCAAGAAAGAATCCACAAGAAAACAAGTATGATATAAAACAAATTATGTAGAGATTATGATCTATAATTAGAGAGGGCCTTAGCGACAAATTAAATTGCATTTGAAGCATAATGTGCCTTTTTATAAGGTAATGTGCAAATGAGTATAAAAACTTTTTTTGTTTTTTTAGAAACCTGAAGAAGATCTTACTTGCATACCAGCCTATAATCTTCAAATTCAAATACAGAGCTACAGATATCAAGAGGTGCAGAATCTGCATATCATAATGCACGAAGATATTGTTACCTAAGCAAGCTTTCTAGAGAGCAAAACAAGGATCTATATGCATTCAAGAGTCTAAGGGCTCCAAGAGAATACCATATAAATTTATACCTCATGGCTACAACTCTAAAGGATGCTTGGGGATGTCAAAAATAACTACAAACTACAAATTTGGGGCTACAAATTTTCAAAAACTCAACCCACAGATAGGCTAGAGTCAAGTACTCAAACTAATGACAAAGAGCTACACAACTAATCAGTTTATAGAGCAAATAAAATAGATTTGAAGTAGCAGTATATTAGTAAAATGCACGACAGTAGTTAACAGATTCATCTCAGGAAAAACTTACCACATTGATGGCAAGCACTTGCTTGTTAGTGTTCTTCATCTATTTTAGCTTCGCATAAAGTACCTGAACCAACAGAGCAACCCCATTATGAAGATTCACTCCATAGCTTATGCACTCAATTGACTAGCAAAACCGAAAATGTACGGAAAAAAACTTTGATTTGGCTCGAACCCTTTTGGTGGCCCACAACCATTGTTGAACAAAAAATGAAAGGAAAAAAAAAACCATTTTACAATCTTTCTTTACATTTGATGGAATGTAAACAGCAATTGGAGCAAAATCAATCTAGCCATTATATACTGCCAACAATCAATGAAACTATGAGAACATGTTTTGGAACCACTGCCAAACATTTCATCGAACAGTATAAGGGCATAAAGCTCAAACCCAATAAATCAATAAATTTTCTCTTCTTACCCATCATATAAACTGGCCATATAAACTACTCTCGGGATAACTATTCTAGGTAAAGTTAAGCAATGTGCAATTGGTTCATAGTCCAAATGTACCAAAAATCAGCGAAACCCTAAAATAAACGTAAAAATCAACCTCAATTCGAACCTCCATCAGTGAGAGCAACATCAATAACACTTTAATAGCTCTTCTCCTTTAACTTAGACATGGAGAATAACACGTAAGGTTTAAGAGCGATACCCTTAATGATCAACTTTCGGAACCCTAGTTAGAGGTTGCAAAAAACAAGAGGAAGAAGGAATCTTACCTTGATGGCCAGCAGGAAGAGATGAAGCAGAGGAAGAAGGTCGGTAGGCTCGAAGGCTTCCCGTTTAATTAGGATTGAAGATTCCAAATTGGTATCTCCTCGGGCTTGGGCCTGAATATTGTTTGTTGGGTTTGGGCCTTGTTCTCATTCGTTGGGCCTGGGTTGAACAAATGGCTTCTTCAGCCCATTTGTGAAATGCTTCGAGGGGAGTTGGGATGCAAATTGCAAAAGAAGGAACAATTTGATTTGATTTACACATAAGATTTGGTCCATTACATCCAGCCCATGGAAAAACTTGATATTGATCCTTTTATGCCCCTTTGTTTTTGAAAAGATTGGACTTTCTTTTCTTTTTCGATTTGTACCACGTGATATTTGGAAGTCTGACTAATCCAATATTAACCGGGACAGCCCACTACAGGATGAAACCTTTAACCGTAGATTTTCTCTATTCACAAAACTCGATAAGATCAAAAACCTTATTTAAGAGGACCAAACATTGAATCATTTGAATAACCTCATATTGGTAGATTTGATTTTTTTTTCAATGTTAATTAGCAAATAAACCGGCTTGAACAAGATAAATACCTTTTAATGTATATAATTCTTTGCTATCTAGTCGAAAATATATATAGGTCGGAATGTCATTTTGGCCATAGACATTCCTAATTTTATTCTACTTCAAAATGGTCACGCATATTATATTAGGTAGTTCACGGTAAACTCGGCTTCAAAGTTGTGGCATACCAGAATTTCTTTTCTTACAAAAAGATCATTTAAGTTTCATGATCAAAGTTGTTATTATTAAAGGTATTGCTTTCGTCTTTCCTGATGTTGCTAAGCAAACATAATTAAAGGTAGGTACCGTTAATGAAGAAAGCTTCATCCCCAAGAATTAGCTTTACTAATCGAAACTTCCCAGTTCCCTTTAACAATTCTTTTCCAAATCATGTTTCAAAAATAATTAAGCAGCGAAGTCTCTTCCCGACGATAGTCATATTCCATTCATTCATTTGAAACCGAAACCGATCTCAGGTTATGTTTATAAAGATCGCTGGGGTAAAATACACCCCTTTGACATTCTGGAAACGTGATAACCAAGGGGATGTATCGAGCTAAGCACCGACTTCACATACACATCACTGGCTTTTATTCCCGAAATGTTATCTGATATGGGATCCGAACCAAGATGGCCTGGCTTGCATTAGTATGATCTTTGGAGCGTTGTAATGGGAAAATGATAAGGGGTGGTCCAAGAAAGATCAAATTATCAAAATTATCAACAAATAAGAAAAAAAAACATATATAAATATTTATATGCAATAACTGCCTTTAATTAAAAGGGCACCTGTGAAATTCCTTCCAAAACAAGCAAAATCATTCATTTTCATTGGAAAAAAATCCACCCCTCTATAAGCAAACATCCACTAACTCAAACATGTGTCGGAGCTTCCCAAATCCTATTATTCTCATGTAAACGTAATGCGAATTTGTACATAATAATAATGGTTGATAAAAATTATTTGTAATCAATGTATTGAGTATAATTACGTTGAGAGACAGATTAAGAAAATAAACTTACATGAGAAAGTTAACAAAACACCATGAGCTTATAATTGGATTAGACTTATCATTCTATATTAGCACAAACTTTCAGGATGAATATGAAATCTTACATGGTATTAAGGCAGGTTATGTGTCCATGTGAATTCATGCCACGAGATCCATTATAGGAGAGCCATCAAGGTAGACTTTATGTAGTTTAGCCCGAACATGAAAGAGTAAAATATCCATCCTGCGGCCATCAATATTCAATAGAGTGTCACTTTTTGCCGATATTATTGGGTCTACCATACTCCGTCTTTGTTGAGCGTAGATTGGTTTTCTTTTTCCTTTGGGTTTAGGCCCCATTTCAACTACAAATATATATATATATATATATATATTCAATAGAAGTTCGAGAGCCAGTACAACACAAGTAACAATTAGAAGCACAAATTTTTCCCTTATAGACCTTTTATATGTCTCTTTTTTCCCTGGCTTTAGAAGCGATTATACTCCTGTCGGTGGTCTTCAGGCAAATTTTAGCCTATAAACGTCTTTCTTTTTTCCCTCTAAAAATAGTTTCAGCGACAGAATTTTTGTTTGCCTCTACTATATTCCTCTAAATGTCATTTATTTTGTAGGGAGTAGAAGTAAGAGCTCGTCTCGTAGTCAATTATCCCCTCATCTCTCACCCAGAGTCTAGAAGATGAACCCCACCTCGTGATTATAAATTTATCATGGGAACAAGTGTTGAGAGTTAAGGATTAAGAGAATAATCTCATATCAATAAGAATAAGGATTTAAAAAATAATTGAGCTTACCATCCCATCGGTTCGAGCTCTTGAATATAAGGGCCAACCACTCCTTAGTCCAACCACTTATAGGCATAGGGAAATAAATTTTACAAATTTCATTTTATTACAGTCATATTTTTTATGTGAATGTCGGCTTACAAAGAACATCGAAAAAATAAACGAGATAATCTCGGATTTAAGCAAGTTTTGAAACTTACTCAAAGTCGATAAATCTTTTTCAGGCTATAGGAGAGCGCCCCTTTTTGTAATCATTCACACATACACACAGATCTCTCCCTCCAAAAGTGACTTTGGAAGTGGCTTAGAGTGATACTTACATAAAGCCCACCAGAGCAGAGGAATATACTTAACATATGAAAACTGCAAAGAATCAGAACAGGAAAAGAAAACCTCTGTCTTTGTATTATCTTCGTCCTCCATTGATTTTCTCGGCATTTCTTCGGCCAAGCTTGCAGATTTTCCTTTCCATTCCCTTGTCAATGGCCTCCGGGTCGGTTAACAAGCTCAGCAGGTTTGCCATCGTTTTGCTGTTTTCACTGTCCTGCTTCAGTCTTACTTCCACAGGTCAGTCCCTATCGAGAATTTGAATTCTTTTCCATGTCATGAATGCTTTAGCCTTTAGATATTGATCGACTTTCGGGTTTTCCATGTGATTGATCATGCTCAGAAGCTTATGATGTGTTCGATCCTAATGGGAATATCACCATCAAATGGGACATCATGAGTTGGACTTCTGATGGTTACGTGGTAAGGATTCGTCATGTTCCTAACTACTTCGTACGGTTGAAGTTTCATCGCTAACTTTCTTAACAGTTTCTGTTCTGCATTGAGTTTGAAGAGTTTCTGATGTGTACTGAGTTCAAACTTCGCAGGCTACGGTTTCAATGATTAACTACTACCAATACCGGCATATTCAAGCGCCGGGTTGGACTCTGGGCTGGACATGGGCCAAGAAGGAGGTGATATGGAGCATGTTGGGCGGGCAGACCACCGAGCAAGGAGACTGCTCAAAGTACAAAGCGAACATCCCCCACTGCTGCAAGAAAGACCCGACGGTAGTGGATTTGTTGCCCGGCACTATGTATAATTTGCAGGCTGCAAATTGCTGCAAGGGAGGAGTCCTTAGCTCATGGGCCCAGGACCCGGTGAATGCCATCAGCTCGTTTCAGCTAACTGTGGGGGCTTCCGGGACGACCAATAAGACTGTGAGATTGCCCAAGAACTTCATTCTCAAGGCACCTGGCCCTGGCTACACGTGCGGACCTGCAAGGATTGTCAAGCCCACGAAGTTCGTCCTGCCTGATAGAAGGAGAGCTACTCAAGCAATGAGTAAGTCACAAAATCTGATCTAGTCATTCGAAGATTTCACGTGATATGTGTATTATACGGTTTGGACTTGTCAATTTTGAGAATATCGATCAGTTTGAAGTGGTTTATTCACAATGTTGTAGTCAAAATTTATTGACCCTTGACTGCATTTGTGCAGTGACATGGAACGTTACCTGCACATATTCTCAATTTCTAGCACAGAAGACACCGACCTGCTGTGTCTCCCTTTCCTCATTCTACAACGATACAATCGTAAATTGTCCGACCTGCACTTGTGGGTGTCGGAACAAGGGAGACCCTCAAAGCTGCATAAAGTGCGATTGATTTTCCCCATTTGCTCATGACATTTCCTGCTCCGTGTTTCCATAATATTTGTCAAAGTACTTATACGTCGTGTTTATCTTACAGAGCGGACTCTCCACACTTGGCTTCAGTGGTCTCAGGACAGGTAAAATCAGGCAACAGCGGGCCTCTTGTCCGGTGCACGAGCCACATGTGCCCAATCCGGATCCACTGGCACGTTAAGCTCAATTACAAGGAGTACTGGCGGGTCAAGATCACGATCACAAATTTTAACTACAGGATGAACTACACGCAGTGGAATCTTGTCGTGCAGCACCCGAATTTCGATAACCTCACTCAGGTCTTCAGCTTCAACTACAAGCCCCTCACTCCGTATGCCAGGTTCAGTAAGTATTGATTTGACATTTCTACACTAATCCTCTGTCTTTTAAAAGAAAACAAAGTCATGAACCCATCCTTCCATGAGAAAGCCTGTAGAATACTTAGCTAAAAATGCAGCAAATTTTCGTTTGCAGACGATACTGCGATGTTATGGGGACTAAAGTACTATAATGATTTGCTCATGGAAGCCGGCCCCTCTGGGAACGTGCAGTCAGAGTTATTGTTCCGGAAGGACGAGTCGACGTTTACCTTGGATAAGGGATGGGCGTTCCCTCGTAGGATCTATTTCAATGGGGACAACTGTGTGATGCCACCCCCGGATTCCTACCCGTGGTTGCCAAGTTCCAGTCCCCGAGCTGGCTTCTCCTTGCCAACTTCAGCCACAGTAATCATGTTATCAATTCTCTTATTGTGGGCTTCAGAGTGACAAGCACGCGCAACATTTTGATCGGTTCGGACATTCGGGTGAGGGGTTAAGGATCCTTTTATCATTTTCTTCCAAGCCACCAAATATGTCGTATGCTTACTTATACGACACTCGATCGATTCATTTGTAGAATATCAACAAGAAATAGCTTTCTAATGATAACTTCTGCAAAAGGAAGCTGCTCATTTCAACAATTTTTACAAAGAAAGACCCGTGTGACTGCAAGTTTTCGTATCGTGGGCCCTGCTTCTGTGATGAGGTCGTTATAAAACTAGATCCCGTAAAACAGCCTTGTCGACTGCAACATCTGAGAAAGTATTAAGTTTCTAATTGCTGGAAGTGCCGGCAGCATTAAGATTTTTCTTAAGGGATTTGAGGAGTTCTGGATTCCTATAGAACAAGGAGCTTCGGTGAGATTATAAACCCACTAGGCCAGGCCTCAGCTTGACATGGGCGAGCTTGGAACTTTAATTCGTAGTATATCAGGCATCAACTCACCTAAAAAGTCCAGGCGTGAATCTGGCCCGTTACAGCCCCTGATCTGGTCCGGCTAGAACTTGTGTGATAATACATCAAACTTATTAGTCTCTTTTTGGAGAAATCCTATAAAATTGGAACGGTAAATCAAACTCATTACGCAAGGCTTCAGCCTCTCAGTGCCCGTCTGAGGAAGGGAAGCCTGACATTGGGAGTTGGCGACTGTCTCCGAAGAGCACTTAAAACATGTTGGGAAGGGATGTACTCAACCAAACAATAACGCAGCGATTAATCTTCCTCCCCTTCTAGTGTAATCGAGATAGGAACTAATCAAATCAACCAACAAGCAGTAAAGTAAAAGAACACCAATAATTTTACGTGGAAAACCCCGATGTGGGGAAAAACCACGGGACCAACTCCGAATCAACGATCCACTATGAATGAAGGTTATACAATGTCTTTCATCAAGGGTAAACCCTTGGATCACCAAACTCAAGAAAAACACTCTCTTGGATCACCCAAATACTAAATTCGTCACCCACACCGGGTGGTTCACAAAATCAGCTGAAACAGCACCTACAGAGCTCGAATAGAAATTTGCTCTGTTCTTTTGTTGCTACTTCTGCTGATCTGCTGCTTCTGTCTGCTGCTACCGCACGTCCACTGATCTGCAGCTGTTCTGCTGCTATTTATTCCTCAGCTAGTTTGCTGAAATATTAACCCTAACAAAAATGGGTTCTTGGGCCTATTAAAGCCCGATAAAAACCCAATACAATTTGAGCCCAACTTACTCCAAATTGGAGGGATACCCAACAAACTCCCCCTCCCGACTATTTGGAAAAATCCACAGGTCTACTTTGGACTTGGGCCCATCCGCAACCCAAAAGCTTAAGCCAATGGGTTACTAGACCATTATCTCTTATAAACCTATGGATTTCCTCTCAACTTTTCCATGTGGGATTACTTCCAACACCCGCACTCACCATTGTCCATATAGGAGAGAAACCGGCCCAACAATTCCCCCCCTTCTCGACTATATGGAGGACTTCGAGCCGGGCTTCCACTTCCGGACTCGAATACCAATTGTTAGGCCCATCACTAGACACGAGTTCCACACTCGGGCCTTGGCGTGGTGTGGGTTTCCACGCATAGCGTGTGCACTTCCCCAGGATCATTACCTTGGGCTCTGATACCACTTGTTAGGAAAAATCCACAGGTCTACTTTGGACTTGGGCCCATCCGCAACCCAAAAGCTTAAGCCAATGGGTTACTAGACCATTATCTCTTATAAACCTATGGATTTCCTCTCAACTTTTCCATGTGGGATTACTTCCAACACCCGCACTCACCATTCTCCATATAGGAGAGAAACCGGCCCAACAAAACATAACCTTAGTGAGTCCATCACATTACATCCCACTTACTATGTTCCCGGTAGGATTCAGAATGAATGAATGATAAATGACAAAGTGTGATGAAATGAATGATTAGCCGAAAAAAGGAAATTTCCGGTTAGCTTGTTACTTGCATATCGGACTAGCAGAACAAACTGAACCGAAGAGATGAAACTTGTGGGTCTGCAGCCGGCAAGAGCCCATAGTTCGGGCCTCAGGTAGAATTTGATTCTGAAGCAGAGGTGAAAGGGGCATAATGCAGGAATAACAACATTAATGCAAAAGTTGAAGGTGAAACCACATTCATATGACATCTTTACATCAAAGCTGTCGAATTCCTCGTCATATCCTCCTAATTTGTGCGATGAGCGTTCCATTAAAAAAGATAATAATAAATTGTGGGATGAGAGCAATCGGAATCATGGATGGTTAGAATCTGCTATTAAAAATTCATGACTTCACCCATTCGACTGCAACTGCCCGTAGAATATTATATGGAACAGAGGGAAACTATCAACTTCCTCCACGTCGAAGACTCCCCGATCGTTCCATTCATATATTGTTGCATATAATTGCATTTCGAGGAACATGCGAGACACAGTTAAACACCGGAAGGTGATCACAAAGCACTACTCGAGCACAGCTAACTTAACTCCACTCTCCCAAGTACAACATCAATTGTGCCTATCAAAGAGGCGTGTAATGGCACAAGCTAGATAAAAGGTTCCAGGTTTGATACTAAGCCAGACTACCTATATTTTTATTATTAATAATTAGGATTTCTATTTTATTATACTATACTTTTGAGCCTCCTTAGAACAGAAAAAAAAAATACAACTTCTCGTGCTGATTGGCCAGCTTGCCCTTCTCTCTACCTTCTTTTTAAGCATTCATATTCTAGACGTTTTCTTACCTTCTTTTTAATTTGATTGGGGATCGGTTAACTTGATTTTCACTTTGGCAACCCATTCTTAAAGAGAAAAAAAGGCAAATGGGTACCTCCGATTCAAGAACCCTCCACAGAAGCCCAATAAGCCTAATTAAGGCCCAATAAGCTCAGAACGCCCTCTCCCTCTTCTTCTTTTTTTTTAAGAGAGAGAAAAAAAAAAGTCTTCTTTTCGCTGGTGAGCTGTCGGGTGTCGGCTCTGGTGATTCTTTCAGTTACGGAAGAGATTTACACTTTATTATAATTATAATTTTTTTTTTTAATATTTTAAATTTAATTATTCATTATTTTTTTTATAATTTAACAATACAGTCATTATTTTTTTTATTTTTTCTCTTTACGTTGTTATTACAATCTAATTAAATATATATATATATATATATATTTACATAGTTGTAATGGAGTTGAGTTTAACAATCCCTTATCAGCTTAATAATACAATAAAATATAAGTTTTATAAGTTATTATGTGAGCATGAATAGTTACATAATGAGATCGAACCTACAACTTAACTGACATGAAAATATACCTCACCGCACTGCATCCTTCTTTTTATACCGTTTTAGTGTCGGTGATCTTCGCCATTAACCTTTTCGACAAGGAGCATCGATGATTGGATCCTGTGGGTCCATTACTGACATCTGGGCCCGGAAGTTCTGAGACTAAAAACGTTGTACTTTTGCCACTGGGAGATAATCTTCTGCTTTGCCCTTTCTTTGTGCGCTTTCCCCTCTACTATTTTTTTTGCTGATTCAGCAAAAAGAAGAGGGAAAAGCTAATTTTGCTGAAGGGCTTTCCGCTCTATTAGTACTATACCGATAGCTAACGAAATGTACTTAATATTTATTTATTCTCAAATAGAAAGATAAGTAAGGTAATGCTGAGAAATGACACGTAGGATATAAAATGGAGATATTTTAAATTCAATTCTCATCAATAAAATTACTTAAATTAAATTACGTAACCCTTTATTTAGATTTTTATTTACATTTTTTATAATTAAATAAAAAACAATGCAATTAATAATTAATAATAAAATACCACAAGTGTAGAAAGTAATTTTTCTCGTATTTATTCGTAAATTGTGGAATCATTGCTTATTGAAAAAG
The DNA here is from genome assembly GCF_007655135.1 of Punica granatum. NCBI lineage: Eukaryota > Viridiplantae > Streptophyta > Magnoliopsida > Myrtales > Lythraceae > Punica > Punica granatum. The sequence continues at coordinate 2,259,858 of NC_045133.1, forward strand.
TACCGATGAACTCAAGATCGAGCATATACATATCTATTATACACTCCTTGAACACATTCGAATTAATCGGAGCCACTAGGCGTCCTGCTGATATGAAAATTGTCATTCTTCATTATATGTTATTATATAATGTATCATCAACATTTTTTTTTAAAAAGGACTTTGAATTATTTTATTGTAATTCCAATTTTTTCGATAGATTCTGGTGCCTCTTGGTGTGTTCTTTTCTTATTATAAAGACAAGTGAATGTAATATAAGAATATAAAAAAGTAAAATAAAAGAGTATAAATGTTATACCGATAAGAATTGGGCTCAAGACGGCGAGATCTGACCTATACAATTGCATTAAGTTCATTTCTCAATGTTTGTATAATATTTCAACAAGTTGAACGATTTGTACACGCACATCACATTTTCCTTTTGAATAATCGAAAACATCTTTACTGAGAGTTTTATTAGTTTACTTTCGCCCGTCCCGAACATTTGCATTTTGTTTTAAACTATTTGAGGCCTTTCAACTTTCAAGTTAATATATAATATACGAATATATATTTATTTTATCTTGGGTCATTATATTGTTCTCGCCTTTTTATAAGGAGAGCATGAGTAAGGATATAAGATTGGCCTTTAGACTTTAATTATATATAATAATGAAAGCTTAAAGCTGCAATTTGATCAGTTCTCTTCAACGTGGACATAATTACACGTGGAGACATGTGAAATGTTGAAGTCCACCTGCTTTTTGACAGCAAGTATTTGCCACTAATCAAACCTCTATTTGCCCATATGTACATACGTGGGGAATTTATTTATTTATTTATTGAATAAGAGGGCTGAAGTCCGAAAGAAAATTTTAACATGACAAAGAGTTAATTTAAGCGTTTAATATTTCAGTATAAGTATTTAATTTTTTTTAATTTGTGATGGGCTGTATACAATATTAAATACTTGAATTGAAAATGAAAGAACTAAACTTTTGTACTAATTACATATGGTGTGTTTGGTTTCAGAGTTAAAGTAACTTTGATTTTGATTGTGGAAAATGACAAATGATTCTATAGCGTATTGAGTTATTGTTAAAGTTAAAAATTTTGACTTGGGAAATGTGTATTTTTGTTGTGTAGTGTGTTGAGTTAAAGTTAAAGTTAAAATTTTTTTAATTTTAACTGCGAAACCAAACGGGGCATAATAGTCTCGTACTAATTACTTGAAGTAAAGTACGAAACATTTAAAGTGAAATTATCAAAATGCAGTATCATTATTCCTTGTCATGTTAGACAAACCTATAGAGATATGTATATATATATATATGCGTGTGTGTCTAACCTTAATAGATATCGTCCCCTAACATGAATCATGATTATAAATTCGTAATTCAAAATATTACCTAGTAAAATTGTGTATTTGTCTAAATATACCTCAACGATTAATATCCATATTATTTTATTAAAGAGGATATAGCGCAGTGACATATGCATTCGCCTAGTAATCAAGCGATTTTAGATCTGATACCCATTATGAGATTACTCGCACACATTTATTAATTATTAAAATTTATATTTTATTATACTAAGTCCATGAGCTTCATTTGTAATCGAAAAATATCCATAAGATTTCAACATATTCAGAAGGTTAGAGGTAATGCAGAATTAGGGAATGGTTATTTCTGGATAATTTTCCAATTTTCTAGGAAAATCTTCTAAAAAGTAAAGAACTACAAAAAAAATATGTTTACTTACATAAAACTGAAGTGGTTTTTTCTAAGAAATCTTTTTTTCACTGTTAATATAGAGAGTAGAAATACTCTCTTTTTTTTGTTACAAGGTAAGCCCGTGAATCTAGCACAATAAAATATAAATTTTAATAACTAATGAAGGGACACGAATAATCCAACTAAAGTATCGAACTTGAAACATCTTGGTTATTAGGCGATGACGTGCTCCACTGCTCTATATTATCTTTTTAGAAAAGCTATTTTTTTAGTTCTCTCATCTTTCATTAGCCAATTCTTTCCCTTTTTTATTTTTAATTTATGACTTCCCTTTCTTATTTATTAATCGTCATTTATTTTCAAAAGATATCATCCCCAATATTAAATTAGTTATTGATTTACTATAAAGTATAAACTATGATTTTCTAACTTTAACATTAGCAAACATATTTTTATATTCTTCAATAAAGAAATAAAGTTTAGAAAGGAAGAAAAAAAAGTAGAGAAGAAAAGTAAGAAATAGTTCTTTAAAAGTAAACAGATTCTTAAGGTCTTGTTTGGATTGTAAGTTAAAAATTTTTAAGTTTAACTCAATACACTACACAATAAAAATACACATTTTTCAAGTCAAAAATTTTAACTTTAACTCAAACACACTATACAACGAAAACACACGTTTCTCAAGTCAAATTTATATTTACATTTCATTTATCATTTTCCACAATTAAAATCAAAATTAAAATTAAATTTACTTTAACTCTAAAACCAAACGTACTGTAATTTTTCGATTATAGAAGTCAAATCTGAAACTCTTTCTCAAGGTCTACAACCCATACTATTCTACTTGTTTCTTGAAGTGGCCTTTCCAAAGTGTGACATTTTTATAGATAAAATGCACATGGTATTGGACGTACACATGACATGGAGCAACGGAGCAATACACGTGCTTTATCTTCCAACATGGACATACTGAGATATAATGTCGCTCCTAATTTCATTCATCGGCCCATAGTTATCTATTAATTAAATGAAATGATATCTCTTGCAGAAAATGGGAAGAAAAAAAGTTATTTGTGTTTGACTTAATGACTCGAGCAAAATAATAATTTTTTCGACATGAACCCTGGTATCCGACAGCTCAATTGAATTTTCACTAATCCAATCGAGTCGAATCAGCCCATTAAAGGGTAAAGCTCTCATAGAGTGGATTTTTTACATTCATAAGGACTCGAATTCGAGATCTTACTTAAACGGAACGAGCGTCGAACCGCTTAAATTAATTCACGTTGGTAGAGAAAATAATAATTTTAATTTCCATTATTTATACAAATCATCAATAATCACAAGTATTTGAGGGGAAAAAGAAAAAAAGAGATGAAAGGTCACAAGTAAGGTTGGTAGTATAGCATCTATTAAATGGTTTGGCATGCATGAAAGAGTAGGCTACCCGAAAGCACCGAAGGTCAATTAATTATATACTGAGACATGGCCCATTTCATGATCAGCATACACAACGGTGATATATATTGTCTGACAATTTCCCACGAAATATTTATCGAGCCTCGGCGTACCGCTATATTAATCTCGTCCGTGAATCAGAAGGAGAGCTAATCGGAGCATGCAGTGTTTGTGAAAATTTTATATGGAATGAGTATATCACCTTATATTGTATTATAAGCCAATAGTTATTGCCACATTAGCAGATTTAGTTATAAGTTTGTGACCGAATGCTTAGGGGGAAAAAACTTTTTAAAGAGTGGTGGATATAATACTACGTGATATATCTGTTACACACATGATTTTCTCATGAATTAGTGCCTTGACAAATCCTGTGAGCAATAATGTTAAGAGTCAAAAAACAAAATCCCACTTAGAGAAAATAACCGAGTTTATGTGGAACTTAGGTTCCACCAACTCAAACTTTTATATTGAAACGAGCCCAAATCTACATAGGCCTACACGTCCGTGTGAGTTCACGCTACATCAAGCTTAGTATCACGTGCTAAGAGCAAAATTATAAAGTTTAGGTTTCACTATCTAATAGTTTCAATTGGTCTCAATGCAAATTTTTATAAGTCTAGTGAAAGTTCACAAATGAGATGACCGATATTGGAGGATTCGCTCGCTTTCAACATCACGTAGCTAGTCACATCCTGATATATATAGGAAGAGAATGAGCGACGGGCGCAGGATTTAGATCGGGGGATTTGAAGGGGTAATAGAAAGAACCAAAAACTTCCATATAGGAAGAGAATACAATTCCACAGAGTTGTAAAGTCCGCATGTAGAATCACTTTACCTTTGACCCCTTCATACAAGGAGTTGTACGTGTCAAATTGATTTCAATTCAATGAGTTAAACTTTGACCCCTTCATGCCAAACTTTCGGGCCCTGCCGTTCTTCTACGCATTAGGCCTCGGAGCCACCTTTGATTGGGTTGGGCAAAAATGGCCTAACTCGGTCATTGACTTTTGACCAGTCCCGTGATTTCCCAACTACGGCAGGCGGAGGTTACGGTGCGGAGAAAATTCAATCAAGGACAAGGTTTCTGTTTATATTAATATAACGAGTACTATTGAAGTACACATCGATGTAATGAGTTTGATTATTAACTAAACGCGGAAAATGACACCGAATAGTTTGTGGCAGTAATTGGACCCGCTCAGTTGGAGGTAGGGGAACGGAAACGGAATGAAATAGAATGGGATGAAATTGAAAATTAAAGGATAAATTTTCGTTTTTGTTTAGTTTAATAAGGAATCCTAATCCATCAAAAGAAGGTATAGCACAGTCGCGTACACTATCGTCTGGTAATTAAGAGGTTTCGAATTTAATGCTCAGTAAATTATCCGTGTCTCTTTATTAGTTATTGAAATTTATACTTATTATATTAAGGTTACGGGCCTCAATTGTAATCGAAATAAAAAAAAATGAATCCTAATTCAATTCTATTTATTTATGCTTGGTTCATTGCCTGTGGAATCAAAATCAAAATTCAATATTTGATAATTATTAGTAATATTTCAAGTGAAAAATTGACAAGTATTATGTGGCTCAATGATAAGTATATACATAATATATATTGAATTGTTGATCAATGAGATACTCATAATAGTTAATTTGTGTTGACTATGTCGGTTGATTTTCTATGTCGATATTGGGAACAACAGCAACTAATCTTTTCATCGATCATTTACGAGATTTTCTTTTAAATTTTAATCGAATTTTCGGTTCAAAATTAATTTAGAAAAGAAAATAAATTTACATTAATATTTGATTCCCTCTTTCCTATTATATCTCTCACGAGATCGAAGGAATGGATGGTTTCCCACGCGAATCGATCTCTATGTAGAAAAAAATCGATTTTCCGTTTCAGTGAATCAAACATTTACGATTAAAATCTCTATATCAATTCCGAATCCTCCTTATTTTACATGAATCAATCGAGGGTTGTATTTACAACTGTGATTGATTGGCAATATATATTCGGAAGTCGCGTACCCGTTAAGATTTTTGTCCCGCAAATGAAGTGTACTTTCAATTCCAATTGCCCGCAAAAAGCTCCAAAAGTATGCGGGAAGAAGAAAGAAGCGACCGTCCGGTTGACTTTGAAGACTTGGTCGCTCCCTCCGCCTGCCCCATTCAGACCTTCCCCGGGGAACACGTTCCCACGCGCAACGATCTGGCCGTCCCCCGCACGTGCCAAGCCTATCGCTATTTCTATTTTCCCCTTACCCAAAAATTTCACTTCGATTCATTTGCTTTATATATTTTCCTTCTATTTATTTTCCCCTTCACTTAGTAATTAGTTTGAACCGATCAGGTATCTTGACTAATTTGATTATCTTGATTGATAACAGCTAATTTGAACTGATCAAAGAAGTGTGATTACTTGATTTGACTAGCTAGGAATGAGTTTGTTTAGAGCTCTTGGGGAAGATCAGCCTGTTATCCCTAGAGTAACTTTTATCCGTTGAGCGACGGCCCTTCCACTCGGCACCGTCGGATCACTAAGGCCGACTTTTGTCCCTGCTCGACGGGTGGGTCTTACAGTCAAGCTCCCTTCTGCCTTTGCACTCGAGGGCCAATCTCCGTCCGGCCCGAGGAAACCTTTGCACGCCTCCGTTACCCTTTGGGAGGCCTACGCCCCATAGAAACTGTCTGGCGATTTTAGTAAATAACCAAATATAACACTTGGGCTAAGGGTCAAGTTGGTAATTTTTCGTACATCTCCCCCTCCTGGAGCCCAAGTATCATATACGCCTCCAAAATAAAGAGCCTTGAATACTAGAAGAAAAGCACCTATCCCTAACAAGATTAAGTGAATACCCAAAATTGTGGTCATTTTATTTCTATCTTTCCATACATAACTGGTTCCATTGATTGGATTTAGAGTTTTGACCTGTGCGCCAAGTACCAGTTCAAGATCTCTCTTAGCTTTGCTCATTTGTTTCAACACAATAGCAGCTTTATATGTTTGCAATTGGTTCCGCTGCCTGACATTCTCTAGGGTCATGTACAGTTTAGCTCTAAGAGGTCGGAAATTGATATACAATAACTTGAATGATTTCTATATCTGTATGTGTGCTTTATCATATTATTTTTCTCTTGTAATGATCTCGGTGATTTGTTGTATTTCTCTGTTCTTGTAATTTTCTCTTGAACATTTTACTCTGTTTCGTTTTTGTTAACAATAGACAATCATTGATTGCTGAGCTAAAAAAATGTATATAAATAATTAGAGATTATACTCGTGCTACATATGGATCACACTTGCTTCTAAAATGCTTATCAGTTTTTTATAGGTGTTTACATTGGTATATGAAAACCCGCCTCCGACTAATTCAGTCAAGCTGAATTGGTCCACTAAGTGATAAAGTTCTCACGGTGTAAATTTTTTCAATTCACAAGACTTCAACTCGAGATATTTATTAAGAGGAACAACTATCGAACCGCTTGAACTAACTCACGTTGATAATACTCGTTAGTTTTTATAATGAAAATAACAATGACGAAAAGCATAATTTAATTACAAAAGTTATCATTAATAATAACATTGCAAAAAGTACTCTCTATTGCTAAGTCGGTACCTTTGCTTCATCCAAAATTATAAGATATATTTCATATATAAGAATTTTATTATATTTATGCATGGAGATCCATGGACATGCTTTTAGGCGTCATGCACTGCCTTGATTATTTTAATTATCATTTTATGTTGCATGATATATTTGCAGCTAATTAATTGCATATCAAAGAGTTTCAGTGCGTTAAACTGTTAAACTAAATAAGTATATCTAAACAATATATACAAGTCTACTAAATTCTGATGACTCTTTTGGGTATTATGATTTATTTGTGCGTATTTTACATGAACGAATATTACAGCATTTGACTGATGCTGAGATCGACCGGAACAATGACAGATGATTAACGATTTCTAACATTATACAACGAATATACACATGACATGGGAATAATGGGCTAAAAGTTGGTAGCGTGATTAAGAGCGTGCAATAAGTACAACAATTAAAATTAATTATATGCGTATAACCGAAAAAAATAATTATATGCAAGAATATAATGTCATATACATATTCAAAAAATCTATAAATAAAGTGGGTCGAAACAAAAAGTTATAGATTTGATCTATGAAGTTGATTCGGGGATTTGTTTGAATCTAAAGTAATTTGATATCGAATAAGATCATCAAAATTTGATCGATTGCAATTTGAAGGATTACGTATGCCGAGATTAGTGCGCCTTAATTTTCAAAATTTCCTTAGCCTGTTTGAATTTTCAAATATAACATAAAAAGTTGCTCTCAAAGGCAAAAAGACAACCTTGCTACATGATGACTCTCAGGTGGACCGCATTAATATTTTTGGTCACCAAATACAATGTACTATTTTCACATGCACATCGACTCGATCCAAATAATAGTCGGTCCAATAGTATTTCTTCTACACATATGGTAGATTGCATGTGCATATGTTGATACCGCACCGTTTAACCATTTTCAATTCAAAATAGAGGATTCTACAACTGTGTTTTCATATCTATATTTTTCATGATTTTCCTATATAATGACATTATATTTTAATCGTCCGTATGTTCATAAGTTGTTACATGGATGAACTCCTTGATCACATTGTTAGTGATACACAACTCATGTTAAGCTCCTTCAATGAGGGTATGATCACATTGTTAGCGATGCACAGCTCATGTTAAGCTCCTTCAGTGAGGGTAGGTCAATTAGAGATATGTATGATAATATTGACATAATATTGGAGAATCTCTTATTTACATATAACTGATAAATTTCCCAAGAATATCTATCTTAAGATCCACTAATAACCACTTAATTAGACGTCTAAGTAATTAAGCATAATTATTGTATATGTCATCTTATTTTAGTTGAGTAATGATTATTACTATAAAAAGCATTATATTTTTCCCCTTTGATAAGATTTTTCGACATATATCATCGTATTCAGAAGCTCAATAGATTCTGATTAATGTAGTTTGAGTCGAATCGGTTCATTAAGGAATAAATATTTAACAATCATGGATTTTCTCTTTTTACAAGAATCTAATTCGTGATTTTGTTTCAAGGGATATAATCAAGATTTTGGAAAAACATAAATAAATTAATAAATAACTAAACAAAAATTTATCACCGGAAAAAAATGTTTTATCCCCTTTAAAAACAAAGGGGAAGACACGTCTTCGCACGTGCCGACCACGTTGGACCTCAGCCCTTTCTTTTTAAATTCTCCCCTCCTTCTTCTCCTACTGTCACCCCCATAATTCTCTCCGCCATCCCTCTGCCTTCTCTGCTCTGCTCTGCTCTCTCTCCCTCTTTGTCTCTCTGTGTTTCTCTGTGGAGGTCGTAGATCGTCGACAATGGCAGCCGAATCGAGACCCGCGCCGACCCCTCTGCTGAAGGACGAGCTCGACATCGTCATCCCGACCATCAGGAACCTCGACTTCCTCGAGATGTGGCGGCCCTTCTTCCAACCCTACCACCTCATCATCGTCCAGGACGGTGACCCCAACAAGACCATCAAGGTCCCAGAGGGCTTCGACTACGAGCTCTACAACCGCAACGACATCAACCGCATTCTCGGCCCCAAGGCCTCCTGTATCTCCTTCAAGGACTCCGCCTGCCGCTGCTTCGGCTACATGGTCTCCAAGAAGAAGTACATCTACACCATCGACGACGATTGCTTCGTGAGTCCTCCCCATTCTCTCATCCCTCTCCTCGGTTCCCTTCCCGATTCCGCCTTTCCAATCGTATACTGATGTTGTTGGGGTCAACGCGATCTTGATTCCTTAAGAGATTCTGACGATCGTGATTCGTGTCAATGGAGAATTGAAGTTCGATTGGTTTGTTTTTGATCATGGAGTGGCGGGAAAGTTCAGATCTTGATGTTACTGAAAAGAGTCAACTTTATTCGTTGTCCAGCATTGGGTCCGACAACATGTGCTGATTCGGAGCATTAGGGTTCGATCTGATGATTACATGGTGTCTGTGGCTCTATTGTCTGATTTAATACTGCCTATGCTTGTTGATGTGTTATGTTTGCTCGAGAAGATGCTTGATTTTCACCGTAGGCTATAGGATCTAACTGGTTAGCTTTCCCCTAATGGAATTTCCCTGGCGATCTCAATCATATGGATATGATCTGAGTGACCGGATGTCCAATTCGTTGTTTGAGTGTTTCATTTCCTAGACTTGATTTTGATTTCCCCGAAGGGCAGTTGGGAATTTCTTTGCTCTGTAGATTACGATCTGTTGTCCAGGTTGTAGATCTGAGCAAATTAAGATGTGCAATACTCTTCCGCGCATTCTCTGTATCAATAACGATGCTTGCAGTATTTCCATTCACCGACTATAATCCAGTTGGTTTCTAGTGGAGCACATTGTATGCCATTGCGTCAAATCTTCTTGTACTAACAACGATGATTATCTGAATTGAATAGATTTGGATTGCAGATTGATCAGCCTCTGCCTAGTAGAATCGAGAATTCATACTTATTAAGCATGGAATGACATTCCTTTCTAATTCGCAGGTCGCCAAAGACCCAAGTGGGAAGGACATCAATGCCCTTGAGCAGCACATCAAGAACCTCCTCTGCCCGTCAACCCCATTCTTCTTCAACACCCTTTATGACCCATACAGAGATGGTGCTGACTTCGTCCGAGGATACCCTTTCAGCCTCCGTGATGGTGCCCCCACTGCTGTTTCCCATGGTCTGTGGCTCAACATTCCTGACTATGATGCCCCTACCCAGCTAGTCAAGCCTCTCGAGAGGAACACTAGGTGAAGACAACTGTGTCCTCCCCCCCCTTCAACGTCTGATATCATTTTTCCTTTTCCTCTTTTATTATTTGCTAATCTGTGTGGTCTGTCAATGCCAGGTACGTTGATGCTGTCATGACAATTCCCAAGGGAACTCTATTTCCCATGTGCGGGATGAACCTTGGATTCAACCGGGAGTTGATCGGCCCTGCAATGTACTTTGGGCTAATGGGCGATGGTCAGCCCATTGGACGATATGATGACATGTGGGCTGGCTGGTGCACAAAGGTAACATTCACACGACTGTTTTCGTCTTGTCTGTTTTGTGCTTAACCATATTTTGGTTAATCACTCTTGTCACTTGCTGTTCGGACTTGTCTGATCCCCTTAGTATGCCACACCAATGTTGGATCTAGATTCAGAAAATCCAGATCTGTGAATGAATCCATTAAATTTGCCATGTCTTTATCACAGCACTAAATAAACCTTTCTTCTTTTCCTCGTTTTTCCTAAGTTTGTATTTTGAAATCTCTCTTTTTCCTACTCTCGTAAATCTAGTTGGACCAATTTAGCCTCTTATTGAAACATGAACCGATCTGGCCTGCACCTAGACTTGATCCCTGCTCCTGTTTCCTAGACAATGCAAGAAATCTTTCCCAGTGGGAAGATAGGGCTATATAGCATTATCATAACAAACCGGTTCCATTGACAATGTGACAGGTCATCTGCGACCACTTGGGGCTGGGTGTTAAGACCGGCCTGCCCTACATCTGGCACAGCAAGGCAAGCAACCCGTTCGTGAACTTGAGGAAGGAGTACAAGGGCATCTTCTGGCAAGAGGAGCTGATCCCATTCTTCCAGCAGGTCACCCTCCCTAAAGACTGCACCACAGTGCAGAAATGCTACATCGAGATCTCCAAGCAGGTCAAGGCCAAGCTTGGTAAGGTGGACGACTACTTCAACAAGCTTGCCGATGCCATGGTGACCTGGATCGAGGCCTGGGATGAGCTCAACCCTGCCGGGGCCGAGTCTGCTTTGCCCAACGGACCCTCGAAGTAGGGAAGTTTGATTCGGCATTTTTCCTAGTCGGTAGACTAGTTATTATGTAACTTAAGGAGCGGGCCATCATATCCTAGTTCTAGCTTAGTTTACATTGGAGTTCGGATTAATTTATGTTTTGAGGCTGGATGCATTTTGAAGTTTTTATTTTCTTTTCCTTTGAGTTTAGGGCAATAAGCAGCGGGTTCTTATGGGTTTATATATTGATTTAGACATGGTTATCTTATTTGTTCACCTCTAATACAGTCTATGGCGTTGGCTTCTTTAGATTATATTGGGTACAGAGTCTGTCACTCTCGAATTTTTCGGTTGTAATGGTTATCAATCTTATGATGATGTTTACTTAATTCTGAACCTCCCATTGGATGGCTCGACTTCTAGGTTCTGAAACCGGAACTATATAATCACTTGACTCCACAATCGGGGTGGGCTCTAATGCAGCTGAATCGACACCGTTTGTGAACCGACGTACACTAGCTTGCTTGATTACCACAACTAGATCTTCAATGACTTCCACAACTTTAGCGTGAGTACCACAACTAAGCAACAATAAGTCCGGTCTTTGTTACACTGTTGATAGGGCAAGCTATTGAAAGTGGGCTCAAAATGTTCAATCGGTATGGCAAACCCAATTATTAATGAAACAAGGACTTATCCCAAAATGAAAATAATGAATCAAGTCAGAAAATACAAGATGCAAAAATAAAACACCGTTGCCGGGGATCAACCTCAGGTCGCCCGCGTGACAGGCGGGAATACTCACCACTATACTACAATGACCTCGTTGTTCATGTTTCATCATTCCTCAGTTCCTCTGGATTCCTTCCCTTATCAACACCAAATGAACAATTCAATTGACGCAGAATATGATTTCTGTGCTAACTCTCACAAAGGTAATAAAATGGTGCAACCAACGAAGACAGAAGATTTGTTTTCTTTCAATAGCACAAAAGCAACAGAGTCTACAGTAGGAGTTATAGCTGCGGTATCGTTAACAAAAGCCCTCTGATCATAACCGGGAAGAAGAGCCGCATGTGTAACTAAACTGCCACGAGCTTCATAAAATTGGGCCTTCTTCCCTAATGCCAAAGATAAGCATAGTAGAACCTAACTGAAACTAAAAGATGACCAGATGCTTCTTCTCCTTGCTTATGCCCAAAAGTCACTTCTTGTGATATGCCTCTGATGTTCCGAGTGCAAAAGTTTCCCTGTCCCACCTGAAGATCATGGAGATACCAGTCCTGCAAAGTTAAGGGAGCCAGCTTCTATAAATATTGATATCACAATGCCAGAAAGCAATTAATAGAGCATTTTTCTTGCATGCATACATGTTTTGTATTCGGTTTCCTTTTCACAATAATTGCAGACTACAATCCGGATATGACAGTGTAGCTTATTAAGCAGTCCTGAGGCACACCAAAGGATCACTTTCCAACTTCATGTACTGCCTCTCGTGCTCCACTCGCTGGAGCTGCGATGACAGCTGAAGCAAGTCGATTGTGGGCGCCTCTTCACCCAAGAAATGATCCTTTGCCTTAGAGAATCCTGATCCATTTAGAATCTCATCAGACATCTCAAAACCGGCTGAATCACCGTCGGAAACTGCACCGGGACCTGCCTGAGGCTCCCTCACAGAACCAGGCAACTTACTCGACCCTCCATTTACTGCAAGGTTGTCTGAGACTTGAATAATGCTGTATTGAGATAGGGATTGATCCATGGGAATTCCAGAAGTATGGCTAGAAGAATTCTGAGACTGAGATGACAGAAGAGAGAGAGCACAACCCGGTTCTGAAATTCCCGACAATCCCTGAATAGGAGGTTCTGTATTGAAGATACTGCCAAATTCTTCACTTCCAATAGACGGGTCTTCATTTAAGAATGGTCTCGGACCAGAACACCGAGTGATATTGCCGAACATGTTGACTGCTGTCAAACTGTCTCTGTCGCTCTCTTGGAAAGGAGACAACCCCTTCTCAAAGCTGGGAGAAGAGAAGGGCAGTCTCTGGTGAAGATCTTGGTATTGGAAGGAACTTAATGGGATAGGACTGTAGTTAGTCCTACCTTCCAGTTTGATATGGCCGAAGCAATCATTCATCCCATGGAACTTGCCAACTGCGAAGCACGTCAAATGTCAGATGACATGGAACCTTCAAATATTACATTAACTACTGAACTTAGTGTTGGTCAAATGCTAAGAAATTGTTTTCTTTCTGTTCCTCTGCTACGTGAGGTTGTTTTGCTAGGTCTTCCTGATTCAGTAGCTTCTACTACAATATTGTTGCCTCTATAGCCAAGAATCACTCGCTTTCTATCTTGGCTGTGCGGTTATAAATGAGGAATCATTAAGGAATGGTATAATATACGGAATCATATATCTGAGGCCTATCCAACTTCTGCAGCTTTTTATATAAAGAGAAACGCGTCTGAACAACTAAAATGAGAAAAAAGATCGAATCTGGAGCACGAGTGGATTTTTTTATCAATCTTTAGTCGCATTGACCAGAAAAGAAAAACTCAGCAGTTATGATCATCCCATTCATCGAGGAAGAGAAGGAGTAAAATCATACCGTCGTATGGGAGCAAGAACCTTCCAGCCCTCCCAGAAGAATGAAACCCGACCTGAGGCTTCCTGCGACGCTCGTTATGCCCTGCAAGACGTTTACGGCAGCTCCTCTTACCATCATCAAATTCACAGAGCAAATGAAACCTGGAATCACACAATATACCAATTCAACTCAGCTGTCTAAAACTTCCGATATCAAATCAAATCGCGGATGAATGAACCCGACTAACAATAACTTCAGGCAAAGCAGGCAAAAAGGAATAGATGATTGATTAGTTAGAAGAAGGAAGACAAACCTACTGCATTGTTGGCAGAACCTCTGTTCGATGCCGCTGACAATAACTTTAGGTGTCTTTGAATGGACCTCGCAAACTTTATGCCTCTTGTGATAATCCTTCGAGGAGCTAAGATCCTTATTACACCCATAAACTTGGCAGTAAGCAGCCTGATTACTAACCCCAGCGGCCCGACATCTCTTCGAAGGAGTAGACGACTCTGATGAAGACAACATCGGGGCACCGCGGGAAAGCCCGGAACCGTAGCTATCTCTCTGATCCGCTAGTCTCCCGAGTTTCAGATCGATCAGCGGGCTCTGATCCACCACACAGCCTGAGAGCTTCGAGGACGACTCCTCTTCCCCGAAGAGAAAACCATCTGCAGTAGCCACACTCGGTCCAACACTCCCATTTGCATCCCTTCCTCCATCCATCCTACCGTGCAAGGCATCCGGGATCGAATCCCCGAGGATTTGCTTCCTCGGCGCATCCACGAACCCGGAACCACCGAGAGCTTGACCAGGGTTGACTTGTTGACTAGAGGTGAAAATGCTATTGCTAGTAACAAAGGAGGGAGGACCCCTTGACTCCCAATTCATGAAAGGGTTCTTACTGCTTCTGGTAAACGAATCAGAAGGCAGAGCATAGCTGGCCCAAGATTCCATTGAAGCAAGAGACACTCTTCCAATCAAGACTCTAACTAATGCATCAGAGACACCCTCAAGCCCACAAGCAATGATAATCAGGCTAAAGATTCAGCCTTTGAAGCTCCAATAGAGCTCCAAGCTGAGGCTGAGCTCAAGATTGAAACACCCACTTGAGATTTTTGCACTGTGAATCAATTGTGAGCTCATTTCTGGAGGAAAGAACTACATGAACTTTGATATGCTTGTCCAGCTCGAGAGTGGCAAAAGGGAAGTCAAAGAAAGCAAGTTGAGGGAGGAAATGGAGCTCAGACGAGTGAAAGAGAGGGGGGGTTTTGCTGGTGATAAAAGGGGAAACTGTGAGTTTGTGAAAAAGGACAACGCAGAGAGGGAGAGAGAGAGAGAGAGACAGAGACAGACGTAGGGGGAAAGGTCAAGTGTTCATTTTGGCAGTGAAACGAGGGACTGGGATTGAAGCAGATCACAAATTTGGATTGAAGAATCGGTTCTGTGTTAAGAAGAGGCACAAAGACTGAGAAGAAAGAAGGCAGGCAGGCAGGCTGGAGAGAGAGAGAGAGAGAAGAAGACAGAAATCATTATGCCCGTCTTGTTTTATAATCTCCATGCGTCCTCAGTCAATTTCTATTCTAATCTCGTTAAATTCTTTCTTATTTTTCCAAATTATATTACAGTAAAATCCGATATGAGAAGGAGCATAATTTATCAACTGCTAATCTCACTTTTTATTTTTACTTTTATGTAAGCAGAGAAAATTTGTCGTTCCCAAATTTATTAGTATTTTTTCCCATGCATTAAACTTATTAGTAATTTTTCAAATAGATAATCAAAATCCAAAAAGGAAAATAAAAATCTGTCATTGGATTTTATTTACTAATTTTGTTGGTAGGGTCGGTAAATTTTTTGTTGGTAAATTGGTAAGAAATCTAATAACAAGCGATTTTGTTTAACAAAGACTAGCATGAGTTTTTCTTTATTACAGATGTAAGATTGATAATTAATCTTTCCAAATAAATATTCAAGTTCGTTTTTAAAATTTTAAATTCTCTTATTAGATTATATTTATCGACTTCTTTTTTAGGGTGAAATAACGGACAATTTTATATTTTAACTAGTTTTTTGCCCGTGCGTTACACGGATTATTTTCTTATATTTTTTGTGCATGAGTTTTGTTTATTTTGTAAAGTTCTGGAACAATTACTAAAATTGCTAGCTGAAATATTTTTTTGTGAAATAATAATATTTATGAAATGCTTCATTTAATTTTCTTTTTCTCACAAATGTATTGGTTGATTCTATAATGCTCAAATGGAAGAATGAAAAACTGTCTAACATTCTCTTTCAAAATATTATTATAAAGGTATGATATTAAATTAATATTATGAATACATGATATAATTTATCTATATGTATAATATAAAAAATTGACACTCAATGTAATAAATAGGGACAAAAATCTAAATGTATTACTAATTATGGCAGTATATACTATAATGAAATTAAATGATAATTGTTTATTATTAAGAGTAGTAATAATATAAGAGAAAAGAGAAATTAAACGTTCATTAGATAAATTATTAAAATTAATTAAATTTATATAAAATATAAACTTGACTCCACCTTAATGAATAGGAACAACTCTACCATAATAAATAGGGACAAAATAGTAAATGTCTTACTAATTCACGCGTTAAGATATTATAATGAAATTGAATAATAATAATTTGTTATTACACTATTCTCTCACCGAAATGAATTGAGAATTTTGACTTGATAGAATTTTTTAAAATTTTTTATTAGGAATTTCATTGATAATTAAAACGACAAATATGCAAACGAATCTTCGCTAATAATTACCGAACTAATTATTTATTATTATAATATAAAATTTATTATATTCAATTTTCTACTGTAAAATAGAATTGTGATGTAATACAAACTCTCTATTCCATATAAATTATTATTTTTCATATTTAGTTTGTTATTATAAATATTTTTGAACAAAATCTGTGCATCGTCCAACAAGCTAGTAAGGTAATATCTTTTCACCAAAATTTTAAATTTAAATAAATAATTTAATTCATGTAACAAATAAGCGTCTTAAAATTGTAATTAAATTTATTAATAATAGAAAAAAGCCCACGTTATACCACGCATATCGTGCATGACGGTTCTAGTTTGTCTCACATACTTGTCTCTTTGATGTTAAAAAAATTTAAGAATTTTATGAAATATACTAAAATATAAATACATTGAGAGAACTAAAGTAGAATGAACCAAATCTAAATTTGGGTACTTCCAGCCGTCTTATTTGTTAGAATAAAAGAAAAAAAATTTGAAAATAAATTACACGTCATTATAAATGCTTGCTCACACGTGTATCTTCAACTTCAAGAAGACCAATTAAATATGGTAAAACCTACATTAATTCTAGCCATAAAATAATCCAATTTATAGCAAATCAACAATGCTCTAAACTATTACTAACATTCGTTTTCAATGACCGTAAATGCTCAAAAAAATTTGCAGTTTTAAGTTCTTCCCTTCTATCTATTCTTTACTGATATAACCTCTCATTTATATACTTTTGGCAAATAAATCGAATTTCAAGAGTAAATTTCTTCTTCAATTTATATAATTGTAATTTATAAATTGATCAGTTGAATATATAACTCTTCTACATCTAAGGTTGAGTTAAAATTTGTCCAAAAATAATCACAAAATGAAAATAGAATTTTCTTAGGGAGTGTTTGTGTGCCCTGATATATTTTTGTATACGCACAACGTTGAGGCTAAAACTTTTATGAGGTAAAAGTTCTTAATGTATTTTTCTTAGTTTCTTGCCAATTTTTATGCAATCTTAATTTTGAATAAAATTAGAGCAAAAGAATTCCCTACCCAATATAGATTTTTCTTGTAAAGTAATAAATTTTCATAGATTGATTCTCTCTCTCTCTTTTTTTTGCCAAAATCCATTGATGTTTAGAGTAAATTTCATGAGATTAGTTTCTTACTCTACTTTTTTTATTTTTAAATTAGATATTTAATATTGTTAATTTATGAGATTATTTTTTTTTCGAAAAATATAAATCTCCCTACCCAAATAGATTTTTCTTGTAAAGTAATAATTTCTCATAGATTGATTTTCTCTCTCTCTTTTTTCCCAAAATGCATTGATTTTTATAGTAAATTTCGTGAGATTAGTTTCTAGCTCTATTTTTCTTATTTTTAAATTAGATATTTAATATTATTAACTTATGAGATTATTTTTTTCAAAAAATATATTGGTTTTGTATTACCATGTTGACCTTTATTTAGTTTATACTTATTAGCTAATTTGAAACCCTAAAACCTTTTTAATTGAAAGGGATATCTTTAAGGTTGATTATCTTGTTTTCTTTGTCTATAATGCATGAAATCTTTTAAATGGTTTTTCTATAAAGAATATTCATTTCTTATAATGTCAAAATTTTGTGCTTTTGTCCTTATCTATTTTATTTTATCGTATAAGACTTTATATTTTAATTTTGTTATTCTATTTATTCATTAGTTTCGATTACGTTTAAGTTTGCTATCATTGTTACTTCATATTCGCTACAATGAGAAATTTTTACTATACTTTTAAAGAAATAAACACTCGCAAGTAATTCTATATATTCACTCTCATTGAACCAATTACAAGGCTGAAGTTTATACAAGAGAGCAACAAAGAGAAAAGAAAAATATATCAGAAAGAAAATCAAGGAAGATATTGTACATATTGATACATAGATGCCTAATTTGGAAGATATGCAATACTCTAGAATAGTCCACCCTTAATAATACTATTTAACTTTCGAAGCTTTTCATTTGTAAAACTCAATGTATATACACGTACATCTCTATATATATATACACCATGGAAGTATGTGTCTATATCTATATTGATATGGATTATGCGTGCTCCATTAAACTATATATTTGTAAGTGGGATAAAATACAATTCTCTTTTGGCTATAGAAAAGAAACACACATAATAGTCATTTTTAACTAAAAAGCTAGAATATATAGTATAGAATAAGAGTATGGCTATAGAAATTTCGAAAACTATATTAATTGCACTGGAAATTTGAAAATTGGGAACGATTTAGAAAATATAAAATTACCATTCTTTTAAATAAACATTGTATGATTGAAAATACATGAAATTTTTACTACAAAGTAAAAGTACTTGAACTGATATGTCATGAACTAAAAGTACATGAAATGGCTAGCGCAAAATACAAATATTATGAGATAACATACATGCGCTATTCATATAACGACTACCAAAATATGAGATAAAAGCAACTTTTTTTACCAAAGAATAACAAATGCCAAATGGCGTGCACTCATCATAAAATAAAATAACTAAAATGATAGGTCATATAGAGAATAAAAATTAAAGAATTTGTCATGTATGTCACACAGTAATATATATACTAATTTTTTTTTCTCGATAGCTTTATGAATAAAACAAAGAAAATGAATCACTTACCGGTAAAATGCTGAAAATGATAAGATTGTCAATACTTGAAAAAGGGAATGACAAAACGGAATCCTTGAACATACTATTGAATGCATGAGAGTGTGGCTCCTCAAATACATCTTGCCATTTGATAGGAAAAGGTACAGACATATATTGTTCTCAATGAAAGAGAATTAAATAGTTATAAATATCATTAAAGAGATTATTGATAATAAAATAGTAATTGTGATATTATGTATATATATTAATGCATTAACGACAAATGTAACTGCCTCTATAGTAACCTCCCATGAGATATTCTCATAATAATTCAAAAATTAATATTTTGAAATATTGGAATTTAACATTTTGCTCGAATTTGACCTATTATATATCGATATAGAATATAATTTTATACATATATATATATATGGCAACTTGTCTTATCATATATATTAGAGTGTCTCGATTTATCATATAAATAGATCAACGAATACTATCGAAAGGAAAGCGTCCACACTATTTATTAAACTATTTTTTTTCCAAAACTCTATTAGATGTTAACATTTAACATAATATTGTATATAAATTAACCTGAAAATTATTCTGACATTTTATTTTATATATAATGGGAATCGATTGATAATTGCAAATTAATAAAAATTATTTAGATATAGATTTACTGTTCTAACCCGACGATATTACAATATTTACCTTTATGACCCGATTTATTAGTCGGGTTACAACTTTATTTATATATTGCATATGTTGATATGTATTCAACAAAGAGTAGCATGAGTTCTCTTGATTACAAATGTTAGATTGACAATTTGAAACTTCTGTATCGTTATTGATAATTCAATTGCAGAATGCTACTTATATATCCCCAAAAAAAAATTGAATGCTAATATTTGTTGAAACAAATAATTTTTCCCTGACAATAATTCAACAACATTAAAAAATATTTTCAAACTCTGTAAATAATTGACAAACAGTCAATTGTGCCTGCGCACCATCAACTCGGATAAATTTTGGAAAAGAAAATAGTAATTTATATTTATAATTTTAAGCAGTGGAACTTTTACAATAACCTATACTTATATTAGTAAGAGCATAAGATTAGATTTGTTTTTTTGAAATAGAAAATCCAATTTTAGCAAGTAACTTAAGGAGACAAATTAATAATCATAAGCTGCAGGATTGTCCAAAAAGATTATGTAGGCGGCTTTTGTTGAACGAATCAAGCAATCTTATCATGGGAGCTAATATTTATAAAATATAAATATATATTATGGCGTTTGCATTCCATTTTCACCCAATAAAATAAAATAAAATAAAAAGTGGCCTTTGCAAAAAGGTCTTATTTTAATGTCAGTAACTAAGGCCATAGTGACTAGTGAGTCAATCGTCAGCTAAAAAAATCCATAAAAAGTTTTCCAGATAAAGTTAATTCTTTGTTAGCTCAACATTAGAGTTTAAAGGCTTTCTTCTTCACTTAACTGGCAGGATTTTAAGGACTCATTACTAATTAATACACTTCTTTGCTTGTCATTGTAGATCTTTTTTCTTTTCTTTCTTCTTTAACCATGAAAGAGAGTCATTTCAAGTCGATGATCGTGAGAGAATTTTTGTCAAATTTGTTCCAAGAACTTGTTTCACGGAGATTCACTTCAAAGAGGTTATTTTTCTAATAAAGCTCTTAAAGGACCACTTAATTAGCATTATGGTCATTTTCAGCCGAGCAAACAAAATATATATTGGGTAACATTCAGTTAAAGCATTCAACCAACCAAGTAACGTGGATGCACCGTTGGAGTCGCCTACACCAGTCGTTGTCTGAGCATGTTTGTACGAGGTTTTATTTTTAACGAAACGACCGCGTGCTCATCGGGCCATGCATAACGCGGGTTTTAAAGATTTGCAACAACCCAGTACGAAGATTTTTGATGCTTGATTGGTCCGAAGAGCTCCATCAAAAGCACAAAAGAAATAATCTGAAGACGGTTTTGAAGGATCGTGTTTTTTAGAGTTAAAGAAGTGGAGGAAGTTGTGAGATTCTTGAACCAAGCAAACGGGAAAAGCCAAATCCTTCCTATAATTAGGTCTAGATTTTCTCTTTATGCTAAAAAGGGGGGACAAAACGATTAAATTAAATCACAAGATTAGTGGAAATCTCCATGCCATTAATGGTAAAAGAAACCTTGAAAAACATAAACAAAGAATATTCTCTCTCTTGGAAACAAGAAAAACATGAGCTTAAAATGTTTTTAAATCACAATTTAGTTTTTCTTTTGCCATTCATAAAAAAAAAAGTTTTTAAAACATAAAACCCTAAAACATAAGGCATGACTTTAGAGTGTGTTTGATTTCAGAGTTAAAGTAACTTTGATTTTGATTTTAATTTTGATTGTGAAAAATGACAAATGAGATGGTATTATAAATTTGACTTGTGAAACGTATGTTTTTATTGTGTAGTGAGTAGAGTTAAAATCAAAATCATGATTTTAAAATCAAACTCTGAAATCAAACGGGTCTAATCTATGGCCATGCAAATGAGAGTGAGATTATTCAGCGAAAAAAAAATGAGAGTGAGATTGAAAGAGAGGGAGAATGATAGAGTGAGAACGAGTGCATGGACTTGTCATGGTGGGGACAATCCCATGGCTAGCAATTATGTTGGGATCTTAAAGACAGGCCCCATATAGTAACTATTGATTGCTCTCTCTCCACCTAACGTCGATAATGCTGCATTTGATTTGTAAGTAATATTTTAAAATTAAATTTTAATTTTGAAAAAGAGTTGTATAAATAGTTATATACATGGCTCATCTTTTGACTTTATATAAGTTATTTTATTTTGTTGTGGAAAAAAAGTTGTATAAATTAGATCCACTCTTTGATTTTGTACGAATTATTTTATTTTATTATAGGTAATATTAAGTTAAAGTGTGATTTTAAAATCACACTAATAAACCAAACAAAATTGTTCCACATCTCAAGTAATCTGGGCATATCGAATCTCGCCCGGTTCGATGGAATGGAGACGTAGTTATCAATTATTTTTGAAGAGACAAATAATGACTTGTAACATCATTCGATGAATCTAATCAAGAAGCAGAGAATACAAGTTTAAATCAACAATGATGCAAACATTTATGTTATTCACGTGTCTAATCTATGTATGAGCCAATATGAAGAAAACGAGAGGTTATTGGGTAATCCTACCTCGTCACGTGACATGAGGAAGCACCAATCAAATTGCATGAAACTAGGAATTTGATGTTAATCACTCGAATAATTGTCATAATTATTCTTTATTAAAGAATTTTTGTTAATTCTTCCTCACCACATCATTTGAGGTAGAATCATCTAATTTTTTTTTTTGAAGAAAACTGTTGTTTTGAAATTATTATAGAAAAATTCTATAATTTTAAGTATGATTGAGCAATTAAAATTAGTCAGTTTGGTAAGAAATTTGAGGTTTGAAGTTTTGAATCACGAGGGATTGTATAAGGAAATGACTGATGCATAGAAAATTTAAAAAATTATAGCATTCTATTGTGTACATAATAAAATTAAAAGTTAATAACCACAAAATTTACTAATCAATCCTAATCTATAATTAAATAGAATTAATTACCAAAACTTACTAATTAATCCTAATCTTAACCTATCTCACCAAATTAAACCCCCAAACCTAAAGACATACAGCTACTCTTACCTATCTTTGGAAGGTCAATCCTGTCCACAAATATTGGACAATTTCCACACGCAAATCATTTTTTTTCCCCTTTCCCCTCTTTCCAGTGAGGACAAATCAAATGTCTTTGTTTTGGTAGAAACGAAAGAGTTTCTCTTCAAGAGAGAATGATTATTAGAGCATCGTCGAATGTCTAGCTATCAATGTTCAGTTTCTTCATCAAATTCGATAAATTATTAGAGCATCGTCGATTACAAGCACGCGAATGTCAATAAATTTATTGATAATGTTAAGTTATGAGAATGCATGTGAATTATTTGAATACTAGTCACTCATCCACGCATTGCACACGTTTATCATAAGAGATAAAAATCAAGTGTTAATTTTGTTATCATAAGGTCTGGGCAGGCCAGGTCCGGCTCTACGCTCGGGTTCGAGTCTTTGTCCGGGTAGGGGTATGGGCCCATCGGGCCCAGGTCCAGGTCGGGGTGTGGGTCTGGGTCGAAAGTCAAGGCTCGGGTTCACATAAAAGAAGACACATGCAGAATTGACAAAATTAATTTTTTCATCAATTCACCTATCAAAAAAAATTATTTCAACAATTTGAGAAATTATTCGAGAAATATATTTTACTACTTACTCAACCATATACTATTGGTAAAATAAAAGTAATAAAGCATATAATATAAATAAAATATATTGAAATGTCAATATCAATCATAAGTCTATTACATAATTACAAAATAGAATAATTGTTTTACTCAATGTGTGCCGAGAAAGTAAGGATTAATGAGTCAAAAATTAGCTCATGCTAAAAAAAATTATAAAAAAACATTTTATTTGTATATTTTAGAATTTCCTTTGTAAGATTTTTTATATTGAACTTATTTTTGTGCAAATTATGTTCAACAATTTCATATTGTCAGCGTTTTCGTTGTTCTCGTTTTTTTTCAGGAATAGAAACATTCATGCGGGTTTTGCGGGGCCAAATTGATTCGTTTTCTTTTACATGATTAAATTCATCAGTTGTTATTTATGTATTTATATGTAGGTTATTACATTAAAAAAGGATGGTGAAGTGATACTCAACCAAAAGCCAAGAAAATAGTCTTAAGTCCTATGTGGCAAGTTCGAATCAAATGAATGGTGGCCTCCCATTGTACAAGCTCGAAGAGTCAAAATTAAATACCTATAACTAGTCTTCTTTTAAGCTCGTTGTGCGAGCCTTTATTTTTATATATTTTAGTTAATATTTTGTGAATATATTTTAGAAATACAATCAAATGATGGTTTGTATTTTTTAATCGATACTTGATAAATTATATTTATGAACTTACTACTAATGATGGAGAGTAAGTAATATATGTGAGAACATTGAGATTATGTCTTAAATTAGTACGAAAGATTATATGACGGGCCTTACATTTTTTTCTTTTTATGTTATATTTTATGTATAATTAATTATCATTATATAATAGTACCATCACACTTACTGATAATGTAATAATATTATATGTTATAGAAAAGGTACTTAGAGATTTTTAAATAGTTGTATTGCATATCCAAATTCATGAATATCGATCTAAGAGATAAAGACTTACATGCATGCATCACATTTATTTCAAATATTATATATATATATATATTAATTATTGGAATCTTTGCATATCTCTATATGTAATCTTACTAATGACAAAAAAGCGAATAGAGTGTACATCACCTGTTGAGGATTTATAAAGGCATAAATTTTGTATATATTCTTATTAGTTTGCTTCAAAGTATTTTATATTCTTCAAGAGTTCCATAATTTATACATTGTATAGCAAAACTAAGAATAAGAGTCTCAAGGAAACCTTGTATACATATAATTTATATATTTATAGTTTATTAAATTTCACTTGTTATACTTATGCATATATTTTAATTAAAGACACTGTCACCAAAAAAAATTATATTTTTGTTACCAAAAAAATTATTACTTAAAGGGCAAATTACAAAAAAAACCCAAGTTTTGTAAAATGTCTCAGTTTTGTCCTAAATTTTGTTTTGTAATAAAAAAAACCATAAGTTTTCTAAAATGTCTAAAAAATGACCTCCGTTATAACTTCCGTCAATTTTTGCCTATGTGTAATCTACGTGGACTGTTAAAGGGACCCGCCATCAGCAACAAAAATTGACGGAAGTTATAACGGAGGTCATTTTTGAGACATTTTAGAAAACTTATGGTTTTTTTGTTACAAAACAAAATTTAGGACAAAATTGAGACATTTTACAAAACTTGGGTTTTTTTTTGTAATTTACCCTTACTTAAATGATGACATGCCTTCTGGATGTAAGAGGCCGAACTAATATATAAACATATAGAGAGAAATGGGTTGTGGAAATTTTAATTAGATTGTTTGGATTTCAATAAATATGATAAAATTTTATGTAGGGCATTCAATAAGGAGACTTGAAGAGACAATTAATCATGGAGCAAGAACTCACCCAAGACACTTATGTGGCATGCTGTCGTTAAACGAATGGAAGTCTCTTGTCTCAGGATGCCTATGAGTCTAAATTAAGTACTTATATATATGTATGATAGTTAGATAGATAGAAATATAGATGCGGGGTTTGTGGGACCAAATTGATTCGTTTCTTTTTAGATGATTAAATTCATCATTTATTATTTATGCATTTATATGCAAGTTATTACATTCAAGAAGGTGAGTGAAGTGATACTCAATCAAGAACCAAGGAAATAGTCTTAAATTCTTTGTGGTAAGCTCTCATAAAATGAATAGTGGCCTCTCATCACAAGTCAAAATTCATTACCTATAATAGATACTGATACAAAGAAAATTTGTAGAGGCATACAACAAAAAGGCATTAATAAACTAATTAAACACGGGGAAAATGATAATCTTGACGGTTAATTCGGTGGTAATTTGATGACTAACAGAGGATTAGGAAGGAATAATTATATGGTCAGATTAAGTCAATGCCATGGGCTTAGAGCTAATAAACTGTACTTCTGCATTGGCCAGTGACAATAATTCCAAACATAAGCACTTAACTAGATTCCGTATACAAGTGAACAACCTTTGACACTGTCAAGTTGGGACCACTCTTAGATTCATTGATGACCCCAAATCTCTGATTAGTATTGTTAATGTGTTTTAAAAATTATATAATCACGGTTTCATTTTCCTCATTGAAGGGTCCTTCTCTCCGTCTTTTCTATGATTTAATAATATTTTGCTTGCTATGATTGAACACATAAATTAAAATATCAGGAATAATGGTAGTACAATTATAAGGATCATGCGAAATTATCAGAACATTCACGTTCTTTTTGTGGTCATTATCGATCTGACCAGTAGATACGTAGAACTTCACTGTCGGTCTCTGTGATCCACAATTGATTTACGACAGTGAGTAAATAAACATGTCACAATAGAGGATGTATCATAATTAAGTGACACGTGACGAAACTGAATAGATTGATGTCGAGCAATGAGAGCACCGTTGCAATAAAAACAATTCTACATCGGTGATAGAGAGGCCCCAACCACTAATAGAGAAAATCTCTTTAACGTGTCTTATTTCAAGACAACCATGAATTAGCCTTGATTAAAAGTCCGATGTTTTGTTGATTCATTTCAGCACTTCTTACTTCTTTTTTCTCTTAATCAACAAATATTGCCCTGCCTATTCTTTGAACTTCCATGGAAGTTAGGACTCTTGAGAGAGGAGGGAAAAAAACCTAGTTTCTATCGTCTAGCTAGGATACGATATGATAAAGTCCGGTTCCTTTTCGATTATCAATTTACCCGGTATCCATATCAACGCAAATGCATATCATGAAAAAAAAAAAAACGATAAGCTATGGAGGGCTGTGACCAGACTAATTTTCAGCTGCTTTAAACATTTTAGCCCCAAAAGTTATTGTCACATTTATTTGCTCTTAAATTTTCTGCCTTTTTTGGACATGACGAATTATCACATAGTCCAATAATTGAGGGGGCCTTTCATTCCACTGGTTAGTCCACTGGTGGGTCTGAAAATGGCAGAGCAGATGCGCCGGAAAGAGCCAATCTTATGAAAATCTATATTTAAATCCTTCCTTCTTTCTTTTTCTTTTTTTCCAATGTGTTTTTCATAGGAGGATATGATAATTTTGTGGTCTCGAGTTAGCGCCAGTCGTACGTATATCCAACGAAAAATACTTAAATACGAACCGACAGATGTCAGGAGGCGAATAATCAACCACGAGATCGAAGGTCGTATGATTATAGCACTGCGTGTTACATGAGATCCTAACTATATAAATTAAATTATCACTATTTATTAGCTTTGGGAAAAAAAATGATAAAAGAAAAGGACGAAAGGAAATAGAAGAGACATGTAAATGCGGACATTTGATAAGAAACAAAAAGGAGGACCCCATGTTATGGCTTTTGCTGCAAAAACATAATGGAATGTTTGTCATTATCATCAGCACGACTGGTTCCTCTCACTTGTTATCTTCTTCTTGCCAAGCTCAGGGAAATAATGTTTCAATTGGGCCTTCCATATTCCATTTAACACACAAAACTGTGGTGATTATATATATATATTGAAACATCAAATGGGATCATGACGAGTTTACTGTACCCGAGTCTCGACTTGGGACAAGTCCTCAGTCACAATAACCCGACATCGTCGGAGATACCGGGTTCAAGATTGCCCGAGTTCTGTCGGAGAATTCTTGGGCTTTTATTTGGTCAAATGGATCTCTTTTGTCAGTGATTGGGCCTAATAGCAGCCCAATTGGTTTACTCAAACATTGGCCCAAAACAAAAGGGTTTCTGAATTTTCCTCCTAATTTCTATATTAATCTTCTCCGTCACCTCAATTTTTCCTCCTAATTTCTGAAAACGGAAGGAAAGGAGTGTGAAGGTGAGTATGAAATTTTTTGAAAATTCCGTGCAAATTTTGCTTCCCTCTCCCCTGTTTCCCTCCTATTCAAACAAAGTAGTAAGGTTTAAGGACATGATAATAGTAAATGAAACTATTCACCGAAAAATAAAATTCACCGAAATAATAATAGTAAATGAAATTAATGAAAATAAATTAAATTCATGAAGTCATGGTTACTGATGAATCCTTACTACTTACTTTCACGTCACATTTAGATACCATCCTAGTCGCGCCGCAATTTGTTTTTATGGAAATTCGGTATTCAATTCATGCGATGATTGTAAAAATCATAACTAATGTCGAGGAATACCACGATACAAAGGAATAAATGGGAAGTTGTTGTTTGAGAAGTCCAGTTTAGGCAAGTTAAGCGTCAATCTAAGGAGGGCCTAAACAAATGTTAATCTTCTTTGTAGCTTTATAAACTCGTAATTAGATGCTAAATTCTTATGGGCATCGTAAAATCAAACTCAAGCTAAGATTTATCTTCTCAGGACAATTTCTCATCACATCCCAACTCGGTATTCCAATGGAGCAACCTCGGACTCGGCCAAGACTCGCCAGTCTATCCGATTTCCCTCCGGAGGTGTTGTCCGCTATCTTCTGCAAGCTTCCAATCGAATCGATCCTCACCTGCAAATGTGTGTGCAAGCCATGGAATGGACTGATCGAAGATCGGCAATTCGCAAGACAGCATCTTCTTGGAGAGTCCGAGCGGGCGACCCAACTCTTGGTCCAGCCGTACTGGCCTGACCAGGACGATGATGATGAAGTGGACCACCATTTATGCCTGGTCGATGTCGACGGCCGACTGTCTCGAAGAATTCCGGTGGATGACTTCAATGTCAAGAGGGTGGATCTAATGGGGACGTGCCATGGGTTGGTCGCCGTGGCCAGCACTATGTTTCTTGACCTTGTACTCGTGTGCAATCCGGTGAATAGAGAGACCGTGAGACTGCCTATTCTCTGGAGCAAGGTCGTGCCGTACAACCACCGTGTCGGGCTCGGGTACGACTCATCCATACAGAAGTACAAGGTGCTACGGACGTACGCGGAAGGAAGTGTCAGATCATTCGAGTCCGCAACTGTAGGAACTAATGAACTCTGGAGAAAGATAGAGACGCCGTACGAGGACTTGGGGACGTCCCGGGTCTCCAGGCCAGTGTTCTGGAACGGGGCAATCCATTGGAAGGTCAAGCCGCGCAATCGGCCCCTCGAAGCGCCATGGATTCTGGCATATGATATCATCAACGAGACATTTCAAAGAATTCATTTGCCACAAATCATGAAATTTGAGTTGGTCGTTGTGAGAGGATCCTTAATTGTAATCGAGCACCAGAAGGAGAAAATGAGAGTATATGAGGTGAAAGGAGAACGTGTCGGGGAATTCGAGGTGATCTTCGTAGAGGAGCACGACACGCATGTCACGTGGAACATGTATCACTACTACAACGTTATCGACCGATCGGAAGACAAGGAAAGCTATCTGCTCGAAATAACAGCCTGCTACGGAGAGAGCGCCGACATGAGAGAACATTTCACCCAATTTCTCCCAAAATTGGCGAATTATTCTTACCGAGATATTACTGGGCTACCTCGGAATTTCACTACTACAGCCAACTATAGGCCCAGCTTAATTTCTCCTACCGGGATAAATTAAATTTTTTAAAAAAAGTTCTCTATTTTGAGTAGAATATATATATATATATATATATATATATTTTAGGCCAGTATTTTTTTGTAGAATGAAAGCAATAAGGTATCAAAAGGGAGTGTACCGTAGTGGTACACGTTCTCATCTATTGACCTAAAGGTTGCAAGTTCGATACCTATTGGGACTACTCGTCTCCCATTTATTATAAATTTTATTTATAAAATTCATGTAATGCGTGGGATCAATAGCTCAGCATACATATATAATTGGCTCATGAAGTTCACAAGCCTAAACCAGCTTTTTATTCACAAATATACATATATATATATATATATATATATATTATGAGTTATTACGATAGTTCAATTCAAGTCCATGCGAGCTCGAGCTCACGAGCCTATGCAAGCTCAGGCTCACAAGTCTATGCGAATCGAGTTCTACTGGTGTGGCGAGTCTAAATGAGCCAAGCCAAGCCTTCGCTAAATATGACGAGCCGAGTCCAAGCTCGAAGAGTTAGACTGGTGTGAGCTGGAGCCCGGACCCAAGCTCACGGACTAATAAAAGAGCCGAGCTGGAGTATGGTATATTCGGACTCGGCTAAACTAATTGACACCCCTACTCAATGATAAAATAGTTTGGGCTTTTATATTGGACCTAAAGGGATATCAAAATTGGGCCGTTCAAGCTCAAATCTTCTAGCCCAAGAGCAAAAAGTGGCCCAACCATTGATATATATAATATATATTTACCGATTATGATAATCTAGAAGTGTTGCCCGACGTCTTCTGTAGGCTCCCGATAGAATCAATCCTTACGTATTGAGATTGTGTGCAACTCAGGGTTACATCGATACGGTACCCGATTTCGATCACTAGCCAATATCTTTCAGACAATCACTGGCTAGCTACTGGAGGTGATGTCGTTGTACATTGATAACCAGGACAGCTATATATATTGCTTGGAAGAAGATAAATGCGCATACCGTATCACAAATTAGGATGTTGTGATTTCTCGAGGCTCGTATTCTGGAGCAGGGCGAGGCGATCAGCTAGAAGCTGGTCAGGCAGTGCTGGGAGCTCGGGGATATATCGAAGATTGATCGATCCTGGCACCCAACATCGGTGAGGAGAAATTCCGGATTATATATATATCCGTCATCGAAAGACCTAACGACTTTGGGATGGCCGTCGTCCCACAAGAAGGATCTCTAAGAACAGTCGAGCATGACAGCGAGATGATGGTATCGAGATGAAAGCAGAGGGAGTATGGCAGTTCGAGCTAAATTTCCTCAGGAAAGATCCCACTCACACGCACGTCCTTGATCGAAAAAACTGCTTTCACACCCACTGATCGGACCTTATGCTACTCTGACTAACAAAGAGTTTCACCTCGAACTAGCTTGTCGTGACAACTGGCTTGCAGAATTCGATTCGTGAGAGTAACCGATCCGATGTCGTGATAGCGAAATATATCCCCGGAAAGGAACAAAATATACAAAAGTGTGGAGGAGTGATATGAGGAATACGCATCATTGTGCTTTGTCATGAATTAGTTATTAATGGAAATGGTTTCACATCGCGTCCATGAAAATGACATTGTTAATATTCAAAATAGGAGGCTGTGCACTTCAATTTCTTCATGATCAAGGCCCCCACCCCAGCCAGAATCTACTCAATTAGGGCATTCTCTCTCTAATTTTCAATGTTGATCTCTCTATATGCAGTTAATCTTCATTAAGGAACTTCAATTTTTTTTTAATAAGAGAGGCCTATAACTTAATACAAAAATAGAAATAGTCACTACAAGAGAAGGGATTTTTGGCGACCATTTTTGGCTGACTCATCAAAATGGGTTGCCAAAAGTCCCATTGGGTGACCCAAAAAACTTGGTTGCCTAAAACGGGGCTTTGGTCTACCCTTTTTGGTGAGTCGGCAAAAAATGGTGGTCGTATGCCAACCTATGCCAACCCACAAAAAAGGGTCGTCCTAGATATGGTTTTTCGCGATCCAATATTTAAAGTCGGCACAAGTTAGTCATCCCAGATCGGGTCTATTTTGACTCTTACAAATGGATCACCTTTAATTTGGTTTTTCACTACCCAAATTTTTGGATCGGCCAAGCAAGGTCTATGATGACCCATAATGAGTCAGCCTAGACATCTCAAAGCCGATCCTTACATATGGGTAGCCTACGTTTGTTTTTCGCGACCCAAAAGGAAGAGTTGCCTCAAATTGGACTTTAGGCGCCAAAACGAAAATTTATGGCTTGTTTGGTTTTAAAGTGTGATTTTAAAATTACACTTTAACGTAATTCTACCCACAATAAAATAAAATAACTCATACAAAGTCAAATGGTGTGCCCCATTTATACCACTCTTTTTTTCACAACAAAACAAAATAACTCATACAAAGTCAAATGGTGGGCTCTATAAATAACCATTCATACCAATATTTTTCAAAATCAAAATCCGATTTTAAAAATCATATTTTGAAACCAAATGCAGCATTATAAATTTGAAAATTTAGAATTTGAGAATTTAAATTTGGAATTGATTCATTTCCCACGTGTTCTATGACATAAACAAAACATATTCTATTGACCGACTCAGTTCCCCCCACGCCCCGCCTTGTAAAATAGATCTCTGATTGATTCCCCATCTATGCGTGTAGGTATGATACCCATCCATCAGCACTAGAGCTTCCAAATACCGCTTCTTTGACTGACTCATGTGATTGATTTGCTTCCATTGAATTGAATTCTAGTTATGGACGTCGAGAGATCATCCTTTTGGAATTGCCTGGTGAACTTCTTGCTAGAAGATAACCACTTACTCACCGCATTCAAGCACCTCCACGAGCTCCTCGACGATGGCCACGGCGCTTACGCCATTCGCCTCAAGGAGTTCTTCTACAATCCGTCTCATTTCCCTCCCGATCAGATCTCTCACTTTAACTACCTCCGAGGTATATGTTGTACGTGACTGGTTGGAGACTGAAACACCTAATCTCAGCCAATGTCTCTGCACCGTTGACGCATCGGAACTTAAATTGCGATCTGTTGATTCGCGCACGAATACCAGACAACAATCTTCTATCATTTGTTGATTCTACGAATACCAGGAATGTTTTCCACTCGTCGCCGTGCCTTATGCGAATCCGATGGTATCCACTCTTCAAATCCAGCTTCGTAAACACTGTTGCACCGTTGACTTGATCAAGCAAATCATCCAATCGAGAAATTGGAAATCTGTATCGCACCGTAATTCTATTAATGGCTCGACTATCCACACACATGCGCCACGAGCCATCCTTCTTGGGTGTAAGTAAGGCTGGAACTGCACAAGGACTCAAGCTTTCACGGATATGTCCCCTGGCCAGCAACTCCTCAACCTGCCTCCGCAACTCCTCATGTTCCCCAGGTCTCATCTTGTAGTGGGGTCTATTTGGCAGTGTCGCTCCTGGCTCCAAGTCAATTCGGTGCTGAATATCCCGCAAGGGTGGCAAACTATCGGGAAGCTCATCAGGAAAGACATCCACATACTCAGCCACTACAGGTGCGACTGCAGTTGGAATTGACGCCTCACCGACCACTTCTTTTCCGATTAGCACATAAATTAACTGCGATTCGTCCACATCTTCTTCGAACCTCGCCAATGACAAAAGCTTCGTTTCTCCACCCATAGAGGTTGGTCTCTCCGACTCTCTGCTAGGCACTAACACAATCTTCACATTTTCAAACATAAAACTGTATGAGTTAGTTCTCCCCTCATGAATCACTCGACGGTCATATTGCCACGGCCTACCCAACAGTAAATGACATGCATCCATTGCCACCACATCACACCACATGGCATCTTTGTATTTCAGGCCAATGGAAAAAGAAACCAATGCACGTTCTGACACATGAACCTCGCCTCTCTTTTTCAACCAAGCCAGTTTATAAGGCTTAGGATGTTTTTCTGCCTTGAGGCCCAATTTCTTCACTACCTCTGCAGAGACAATATTCTCGCAGCTGCCAGCGTCGATAATAAAACGACACACCTTACCGAGAATAGTGCACATGGACTGAAAAATATTATGCCTCAACCAATTGTCGTCTACAACCTTAGGCGTCAAGCATGAACGCTTAATAACCAATGCCGTTCCTGTGTCTCCAATCATGACTTCTTCTTCGACGACCTCCTCACTATCAAACTCAGGATATTCGGCTTCCTCCACATCTTCATCTTCGCCCCCCTCCATGTCAACGAAGAATGTCTTTTTGCCAGTGGTCTTTCTGCACTCAGACTGCCCGTGACCAACCCCGCCACATTCGAAACACTTCATCCCAGTACCTGTTGGTCTATTTGGCTGGTTTGTGTTGGTAGTATTTCTGTTAGCTCCTCCTCTAGGGCGATTCACCCCACTACTGTCACCACCACTACCACCAGGACAACTCGCACCACTACTGCTTCCTATACTGGGGGAATTCCAGAAATTACTGTTGCGTCGGGATTGTTTTTCAACTTGTAGAGCCCTTTGATGTGCTACCGAGACACTGGGTGGATCAAACATATTGACAGTGTCTTGAATCTGCACCCGCAATCCTCCGATATACGTCGCCACTAATTGATCTTCAGTTTCGTGTACCTCATTCCGGACTATAAGTTGGAAAAACTCGTTGGTATATTCATCCACCGTTCGAGTTCCTTGCTGTAAATTCTGCAATTGCTGATACATCTATCTCTGAAAATTATATGGCAAAAAACTGGCTCGCAAGTGTTTCTTCATCTTCTCCCACGTCACAACTTTTGACTTGCCCAATCTGCTTCTGGTCAATTTGAGCTATTGCCACCAAGCCATGGCTCTGTCTCGCAACCTAATTGCCACCAAAGGTACACGTTTGTCTTCGGGCACTCCTTTAAATTCCAAAATCTCCTCAACTGTAGCTAGCCAATCAAGAAACTCTTCAAGTTTGAGGCTGCCATGAAATTCTGGAATTTCAGTCCGCATCCTCGACTCCCAACGCCTCCTATCTTCCTCGAATGGTCGCCTCCTGTCATGCTCGACAGCGTCCCTTTGCCGTCTTCGTGGAATATCAGCAAAATAGTTCTCTCCTTCCGACTCCTGTTCGATTTCCTCTCGATCAGGGTCAGAGTTCGGATTAGGGTTTCTCCGATTCTGGTTCTCCATAAGTGCAGCCATCTGCTATGTGAACTGCTCTATCATACGATCCATCCTCTGATTTACGACTCGTTCCATCTGTTCCATCCTCTGTTCTAGTTGTCGCAGGTTGTCACGCTCAAGAACATTGTCCACACGATCCCTTCTCCTGGGCGGCATGGTTGTTCCAGATCAAACCGTAGGCTCGGATACCAACTGACGAAGCGGAACCTAAATTGCGATCTGTTGATTCGTGCACGAATACAAGAGAACAACCTTCTATCACCTGTTGATTCTACGAATACCAAGAATAAGCATCAAACTCGAAAACAAATCCGAGATTGGAAGAAAGAGCTCGGTAGCTCCACAACTTTATTGATAAATCAGAAATTCAACTCCCTCAACCCTAGGGTTGTACAAAACTTAAATAGGTCTTAAAAACGCTTAAATTGCACAAAAAACATAAACTTTCCTAAAATTGTAAAAACGTCATAAATAACATAAATTGCATGTTTGAGGCCATAAACGATGGAATTTGCTTTAAATATCGAAAAATCATGGCGAAGTGGTGAGTTTTGCTCCGGAGGCCGTTTCCTTCGAAATAGGGTCGTCAGAACCTATTTTTCTCCAGGTACCGACTTGCCGCCACTTCTACCGCATCAACCGTCTTCTTTCTTTGTTCTAGCAATCGAAATCCCTAGTTCCTCAATCAATACATCCACCCTACCTCTCCGCACCTGCATCACCTCAGGCAGAACCTGAAGGAAAACCTCGTGACTAAGCTCATGAAAGATGTCGTCAGCACTTGCAGGTTGTCAAGCTACTCATCTCTTTCCTTGTTTTAGGTTTTTAATTTGATATGTTATTTGTTTGAATTCACCAATGTTCCTGAGGTTTAGATTTGCAAACTGATATTGTGCATTTTCATATAGAATTCTTTGCTGAAGTCAGTCCCATGCAGATCTTTGTTTCGAACCATGTGAGTTCCTTTAATATACACAAGTTGTTTCTTTTGATAGCCCAATGGGTTTGGAGATGAGTGAAGTTTGCAAGATCCATTGATTGTAGTATATGCTTAACCATGCTCTTGTTGTCCTTCAGCTGATTCCCTATAATATGGAGTTCCAATATGATGAAATGCCAGATTACACAACATTGGATGGTTCGGTAAGTTATTCCTCCTTTGAAGAAACAACAAAATATGATTGATAGTTACTTCCATCACTTGTCATTTGTTATGCACTTGCTCGAAGTGATGTGGCTTTTTGCCCTAGTTTCAAGTGAAGATTCAAAAGGATAGCGAAGTGAGATTGAAGATCATCGGGCTCATGTTAAAGAGGAGGAACAACTATTAAAGGAGAACTTGTCCTGGTCTCAAAGTTTCGAGCTGAAGTTGCTATAGAATAAGTGTAAATTTATTTCATAAGTTTTTGGCTTTGTCAGGTCTTGTAACCGTAGAAATCTTAAATTATTATGTAATGACTATAGGCATAATTATTTGGATTGTAAATTTGATTCGTGTATATTTTATATTTGTCTATATTGCAATTGGCAAACAACTTATCAACATGCAAGGAACAAATTGATAACACGCTAGTAACGTGCTAGCAGTGGAACCCGTTTGCTGTCCTCGTGGACTGACAGTTGGCTATTAGCCTGCTACTAGAGGATGGACCTGAGAAAAGGTGTCGACCAAGAAAAGGTTTTCACGACCCAAAACATTGGGTCGACCAAAGTAAGGCTTTCCCGACTTGAATTGGGTTGGATTGGGTTTACTTTAGGCAACCCAAAATTTTGGGTCGGCCCTGGCCATAGCTTTGGGTCAGCCTAGATTCACCTTGGGTGACCCAAAATTTTGGGCCGACCCTAACCGAGGCTTTTCCGACCAACACTTTAGTCAACCCATTATTTTGGGTCGCTTTGGTCGAGTTTATAGCGATCCATTTGTGAATGGGTCGCCGAGTCTAAAACAATTGTACCTTAGACGACCTTTTTAAATGGGTCGCCACAGGTCTTTTTTTTGGGTTGCCCCAGGTCCCTTCTCTTGTAGCGACCAAAGCTATATAAAGGAGTTCGAAAGTTCCACTGATGACTATCGCCAAGATCTCATAATTTTGAGCGGCGACTTGTACCACTGCACCAAATCTCATTTCTCAACTTCATGTTCGCCTTAATTAGGTACATTTAGGGTTTGTTATGAGAGGGGCATGGAGGATTATTATCCATTCGTATATAGTACGTGTGAAGTATATCCAAAATTTCGAACTATAACGCAATAGGGGAAGTCATGAGGATCATATTACTAGATAACCAAAATCAATTGGTTCACTTGGTTTGGCATCATCTCTTCTCTTTAAATAAGGTTTCAAATTTGAACCTTGTGAATAGAGAAAATCTACTAAGAGAGCTTTATCATTTAGTAGGTCGACTCAACTCGAAGCTGAATGAGTCGAGTCCTGTGGATTTTTGTATAACAAGTGGTGCAACCGAAAAAAAAATACCAACGGAATATGACTAATATGGATGGACCACCAGTTCCAACATTACCCTAATCTGATCACAATCACGATATATGTTGATAGGATTTTGTAAATAATCAATCGAGGTACGGGAACTATAAGAAATTAAGTGCATGATGTAGAATCAACTGCTTTTACGTATTGGATTCTCTCGAGCATATAATATTGTGGATTGAGCATGTGCCAAAATTGGCACATGATTCACGGTGCACTATAATATCGGTAGAGCAGCCGTCGTGTCAGTCCCCATATGCATGAATAGTACATCGATTGATCATATGAGGAGTTGCTTTTGCGAAAGAGATGGAGAAGAAGAAAAGGGTGATGCATGACCTAATGATATCTCAAACGGAATTCAAATTGACATTGGACAAAAAGGACAGCTTACGAGTCTTTCCGTTCGTGTTTATGCACGTACATTGACTCCTGCAGTGTCGGCCGTGCGACTCCCTCAATTTTGGATCGGGTCATGATTCGTGATAACATCTCGACTTGAAAATTTTAAGAGTATTTAATTAAGTAGATGAAAGTCCAACCAGAAGTTGTTGAGATATATTGTCCCACATCGAAAAATTGATAAAGAAACCACAAGTTTATATGAGACTTGGGTCCAGTAACCTATCAGCTTAAGCTTTTGGGTTGCAGATGGGCTCGAGTCCGTGTAGGCCCAAGTGAGTATTTTTACATGGTATCAGAGTGGGTTATGCTTCCGCGCGCTCATGTGGGCTCACACCACGCCAGATTCGATTTCGAGGTAGCCAAGAGTGCGCCTCATGTTAATCAAGCCCAAGAGTGGTCCAGTTCAGTTCCGAGGTAGCTAAAGATGCACCTCTAGTTAGGCCCGAGTGTGGAGCTCGAGGCTAGTTTGGTATTTGTCCCCCCTTACCCGAGCACGGAAGAGGATGCCCGACTTGGATCAGTTGTTAAGGGCGGGTGTTTAAGGCACGTGGTACGTGTTGGACCACACGTTGCCACGTGAGGGCGGGTGTTGAGATATGTTGTCCCACATTGAAAAATTGATAAAGAAACCACAAGTTTATATGAGACTTGGGTCCAGTAACCTATCAGCTTAAACTTTTGGGTTGCAGATGGGCTCGAATCCGTGTAGGCCCAAGTGGGTATTTTTACAGAAGTGATCCCAGCTAAGAGGCGGTTTATCACGGTTGCGATACAAATGGGCATTGCAAGGAGGGAAACCAATGACTCCCTCTAGGACTACGGTGAGCGACTCAGTGACACAGGATCGCCATCAATGGCGTAATTGGTGCCATCTGATGTGTCGAAAATTAGGGTTTGCGAGCAACCAAGAATAAAGAGTATGAATTCATCTAAGGTCTGCTGCACCATGATGATCCTTAGCAGGATTCCAATAATGCCTAGCTAATTATGTTGCATATGCATTGCCCATATCATGCTTTCATTCTAAGAATCAGGATTTCTTTCTGTATAAAACGAAACACAACAATCCATTTTGGTCAGGAGAGAATTACATCACCTCAAACAAATTAATTAGCAAGCTGTCATAACGATGTGAATCGGTTTATATGATTTGACACATACTTCTTTAATAAGGTTTTAATTCGAGTATTGTGAATGTAAAAAAAATCCTCACGATTAAGAGAGTTATACCCCTAATGAACTGATCCAATTCGAATCTTAATTAATTGGAGTTGATTGATCTTCCATAAATCAAGTAGTGCAAATAAATAAATAAATAAATAAAAAGCTTGCAAGCTGTCATATTATCATCAACCTTATACTTTTGCATGATCCACAGCCATTTGACCCCAAGTCAAATTGCATTCATTTACGGTGTCCACTCATGAAAATGAAATGCTAGTATATACGGTTTACAACTTACGTCGGCCTGCATGTATGCTTTTTCGAGTAACGCCATAAAATCAGCATTACATAATATATATATATATATATATATATATATATATATATCACAACATGTATGTCAACATGCATGCGGCATGGTCGTTGCATTATGATATACATAATTGAAAGATTTTATGCTGCAACCAACCTGAATTGTTTTAAACAGTTCGGCTCTTATCTTGCTTAATTAAAATCTCGAGTTCGAGTATCTGTGAATACAAAAAATTTACGCTGTGAGAACTTCACTCCTTAATGGGTCGACTCGGCTCGACTGGATTAGTCGGGGCTCAATTAAGCTTACGGATAGCGGGATTCACACCTAAAAAAAAGAGAGATTTTATACTGCTAGCTGTTAGCTAATTCCACAGAACAATATAACATATGCATAGAATAAACGTACGCATCCAAGTTTAATATTGTTCCAATGGATTTTAGCAGAAGGTTGTAAGGTTGCAATTAGGTCGATTGTACGGGTTCGCGGCTAATTAACATGATTTAGTTTTGACAAAATTTGGATAGGCATATCAGAGCTAGATATGATCATGGGCCTCGTTGATGGGCTAATCTACATGTTATATGCATGATTTAGTTTTGAAAATTGCAGTACAGCCATTTTCACTTGAGAAGAAAAATTACAAATATATTTTCCAAATCTTGATCGAATCGAACAACACGACCCAACGCATTAAGGGTTCCGTGGAAATGCCTATTATATGAGTTGACGAAAGAAGTCGAGAATGTACAAAATTCGTGCATCAATCATTTCGATGGGGGCATTATCACGTTCGATTGAGGTAAGCAGCATATATATATATATATATGATCTTTTTGGGTTGGCCAATCTGCGTTGATGCCAAAGCAAAAGATAAGAAAGGAGGACGTTCATTCGAGATTTTTTTTCCCCACTGTTCTGTTCTGTTTCATTTTTATACATTAAGATATAAAGAACTTTGCTAATTTTATTAATTAGAATGACTGACCAAAAATGCAAAGTAATTGACTAGCTTAAGCTTTAATAGAGCAAGAAACGCTTTGGAATATTTCCCTTGTTATAATGCAATTTAAATCTAAAGTCGGTTCACGCATACAGTACAAGGGGAATTATAAAAACTTATTAGTTTAGCAAATTTAATTCCCCATATGGATTTTAATATCTGGAAATCCAATAAGTCTCGACTAATTTAATTCACTAAAAAGTAAAACTCTCATGATAATGAATTTTCTCCTTTCATGACTTAAACCCGAAACTTTGCTTGTATTTTCACGGATTATTGAATTTAATTTAGTTAATTAAATATATTTCTCAGATGTAAATATTAGGGAAAAAGGGGGGGATTAAATAAATGTCTGCTGGATCCCCTGTGAGGATCCGACACGTGTACACCCTAATGTAAGTCCCACTTTTTTAAGGTTAGCCTTGTTGTCCAGACACTCCGATGTACATCGGACATTAGAAAGCATGGGACGTCAGTAGAAAGAATCATCATGACAGACGAAAATTTGATTAATCTTTTTCGCTTGGAAAGTTAATTCATTCATATGTAAACTGAAAGGGTAGAACAAGCTGGCCAAATCACATCTCCATCTCCCGCCACAGAAGTCGAGAGGGTAAGCTGGAGATGCTAATTGGACCATTATGCATACAAAAGCTTGCCCATTTGGCTACATTATGAGCAAGAAAGTTTTGAGTCTCTTGGAGTGTACACAACGTTCCGAGAGTCGAAAGAGGAGAGAATGCTCAGAAGTGGATACAACGACTCAGCAAGTTGGGGTTGATCATCGAAGGTCTTCGATTGGATGATACCGATCAAGTCCTTGGCATCGCTCGAGAGATGAAACTGCTGGATAATCATGTCCCGTGCGATTTCTGCTGCTCTGATGAAACCGTCCAGCTCCCCTTGCATTGGAGATGCCGTGATATAGAATTATCGGATACTTGAGATTTTGGAAAAGAAAAGATACGTCGTGATCAATCTGTTTATCATGCTACTTTTAGACCGTGGAACTCTAGAAATTACAGAGTATGATTCGTACCTCAAGCAGGTGCATTATTAATTTCTTGTTGTAGAGAAATATGTTTCAGAATCTCTTCAACTTGTATTGTGAAACATCCTAGAAAAAGAAATCATGTAGTGTTAAATATCATGAATAAGTTCTTCCCGAATCCTGTTTTCGGAGATCATTTTTGGTTGGACCATGTTCTAGCGAGAAAGTTCTACGGACCGAACCATCACAATCATGAATTGC
Organism: Punica granatum; assembly: GCF_007655135.1. NCBI lineage: Eukaryota > Viridiplantae > Streptophyta > Magnoliopsida > Myrtales > Lythraceae > Punica > Punica granatum. The sequence continues at coordinate 2,301,013 of NC_045133.1, forward strand.
AACGGGACCAAACATAATAGCTCGTGTCGCTTCAAACAATAATTATTTTGTGTCCACAATATTAATGTTGTTCAAGGAATTTTACCTATTTCTGATGGAATGGAACCATGTAATATTTCGACGAGGACTTTTAGTTTCTAACATAGAAGAGGTTGTCAGATCAGCTGGTGCAGGGAACAGTTGGAGGGACCTGGGTTTTTCAAAGAGTGAAAGAGTAGAGAGAGAGCAAACAATATTAAATCTTTAAGGAGTTATTCTCAAAAAAAAAGAAAGAAAGAAAAAAAAAGAGAGAATCTTCGAGCTCTCATCATCAGGGCCATCATCCACTACCATCAACACACATATACATACATACATAAATAATCATGATGAGATGATATTGATGATGAATCATACATACATAGGTAAAAAAGTTTAATGGTTTCACAAGTGTGTTGTGGGATCAGAAATCACTAAAATCACATTGTGATAAAAGTCAAACTGATGTTTCTGGATAATTAAGAATACCTCGTATTATTATTATTATTTTATGAATATTAAGAATATCTCGTAAATTTCTCTTTAAAACAAACTAACATGATTTTACGGTGAAAGGACAAACAATACAAGACCACAACAAATTGAATCATAGTATCGGGTATAGTATTGGTATTGGTAAGACTCTCTTTCTCCATCTCTTTTCTGCTTTCTTTATCTTTTTCTTTTCTGCAGGGTTTCCATTTCTCTTATTGCATTCACTCCCCACCAAAGAAACACAGCCTTCCTTTCCTTTCCTCCTTCATGTTTTATCCTCTTTCCTTGTTACTCTAAGCCACACAAAGCAAAGCCCTTTTCTCATCTCAAAAGTTTGCTCATCCCTTAACTGAGAATAGAAACAATAACAATAATCGGCATAGAGAGAGGGAGAGAGAGTGAGAGGTTGGAAGTCGTAAAAAAAAGTTTTTTTTTTTTTTTGGTGCTAGTTTAATTGGTATATTTAGGGCGCAGAGGCAGAGAGATGGGGAGAGGGAGAGTGGAGCTGAAGAGGATAGAGAACAAGATCAACAGGCAGGTGACATTTGCAAAGAGGAGGAATGGCCTGCTCAAGAAGGCTTATGAGCTCTCTGTCCTCTGTGATGCTGAGATTGCCCTCATCATCTTCTCCACCCGCGGCAAGCTCTACCAGTTCTCCAGCTCCTCTAGGTAATTATTAAAACGAAAACCTCAAAATACTCAAACAAACAAACAGACAGATTTTTGTGAAAACCCCAGACAAGAAAGGAAGACAGAAAAATCAGTATTTCAAGTTATAGAAATATGGAGACTTGATATTTGTTTCATTGCTGGTTCTTGGTTCTTAGACAAACCCTTTTCTTCATTACGTTTTCCCTAATATTTATAAAGCCCAAAAAACTAAACAAAAAGGGAGATTTGTGAAAACCCCAGAAAGAAAATAAGTGAGAAAATTAGCATTTCAAGAAGAAAAATGAAGACTTGATCTCTGTTCCATTGTCTTTTTTTCTTTTTTTTTTGCACAAACCCTTTTTTCTTCCTTAAGTTATTTTTCCATATAAATCAGCAGAAAAATGAAGGCTTGATCTCTGTTCCATTGCTTCCTCTTTCTTCTACTTCATGCAGAAACCCTTTTCTTCATCATACTTCCCCTTTGAGTCACTTTGCTTGTAAATTAGCATTTACAGAAGAAAAAGGAAAACTTGATCTACGTCTCATTCTTAGTTCACTGTCCTTGCAAAAACCCTTTTCTCGATTTTCGATTCTCCTCGAGTTTCCTTTCTACTATACAGTCTACAGCACCACAAAAAATTGATTATAGTGATCTTATTTTGGACAAAGTGGACAGATTGACAGATGGATCTGGCGATTGCTACATTTTTTTCCCCCAATCTAATCACTTGAAAAACTTTGACAAACCTTTTCAAGCTTTTCTTGTTGCCAAATTTCCATCTTGGATCTGTTATTGCGCTTGCAATGGCATCTGCCTTCCTTAGGCGGAGGGCTTCTTGTTGCCTTTGGCTTTCTGAGAGAGATCTAAGAGGTGAGAGATACATAGCTTAATTTTTTTGGTTAATGTGGCAGTTTTTGGTTCCTTCCCCTTATAATTGTTCAGAAATCTTATGTCTTGAGCCATGAAAAATAAAAAAAAAGGATTATTTTTGGAGGGAAAAGAAACCAAAATATGTTAACTATAAGCCTCTTGAAGAGTTTTCATTCTCTGATTAGTTTGATTAATTTAATTAATTGAAGTTTCAGAATTTTTTACCAATTTGAAAGCTCAAGAGCCTTTAATGGCGAGTCACAGTGATTAATCACTGTTGAGATTTGATGCCAGGGATGAGACGTGATGTTTTGCAGAGAGAGGGAAGGTTGTTTTGTGTCGTAAAGCTGCCAATCCATGAAAACCCTAAAAATGAGTAAAATTGAAAATTTTCATCATTTTTAAAATTTTCTTTTTGTTTATTGGATTAATATATAGAACTATACAAGTTTTGCCTGATGTTGATCTAACCTTTGATTCTTTTCTAAAAACATATATTAGTTTGTTTAATTAAAAACATATTCAATTTTTAAGCGAAAGAACTCATTTAGGTCTTTCAATTTATTGTCCTTTTCTTTCTTTTCTTTTCTTTTTTTCACTTATTTCTTCCAAATACCTTTCAAATGTTATGTTTACATTCTTTTTTATTTAGGTAGATTATGTTTACATTCTTTTTACTAATTAAATTTTATTTTATGTACACTTAATAACAACATTTAGAATTTAAAATAAAATCCATCGATTAGAAATCACTTCTTTTTTTAGGTTTATGCTCTTACTCAAAGGTCAATAGCTTGTTTCGTTTTGTCCTTTGATGTTCAAAGCATTCAGTTCCCTTTTATTATATTTTACTAAGCTTTCAGCATCATTATATTTAATAAAAAAACACAGGAAATATGCTTTAGGTTTTATATTGTAGCTTTTCTTCTGTGTTATTGCCACATAACAAACTGAATTTTGAATGAAAACTATCTTACTTATTTTGCAACAAGGAAAATGAAAAAAAAAATTGAAATTTTACGAAGGTTTAATTATATTTTCTTGAAAGATCAAAGGAGAGAACTACTGATTAGGCGTTCGATTTGCATGTGTATGTATAATTTCTTTTGCTAGATATATGTGTATGTATAATTTAATGTACATGTGCAGAAAACTAATATGGTTTTTTTTGCAGTGAAAGATGAATTTTGTATGTATTTATGCACTCTGTATAATGAATACACAATTTGTTCGATAAATTACTCACGATGTTTGTGCTCTCTTGACGTTAGCATGTCGAAGACCCTTGAGCGATACCAAAGGTGTAGTTACAATGCTCAGCTGGAGAGCAGCCGACAGATCACTGAGACACAGGCAACTATTTTCCTTCGTGCTCTTGAACAATTTGCAGGATAAATTTCTTGTTGGCCTAATGTAGAGCATCCTACACGATACATATACGAACCTAAAGTTAATGCAAGTGATTGTTTTCGGACAAAATCACACATTATGAATGTCTTGGGCTCGTCCAACTGTATACTGGAGACTACTTTGTAAACTTATTTTAAAGATTACACCGATACAGGAAATCAGATTTCTATCAAATGATTTTGCATGTGAATACAATAGAGCTAACGAAAGATTAAGCTTGACGGACTCTACATTAAAGGAATATATACGAGTTCTTTTCGTTTCCCTATCCAGTTGATCATACTTGATGTGTTTCCAAAGCAGAGCAGCTATCAGGAGTACTTGAAGCTCAAAGCAAGAGTTGAGGATCTTCAGCAAACTCAGAGGTACTAACGCTATCGTACATTTGACCGCACATTTAAGTTACTCTCAAGCTTCTTTCAGTAGTCTGTCTTGTGGATGTTTCTTCCATGACCAATCCTCCGAGAACTGCGCAACTTAACAGAAATCTTCTTGGAGAGGATTTGGGTTCACTGAGCATGAAGGAGCTGGAGCAGCTCGAGCGTCAGCTCGAGAGCTCTCTGAAGCACATTAGGTCAACCAAGGTAACAAGAAAAAGGAAGTATTTTCCACAAAACTAAGGAAATTGCCCAAGTAGTTGTTTCCGAATTCCGATATCTTAAGAGAGTACAGAGAGATATTGCTTCACTAAATTTGTTATGTAATTATGGGTATATTATAAGTCTGCTGTCAGTTTACGTCACAACAATGTCGCATTGGCCTAAACAGAAGGCCCAAAAGCCCTTTTTAGAAACTTTTCGATACATGATGTTCTAAACTGATTACCCTCTTTACTATGAGGAGTGTCTGATGTATTAATTCTTGCATATGTATATCGCAGGATCAGTCCATGAATGATCAATTCACCGATCTTCAGAAAAGGGTATGCACGCACAGCTGCACTGCCATTATTATCTGGCTATGTAACTTAAATTTCTATCAAGACATATCTTCTTCTAGACTTCGCTGCTACTAAGATCAGGCAATTAGTATGTTACGATGATGTTGGATGCATGTCATTAGACTTAGCTGCACGTGTGAATACCAGAAGTTCAGTTTGCTCTTCGTACAAGATTGAATTGATGAATTGGAACTTGGTTTATGCTGTAGGAACAAATGCTATTAGAAGCTAACGAATCCCTGCGAAGGAAGGTAAAATTCCAACTATATTGAAATTTCGGAACTGTGTATCTTTGCATTAAAATCTGCTGCTATACCGTCATATCGTCCATATAAACTAACCCTAGCTTGAGACCAGAACCTAAATGTATCTCACTTTCACCCAGTTGGAGGAGAGCTGTGCCCATTTTCCTTTCCAGCTTTCTTGGGAAGCAGCCGGAGCTCAGCTCAATCTTCCGTATGGCCGAATTCCTGCTCCACAAGCAGAAGCCAATTTCTTCCATCCTCTTGACTGCAACTCGACTTTGCAAATCGGGTAACTTATCCATCATTTTCTTCTCGGTATTCTGAACGTTTGTCCAAGCACATGCTCATTAATTACAGCGCCCAGCCACGCAATCAAAACTATATATGAGCAGAAATGTTCACTAAGGAAAATACTTAAATCAATAGTAGTTTAGTTCTACGTGTCTTGGCTGACTATGTGAAAATATATAGCACGACAACGTGAAGCAGTCATACCCAATGCCAATGACATCAGGTGATGTCTTCAGTTAATTTGATTTGCATCATGTTCTTTTAGATACAACCAGATGGGATCAACTGATGATCAGGTGAATGCTGCATCCACCAGTCAAACCGTGACCGGATATATTCCTGGGTGGATGTTCAATTGAAGCATACATGAAGCTTTCTTCCAAGCTCCAAGGATTGATGACACTCGACACTTCGTTCTACCTGCAACTGTTTTTATATATGAATTTACGGGCTTGCCTTTTCTGCTTTAACCTGTAAGTAGTGCCGCAAAGAATAAGTAGAGATTGTCCGAAGCTGTTTCCGAACAGCATAGAGGATATATCTACTGCTTTTGCTTTTTTCCTTTTGCTTGAGATCCATAAGATCCCTTTGGAGATCATGAGGTTTGTGGCTTGTTGATGACTGATATCAATTATGTAATCTTTTGTGTAAGTATATTTCGAGCTAAGAATTTATTTTTATCGATGAGATCACGGGTGTGTTCAGCTTATTGGTCCGGTCAAATTTGTGCTCAAGCATTGGGTTATCCTGGTTATGAAGCGCTCCGAGTGAACTTCGAACTCTTGCACGGTATAGTGACTAATAAAAGCTTTCACGTGGCAACCAACAAAAGTGGTGGCTGAGTGGTAAGCAACTCGCCTCCATAAGAAGAATAACACAAGTTCGAACTCCGAAAATCGCACTTGTTGGGAGGGAGAATAATCTTTAATGCTCGATTTCCCGACTGGATTAGTCAAACCCTATCGAACTTCTGGATACCATGGTACACACGAAAAAAAAAAAGAAGCTTCCACGTGGCAAACAGGGAGTGGAACTATCATAGGAGTTGACCGGCATTGATTGGCGTGGATTTTTCAGGACCAAAGCAAGTCAAAGAATATCACCAGGACTAGGAGAAGGCCCATTTCCATGCTGATGTTATGGCCCAGCCCAGTGGACTTCATCAGGAACAGCCCAAAACTAGGCCCAACTGAATTGGGCCAGTTGGATTGTGAGCCCATATCCTCGTCAAATATCACTATTCTACCTCTATTGTCCGCAATGATCATGAAGATTCACGTGCAGTGCCCGCATCGTCAATTCAACCAATGATTATCGGCAGGTTGAATGTTCGACCTCATCAATCAGAATTCTCGCATATGAACCCCTCGATACCTCATCATCCCAGGAACCGATCGGGTATCGGATAATCTGTGCTGAGGGGTTTATGTCTTGCATGCTTTGTAAGTAATAATAATAATAAATAAATAAAAAAAGGCTACCGAAAAGTTAAACGCATGGTGCCTTTCAAACCTCACTTTTGACTCATGCTTTGGGTTGAATCTGTGTGTTTTATAATCCACTGAGGAAATCTTCTTCCGTAATTTGTCATTTAGATTGGCCAATTCTTTTTCTTTTTTCTTTTTAAAGGGTCGAGGAAAACGAAAGAATTGATTGAACGGCTCCCAAATATACGGCGCGTCCCGGACAGTGGGATAGATAATAAAGTAAGATAAGGAATCAATTGAGATGCGTAAGAAAGCTGCATTTGCCCAAACAAGTTGGCATGACATATAGAGACTTTTCTTTTCTGTGTGCATTTACCGAGTTGGCCCGAATAAATATCTTATAGCGTGAAATTGTTCATTCATAATATTCGAATCGAGACTTTATTTAAAGCGAATGAACGCCGAACTGCTTAAATAACCTAATGACGTATATAAAGATCTTTTATCTTTTAAAGACACGTTTTCTCTATTTATTTCCTGGTACATTTTTGGTATCTTGTAATAGTAGCACTGTCGACGGTCGTGTAAATCTCTTGAGGACCACGGGTTCGATGATATTCTTTCCTTTGGTATGTGACATCCGAGGTTCATCTAAATCTATTGATGACCATGAGTTCGATAATATTCTTACCTTTGGTACGTGACATCCGAGGTTCGTCTATAAGAGAAGAGAATCATGCCTATGGGAATTGAAGTCCGTAGACGTCGAACGAAAGAAAAAAAATATATCAAAAGATATAACTATGAGTTCGTCCTATAATTCGTGAAGTTTATATTTTTCTTTTATCTATATCTATGTCTATATTATCTATGTTTCGGGTGGTAGCTGGGTAACATTTGCTTTCCAGTACTGCCCATAGTAAAATAAGATTGAAAATGATGAGCCACTGAATTAGATGGAAGTGGAGAGTAAATAATTCACATTATTTTTAACTACCCACTGTCCTAGCTATCTCTATCAATTTCTCAACTTCCTCTCCTCCTTCCTCTCTCCTCTTTCTCTCTTGTCTCTCTCTTTTTCATGGTAGCTCTCTTGCATCTGTCCTCTTACCATTCATCTTTTTAATTGTTAATTTTATTATTTTTTATTCAATAAAAAATAAGTCATTTTTTGGGTATAAATCTTGATATTCGAAATTTCAATTGAGACCAGACTAATCCAGTTTAATCGAGTTGATGCACTAAAAGGTAAAGTTCTCCCAATATGGATTTCCTTCATTCACAAGACTAAAAAAAAATCTTTCTTAACTCTATAAAAAATATCATTTTTTTTATAATATATACTTTAATATTACTAAAAATAACTATAGATTCTAATTATATATTTGCAAAGATTTTAAAGTAATATAAAAAGAGTTAAGTAAAGTCGCGCGGGCATAGCGCCAGCTGCCGTTTCTTGTCATGTGTAACAATTGTGAGCCACCTAAATTGTCGAAGTTCCGTACAACTTAGCATGATCCCAAGGACCAAAATATCTTAGTAGAGAATCCATTAAATTTATTGAAATTTGAAACTTATGGTGGATAGGACTGCCAGGTGACTTAATTATGAGTCGAGGGTCCCATTCTAATAAGCAGTATCAAGCTTTAGTTACTTAAAGAGCCTTGGCCAAGCTGTTCCTTTTTCTTTGGATGAATAGGCCAAGGCGTGTATCTCGATTATTAAGCATGGCAGATGTCATACTTGGTGAACAACCATATTTGTATATCTATATCTATCTATCTATCTATATTTGTATCTATATCTATATGTGTATGAAAGGGTGGATCCGGCCATATAACCTTAAAACGCTTCATTTTTTAATGAAATTTTCTCATTTTTTCAAACACAAATAGCAACAAATTATTTAACATGGATATAATTCTTTTAGATTAAGAGGTAAAAGATTTCTTATTTATTGTTATATCTTCTATAATGAACGCAGAAAGTAAATTGTATTCTTAATTTTTTTTTACAGAATAACTCAACTCATACAATAGTGCAAAAAAAAATCACACAGTTTCATGTTCTATACTGTACAACGCACGACCTCTACAAGTAGTACAATATAAATCAGAGTTGTGGTGGGTTCGATCAGATGATCTCAAAACGTTCAGATTTTGAATGAAAATTTCTCAAAATTTTGAGTTTGTAATTTTTATTATAATTTTATTAATTTTTAAACAATTTTAATAGATATTTTATGATAAGAGTCAAATAAAACATAATAACTCTCAAATTTCATGATGAGATAATGTTAGTTACATAATGAATTTTTTAAATTGAATGAATACTTTTTATAAGATATTTAAAACCTTTTTTAGAAGATTTTATTATATATATAATATTCAATAATTTGAAATCCTTTTTAAGATAAAGACTAATATCTAATCACATAAATAATAATATTAAAAATATTTATTGAAATAAATATATATTTTAGAAAATTTTATTATCTATATAATATTTAATAATAGCAAGTGTTTTATTTAAAATATAATTAATATCTAATAAAATCAATGTGGGTATTAAATTAAATATATATTTATATATTTATATATGACATTTGTCCAAATAATATATTTATATGCATGATATAAGTATATAATGTAAATAAAATATGTGTTTGGTAATATATGGTTGCATGCCATCTTTCTTTTACTTATTTTATTGTTGAAATTCTAATAACATCAATCATATATATCTTTTATAATATATATTTATCGATTGTAACTTACGATTTATAGCTATTCAAAACACGTATATGATATATAATAAAAAATTGACATAAAGTAAAAAAATAGATCACGTTTTATCCCCGTGTAATGCGCGGTATCCACAGCTAGTGTAATATAAAATGGAGCTGTATTGAGCACGATTGGATAGCCTCAAAACGCCTAGTTTCTAAACGAAGTTTTCTCGAATTTTGAGTTTTCTTAAATTTTATATTAATTTTTTAATAAAAATGTTTTTAAAATTTTAAAAGATATGGTATGATAAAATCCGGTTTTCTCCATTTTTTGAATTTTTAAAATTCTATGGTATTTTTTGACAAAATTGGAGAAATATAATATTTTCTATTTTTAAAATAAGATATTGTTGATTACACAATATTTAATTTGATAAATTACAAATATTTGAATTTTAAAAATAAAAGGAATATTTTTTATAAGGTATCTAGATAACGGGGTATCTTTAAAATTTAGAAGATTTATTATCTATATAATATTTTATATTTGATAATCTTGAACCTTTTGCTTAAGATAAACATTTAATATCTAATCACATAATTATTAGTTCTAAAATAAGTATGTATTAAGATATGTCTATATATAATATAAATGTATTATATATATATTTTTCCTGATAATATATAGTCGCACGACCATGGGCGGAGCCATTAAGGCTCTAGGGGGGGCAATTGCCCCCCCTCACCTTTTCATTTCTTAAAAATTTCACATATAAATTTGTAAAAATTTCAACTTTTGCCCCTAAAAAACCATCAATGGCCCCCCTGAATTATTTTATTATTTGACTTTTGCCCCAAAACTTTTAATTTGCCCCCCTTGAACTTTATTTTTGACTCCGCCCCTGCGCACGACTATCTCTCATATAGGATAATTTTTGAATTTGAAGTATAATTGAATGAATATTCTTTATTAGATATTGAAATAATAAATTATATTTGAATATTGAAAATTTTTAGAAAATTTTACCATCTATATAATATTTGATAATCTTAAATTTTTTATTTAAGATAAAATTATTATCTAATCAAATCGATATTATTATAATATAAATATTTATAAAATATGTGTTTATATAAGAATGACTAGATATTTTTACTTATTTTATTGGTAAATTTGAGTTAACATCAGTCATATGCATCAAATATAATATATTTCTATTGATCGTAAATTACAATTTATATCAATAATTATATGTTGTTTTGGTAGGAATAACTACTAACTATATATTTTTGCTTACTTTATTGTTATAAATAAGCATATATATATATATATAATATACTGCAACTGACAAAAAGAAAAAAAGACATATTGTTATACTTCGTGCAATATACGGACTTTGCGACTAGTGGATATATATACAGCAGGGAGTTGCATGGTTCTATGCCTGGTCAAGCTAGTATACCATGCAATAATTTTTCAGCCTAATATGGAGAATTATCATACCACATAATGTACGATGTGGCAGGATCACTTGCTACAAGTGATCATCATATAAAAAAAAGCCAATTTCGCGTAACTAGCACCATTTCATAACTAAAATCGGATGTAAGGATTGAGATAATCGAGAAATAATATATTGATACCAATGTAGGTTGGTTCAACTGGTTCGATATCTTTCATTGAAGCAAGGTATTAATTTCGAGTCTTGTGGATTGATAAAATTCATAATTGCAAGGACTAATTGAAGTATATGCAAAAATTACAAAGATTCCGAAAATTTACATCGACAAAAGATAAATTGCCAATTTGAGTAATGGATATTCGTGGCCAAAAAAAAGAAAAAGAAAAAAAAGGATATTCATGACATGGGGTGGGGGGGAGGTAGCTAGCCCTTTTCCATTTATATCAACCACTTATGCTATTCTTGTTTTAGCCAATCACGCGGATCCGCGCTGTGCCCTGTCCATCATTGGATGAGACAACACGCTCGGCATCTGGACCTCGTACTGGACGATGATATGCTCCCGGGTGCACGTGAGCCCAGAACGATATGGTCCCTGGCCCCACACATTGACCTTTGGGACTACGTACACCCGGGTGATGGAATCTCCACCGGCTGGCCCTCGAGCCCATGTGAATTCTTTTGTTTTATCAATAAATTGACGCCCAACCGAAAGACCCTGAGGTTTGTGCAAACAAAAATTTCTTTAATTTCTATTTTTGGCTAACATTATCTTGAGGGACTCTCTAACGGTGCTAAGAGGACTCAATTTCCTGCCTTCCCAGCACCGTCGGATTGCCCTCGGCGAACGAGAGGGTCTCATTGTACACATCCGACGGTGCTGAGAGGAGAGGCCAGTGTGATGTCCTCATGACAACTTTAAAAGGTGTCACATCTTAAAATTTTTACCCTAAACTATGATTTCGTTTTTGTCGTTTTGTTAGACCAAATGCGTGTGGTAGAATAAAAAGTGTGACGCGGTAAGAATCTTGAAAATCGATCCGATGGTAGAAAAACTTCTATCCGTACAGCAATTCTTCTTCATGCTACAGCCAAAATTGGTTTTCGCTCGTGAAGTTAGGTGCATCTTCTTCGCTCACTTATTCCAGAAGAAATGTACGAAGTTTAAAATATTGTTCTCTTCTCAATGATATATTACCGAGAAATTTGAATCAAACTAAAACCATAGATGATATATAATTTTTTGTCGTTTTCTAGCTTCATTCTATTATTATACTTAAGTAGTTGCATGAAAAAAAAAAGTTATTGGATTACGCATTTGAGCACATTAGTTATAGCCTTATAAAATGCAAGAACACCTTCATATTTCGACTTTCTCTGCATTCAAACTATCTATGGGAGATAGATAGAATCATTCGAAAATGCATAGCCCTATAGTTAGACAAAATATCCTTTACACTTACAACACAACCCAATTGTTTTAGGTTAATTAAAACCAATCATTCACGTGTCAAAACATCGTAAACTGTTTTTTTTAATAGTAACATCAAACATGGCCACTTCATGAGTGTCCCACATATATTCTCAAATTCTCAACCATGGATTGATCGAGGCGAAGGTTGAGGAGCACAACACAAATTTTAACTATATATGAATTTTACATTTTATACTTATCTTTAATATAATTTCTTATCTTTGCCCCATAATTTAGAAAATTCATGTTTCTATTCAACCTCCAAGGATCTCGTGTCTTTATCCAAATCTTGTGTCTGTCCCTATACTCAATTGCCATCATGATCCAATAGGACAACCAGTTGAAGGTTGCACTAAAACAAACAATCATAGAGCGCGATGCTCTCTATCATCTCGGGAAAGAATACAGTTATGGACAACTCAACTAGAGAAACTGAATCGAGAGACATCACTTACTTTTCAAGAAATTTGTCTCCTTCATCGCGTGACTTCGTTTCAAATTTTCATTTCTCATTTTAGAAAACACATTTAAAGGAGGCCCATTTGGTTCGATGTAATCTTTGGACTTTCCCAAGAAAATCCGAACTTTTACTGGTATTTTTCAGCGTTTGATTGCAAAACTAACCATCGTAATTATTTTATCGAGTTAAAACTTTATAACTGTTGTGGGTAAATACTTTGCATTCGAAACCGGTGGGATTCTCATATTACAATGAGATTACGCACGTACATCTTATCTTATCTTTATAAAATAAATCTTGTATTATATTCTCACCCGCACTCATATTATTCCAGTATATTTTCCGAACATAACAAATCACATTTTGGCCTACAATTCAAGAAAAAAATTATTACGTGATTGGATTTTCCCTATGATCTTCAAGTTCCATACAATTTAACAATATTCGAACTAGACACCCTCCCTAATAAATTGCACACTGGTAACTCGTTCGTAGTTCCTCAAAATAATAATAATAATAATAAATTATATGCATTTCTCACTACTTACTATTAATGTTATTTATTATATTGTTATAATTATTTTGAAGAAGACGAAACGAAACAAACCTCGGGGAAGAAAAATCTATCGCGCGGATTCACAGCAGCAGAAATCCAAAGCCTCGGTCTAGTCTAGACTGGTTCTTCCTCATCCTCTTCATCCTCTTCCCCCCGTCCGTACGGAACAACGTTGTCTGTGTACCGTCCACTGCGTTGCATGGAGGGTGAAAAGGGACGAAAAAGAAAACAGAGAGAGAGAGAGAGAGAGAGAGAGAGAGAGAGAGAGAGAGAGAGACAAAGCGGTTTCAAGTTGGTGAAACTGTTTTAGTGAAACCGCCTTTCGACAGCTTTTCATTCGAAAAGTAGCCCCCCCCAAGCCAATCAGATTTGGACAGCGTTTTCAAAGAAACCTCCTGGTTTCACAAAAACCACCCTCCCCCCAAAGCGGTTTTCCTTCCCCAAGCCTTTTCTATTTATGTATGTAATACCCGAACTCCCCCTCGTCCTCTCTCACTTGCTTTCCTTCTCCACTTCTTCACACAGAGAGAGAGAGAGAGAGAGAGAGAGTGAGCTCGCTCATGGTCATGGTCGCCTCCATCGCCAGATAAAGCAAGCTTAGCAGATGCCCACATAAAGATATTCTCTGATCTTCTGCTGCTTTTCCTTCTTCTTCTTCTTCTTCTCGATCTTCTTCGTTCTGTTGTAGCTAGAGAGAGAGGAGAGGGCGTGAAAAGTACTGAATTTTGAGTTGGGTTTCAATGGGGAGGGGAAGGGTGCAATTGAAGAGGATAGAGAACAAGATCAACCGGCAGGTCACGTTCTCGAAGCGGCGTGTCGGGCTGCTCAAAAAGGCCCACGAGATCTCCATCCTCTGCGACGCCGAGGTCGCCCTCATCATCTTCTCCACCAAGGGCAAGCTCTTCGAGTACTCCTCCGATTCCTGGTACCTACACCTACACATTCATTCCATCCGTTCATTCGTACTACAAATTCCCCCGATTCGATCCGTCTCGTCTGCATTTCCTCGATTGCCCGTACCACCCGATTGAGCGAAAGTGTTGGCCCCGGGGACGGAAGTGCGGGGAGGCGATCGATTTAATGTTAAACGATGTTCCCATGAATCCTAGAATGTTCCTATAAGAACATCACTGTAAGAATAAGGATATTCATTGGCTGAAGAAAAGATTCAAACTTTGTTTTCCAAGAATCAAAAAAAACTTTTGACTGTTTCACTTCTACATGATTGGCTGAAGTATGTCTGAGACGGTGTCTTGTTATTTCTTGTCTGCTGTTTGACACGAACAGTATATATATATATATCTATATATATATATATATATCATTATCTGAAGGATTTTCAATAATAATTCTTTTCATTTTGGAAGATAATTACTGGTGGCGAAAAAGAAAAAGGACAAAAAGCGAAGTGCACGTCTTTCGAGACGTTTTCCTTTTCTTTCCGAAATTAGGAAGAACACCAAGTTTTAGATCCGAACCTATCGGCGATCAGTTTATACTCTCTGATGTATATTAACATCAGTAGAAGGCACCTGATGATGATAATATTATACATATATAATATTTATTTATCAGGGTGGAAAAATGGAACTTGATTAATTTAATTTAACAAATAATTATTTTTTTCTCCCCAGAAATGTCTCTTTTACCCTTTCTGGGGATTTTACAGTTTATTTAACTTTATATTTGGAAAATACATGTCTGCTTAGCTCAAGTAATTCTTCGTTTGAGGGTTTCAATTTACTGCTACGAAAATGCTTATGTAGTAGATGAGTATCTGATGAATTGAACCTCTCAAAGTTCGATATGAAGCTTCGAACCATTCTGGATGAAAGGGGGCAAATAAGCTCGATTTCTGTCCCCGGTCTCTCAGAGCATGACTATAAATGTACTCGTAAATCATCCTATAGCTCGAGAGTTGAGCATTTCAGAAAAGCTTATTATCTGTTGGGGTTATTGGGAATTACAAGCTCATCTGATATTACCGATGGTCAAGCCCAATCACTAACGGGGATATACGGTACGGCCAAACTCGTTTGTTCACTCAACCGCTTCTCATGTCTCCAGTTGTTTGGGGTAGAAGGTTTTCAATTAATGCCCTCGGAGCTTGCTCCTGTTTCTTACCTAGGCATTAGTAATTGATCTAACTTTCTCGGTGTTGTCTTTGTTATTTAAGTAGTTCATCCCATGAGAAGTGTCTATGGTGCAGCACATGCCCGCAAGTAGTTATTTCTTGAAATGAAAGAATGAGCGTAATTTTGATACCAAATCAACTCCCTCAAATCGATTACGAATTTCAGTTAGATGATCGACTCACAAGCTCTGTTAGTGTGATTTTCTCACGGCCTGCTGCTATTTTGCAGCATGGAAAGAATCCTCGAGCGATATGAGAGATACTCATATGCGGAAAGGCAGATTCTTGGAAGCAATGGTAGTAATGAAACGCATGTAAGCTTCTCTATTGGATCGGTCTTTCATAGTCATCTGAAATGTATAGCTTGTTATGAGCACTTCAGCAACTGTATAATGAATTTTTATGATGAGGCGTCTTTGCTAACCCGTTCCATCTTTTGGTCAATTATGGCAAGTGGTTCATACAGATAGATTGCCCTAAACTATGAAATCCGAATCTTAATGTTGATTATATATCTGAGAAAGCATTAAATGCAAATTATGATTAACCCAATGGGGTTGCCTCATTGTCGAAGGATGTGACTTCCTTGGAGAAATCTTAAGCTGAAGTCATACTAAAAATCATGCAGGAGAATACTCTCTATTAGACCGCTTGCATATTGTAGCCAGACTGACATGTCCCATGGGCTTTGTAGGGTATTTACGTGGATGGTGAGATTAGTCGGGCGAAGCCCGGACACCCTCGTTATCAAATAATAAAAAAATGCAAATCTTGATTTCAGAGCTGGTCCCTAATATTAGGATCGAATTCATACGATAATTGACGTAGACACAATGACAAGATTCTTACTGTATATCATCAGAATATATAGATGTAGAGTGACAAAATCAATTAATCACAGTGAGTGGGCACTTGTGCTTGATTTATCATTCGTTCGTGACGACATGCTATCCGACAATTTTCTACTAAAATGTATATGGTAGTCTCTACTTGCAAAAACTAATTAATTTTCATCTTCTATCGTTAGGACTGGCATTTAGAGCATGCAAAGCTCAAAGCAAGAGTGGAGGTTTTACAAAGAAACCAAAGGTAACAGACTCTGGAGTGGAATCACTTATACATGCTAATCCTCTTGTGTATTCTGTTTCATTAACACTGGGAGGTCGCGTGGTTCTTTGCAGGCATTATAAAGGGGAAGATCTCGATTCTCTGAGCCTCAAGGACCTTCAGAGTTTGGAGCATCAACTTGATTCAGGTCTCAAGCATATAAGGACTAGAAAGGTACACGCTCTTTACTCTCCCATATATATCAACCTGAGTTAATCCAGGCCCCCCATCCGTAGCTAGTTTGGCTAAATCCTTCTGGTAACTGTCTTACGTTACAGAATCAACTGATGCATGAATCAATATCTGAGCTTCAGCGCAAGGTACGAGCTAGCAAGTTCCATACAAACTATAGCTAGTCTACTAGCTGCTCCGAAAGACGACTTCGTAGGTTTCCTCGATTCTCACTCTATCAGGATTCTTTGTATCAACAGGACAAGGCATTGCAAGAGCAAAACAACGTGCTTCTTAAGAGGGTGACCCTTCCATAGATAACCGAATCTGCCAACTCCATTTATTTGCATAATATCAGCTTATTATGCATTCTCAATCTCAACTTATTTTAAGACAGAGAGAACGGATTTCATTTTACCATAAATATGTATGAAGGTGTGTGAATTGAATATATATTTTCGTGATGTAAAGCTTGCCTGGTTGAAATTAGGTGAAGGAGAAGGAACGGAAGGAGAAGGAGATGGCAGAGTCTCAGGTGGCTTCTTTGGATCGACAGCATAACGAGCACTCCGTAAACTCGGCCGTAGTTGTCCTGCCCCCTGCATCGAATCCTCTCAGCAGCTTCAGGTCGGTCTCTCAAGAAACTTCATTCAATTGTGTCTCTTTGCAACCAAAAACCGACTCCCTAAATACACATCTCAAACTAAAAAGGGAAATCTGCTTTATAGAGGGACGAAACTGCTCCTTACATTACTAGAACTGATCATTGAGACACTACTAGCTTCTTAATTCCCGTTGTTTTTGGTTCGTATTCCCTCAGTCCTTGTCAAGAAAGACTAGATGGACGTTTGGATGGAGGAAAGTCGGCCCAGCTGAACCGAGCCGCTTCTCTTCTTCCCCCATGGATGCTTCGGGAAGATCTAAACTGACGAAACGAAAGAACGATCCTGATATGCATTTTTTATGTCCATAAATCATATTATGTAGACGTATCTATAATCTATATCTCTACATATATATATAAGAAGGGATAGTAGTTTCCTGAATCTTGAGCATCCTTTTTATGAAAACTGTGACATCGTTCAGAGTGTGTCAATGTAGAGAGGTATAGATCAATGAGCCTGCTTTTGTCTTGATGTATATCATATTTCTGGTCAATGTATTCTGGTACGTACAGATATATAATTATATATATTGGAATAATTATTATGCTGTACATTATGAGTGTTTCTTTTAGGTCAAACGGATCATCAACAACAAGAAAGAATCAACCTCACTACTATGATATGATAGTCCATATCAATTCATGATGGACATGAATATATACAGCCTACCCATGGAATTTTGATATTCCCGCAGTCATTCTCGATTCACGGAATTTCCGAACACATTCTAGAACAACTTTTGCCAGGTGACAAGATTATTGGACATCTCGACATCATCTGTCTTATATATATTTTTTTTCTTGCTGGATCTTTGTCTTATAATGTTATGTGATCGGTAAATCAATATTTTCTTAGGACCTTACTTAAGAATAGTATGTCGAGCCTTTTTTTTTTTTATAGTTAAATTCAGGGAACGGGACAACCCGGCACGTTGTCTAAGAGAGTCCAATGGATATGCATGCAGGCAAGTCACTGGGGAATAATGTTGGATTTGAAATGTTGCCAAATTATCAATGCATGGGAGGAGGGGAGACACTTGTGACTTTATTTTGAAATATATATTCCTTATTATCATTTATTAAAAATAATAAGACCTAAAAACATGTGGTCTATGAAGCATGCAGGCCTCCGTTCATCTGAAATTCCACGGATGCAGTTGACTATTCCAAGCTCTCTGTTCCCAAACTAATAATTGCAATCCTGGGAACTCATTATTGATTATTTATTGGTTCACCTTTAGTTTGTTTCTAGTTGCTATTTCCAGGCCAATTTAATAATCAGTGGCCTATGTTTCTCCAGGAAGGTTAGAAAAAGAAGAAAGACATGAATCAGGCAGGAATAGTGCTGCAGGTTTGACTGGCTATATATATATACACACACATACGTACATGTTTGTATGGTTCCCTTCATCTTTGTCTCCTACTGCTACTGGTCGTATTGATTTCCAGCGAGATTATCTATTAATTAGTTATTGCTTTTCCAGCCAAGAAAATTGGCTAATTACATAAAGCCCGAAATTGGAAAAATTAGGATGAGAAGCAGTATCGAGTGATCAAGGAAATTCTAATTGGGTTGCAGCGGACGGATGAAACGTCCGTGGTACGTGAATGCTGGTCATGATTCTGTCAAACGTACAGTACTATTACTTTTCTTATCATGATAACTTCATGGGGAAGTTCTACTGTGTATCCCGGTGAAACACGATCTTCCCGCCGTCGGATGCCTACCGCACCGTGGGGCCCACCCGCATCCAATGAGTGAGATGCTGTGTCCCGGTGACACACGGTCATAATAGCCGGACCGGACGGCCTCTAATTAGGTGCAAAGTAGCCTATTCTGGTTTATACTGGCCCTATTAATCTGTAATCAGCATGATATTAAGTGAGTTGGACTGATTTTAACTAATATCCTATAATTTGGTTGTGCCTTGAATAGCTAAAGTTATTGAATAAAGAGTACATAAATGGTTTATGCCTTGATCCATCTCTGAGCTCGATAACATATCAAGCATGGTTTGTTTGTTTTTTTTTTTCTCGGTTAGAATTTGTATGGAAAAATAAAGGTCGTGGCTAGTGAACCATTTTCATGCCTTATAGATCAAAATGATCGACTGGCTAAACGTGATTTCGATGTATAAAAATGTAAAAGGAAAAAAAATGCAAGGACAAGAAATTTATGATCATCTCGAACATTGGTTTGTCTGGTCTTTTTTTTTTGGTTCCCACCCTTTTTTGCCCCGATTGAGTCCAGCAAACGTGGGAATCGCATTATAAAAAATAGAAAGAGTCAAACTTTCCAGCGAGGGGTTGCAATTAAATTCTATTCATGGCTGGCACGATCAAACAATTATGGGAAACCCACCGTCATTGACACCAACACAAACAAACAATACATGAATTCAATGTCACCTTTGAACTAATTTTTAACTGGGAATTATTAAAAAGAATATCGTTCACTCCAAAAGTCAAACTGACCAACTTCTGGGACAGTGACATCGATCTACATACTTTTCCTGCATTAATCCGTTTTATTTATCTGGTTGCTGTTCTATTTTATCGAATCGTTTTTTTTTATAAGCATGTTCTATCGAATCGTTAAGAGTTGTATTTCCTATCGATATGCTTTATTAGCATAGCAACGGAACCCGTTTTTCTCATTGATACTCCTCTATTTGGTGCATTGGTGCGGTCATGGACAGCAATTGCCTCTTGCCTTTAACATTTTTCTTTCTTTGCGAAAAATACACTTATAGCAGCACTAATTGCACCAAAAATGCAGTCGGTTTTTTTTTTATTGACCTTAGAATTGAGAATAATATGAATTTAGGGAAATAAATTTGAGAAGAGTAATTTGCGTCACTTAACCCAAATGGAGTCAGTAGTCATCTATATAATATCAATAATCGAGATTACAAGAGGATATTATGATATATTACATAAGTATTCTTAATAAGTTCAAATGGAAAACATCTCCGAATAATATTCATAAATAAATAAATGAGCACAACGATGAGAAGGCAAGTTTCGGTGACAGTATCGGCAATAAATATAATGTAAATTTAGAGAAAGAAACTTGAGAAAAGTAATTTGCCTCACTTAAATCAAATTAATTAGGCAGAAAAAAATATAAATAACAATAACCAAAATTACAAATGGATATCGGTGATAGAGTTACAAATATTCATAATATATAGATATAGAAAACATATCCAAATAATATTTCTAAATATCCTAAGTATCCTCGAATAAGAATATTATGCAAGCAAAAAATGGGTCCCACTAGAATTCTCAATGGCAATTGGTTGAGTGGCCCAGTCTAGTATTTCATACAACATCCCATATTTGTGCTCCTCCATATATGGGTATATATATACACAGAAAGATTCACATTTGGTATCTAAAATCTCACAATCAAAACGAAGTTGCGAAGCAAAATGGGACGAGGTCACATAGCGATCCCGAGATTCGGCATCCGCCTCCGGTCGCCGCCACCGAGAGTGAACCACATCTCCTCCATGGTGAAGACTGCCACCCCCGAAGGCAAGAACATAAGTTATCCCCTCGGAGATGAGGCCGAGGATGGCGGTCCTGCCTATTCCGGGAACAGGGTGATGGTGGTGGTGGACTCGAGCCTCGACTCCGAGGGGGCTCTCGAGTGGGCCCTGACTCACACGGTCCAGAGCCACCAGGACTGCATTGTTCTGCTTCATGTCATCAAGCCGTTCGATAAAGGTGAGGTAGTTAGCACGACTGGTCGGGTCGCTGGTCAGGTCGACTAATTCCAAGAACCTGATTTTATGCTAAACATTCATTAATCTCATGGAAATCCTTTTGTTGTTAGATGGGGCAGAGCATAGTGGAAAGTTCAATCTCAGGGCTCATGAAGTTCTGCATTCGATGAGAAATATGTGCAGATCGAGGAGACCTTCGGTAAGTTTGAATTTCCTAATCAAGAACCCATTCGATCCAATGTCGAACGAAAAATATCGAGCTTTTTTTCTAATTGGTCTTGCGATCGTTGTAGGTGAAGGTGGAGGTGGCAACGGTGGAGGGGGAGAAGAAGGGGCAGGTGATAGTCGAAGAGGCCAAGAGGCAGAGGGTGTCCCTGCTGGTCCTGGGCCAAAGGCGGCGGCCCGCAATGTGGCAGCTGGTGCGGCGGTTGTGGACGAGAAAGAGGCAGCGCCGCCTCGGGATGGTGGAGTACTGCATACAGAACGCTAGCTGCATGGCCATTGCGATGAGGAGGAAGAGTAGGAAGCTCGGCGGGTATTTGATCACCACGAAGCGCCACAAGAACTTCTGGCTCTTAGCTTAATCAATTAATTTTAATTAATTCAAGTTCAATTGCAAATATTCATGACTTCAATGTGGTTCATTGATAGTTCACCCGGCTCGTGTAGTTTGTCAATTGATGCAAGAATATAAATTAGACCGTCTTTGTTTTTTTCTTGAGTCATCGGTACCGTCCTCAACTCTTAAACGTTATCCGCATAACTTGAACAAATGGGAGATCTTGTATGCGCTAAATCATTTATTAAATATAATTGTCAATTTGATGACAAGGGGGAGAAAAAGGATCACATTTGGATTTTCTTACTAGGGTTGGTTTATTGGTTTATTTATCTTATAATTGATGGTATTGTACCAAAATGAGCGTATATTCTCATTTTTCTTATTTTAGCTTATGGGATTGGCCGATCGCTTTTTATGTCCCCTTCTCTCCGGTCTTTTTCCTTCTCTCTTCCCTCTCCACTGCCCAGAATTCAGACCCCTCTGATCTCCCCGTGGCCGATTGTCTCCACTATTTGCCAGTCGTGGCAAGCTTGTGATTGGAAGCTCATGACAGCCCCCTTTCTTTGTTCTCCTTCTCCCGCGGCCTTTTTCTTTTTTTATTCATTAGCTCCTCGTCCTCGCGTCTATTTATTTAATTTTCTATTTCTCATTTCTTGTATTAAACTTATGAACCTAACAAAAAGGATAGTTTGTTAATATTACTCAAAAGCAAAAAGGATAGGTGTTACTCAAAAACATGTTCTTTTAGTAAAACTGAATCGACAAATATTCATGTGTAAAAAAATCATCATGGTACGAGGCACATCCAATTATGATAAAATCTTAGCCGACATTCATCCATATCACATGCCTATTATATTTTATCAATCAATTTTATTAAGTATTTTATTAGGGTCGCACCCATCATTAAATATTAGCCAAAATAAAAAATATCGAAAAAATAAAATTGGAATGCTCTTAACAATGTGACTCGTTATATATGTCATGCTAATTTTTTGCATGTCCATGCACTGTTGGATTCTTCTCTTTATAACAATGTAATTTGCTATATATGTCATGGCATTTATTCATTTTCTGTTTCCTCTTTTGAACTTACCAATTATGAAACTCGTGGTTCGTGGATTTGAGTGAAAGAGACGGAGTAATTGGAGGTACCAATAAAAAGATAAAAGGGAAATTTACCCCAAATGACCTATGTTTACATGTTTTGTCAAATCTATCGTATGTTTACCTGACGTGGCACGTGAAACGATAGTGAGCCAGACTTGCCACGTGGGCGCCACGTCAGCACGGCCGTTAAATGTTGATGGAAAAGATAACGCCGGGATAGATTTGATACAAAAAGTAAAGCATGTGATATATCTGATAAAAAAAAACATATGATAAATTTGATAAAACGGGTAAATCATGGACCATTTGAGGTAAAAACTCCAAAGATAAATGTATATAAGAAATTAGGGATATGTTTGCATGATTGAGATTATGTTCCATTTCTGCACCAATTTGCGAACTACGTATGTGGTCAGAACCCTCATCTCAGTATTAGTTCCATCAGTTATCCAGAGTCCAAAGAATAGGAAAACGCCTTCTGTAAAATGGGTTAAGTCTTTATTTTCTCAGTAGAATCATTAATATTGTCTGTTTTTCTCTAGAAAAAATTATGGGAGACATTGCTCTTACGATTCCGATAGATTTAGTATTGTAGATTACATGTTGATTAACTGTCTATCTTACATATAAAAGAATAACAATAATAATAAATTGTCGACATGATGACAATGGAAAGACAAAAGGTTTATATTTGGATTTCCTCCCTGGAGTTTGGTTTTTCGTTCTGGGTAAATTCAATTAACCGGTAATGCCGTAAGTATATTCATAAATTTCTAACATAATTTATTGTGATGAAGATAATCAACTCAATGAGTTTAGTTAATTATCATTATAATTTGAATAAGCATCTTTTATAAACTATTAAAACTTGATGATAATGATATCAGATATTAATCATTTTGTAGCAAAATCAACATACAGTTTCGTTTTTCTCTTTCTTGCTTATAGGATGGGGTCACTTGTTCATCCCAAATTTATCATCATTTAATTTTTTCCGTTATCTCTTTGTGTTTGTCCACATAAATATGCATATTCTAGTCGATTCTTTACTAAAATATAAAATTAAGTTCTTCTATTACAAGTAATATGTAAGAAATAATTTTTGTTGTTCATTTCATATTATATTTATTAACACCATAATAAAATTTGAATCTCCTAGACTATGTTAGAGAATATATTAGAATAAGTTACAGGCACTGTAAATTAATTTGTATTTTCTAATTAAAGTATGTGATTTTTTTTTCAATGTAATTTATATGAATATATTCGCTAGCATAAAAGGGGAGAGAATGAGTGAAAATGTCATTAAAAATAAAAGAACAGGAGTAAGAGCGTATCAATGAAGATAAATGATGACTTAAAATTTAGAATAAGAAAGGGGAAAAAGAAAAAGACAAACAAAAAAAAAAGCTCCATGGAATGGAAAATGAATAATAGATTGAAGAAAACAACCACATCTTGTCCATATCTACATTTTCCTTTTATTTGACATTTGACATCAGGACAAGAAGGAAAATATAACTGATGGCCTGTTAGTAAACGGAAGTAAGAATATTTCACAAATAATTTTGAGATTTATTACTCCATATTACCATTAATTTCACATTTATAAAAGATATCTATATACAATTATAAAAATCGATGCAACGCCTCAATAATGTCACGTAGGATATGAGTAATATATCGTTGAGTTACTTTTGGAATTCTCACGAATCACAACGCAACAAATGTAATCTTATATCATGTCATCCTACTAATAGAACTTCAAAAGTTTTTCAATTATGGAAGTAGACAAGTCATTTATAAATAGAATTTAAGAGATAAAATATCTCGCCATTTGGTTGGTTGCACCATACCATCAAGTAAAAAGTGTAAGTAAAAATTAAGTATTTTACTGAAAAATAAGTAAAATTCTTCCAAATTTGTGCTTGATTTCAAAAATTGAGGAGTTTGTAATCTGTTTTGAAATTTATGCAACTTACTTTTTTTATTAATAATTTACCAAAAGTTCAAGTAATTTACAAGAAATTATAGTAATTTATTTTTTGTATAGTGCAACCGATTGTGACATTTTCCACATGCCCACATCATCCTTATTGGAGATTCTACAACGATTTACTAGCAAAAATAATTACAGTAGTTGTTTTATTTTCAGCTATTAAATCCCGTAAGGTAAGATTCACTCGTACACGTGTCCAAAATCTTTTTACTTGAAGATTTACCATTTATACTTTGACTTTCAATATTTTCGACTACGCATCTTCTAGACAACGCTCGGTCGCGTACATGAACGAGTCGAATTTTGTTCAATATTAAACCGAACTAGAATCTACCGATTCAATTAAGTAAATAATAATTTGTAACTTAAAAAAAAGAAGAAAAAACACATAATAAAACAAACAACTTTCTACATTATTCCCTCTCCCAATATTAGAAGTGAGACCACCCGCAAAATCAAATCAAGCAACCCTAAGAAATTCAAACGAAAACTCAATTAAATCAAATCGACATTAAGCAAACATCAGATTTAGTAGATTTCCCAGAATAATATAAAAACATCAAAGCTGACTTTGAATTCAATGCATTAGAGTAATATAAAGGCTCAATGCTCAAATCGGGGTGGTCTGAATCAATGGCTGGGTGGAATCTCTCAAAGATACATGGCGTGTTATAGTATGAGCACAACTTAGCACTTGATTTCCTTATCCTACTTCCCACAGAGTCCGAAGCTGCTCCCCAGCTTCGCCACTAATAATTTGTAAATCTCGACAATTGACTTTGTTGATCATGGTGAACAAGAAGAGGCAAATCTAGCAGATCCCCATGAACATCCACGAGCTTACAATGGACATGGCACAAAACTAAATATCGATTGAATTGTCGATTGAATTTTTTAGGTATTATTTAGGAAAAAAATAAACGATGATATCGAGTATCATTATTTAGTTTTTCTTTTTTTAAAAAAAAGTTATTAAATTTATTAAATTTCCATTGGGCTTATACGGGCTCGAGCTCATTTCCACTTAAAAGCTCAAACTGATAAGTGGTGATACCCAAGTCTCATATAAACCCATGGATATTCTTTTTCTTTTCCGATATGGGATTTATCCCATTTTTACTCCTCAACAAAATTATTATGTATTTAATTAATCCGGTAGATTTCGGTTTGATATTAATTCGAACTGGATTCGATTCAACTGAGCGTCGTCTAGAAGATGTGCAGTCGAAAATGTCGAAAATCAAAGTATGATGAGTGAATCTTCAAGTAAAAATATTTCGGACATGTGTAAATTTGAAATTAATATTTCGGCCACGGCAAAGTGAAACTTATGAGGACTGACGTGTTCGATTTTTATTGGAAGATTTCATGATTGATGCGATTATTATTATTTTTCCATGTACCGACACAGATTGATGAGCTTTCACTTGACGACAAATTAATTAGTAGAAATTGGGAGGGGAGAGATTCTTCGAGATTGTATGTCTATCTTCCTTTTTTTTTTGTTTGATTGGAGAAGATATACAGAAGATGACGTTGTAAAATGTTTATTTATTATTTTTTTAAGTAATTAAATTTATTTTTTATTTGGTTGAACCAATGCAATTCAGTTCGATTTAATAGCGGATCGGATCCGGTTCTTTCACAGACAAGATCGAGTATTGATGAGAATATGTTTGGTCGAAAATATGAATTATCAAACTATGAGAGGTGAATCTTAAATTAAAAGAATCTAAGACACGTGTACAGTGAGGATCTTAAATAAGACGATCTAATGACTATGAATAAAACAACCGTGATGGTTGTTTTTGGATGCCAACCACTGTAACATCACCCTCATCCTCATAAGGCCAAAACAAAAGCTCTTATTCTAAGATTTATTCTAAATGGAGATTATAGAGCCGCAAGAACAAAAAAACAATTACCACGATTGTTTTATTCTTGGCCGTCGGATTTGTTGATGTAAGATCATAATCCTACACGTGTCCAATATTTTTTTACGGTAAAATACATCCCTGATATTTTGACTATTTATACCATCAACAGTGGAGTCACACACTCAGTGAAGCAATTTCTTCTACGTTATACTTTCCATTGGTTTTGAGCCCATAGAATTGATCATGGGTCGAATAGCTGGATCTGAGCATCAGTTTTTTTCAAAAATTGAACAAATCGATTGATTGATTGAAGATTCTATCTCTTGATTATATGGCTTCGTTTTCAACAATTGAACAACAAAAAGCTTCCTCTTGGTTTAGATGTTCATAAATCTCTTTATCCAGTAAGCCAAGAGATCTGTGTTTCGTTGAGTGTTCAACCATGGGGTTGGGTGGGCGGGCGACCGGAGGGTGCCGACACCGGCATCAAATTGAATTTTAGGGATTGATTGCAGGTCTGCTCTGTTATTGGAAGGGGAATAAGACGGAAGGAGGAGAATACGATGGAGCTTTGTTTTTTCCTTTTCTTTTTTCTATTTAAAGAATAAAATTGTTACTTATTTTATTGAACCAGTATATATCGATTCGATCTAATATTGAACCAGATTCTACCCGTTCACTATCATGACCGAGTGTCATTAAAAAAATGCGTAGTCGAAAATATCAAAAATCAAATTATGAGGAGTGAATCTTCCACTAAAATATTTTGGACACCTGTATGATGAGGATTTTATCTAACGAGATTTAAAAGGCTGAAAAAAAATATCATGACGATTGATTTTTTACCAAACATGGTAGCATACCCTATTCTAAAAGTCATGGGCACTTCAATTCTCGTTGAAAATATAAAATATAAATCTTGCAAGATATTATCAACCCGTATGTAAATAATTAAAAGTTTTAATCAAAATATGATTAATAAAAGATTAAGCCAAGTATGTTGTTACAAAATTAAAAAAAATAATAATTTCCTTTGGGAGAAACCTCTGCTCAGGGGGCTGCGGAAAAACCTTTGCTAAGGTTGTCATGGAGATTTTATGCACCTATAATCTATTACGAAAGTGGTGACCAATCTTTTCGATATGTCTATCGATTTCTACCTGAGCATATGTGCAGGTCTTACATCTTGTTTCATTGAAATCACTGGTTGAGAGTCTAGAAACTACACATGCATAAGGTAAGAAAATTACAATGAATTTATAAGTGAAAGGGATGACCTCTGTATAAGTTCGAGCCTGTGGATTAGAAATGGGCTCTTGTATGCCAGTTGATTAAATGGGTTTATAAAAGATTATATGCCACAATTATTAGCTCGAACTTTTGAATTGAAAATGTGCTCAATCTCTTATAGATTAGTGGAAATTTAACATCACTCAAAAGAGAAAATGATGGCCTATTGTGCTTCTGAAATCCCAATCCATGATTGGGAGAGTTTTACTTTAGTCCTTAGTGAACTGATCCGATTTTAATATGAATTAGTTAGAACCCATTGATTTTTGAATAATAAGCGGCGGCGGCAAAAAAATGATGGCCCGTTTATTTATAGAAAATTTGTTACAAAGAAAAATCTGGGTAAAATAGAAATAAATTGCAAAGGATATTCTCATCCAGTTAAACATAGACTAAACTATCAAAGAGTTGTAGGACAGTAGTGCGGGTCCTCATCTGATAATTAATCAAGAAGTTACAGTTCATATTCGTGTGAGATTATTCGTACTCATTTATTAGTCGCTAAAATTTTTATTTTATTGTACTATATCTATATGCCTCCTTTATAACTCACAAATAAGAACATGCAACGAATTTCCTAAGAAAATTTTCTATATTTTAAGTTGTCTAATTTATACACCACTAGAGAAGTTTTTTTTTTTTTTAAATTTTAGTTCACCCACTTCTCCACTAGGCAAGGGAAGATCAAGAAATCTGACTTTTCCTTTTCCAATTTATTTTCCAAGATCTTCATATACGTTAAGAAAAACCCAAAATTAAGGCGGAAGACATATACAGAGTAATTAAGATATTAGGGAGATACGTCTGCATGATTGAGATTATGTTCCATTTCTGCACCAATTTGCGAACTATTTATATGGTTAGAGCCCTCATCGCAATATATTGCATCAGTTTTCTAGAGTCCAAAGAATAGGAAAACGTTTTCTGGAAAATGGGTTCATTCCCGAAGCATCGCGTCGTCCTGATGGTGATTGCCGGCCTTTTGGTACTCATGGATCATACATGCGAGGCACAACATCATGAGCCAGAACGAGAACCACCACTTATCAGAGGAAGCGTTCATATCAAAATGCAGAATGCTCTTGCCGATAAGTCAGCCACGCTCACGGTCCATTGCAGTGGACTCCTTGAAGGTGAAGACGACGACCTCGGATCCCATGATGTCGCGCCGGGCTCGACATACGAGTTCAGATTCGAGACCGATAGTATATCCGTGACATCGTACAACTGCAGCTTTCAGTGGCCGCCGAAAAATTCGCAAAACTTTAATATATTCTCTCAAGGTAGAGACGGCAGAGACGGTGACTTTTATTGGTTGGTCTCCGACTCAGGACCTTGTCTCGTCGACGTCGGAACCGGCAATGAGGACTGTAAAATTTGGTCTTAGTCCAAGGCCAAATCCCCTACTTATCAAGAGGATAAAATAGATGTATGTCTTATTAATTCCACTATCTATTCTCAATAATCAAGAAATTAAGAGTGTGTTTGGATTGAGAGTTGAGTTTTGGTTTTAATTGGTTTGTAATGATTGTATTGTTGAATTATGAGAAAAAGTGTGAAAAAGTAATAAATAATTGAGAGAAAATAATGATTAAGTAATGATTGTGTTGTTGAATTGTGAAAAAGTAATGAATAGTTGAGAGAATTTAATATAAAAAATTGAATTGAATGGTTAAAATAATTATTACCTCCTCTTGTTGTTGCGAACTTTAAATCGCATACATCACTATGAATTAGATCAAGTGGCTCGGTGTTCCTTTCAATCGTTTGAAAGGGTGACTTTGTCAATTTTGCCTCAACACAAATTTCACATTTGTGCTGTGAATCAATTTGGAATGTAGGTATGTGATTCAAGTTAATTAATCTACGCAAAGTATTATAATTAACATGACATAGTCTTCCGTGCCACAAATCAGGAGACTCAATCAAATACGCAGAAGAACCAGAATTCTTATTGATTATGGTCATTACATTGAGCTTAAAAAGCCCGTCACACACATATCCCTTTCCTACGTACATTCCAGACTTGGACAAAATAACTTTGTCCGACTCAAAAACCATCCTGAACCCATGTTTGTTCAGCAATGACCCGGAGACTAAATTCTTCTAAATCTCAGGTACGTGCAATATATTGTTCAGAGTCAACTCCTTTCCTGAAGTCATCTTTAAGACTACCTTGCCTTGACCTTCAACAGCAGAATGGGCAGAGTTTCCCATATAGATCCTCTCCCCAGTGACTGGTTCAAGCATAGTGAATAGGTCTCTGTTTGAGCACACATGTCTGGTGGCACCGGTATCAAGCCACCATTCCTTTGGGTTGGACCCAATGAGGTTCACCTCTGAAACCACAGCAGATAGGTTGATATCTGCCACATCTCGAGCCATTTCATTAACCACGTTTGCTTCATGGTCCTTTTTCCTTTTTGGGAGCCTGCAGTCAGCAGATCTGTGACCATTCTTATCACAGTTGAAGCATTTCCCCTGAAACTTGGGCTTGAAGACTCCTCCATTCGTACCCAGCTTCTTCTTGCCTTTTTTGTTCTTAGAGCTTTGCCCTTGCTCCATGACATTTACCTTAGCAGCAGGGAGGATGAGATCCTTTCCGGAGTTTTTATTGTCTTCTTCAATTCGAAGCTTGACAACAAGATCTTCCATTGTCATCTCCTTTCGCTTATGCTTCAGATAATTCTTGAAATCCTTCCAACCAGAAGGCAGCTTCTCAATGACAACAGCCACTTGGAAGGATTCACTTAGAGCCATCCCCTCAGCCTGAATCTCATGTAAGAGCACTTGCAATTCTTGCACTTGACTCATTACGGTCCTTGAATCCACCATTTTAAAATCGAGGAATCGTCCGATGAGAAATTTCTTCGCACCGGCATCCTCTGATTTATATTTACGGTCCAAGGATTCCCATAGTTCCTTTGCCGTCTTAAACCCCTGATAGACACTATACAGGGAATCATGAAGACTATTCATGATATAATTCCGGCAAAGATAGTCGGAGTGCTTCCAAGCGTCAAGCGCACTGAGAGCCTGCACATCTGACTCCCCCACATATAGGGTTGGAGCATTTTCAGTCAAGAATCTTGCAAGGTTCAGAGTTGTGAGGTAAAATAGTATCTTTTGCTGCCACCTCTTGAAGTTCAACCCATTGAACTTCTCGGGCTTCTCGACATGGTTCACAGGGACCATCGAGGGAGCAGCCACGTTTTGGCTAACCAAATGGTTAGGCAAGATAGGAGCAGGGCCGGAGCCAGTAGTCTGGCTTCCGTTGGTCGTATCTCCATCGTTCCCCGACGCCATTCGAATCGTTCATATAACAAATTATGCTTCAAGATTGTAATCAAAAACTTAATTAGCCTTAATAAGTCACAAAATTGAACGATAATTCAAATAGCAATTCGGACAAATAAAATGCTATAAAATTAAATGAATTTCACTAGTGTAAGAACTTGGAAATTCAAACCGAAACAAAGGCGAAACCGAAAGATACGAGAGAGCCGAGTCCTGTGTTAGACACAAACCCCTTGAAACAGAATTGTCCCCTCCTGGATGCTTGAGGTCACGTGGACAATCGTTTCCCAGGGTAAAACGGCAACAAGCGAAGCAGCAGCACGAACAGCAACGCTTCAGCGAACTCGAAGAGAAGCGTGAACACTTTTGAGGTCGAATCCTTCGTAGAAAAATTGTAGCCAATCACTTGTGCAATTTCCTTTTAGTCTCAGTAAAAGGAAGCTCTTCTTCTCTAGGGAATTGCAACCAAGGGAAGACTTTTCTTCTCTTTTCTTTTCCTTTTCAGAAAACGACTACAGGAAGCAAATGGCATGAGGCTCTCTTATCCTTTTCCTTTTTGCCGTGTGCTCCTTTTATAGACTACGGGTTCCATCCGTTATATGACTCTTCCTATTCTCCTTTTATGGGGAATAACTCACATATATTCAATATATGTGTTAATTGTATTTGATTATTCATGAATGCAATTCATTCATTTCTTGTAACCACCAAGAAAATCAAGAGTCATTAGCTCGTGAGCAATTTTCTCATTCACCCATTAGCCATAATTTCCAACAATCCCCCACATGAATGGAAATTGTTTTGTTTCGACTTGTAGATAGTGTTCACCAGTTGAACCTGTATAGGATAAGTAGGTGTCACCACCCTTGAACCTTCCCTTGTTAAAATGCATGTACTTTACTAGCAGTCCAATAGACAAGATGTCCTTGAATTGTTCCGCTGTTTTGTGTAAAGATATTACACACCTCACACAAGATTCAACTGACTTCCTTCGGTTCTCATAGTTGTGTCCATTTTTGCCATGGAACACTGTTATGGTTCTACGAGAGTTTCTGGAGAATTAAGTCCATAAAAATTCTCCTCTAAAGCGGCCCCACTTCTCTCTCACATAGGTGATTTCACATATCATTAAAGCAGTTTTAGATTGCTAGCCTTATCCATTTATCACTGTTTCATCAAGGAATGGTCCAGGGATTTTCTCCCCCACAGTGATTTAATTCGGTTGTATAACTTGGTTGTCCCATTGAACCTAGATCTTGGGATCTCCAGTCAGCTAGGTTGGGTGTTCGCTATAAAACCTTTCCTCTAATGGACTTTAGACCCATTCCCTTTGACAACTTCTCAAACTGTTCTTTACTTAACCCTTTGGTTAGCGGATCCGCTATATTATCCTTTGACCGCACGTAGTCAATAGAGATAATTCCAGTTGAGATCAGTTGTCTAATGGTGTTGTGTCTACGACGTATATGTCTAGACTTACCATTATACATATTACTTTGTGCCCTTCCAATTGCCGTTTGACTGTCACAGTGGATACAAATTGGTGGCACAGGTTTTTCCCATTGAGGAATGTCCTCTAGAAAATGGCGTAGCCATTCAGCTTCTTCTCCACATTTATCCAGAGCAATAAACTCAGATTCCATTGTGGACCTAGCGATAACAGTTTGTTTCGAGGACTTCCATGAAATTGCTGCACCTGCTAGTGTGAACACATATCCACTAGTGGATTTTGAATCTGTTATATCAAATATCCAATTCGCATCACTGTATCCCTCTAGGACAGCTGGATATCTGGTATAGTGCAGCCCGTAATCTCGAGTGTATCTAAGGTATTTGAGTACCCTGACAATTGCCTTCCAACGGTCTCCACTCGGATTACTCGTATATCTACTGAGCCTACTAACCGAGTATGCAATATCAGGCCTAGTACAACTCATCAGATACATCAGACTTCCAATGACCCGCGAGTATTCTAGCTGAGAAATACTCTCTTTTCTATTCTTTGATAGATGAAGATTATTGTCTATTGGAGTCTTTGAAATTCCAGAATCATTTTTGGTAAATTTTTCCAAAATTTTATCTATGTAGTGTGACTGACTCAAAATTAGTCCATCTGATGTTCTCATTATTTTAATTCCTAAAATCACATCAGCGAGTCCCATATCTTTCATATCAAATCTTGAATTCAATATATTTTTCGTAGATTTGATCATTCTGTCATCACTACCAACAATGAGTATGTCATCCACGTAGAGACATAAAATGACGTAACCATTTTCTGTTTCTTTAATGTACACACATTTGTCACACTCATTGATCTTAAATCCTTTGTAAATCATTGCATTATCGAATTTTTCGTGCCACTGTTTTGGCGCTTGTTTTAACCCATACAATGATTTGACCAATTTACAAACTTTCCTTTCTTTTCCTGGAGTCACGAACCCCTCGGGTTGTTCCATATAGATTTCTTCATCTAAATCTCCATTTAGGAAAGCTATTTTCACATCCATTTGATGAACTTCCAAATTACGCAATGCCGCAACTGCAAGTATCATCCTAATGGAATTTATTCTTGTCACAGGAGAATAAGTATCAAAATAGTCCAAGCCTTCCTTTTGCTTGTATCCCTTAATTACAAGCCTGGCCTTGTACTTATCAATGGATCCATCTGCTTTCATTTTCCTTTTAAAGATCCATTTGGATCCTAAGGGTTTACAACTAGTGGGGAGATCCACTAATTCCCAAGTGTGATTTCGCAGAATCGAATCAATTTCACTTTTGATTGCCTCCTTCCAGAGAGGTCCCTCAGAGGAATTCACTGCTTCAGCATAGCTTTGTGGTTCATTTTCTAACAAATATGTCAGAAAATCATTCCCGAATGATTTTTCAATTCTAGCTCTTTTGCTGCGTCTATGTTCAATCTCTTCATCCGAACCCTGCCTTTCATGATCTACGTCATAAAGTCCATCATTCATAGTGCGTGAGGTTCTTTTCGATGAACTCGATGCCTCATTCAATTTACATGGAAATACATCTTCAAAGAACGATGCATTCCTTGATTCCATTATCGTGTTCTTGTGTATATCGGGAATCTTAGATTCATGCACAAGAAATCGATAAGCACTACTATTATGTGCATAGCCAATAAAGATACAGTCCACCATTTTAGGACCGATCTTTACTTTCTTTGGTGCCGGAACGACTACTTTTGCCAAACACCCCCACACTCGCAAGTGATCGTAGGATGATCTCCTACCTCTGAATAATTCATACGGTGTCTTTTCCCTTTTCTTTCGAGGCACCTTATTTAATAGGTAATTGCTTGACAATATTGCTTCACCCCACATATTTTGAGGTAATCCTGAACTTAATATCATCGCATTCATCATGTCTTTCAATGTGCGATTTTTGCGTTTAGCAACACCATTCGATTGAGGTGAATAGGGTGCAGTCACTTCGTGTATAATTCCGTATTGTGCAAAGAATTCCCCGAAAGGCGTTACGTATTCGCCTCCTCTGTCACTCCTCAATCTCTTGATTTTCTTGTTGAGTTGATTCTCAACTTCATTTTTATAGAGAACAAATTTCTCTATTGCCTCATCTTTGCTTTTCAACAAATATACATAACAGTATTTTGTACTATCATCGATAAAGGTAATAAAATAATTATTACCTCCTCTTGTTGTTGCGAACTTTAAATCGCATACATCACTATGAATTAGATCAAGTGGCTCGGTGTTCCTTTCAATCGTTTGAAAGGGTGACTTTGTCAATTTTGCCTCAACACAAATTTCACATTTGTGCTGTGAATCAATTTGGAATGTAGGTATGTGATTCAAGTTAATTAATCTACGCAAAGTATTATAATTAACATGACCTAGTCTTCCATGCCACAAATCAGGAAACTCAATCAAATACGCAGAAGAACCAGAATTCTTATTGATTATGGTCATTACATTGAGCTTAAAAAGCCCGTCACACACATATCCCTTTCCTACGTACATTCCAGACTTGGACAAAATAACTTTGTCCGACTCAAAAACCATCTTGAACCCATGTTTGTTCAGCAATGACCCGGAGACTAAATTCTTCTAAATCTCAGGTACGTACAATATATTGTTCAGAGTCAACTCATTTCCTGAAGTCATCTTTAAGACTACCTTGCCTTGACCTTCAACAGCAGAATGGGCAGAGTTTCCCATATAGATCCTCTCCCCAGTGACTGGTTCGAGCATAGTGAATAGGTCTCTGTTTGAGCACACATGTCTGGTGGCACCGGTATCAATAGGACGTGTTTTAATCGAGGATGAATTGAGTCTTAATAAGGCAGTTAATTAGGAATCAATTCTTGAATTAGACTTGTAATATAGTTGTACGGTTGCTAGCACATCCCGAAGTCAAATCCGATATCGAGGTGAATCCTTATAAGAAAATACGATAGTTTTATTATTTGAAAAGTTTCCATAATTAGAAAGTCTAGATGTGGAAACTTATGTCGAGAACACAATAGTCTTTCTGTCTTGAAGTTTTGGTCTTATTTGTGCAATGGTATTATATTGGCTATAAATTAGTTAATTGTGAATTAATTATTTAATTGCAAATTGATTCCCAGAGTCATTATGTAAAATATATATGGGTATGTTTTATATATTAATGCGGGGCATTAAATACACACACAAAACCAAAAGAGAGAGAGATCGGAGAGGCATACGGCTAATTAAAAAAGGGGAAGCCTCCTGCCGTTTCTTCTGTTTTTGCTTATTAGAAACCGTAAAAGTTTTTCTCTCCTAGCTGCAAGAAAAATGTCCAAGGTTGCCTTGCGATTCTTTGGAGACGAGCAAGTTCACGTGGACAAGCTAGAGGTCGCACGAGTGGTCGGCTATAATCGTCTACAAGGGATTCAATCTCGAAAGGTATAATTCGATTATCCTTATAGAAACTATAGGTCACGTTGTTTAATTCGAATAAAAGGTGATATGACGCCCAAAATATGGTTACGGGTTACGATCCGATGTTCATGAGATGAAAATTTTATTTATCGTTATTACGATTCTGCTGCGTTTAATTCGATATTTTATTTTCAAGTGGTATCAAAGCCACCCCTTTTATTCGTATCAGATGCGCATAGATGTGCCATGTTTTGATTTGAAGTATGGATTTGTTGAAATGTTCGATAAATCAATTGTCAATTTAACACAAGAAGTGTTCTCGTGGTTGGCCCTTATCACTGATTTGGTGATGGCTCGCGGCTGTGAGCGACAACTCACTGCTGTGAGGACCCTTTTTCGGTCTCCTGGCTGCACGCTGAAGATTGCAGCTGCTCGCTGCCCTTCAGCGGTGAAGCATGGTGGTGCACTGCTGTTGATGGTCATGGGGAGGCTGAGAAGGTGGAAATGACTTGGGATGAGAGCAGTTGTGTGGTTGTGAGTAAGATTCACGGCTGTAACGTGCTGTTAAAGAGTCGCGGCTGAGGTTTGTGGTTGCACGTGGTGACACAGTTGCTTGCTGCCCTTCTCAGGAGTGCGTGTGACTTGTAACTGCTCTGCAGTGCTGTCCGCAGCTGTGGACAGTCTTTTCGAGGCTGTTCGTGGCTGTTGTGGGATGCACCATGCTGCACAAATGTAAAACTTTAGTCATACCCAACGTGATTTTGATCTGTTTGTAGATATTCTGCAAAACTAGACATACTACTCAATCTGTTTGTATTCCCAATCAGGTAACGCTAATATTAAGCATAAACCCACAGATCCGGATAGCTCGATTGTCCCGAATAAGTCCTCCCGTATCTGCTGCACCAGAATTGCGTGCCTCCGGAAGCCCCATTTTTTTTGTTGAGTTTGACCCGACCCTCTCCCCGTTTAGCCCGATATACATACCTCCATTCACGTGCTAGAGCACAGGATGCCTGCAGAACTGCAGATTTGATGTGTGTCCCGAGCTGATTAGAGAATGAGACTCGACCAGTTGCATTAGGATGACAGGAAAATTAAGTTCTCCCGAAAGAGATCCAGCTTGTTCGTCCAAGACCAGAGGAAACCAACAAGCTGTGGCAAAGGCTGTGGATCAATGAGCTCCAAAAACCGATCGACCAAGGAATCGGTTTCAAGTTCGAGAGGAGCCAATCACTGAAGGGCTCAGAAAAGAAGTTCGGGAGATCAGTCGGAGGATTCACTAACCTCTCCCATACTTCTTGAGCTTATATGCAGTCTCTAAGCACGTGAAGCATCTTTTATAAACTTCTAAGACTTAATTACGATATTATCTTATATTGATCATATTGTACCGAAATTAGCATACGCATTCGTGTTCCCCCCCCCACCAAGTTTGTAGGGTGGGGTCGCTTGTTCATCCCAAATTATAATCTTTTTTTCGTTATCTATTTGTGTTTGTTTACACAAATATGCATATTCTAGTCGATCCTTTATCAAATATTAATGTGTAGGTATAAAATTTAAGTTTTATTACATGTTTAGCGCAAAAAAGAAAAAATCGAGCAAAAAAGAACAAGTTCTTCTGTTACATGTAATGTGTAACAAACAACTAACTTTTGTTATTTCTTTCATGTAATATTTATTATCATCATAATAAAATTTAAATCTCCTAGACTATGTTAGAGAATATATTCGAATGAACTACACGCACTATAACTTAATCCGTATTGTCTAGATAAACTATGTGATTTTTCAATGTAATTTATTCAAATATATTCTCTAGCATCGAAAAGCAGAGAATGAGTTAAAATGTAATTAAAAATAAATGAAAAAGGAGGAAGAATGTAATACAAATGTTAAACCTTTTTTTTTAAGAATATGAAAGGGTAAAAAAAGAAAAAAGAGAAATAAAAAGCTCCATGGAATAGGAAAATGAAAAATAGATTGAAGAAAACAACCACATATTGTCCATATCAGTCCAACAAGGAAAAAATAACGGGAGATTTTGCCATCGTTATTTGCAAAGAACAACCACCATGATTGTTTTCTTTTTAATCATTAGATTAGATTAGGGTTGATCTGAGCTGTATACGTATTCAAATTATTTTTATCTGAACATTTACACCCTAAATTTTTTGCTTTCGATATTTTTTACTACGAATTTTCTCGATGAAGTCCCCTCACACCCGTGAATAGCTCAAATTAGGTTCGATTTTAAACTGAATTAAATCTACCGATTCAATCATATAAATAACAATTTAATTTATTAAAAAGAAAAGCAAAACAAATTATAAATTAAATGAATTTTGATATATTTGTACGTGTTCCCATTTCCTATTTCAATCGACAAAATCAAATCAACTAAACAATATCTAAAATTCAATCAACAATCATTCCGTGTAAGAGTAATCCCAGTGTGTGCTCAAATTTGCAATGTTCCCGATCCAATCAGTGGGATACCCTCTTCCAATTGAAGAATGCAAAGAGAATCTAAGAATTGCTTTCATTCCAATTGAATTCATGCAATATCAATTTAAGAATTGCAAGTGATATGAAGAATTACTTCAATTCCAATTCAACCAAGATATCCATGCAATTGAATTGGAAGCAAACACGAAATTCCTCCGAATTCAATTCCAATTCTTGAAATTTGTGGATATCCTGATATCCAATTCCAGTTATTCCAGTTCAATTTTTTATTCTTAATTACTGTGTTATTTCTTAAAAAATGATATCCAATTTCCAATTGGAAGCAACTCTTCACCTCCATGAAATTGTTTTTGCTGATTTACGCAAGGTTAAAAAAATGTCAAGAAATTTCTTGATTGGAAGCTATTCCTCACCATTGGATTTTCGATGCTCTTGGAATTAGGTGAAGGAGTCGCCACGTTTGATGTATGAAATTAGAATTGGGTTGCATGTTAATTTGAGTTTTGGCCATAGAAGCTGCCAAGTGATTGAGCGTAACTTGCAGTTGGCTTTGTCTCTGATCCCATTAAAAAAAAAAGAAAAGGAAATCAACCATCAACATTTAGGGATTGAATTGACAATTGAGTTTTAGGGATTGGTGAATTGATTTGATGTTGCCGATTGAAATAGGGAATTGAAATGTACGAAGATATCAAGATTTGCTTAATTTATAATTATTTTCTTTTCTATTTTAAATTAAATTGTTATTTATTTGATCGAATCAGTAGATTTCGTTTGTTTTAATATCTAATAGGATTACAATGGTTCACGGGGCGCGACTGAACATCGTTGAGAAGATACATAGTCGAAAATATCAAAAGTCAAAGATTGAGCCATGAATCTTCATGTAAAAATATAAAAGGAATTTGGACACATGTATGACCTAGATTAACCCTAATTCGATCTAACAATTTAAAAGAAAATAATCACGGTGGTCGTTTTTTTAGCATCACCTAAAAATAACTGGTGGCCCTGTTTTAATAAATGAAACGTAAGAATATTTCGCAAGAAATTTAGATTTATTACCCGATATTTCCATTATTTCTACATTTTCAAAATGTCTTTCATTAATATCAGTTGTTGAGGGTTTACAAATTACACATATCTAAGTTAAAAAAATTACAATGAATTTACAAGAGACGGTGCTTCTCCGGAAGGGATTTTTAGATTTTCCATACCATAAAAAATCAATACGAGCCATTAGATCTCCCCTCATTTAATATGAACCATCCATTGTATTTAATTTTTTTGGGAAAAAAGACAAAAACCCTTTGTGGTTTGGGATCGGGACAAATCGCACCATGTTATTTTGTTTTGGACAATTAGCCCCTAGTGGTTTGCTCCATTAGACATAGGGGTTACGGTGTTAATTTTTTTTCATTTTTAGTCCTCAAGTTTTGACCTTTTAATCATTTTGGTTCTAAATTTTCTTCGTTTATCATTCCTATCCTCAACTTTTCATTTTTTCATTTGTCCTATAAAGAAAATCGAAAGGGAAGGAGGGGTCGAGGCCACCAATTGACGACCCCGACCCCTCCACCGAGGTCACCGGTACCCACGGAGGACGCCGGCTACCTTGGTAGAGGGATCAGAGTAGCCGATTGGCAGCCACAATCCCGAATCGATCGAGGACTTCGAGTCGGAGGTCCCCGATAGATTCGGGGTTGGGGGCACCAATCGGCGACCCCGACCCATCCACCGAGGTCGTCGGCGTCCTCCGTGGGTACCTGCAACCTCGATGGAGGGGTTGGGGCCGCCAATCGGCGATCCCGACCCCTCCACTGAGGTCGCCAGCGTCTTTTGTGGGTACCGACAATCTCGGTGGAGGGGACGGAGTCGCCTTGACCCCCCTTTCCCTTTCGATTTTTTTTATAGAACTAAAATGAAACAAAATGAAAAGTTGAGGATAGGAATGATTAAAAAAAATTAGAACCAAAATAATTAAAAGGTTAAAGATTAATGACTGAAAATGAAAAAAAAATTAACGCCGTAACCCCCTATGTCTAACGAAGCAAACCACAAGGGGGCTAATTGTCCCAAATAAAAGAACATGATGCGATTTATCCCGATCTCAAACCACAAAGGGAATTTTTGTCTTTTTCCTATTTTTTTAAGTATATTCATTATTTACTTTTATATTTTCCTTCCATAACCATTCACCGGTGTTACGGATTAGCCTTCACGTGTGAACAATGAAGAAGTGCCACATCATCTACCATGAACCACCCGTCAGACGGGCTGCAATAATTAAACTGTACCTCTAACTGAACCGGTGCACAAATTTGGTTCAAGTATTATCATATATCATAACCCCAAAATAATTCAGTCTGACATCTTTCAATCGACTTTCAATTGACCCCTTGTCGTCTCCCTCGCAATAGCTTTCCTCTCAACCGAAGCATTAACGCTGCCATCTCCTCATCTCTCGCATTCCACTGTGGCCGACCACCCTCTCCTCGAGCTTCTAGTGCGGTCATCCTCTGCCGTCGCCATGGTGTCGTCTGTCATCGCCATCTCGGTGGAATTCCATCTCCTCGAACCGAACTTCGACAATGAAATGAATGCATTTGGCAATTTCCCAAGTCTATGCATTACCCCCCTTATATACTTTTGTTTTGTTGGCTGAAAAAAAAAAAAGAACCAAAGGCACAAATTTTGCTTGAATTAAGCAGGAGTTCAACCGTTCTACTAGAACTATCAACTTAATCCTCTAAACAGTGAAAAGACTTCCATTAAGCCGTTTTGATATGTGAGATGGCGATTTAGCTATAAAATTATTATTTGTGAACACATAATGTTCGTCTTCCTGTCTCACATAATCCGTAGAGTTCATGACTTGTACATGCGGCTAGAAAGACCAATATCCAAATTTGCCATCGAAATCTTGGGATGACTTGCTTTATGTTATCAGTGTTCCTAGGTCCTTGGGTTGCTTCATGCAGTGATACATGTGTTCTGTGCATGGTAGTGATCAAGTGAAAATGATAGGACATTCGTTCTATAGTTCAATTTTTAGGCTATGAACAATTGAGAATTCTAAATTTCAGGGTAATAAGAGTTCTTCTTCAAGACCTGGTGCTTCCAAGCCTAGAGTGCGTCCCCAAGCTCCCAGATACAAGGGACTACTCTTTTCTATTATCTGATGATGCTGAGCTCCCCTGCCTCGCCCAAACAACCTCCACCACAGAGTGATCCTGCTCCTAGTTCGGGTGTGTCATGATTTATGCTTAATCTGCTTTCTGGTCTATCATACTGATTTGAAACTTACTGAATTCTTCTCTATTGTTGAAGATCCTCGCTCAGCTGAATTAACGTCTCAGAGCTGACAAACCCTCGGGAGCAATTAGATATTTTGCATATTAGATATTTATGTATTTTACCAATTCATACCATCTGTTAGTCCTTGGTTAGGCTAGATTCTTTAGTTTCCATTATCAGAGAGATTTTTAGCTTTTTTTACTAGATTTTGGCTAGATTCTTTAGTTTCCATTAGTCCTTGGCTTTTTTTTTTTCCCATTATCAGAGGTAATGAACAGATTGATTTTTCCGTCTCATTTAATTATTGTTATTTGTATGATTTTTGAGATTTTTTTTAATTTTTTTTTCTATGTATAGATGGATTACATACGGAACAATCCGTCTCTAAAATCCGTACGTAACATTTAGAGATAGATATGAGAAGGGAGGGTCCGTCTTTCAGCAGAGACGGATTTATAAATGGACATTTCCGTCTCTAAAATGTACAGATGGATCCTATTTTGCAACGCGCTTTTTACGAATGGGCATGGATCCGTCCGTCATCCGTGTTCAAAACCATATTAGAGATGGATTATAAACGGATCCTCCCAGTGCCATCTTCTTCTTGCTGCTAATAAGCCATTCCCATACAAGCAAGTACAAAAACAGTTCAAAATTTGAAAAGCAAAAGCTTCTAGCTACCTCATTAGAAAGTCCTCATTATAATTTTTGCTTTTCCCTGCAGCAAGACGCACCCAACCAGGCCCAAATTAGCAGAGAGCCTAACTTCCTTCTGAATATCAACACGCCATCCTCCTATTAATCACACTGATAATTAAGGACAATATTTTCCCTACTTAATCTTCCAACAAAATGCATAGGCAATTATGTACACAATACTCAAACACAAGCTTCGGTTTCGGAAAATAACTCCCAATTCTCACTTCCTCGGTTCCTTGATTCAGGTTCCGTCAGTGACTCGCATAGCTCCTTGCTCGAACAATGCCAGTGAGTTTAGTGCACAGCTGCCATACTCGATGAGCGGAGAGATTTTTTTAAACGACTTATTAGGTTTCAGGAACCTCTCAGCTTAGGTATAACCTTACTATGATCGTAATGACTTATCCATATCAACAATGTGATCCTTGAGTTGACAGTTTCCCAAGCTCCCCGATCTAGTCTCTCTGGACTATGAACAAAGGATATGTTCGTCGAAAGATGGGCATTTGCATAACTAGTTAAGTAAATGGATTATTGTATCAATCATTTAATATATTCATAACGACTTATCCATGTCATAATTGTATATTTTGTTGAGGGAGTATTTTAGTCCTTTTTTTTTCGGGCCGAAACTCGAATATTTTTGTCTTTTTTTAGTAAAGTCTTAGAAATATAAACAACTCTTTCGATAAATATTTATGTAGATATTTAGGATCAAATGATACAGAATAATATGCAAAAATAGGCGAAAACACATAAAGAAAGATCACTCTAAGAAAAATGGATTTCATTTTATCTAAATTGATTTTAGAATGTATTTCGTCAAACATATTCTCTTAGTAAAACTGAATTGAAAAATATTCATGTGTTCAAAAATCATCACAGTACGAGGCACGTCCAATTATGATAAAATCTTAGCTGACATTTATCCATATCACATGCCAATTATATTTTATCAATCAATTTTATTAAGTATTTTATTAGGGTCGCACCCATCATTTAACATTAGCCAAAGTAAAAACTATTTAAAAAAATAAAATTGGATTGCTCTTAAAAACGTGACTCGTTACATATGTCAGGTTAATTTTTTGCATGCACGTTTCGTGCACTATTGGATTCTTGTCAATATAACAGGGTAATCTGCTATATATGTCATGGCATTTATTATGTAATTTGCTATATATGTCATGGCATTTATTATGTAATTTGCTATTTATGTCATGGCATTTATTCATTTTCTGTTTCCTCTTTTGAACTTACCAATTAGGAATATTTTTTATGTTCCATTTCTGCACCAATTTGCGAACTATTTATGTGGTCAGAATCCTCATCTCAGTATTAGTTCCATCAGTTATCCAGAGTCCAAAGAATAGGAAAACGGTTTCTGGAAAATGGGTTCGTCCCCGAAGCATCTCATCGTCCCAATTGTGGTTGTCCTATCGGTACTCATGGATCATACATGCGAGGGACAACAGCATGAACCACCATCAATCTCAGACCCAGGAACCGTCCTTATCAAAATCCAGAATGATGTTGCCAATAACTCAGCCACGCTCACGGTCCATTGCAGAAGAGTTGATCGTGGCTATGAGGTGGACCTTGGAGCCCATGATGTCGCGCCATACTCGTATTACAAGTTTAGTTTCGAGACCATGAAAATACCGGTGACAGCGTACAACTGCAGCTTTCAGTGGCCACCAAAAAATTATCACGACTTTAATATATTCTTTCAAGCCAGAGACGGGGACGAGGGTGAAAATAAATGGGTGGTCCACGACTGGGGACCGTGTCTCCGCAACACCGAAACTGGTAATGAGGACTGTCGTAATTGGTCTTAATCCATGGCCAAATCCATTACTTGTCAAGAGGACAAAGTAAATTTGTCTTAATCGTTTGGCTATCTATTCCGAATAATTAATTGGAT
The DNA here is from genome assembly GCF_007655135.1 of Punica granatum. Classification (NCBI taxonomy): domain Eukaryota; kingdom Viridiplantae; phylum Streptophyta; class Magnoliopsida; order Myrtales; family Lythraceae; genus Punica; species Punica granatum. Next base: position 2,345,265 of record NC_045133.1, read on the forward strand.
CATATAAAAGAGTTCGGTGAGCTTTTTTTTTTTCACTTTTGTCCTAAATATACCTTTATTTTTTTCATTAACATATATATATGATATGATAAATTAAAACTATCTTAATAAAAGAAAGATTTTAGCCGGTAAATCTCAAGTATATTATATTAAATTTGATTAAATATAAAACTTTAGTCATACCCAATGTGATTTTGATCTTTTTCTTGCTGGACTGTGATTTTGTTCTGTTTATATACAAATTCTGCTACTGATGATTAAATTAAATTATGTGCTCCACATTCACCCACAAAAAAAAAAAATCCACTTATCATTAAACTAGGAAAAACATAGTATCCTGAGCTGATTTGAGAATGAGATGAGTTGAATCAGTATGACGGGAAAAGTCCTCCTGAAAGAGATCCTTATTCCTCTAATTAAGACCAGATAAACCAACAAGCTGATGCAGCAAATTAAGAAAGTGAGTGGTTCAATGAGGTCCATTAACCAATCAAGCAAGGACTCGATCAGTTTCAAGTTCCAATCAAGCAGGAGAGCCGGAGGATTCACTAACCTCTCCCGTTACTTCTCGAGCATATATGCAGTCTCTAAGCACGTCAAGTGGACTTTTAGGATCAGTCTCTATTTTCTCAATAGAATCATTGATATTGTCTGTTTTCGGTAGAAAAAATTATGGGAGATATTGCTCTCACAATTCCGATAGATCGAGTATTGTAGATTACCTGTTGATTAATTGTCTATCTCACTTATAAAAGAATAACATTAATAATAAATTGTCGACATGATGACAATGGAAGGACAAAAGGATTATATTTGGATTTCCTCCCTGGAGTTGGTTTTTCGTTCTGGGTAAATTCAATTAACCGGTAATGCCGTTAGTATATTCATAAATTTCTAACATAATTTATTGTGATGAAGATAATCAACTCAATGATTTTAGTTAATTATCATTATAATTTGAATAAGAATCTTTTATAAGCTTTTAAAACTTAATGATAATGGTATCTGATATTGACCATATAGTACCAAAATCAACATACGGTTTCGTTTTTCTTTTTCTAGCTTATAGGATGGGGTCACTTGTTCATACCAAGTTTATCATCATTTAAAATTTTCCATTATCTCTCTGTGTTTGTCTACATAAATATGCATATTCTAGTCGATTCTTTATTAAAATATAAAATTAAGTTCTTCTATTACAAGTAATATGTAAGAAATAATTTTTGTTGTTCATTTCATATTATATTTATTAACACCATAATAAAATTTGAATCTCCTAGACTATGTTAGAGAATATATTAGAATAAGTTACAGGCACTGTAAATTAATTTGTATTTTCTAATTAAAGTATGTGATTTTTTTTTCAATGTAATTTATATGAATATATTCGCTAGCATAAAAGGGGAGAGAATGAGTGAAAATGTCATTAAAAATAAAAGAACTGGAGTAAGAGCGTATCAATGAAGATAAATGATGACTTAAAATTTAGAATAAGAAAGGGGAAAAAGAAAAAGACAAACAAAAAAAAAAGCTCCATGGAATGGAAAATGAATAATAGATTGAAGAAAACAACCACATCTTGTCCATATCTACATTTTCCTTTTATTTGACATTTGACATCAGGACAAGAAGGAAAATATAACTGATGGCCTGTTAGTAAACGGAAGTAAGAATATTTCACAAATAATTTTGAGATTTATTACTCCATATTACCATTAATTTCACATTTATAAAAGATATCTATATACAATTATAAAAATCGATGCAACGCCTCAATAATGTCACGTAGGATATGAGTAATATATCGTTGAGTTACTTTTGGAATTCTCACGAATCACAACGCAACAAATGTAATCTTATATCATGTCATCCTACTAATAGAACTTCAAAAGTTTTTCAATTATGGAAGTAGACAAGTCATTTATAAATAGAATTTAAGAGATAAAATATCTCGCCATTTGGTTGGTTGCACCATACCATCAAGTAAAAAGTGTAAGTAAAAATTAAGTATTTTACTGAAAAATAAGTAAAATTCTTCCAAATTTGTGCTTGATTTAAAAAATTGAGGAGTTTGTAATATGTTTTGAAATTTATGCAACTTACTTTTTTTATTAATAATTTACCAAAAGTTCAAGTAATTTACAAGAAATTATAGTAATTTATTTTTTGTATAGTGCAACCGATTGTGACATTTTCCACATGCCCACATCATCCTTATTGGAGATTCTACAACGATTTACTAGCAAAAATAATTACAGTAGTTGTTTTATTTTCAGCTATTAAATCCCGTAAGGTAAGATTCACTCGTACACGTGTCCAAAATCTTTTTACTTGAAGATTTACCATTTATACTTTGACTTTCAATATTTTCGACTACGCATCTTCTAGACAACGCTCGGTCGCGTACATGAACGAGTCGAATTTTGTTCAATATTAAACCGAACTAGAATCTACCGATTCAATTAAGTAAATAATAATTTGTAACTTAAAAAAAAGAAGAAAAAACACATAATAAAACAAACAACTTTCTACATTATTCCCTCTCCCAATATTAGAAGTGAGACCACCCGCAAAATCAAATCAAGCAACCCTAAGAAATTCAAACGAAAACTCAATTAAATCAAATCGACATTAAGCAAACATCAGATTTAGTAGATTTCCCAGAATAATATAAAAACATCAAAGCTGACTTTGAATTCAATGCATTAGAGTAATATAAAGGCTCAATGCTCAAATCGGGGTGGTCTGAATCAATGGCTGGGTGGAATCTCTCAAAGATACATGGCGTGTTATAGTATGAGCACAACTTCGCACTTGATTTCCTTATCCTACTTCCCAAAGAGTCCGAAGCTGCTCTCGACAATTGACTTGTTGATCATGGTGAACGAGAAGAGGCAATTCTTGCAGATCCCATGAACATCCACGAGACTACAATGGATATGGCACAAAACTAAATATCGATTGAATTGTCGATTGTATTTTTTAGGGATTGTTAGGAGGAAAGTAAACGATGATATCGAGAATTGTTTGTTTCATTATTTATTTTTTTCTTTATTTTAAAGTTATTAAATTATTATGTATTTAATTAAATCGGTAGATTTCGGTTTGATATTAAATCGAACTGGATTCGATTCGTTCACGTGCGCAACTGAGCGTCGTCCAGAAGATGCGCAATGGAAAATATCAAAAATCAAAGTATGATGAGTGAATCTTCAAGTAAAAATATTTCGGACATGTGTAAATTTGAAATTAATATTTCGGCCACGGCAAAGTGAAACTTATGAGGACTGACGTGTTCGATTTTTATTGGAAGATTTCATGATTGATGCGATTATTATTATTTTTCCATGTACCGACACAGATTGATGAGCTTTCACTTGACGACAAATTAATTAGTAGAAATTGGGAGGGGAGAGATTCTTCGAGATTGTATGTCTATCTTCCTTTTTTTTTTTGTTTGATTGGAGAAGATATACAGAAGATGACGTTGTAAAATGTTTATTTATTATTTTTTTAAGTAATTAAATTTATTTTTTATTTGGTTGAACCAATGCAATTCAGTTCGATTTAATAGCGGATCGGATCCGGTTCTTTCACAGACAAGATCGAGTATTGATGAGAATATGTTTGGTCGAAAATATGAATTATCAAACTATGAGAGGTGAATCTTAAATTAAAAGAATCTAAGACACGTGTACAGTGAGGATCTTAAATAAGACGATCTAATGACTATGAATAAAACAACCGTGATGGTTGTTTTTGGATGCCAACCACTGTAACATCACCCTCATCCTCATAAGGCCAAAACAAAAGCTCTTATTCTAAGATTTATTCTAAATGGAGATTATAGAGCCGCAAGAACAAAAAAACAATTACCACGATTGTTTTATTCTTGGCCGTCGGATTTGTTGATGTAAGATCATAATCCTACACGTGTCCAATATTTTTTTACGGTAAAATACATCCCTGATATTTTGACTATTTATACCATCAACAGTGGAGTCACACACTCAGTGAAGCAATTTCTTCTACGTTATACTTTCCATTGGTTTTGAGCCCATAGAATTGATCATGGGTCGAATAGCTGGATCTGAGCATCAGTTTTTTTCAAAAATTGAACAAATCGATTGATTGATTGAAGATTCTATCTCTTGATTATATGGCTTCGTTTTCAACAATTGAACAACAAAAAGCTTCCTCTTGGTTTAGATGTTCATAAATCTCTTTATCCAGTAAGCCAAGAGATCTGTGTTTCGTTGAGTGTTCAACCATGGGGTTGGGTGGGCGGGCGACCGGAGGGTGCCGACACCGGCATCAAATTGAATTTTAGGGATTGATTGCAGGTCTGCTCTGTTATTGGAAGGGGAATAAGACGGAAGGGAGGAGAATACGATGGAGCTTTGTTTTTTCCTTTTCTTTTTTCTATTTAAAGAATAAAATTGTTACTTATTTTATTGAACCAGTATATATCGATTCGATCTAATATTGAACCAGATTCTACCCGTTCACTATCATGACCGAGTGTCATTAAAAAAATGCGTAGTCGAAAATATCAAAAATCAAATTATGAGGAGTGAATCTTCCACTAAAATATTTTGGACACCTGTATGATGAGGATTTTATCTAACGAGATTTAAAAGGCTGAAAAAAAATATCATGACGATTGATTTTTTACCAAACATGGTAGCATACCCTATTCTAAAAGTCATGGGCACTTCAATTCTCGTTGAAAATATAAAATATAAATCTTGCAAGATATTATCAACCCGTATGTAAATAATTAAAAGTTTTAATCAAAATATGATTAATAAAAGATTAAGCCAAGTATGTTGTTACAAAATTAAAAAAAATAATAATTTCCTTTGGGAGAAACCTCTGCTCAGGGGGCTGCGGAAAAACCTTTGCTAAGGTTGTCATGGAGATTTTATGCACCTATAATCTATTACGAAAGTGGTGACCAATCTTTTCGATATGTCTATCGATTTCTACCTGAGCATATGTGCAGGTCTTACATCTTGTTTCATTGAAATCACTGGTTGAGAGTCTAGAAACTACACATGCATAAGGTAAGAAAATTACAATGAATTTATAAGTGAAAGGGATGACCTCTGTATAAGTTCGAGCCTGTGGATTAGAAATGGGCTCTTGTATGCCAGTTGATTAAATGGGTTTATAAAAGATTATATGCCACAATTATTAGCTCGAACTTTTGAATTGAAAATGTGCTCAATCTCTTATAGATTAGTGGAAATTTAACATCACTCAAAAGAGAAAATGATGGCCTATTGTGCTTCTGAAATCCCAATCCATGATTGGGAGAGTTTTACTTTAGTCCTTAGTGAACTGATCCGATTTTAATATGAATTAGTTAGAACCCATTGATTTTTGAATAATAAGCGGCGGCGGCAAAAAAATGATGGCCCGTTTATTTATAGAAAATTTGTTACAAAGAAAAATCTGGGTAAAATAGAAATAAATTGCAAAGGATATTCTCATCCAGTTAAACATAGACTAAACTATCAAAGAGTTGTAGGACAGTAGTGCGGGTCCTCATCTGATAATTAATCAAGAAGTTACAGTTCATATTCGTGTGAGATTATTCGTACTTATTTATTAGTCGCTAAAATTTTTATTTTATTGTACTATATCTATATGCCTCCTTTATAACTCACAAATAAGAACATGCAACGAATTTCCTAAGAAATTTTCTATATTTTAAGTTGTCTAATTTATACACCACTAGAGAAGTTTTTTTTTTTTTTTAAATTTTAGTTCACCCACTTCTCCACTAGGCAAGGGAAGATCAAGAAATCTGACTTTTCCTTTTCCAATTTATTTTCCAAGATCTTCATATACGTTAAGAAAAACCCAAAATTAAGGCGGAAGACATATACAGAGTAATTAAGATATTAGGGAGATACGTCTGCATGATTGAGATTATGTTCCATTTCTGCACCAATTTGCGAACTATTTATATGGTTAGAGCCCTCATCGCAATATATTGCATCAGTTTTCTAGAGTCCAAAGAATAGGAAAATGTTTTCTGGAAAATGGGTTCATTCCCGAAGCATCGCGTCGTCCTGATGGTGATTGCCGGCCTTTTGGTACTCATGGATCATACATGCGAGGCACAACATCATGAGCCAGAACGAGAACCACCACTTATCAGAGGAAGCGTTCATATCAAAATGCAGAATGCTCTTGCCGATAAGTCAGCCACGCTCACGGTCCATTGCAGTGGACTCCTTGAAGGTGAAGACGACGACCTCGGATCCCATGATGTCGCGCCGGGCTCGACATACGAGTTCAGATTCGAGACCGATAGTATATCCGTGACATCGTACAACTGCAGCTTTCAGTGGCCGCCGAAAAATTCGCAAAACTTTAATATATTCTCTCAAGGTAGAGACGGCAGAGACGGTGACTTTTATTGGTTGGTCTCCGACTCAGGACCTTGTCTCGTCGACGTCGGAACCGGCAATGAGGACTGTAAAATTTGGTCTTAGTCCATGGCCAAATCCCTTACTTATCAAGAGGATAAAATAGATGTATGTCTTATTAATTCCACTATCTATTCTCAATAATCAAGAAATTAAGAGTGTGTTTGGATTGAGAGTTGAGTTTTAGTTTTAATTGGTTTGTAATGATTGTATTGTTGAATTATGAGAAAAAGTGTGAAAAAGTAATAAATAATTGAGAGAAAATAATGATTAAGTAATGATTGTGTTGTTGAATTGTGAAAAAGTAATGAATAGTTGAGAGAATTTAATATAAAAAATTGAATTGAATGGTTAAAATAATTATTACCTCCTCTTGTTGTTGCGAATTTTAAATCGCATACATCACTATGAATTAGATCAAGTGGCTCGGTGTTCCTTTCAATCGTTTGAAAGGGTGACTTTGTCAATTTTGCCTCAACACAAATTTCACATTTGTGCTGTGAATCAATTTGGAATGTAGGTATGTGATTCAAGTTAATTAATCTACGCAAAGTATTATAATTAACATGACTTAGTCTTCCATGCCACAAATCAGGAGACTCAATCAAATACGCAGAAGAACCAGAATTCTTATTGATTATGGTCATTACATTGAGCTTAAAAAGCCCGTCACACACATATCCCTTTCCTACGTACATTCCAGACTTGGACAAAATAACTTTGTCTGACTCAAAAACAATCCTGAACCCATGTTTGTTCAGCAATGACCCGGAGACTAAATTCTTCTAAATCTCAGGTATGTACAATATATTGTTCAGAGTCAACTCCTTTCCTGAAGTTATCTTTAAGACTACCTTGCCTTGACCTTCAACAGCAGAATGGGCAGAGTTTCCCATATAGATCCTCTCCCCAGTGACTGGTTCGAGCATAGTGAATAGGTCTCTGCTTGAGCACACATGTCTGGTGGCACCGGTATCAAGCCACCATTCCTTTGGGTTGGACCCAATGAGGTTCACCTCTGAAACCACAGCAGATAGGTTGATATCTGCCACATCTCGAGCCATTTCATTAACCACGTTTGCTTCATGGTCCTTTTTCCTTTTTGGGAGCCTGCAGTCAGCAGATCTGTGACCATTCTTATCACAGTTGAAGCATTTCCCCTGAAACTTGGGCTTGAAGACTCCTCCATTCGTACCCAACTTCTTCTTGCCTTTTTTGTTCTTAGAGCTTTGCCCTTGCTCCATGACATTTACCTTAGCAGCAGGGAGGATGAGATCCTTTCCGGAGTTTTTATTGTCTTCTTCAATTCGAAGCTTGACAACAAGATCTTCCATTGTCATCTCCTTTCGCTTATGTTTCAGATAATTCTTGAAATCCTTCCAACCAGAAGGCAGCTTCTCAATGACAACAGCCACTTGGAAGGATTCACTTAGAGCCATCCCCTCAGCCTGAATCTCATGTAAGAGCACTTGCAATTCTTGCACTTGACTCATTACGGTCCTTGAATCCACCATTTGAAAATCGAGGAATCGTCCGACGAGAAATTTCTTCGCACCGGCATCCTCTGATTTATATTTACGGTCCAAGGATTCCCATAGTTCCTTTGCCGTCTTAAAACCCTGATAGACACTATACAGGGAATCATGAAGACTATTCATGATATAATTCCGGCAAAGATAGTCGGAGTGCTTCCAAGCGTCAAGCGCACTGAGAGCCTGCACATCTGACTCCCCCACAGAGAGGGTTGGAGCATTTTCAGTCAAGAATCTTGCAAGGTTCAGAGTTGTGAGGTAAAATAGTATCTTTTGCTGCCACCTCTTGAAGTTCAACCCATTGAACTTCTCGGGCTTCTCGACATGGTTCACAGGGACCATCGAGGGAGCAGCCACGTTTTGGCTAACCAAATGGTTAGGCAAGATAGGAGCAGGGCCGGAGCCAGTAGTCTGGCTTCCGTTGGTCGTATTTCCATCGTTCCCCGACGCCATTCGAATCGTTCATATAACAAATTATGCTTCAAGATTGTAATCAAAAACTTAATTAGCCTTAATAAGTCACAAAATTGAACGATAATTCAAATAGAAATTCGGACAAATAAAATGCTATAAAATTAAATGAATTTCACTAGTGTAAGAACTTGGAAATTCAAACCGAAACAAAGGCGAAACCGAAAGATACGAGAGAGCCGAGTCCTGTGTTAGACACAAACCCCTTGAAACAGAATTGTCCCCTCCTGGATGCTTGAGGTCACGTGGACAATCGTTTCCCAGGGTAAAACGGTAACAAGCGAAGCAGCAGCACGAACAGCAACGCTTCAGCGAACTCGAAGAGAAGCGTGAACACTTTTGAGGTCGAATCCTTCGTAGAAAAATTGTAGCCAATCACTTGTGCAATTTCCTTTTAGTCTCAGTAAAAGGAAGCTCTTCTTCTCTAGGGAATTGCAACCAAGGGAAGACTTTTCTTCTCTTTTCTTTTCCTTTTCAGAAAACGGCTACAGGAAGCAAATGGCATGAGGCTCTTTTATCCTTTTCCTTTTTGCCGTGTGCTCCTTTTATAGACTACGGGTTCCATCCGTTATATGACTCTTCCTATTCTCCTTTTATGGGGAATAACTCACATATATTCAATATATGTGTTAATTGTATTTGATTATTCATGAATGCAATTCATTCATTTCTTGTAACCACCAAGAAAATCAAGAGTCATTAGCTCGTGAGCAATTTTCTCATTCACCCATTAGCCATAATTTCCAACAAGAAGTATGTGCAGAACGAGGAGACCTTCGGAAAGTTCGAATTTCCTATTCAAGAACCCATTCGATCTAATGTCGAACGAAAAATATCAAGCTTTTTTCTAATTGGTCTTGCGATCGTCATAGGTGAAGGTGGAGGTGGCAACGGCGGAGGGGTAGAAGAAGGGGCTGGTGATAGTGGAAGAGGCCAAGAGGCAGAGGGCGTCCCTGCTGGTCCTGGTGCAGCAGTTGTGGGCGGGAAAGAGGCAGCGCCGCCTCGGGATGGTGGAGTACTGCATACAGAACGCTAGCTGCATGGCCATTGCGATGAGGAGGAAGAGCGGCGGGTATTTGATCACCCCAAAGCGCCACAAGAACTTCTGGCTCTTAGCTTAATTAATTAATTAATTATAATTAAATCAAGTTTAATTGCAAATATGCATGACTTCAATGTGGTTCATTTTGCCTGGCTCATGTAGATTGTCAATCGATGCAAGAATGTAAATTAGACAGTCTTTGTTTTTTTCTCGAGTCATCGGTATCGTCCTCAGCTCTTAAGCGTTATCTGCATAACTCGAACATATGTGATATCTTGCATGCGCTAAATCATTTATTAAATATAATCGTCAATTTGATGACAAGGGGAGAAAAATGATCGCATTTGGATTTTCTTACTAGAGTTGGTTTATTGGTTTATTTATCTTATAATTGATGGTATTGTACCAAAATTAACGTATATTCTCATTTTTCTTATTTTAGCTTATGGGATTAGCCGGTCGCTTTTTATCTCCCCTTCTCCCTTATCTTTATTCTCCTTCTCTCTCTGCTTTTTTTTCTTTTTTATTCATCAGCTCGTGTGTTTTTATTAGTTTTCTATTTCTCATTTTTTGTACTAAACTTATTAACCTGACCAAAAAAAAAAAGGTTTGTTAATGTTACTCAAAAGCAAAAACGATGGTTAGTTATTAATGAGGGTGAAATACAATAGCGCAAGCTCTCACTTAGTAATTAAAAAATTTCAAGTTCAATACTCAGGTAGATTTATCCGTGCTCCATTAATAGATATTTATGATTTTTATTTTGTTGTACTAAATCATGAGTATCCTTTATAACCGAAAAAAATGATAGTCGGTTTATTTATAGAAATGTTGACAGAAAGGTGGTAAAATTTAGGTAAAAAAGAAACCAGTCGCAAAGGATCTGTTTAGCTAAACAAAAGAACGGGATAACTTCCTAAGAAAACTTGCTACTTCAATTATCCAATTTATACATCACATAGAAGAGTATATTCTTTTAGTCCTCCTACTTCTCGTCTACTTAAGGTAAGATCGAATCATTTCCCTCTTTCAATTCATTTTCCAAGATCGTCGTTTGCCTTAAAAAAAAAATTTCATTGGAAGACATATACAGATTAATCAAGAAATTAGGGATATATATTTGCAACTTATATAGCAAAAAAAAAAAAAGAAAAAAGAACCTATAAAAGTTAGTTCAAACAGTTGGGTATTTGTTTCCCTTAAACAATGTATAGAATTCGAGTCTTATGAATGGAAAAAAAATCTTTGATTGAAAGAGCTTTACCCCCTTAGTGGACCGACTTGGTTCGACTGAATTAGTTGGAGCGGATTAGGCTTCGGAATAACAGAATTCATATTAAAAAAAGTACATGTTTGCATGATTGAGATTATGTTACATTTTTGCACCAACCTGCAAGCTATTTATATGGTCAGGAATCCTCATCTCAATATATATTTCATCAGTTTTCCATAGTCCAAAGTGATAGTTATGTGTCATAGAGTCGATATTTGCAATTGGATAATTTATATTTATGGCTATAAAATTTAGGGTTTTTTACCTAAAAAAGCACGTACTTTATAAAAATTCCCTAATTTAGCATAAATTTTTAAAATTTTCTGTAAATGCACGAAATTTCAAAATCGTCCTACATCTAGCATGCCGTTACCTTCCGTCCATGGAATGTCATGAAATGCTTACGTGGCCTTTAACTGCTGTCAAGCTAGCCGTTATTTGCCACGTATGTCCACCCCATTGGCCGGTCCATTTTTCTTTTCCGTTTTTGGCCTAAAAAAGCACGTGCTTTATAAAAATTCCCAAATCTAGCACAAACTTTTAAAATTTTCTGTAAATCCACGAAGTTTCAAAATCATCCCACATCTAGCATGTCGTTAGCCTCCGTCCATCCACCTCCGTTAAAAGCTAATGTGGCCTCAAATTTACTTAATTGGTCGTCAATTGCCACGTGTAACTATCCCATTTGAGGGGCTTTTTCTTTCCCCTTTCAACTCTTTGCTCTCCCTTGTTCTCTTCTTTATCCTCCACTGTGCTGCCAACACCACTGTTGCAACCACTCCCCCACCCTCCGTTCAATTGTGGCCACCGTTTGCTCGAACAACTTTGGGAGAGCATATAAAACAAACTTGAGCTCGTGGAGGAAGCTTTAGCAGCAGCTGCAATAGCTCAGGAGACGCCCGAAAGGGGCTGGACAACAACACAACAATATCTTAGCTGAGAGCAGAGAGGCCTGGAGCACCACCGGCAACAGCAGTGAGTAGGGGAGGGGCGTGGAGCACCAAGAACAATAGCAGCACAAAGATAGTGATGTCGATGACCTTCGGGGGGAGGAAATGGAGGGGTTGTGCTAGTGTCGGAAATGATGAAGGAGATAGGGGTGGTGGTGATGGTTGTTACTACTGCTTGTGTCCTTCTGTTCCTCTGCTCCGCTACTGCTCTGTTGCAGGAGGTGGTGTCTCGAAGAAGAGAAGCAAAATGAGGGGTGGGGGAGTAGTGGTGGCAGTGGTGTTAGCAGTGGTAACGAAGAACAAGAACTGGGGAAGAAAATAAATAGAAGAAGTGATATAAGAGGGAAAAGAAAAATGGATCGGCCAATGGGGATGACACATGTGGCAGATAACGGCCAACTGGATAGCTGTTAAGGGCCACGTAAGCATTTCATGGCATTCCATGGACGGAAGGTAACGACATGCTAGACGTGAGACAATTTTGAAACTTCATGCATTTACAGAAAATTTTAAACGTGTATGCTAGATTAAGGAATTTTTGTAAAGTACGTGCTTTTTTAGGCAAAAAACGGAAAAGAAAAACGAACCAGTCAATGGGGTGGACACATGTGGCAAATAACAGCCAGTTGGACAACCCTTAACGACTATGTAAGCATTTCACGATATTCCCTGGACGGAAGGTAACAACATGCTAGATCTGTGACAATTTTGAAACTTCGTGCATTTACAGAAAATTTTAAAAATTTGTACTAGATTAGAGAATTTTGTAAAGTACGTACTTTTTTAGGTGACCAAAAACCCTAAAATTTATTCTATTATTCATGAACTGTTTATGTTTATTAGAATAAGGCTTAAGACACTTGGCATATACTTCATTCTCAAAGAGTTGAGAGTATGAGTGATGAAGTTATCTGGAGCAAGTTCTTTAAATTATTCACAGTCATTGAAATCTTGGCTAGGCACTATTATTTCGACTAGACCGTTACCTCTATATGTATTCATTATTAGTATATAGATACTAATAAAAGTGGAGTAGCAAGTCTCATACTATTCGATATTAGATATTGAGACCAATATGTAGATACTTATGGAGATAAGTGAATCGAATATGATGTATAGATAATATTCACATGATACTTTACTGTTATCAATAAATATTATCTAGACCATATTAGCGCATAAAGTTCTTAGATTCGAGATGCAATGGTTATCTCATACATAAATAGTTAGGATTTACTCCTGCTTATATGCTTGTGTTAAGCATGGGTATTCGACAACATTTGTCCTGGTTAATTATGTATGGAGGTAAGTGATCATTCGAAAAATGATTCATTGACCTGTGTAAATAGGGAAAGGTCCTATGGATTTGAGTTTTATTCTTGATCAGAAAATCCTTGGCCAAGGTGATTGGACTTAAAATAGAAAGGGGTTTCTAATTTTAAGTCTTGATAATCTATCAATGGAAGCTCAAAGATTTCATATAGTCAGTTATAGGGTTTGACATGTATTATGACCCTGACTAGATTGGGATCTAAAATGAAGAGACTTGAATGCATAGCATGTATGGTCACAGGTTCATCAGAATGTACAATCAACACATTCGTCACTATTTGGACTATCATGATATACTGCTAGGTATCATTCACGATCATTAGGAACCAATGGCATTTTCGAAATTAAGCTTTTGATTATGAAAAAGAGTTTCTGGTAATACCGAAAGAGCTTGACATTATAATATCATCGTCACTTAGTGATGAACCTAGTTAGTCACATACAATAGGACGTGTTTTAATCGAGGATGAATTGAGTCTTAATAAGGCAGTTAATTAGGAATCAATTCTTGAATTAGACTTGTAATATAGTTGTACGGTTGCTAGCACATCCCGAAGTCAAATCCGATATCGAGGTGAATCCTTATAAGAAAATACGATAGTTTTATTATTTGAAAAGTTTCCATAATTAGAAAGTCTAGATGTGGAAACTTATGTCGAGAACACAATAGTCTTTCTGTCTTGAAGTTTTGGTCTTATTTGTGCAATGGTATTATATTGGCTATAAATTAGTTAATTGTGAATTAATTATTTAATTGCAAATTGATTCCCAGAGTCATTATGTAAAATATATATGGGTATGTTTTATATATTAATGCGGGGCATTAAATACACACACAAAACCAAAAGAGAGAGAGATCGGAGAGGCATACGGCTAATTAAAAAAGGGGAAGCCTCCTGCCGTTTCTTCTGTTTTTGCTTATTAGAAACCGTAAAAGTTTTTCTCTCCTAGCTGCAAGAAAAATGTCCAAGGTTGCCTTGCGATTCTTTGGAGACGAGCAAGTTCACGTGGACAAGCTAGAGGTCGCACGAGTGGTCGGCTATAATCGTCTACAAGGGATTCAATCTCGAAAGGTATAATTCGATTATCCTTATAGAAACTATAGGTCACGTTGTTTAATTCGAATAAAAGGTGATATGACGCCCAAAATATGGTTACGGGTTACGATCCGATGTTCATGAGATGAAAATTTTATTTATCGTTATTACGATTCTGCTGCGTTTAATTCGATATTTTATTTTCAAGTGGTATCAAAGCCACCCCTTTTATTCGTATCAGATGCGCATAGATGTGCCATGTTTTGATTTGAAGTATGGATTTGTTGAAATGTTCGATAAATCAATTGTCAATTTAACACAAGAAGTGTTCTCGTGGTTGGCCCTTATCACTGATTTGGTGATGGCTCGCGGCTGTGAGCGACAACTCACTGCTGTGAGGACCCTTTTTCGGTCTCCTGGCTGCACGCTGAAGATTGCAGCTGCTCGCTGCCCTTCAGCGGTGAAGCATGGTGGTGCACTGCTGTTGATGGTCATGGGGAGGCTGAGAAGGTGGAAATGACTTGGGATGAGAGCAGTTGTGTGGTTGTGAGTAAGATTCACGGCTGTAACGTGCTGTTAAAGAGTCGCGGCTGAGGTTTGTGGTTGCACGTGGTGACACAGTTGCTTGCTGCCCTTCTCAGGAGTGCGTGTGACTTGTAACTGCTCTGCAGTGCTGTCCGCAGCTGTGGACAGTCTTTTCGAGGCTGTTCGTGGCTGTTGTGGGATGCACCATGCTGCACAAATGTAAAACTTTAGTCATACCCAACGTGATTTTGATCTGTTTGTAGATATTCTGCAAAACTAGACATACTACTCAATCTGTTTGTATTCCCAATCAGGTAACGCTAATATTAAGCATAAACCCACAGATCCGGATAGCTCGATTGTCCCGAATAAGTCCTCCCGTATCTGCTGCACCAGAATTGCGTGCCTCCGGAAGCCCCATTTTTTTTGTTGAGTTTGACCCGACCCTCTCCCCGTTTAGCCCGATATACATACCTCCATTCACGTGCTAGAGCACAGGATGCCTGCAGAACTGCAGATTTGATGTGTGTCCCGAGCTGATTAGAGAATGAGACTCGACCAGTTGCATTAGGATGACAGGAAAATTAAGTTCTCCCGAAAGAGATCCAGCTTGTTCGTCCAAGACCAGAGGAAACCAACAAGCTGTGGCAAAGGCTGTGGATCAATGAGCTCCAAAAACCGATCGACCAAGGAATCGGTTTCAAGTTCGAGAGGAGCCAATCACTGAAGGGCTCAGAAAAGAAGTTCGGGAGATCAGTCGGAGGATTCACTAACCTCTCCCATACTTCTTGAGCTTATATGCAGTCTCTAAGCACGTGAAGCATCTTTTATAAACTTCTAAGACTTAATTACGATATTATCTTATATTGATCATATTGTACCGAAATTAGCATACGCATTCGTGTTCCCCCCCCACCAAGTTTGTAGGGTGGGGTCGCTTGTTCATCCCAAATTATAATCTTTTTTTCGTTATCTATTTGTGTTTGTTTACACAAATATGCATATTCTAGTCGATCCTTTATCAAATATTAATGTGTAGGTATAAAATTTAAGTTTTATTACATGTTTAGCGCAAAAAAGAAAAAATCGAGCAAAAAAGAACAAGTTCTTCTGTTACATGTAATGTGTAACAAACAACTAACTTTTGTTATTTCTTTCATGTAATATTTATTATCATCATAATAAAATTTAAATCTCCTAGACTATGTTAGAGAATATATTCGAATGAACTACACGCACTATAACTTAATCCGTATTGTCTAGATAAACTATGTGATTTTTCAATGTAATTTATTCAAATATATTCTCTAGCATCGAAAAGCAGAGAATGAGTTAAAATGTAATTAAAAATAAATGAAAAAGGAGGAAGAATGTAATACAAATGTTAAACCTTTTTTTTTTAAGAATATGAAAGGGTAAAAAAAGAAAAAAGAGAAATAAAAAGCTCCATGGAATAGGAAAATGAAAAATAGATTGAAGAAAACAACCACATATTGTCCATATCAGTCCAACAAGGAAAAAATAACGGGAGATTTTGCCATCGTTATTTGCAAAGAACAACCACCATGATTGTTTTCTTTTTAATCATTAGATTAGATTAGGGTTGATCTGAGCTGTATACGTATTCAAATTATTTTTATCTGAACATTTACACCCTAAATTTTTTGCTTTCGATATTTTTTACTACGAATTTTCTCGATGAAGTCCCCTCACACCCGTGAATAGCTCAAATTAGGTTCGATTTTAAACTGAATTAAATCTACCGATTCAATCATATAAATAACAATTTAATTTATTAAAAAGAAAAGCAAAACAAATTATAAATTAAATGAATTTTGATATATTTGTACGTGTTCCCATTTCCTATTTCAATCGACAAAATCAAATCAACTAAACAATATCTAAAATTCAATCAACAATCATTCCGTGTAAGAGTAATCCCAGTGTGTGCTCAAATTTGCAATGTTCCCGATCCAATCAGTGGGATACCCTCTTCCAATTGAAGAATGCAAAGAGAATCTAAGAATTGCTTTCATTCCAATTGAATTCATGCAATATCAATTTAAGAATTGCAAGTGATATGAAGAATTACTTCAATTCCAATTCAACCAAGATATCCATGCAATTGAATTGGAAGCAAACACGAAATTCCTCCGAATTCAATTCCAATTCTTGAAATTTGTGGATATCCTGATATCCAATTCCAGTTATTCCAGTTCAATTTTTTATTCTTAATTACTGTGTTATTTCTTAAAAAATGATATCCAATTTCCAATTGTAAGCAACTCTTCACCTCCATGAAATTGTTTTTGCTGATTTACGCAAGGTTAAAAAAATGTCAAGAAATTTCTTGATTGGAAGCTATTCCTCACCATTGGATTTTCGATGCTCTTGGAATTAGGTGAAGGAGTCGCCACGTTTGATGTATGAAATTAGAATTGGGTTGCATGTTAATTTGAGTTTTGGCCATAGAAGCTGCCAAGTGATTGAGCGTAACTTGCAGTTGGCTTTGTCTCTGATCCCATTAAAAAAAAAAGAAAAGGAAATCAACCATCAACATTTAGGGATTGAATTGACAATTGAGTTTTAGGGATTGGTGAATTGATTTGATGTTGCCGATTGAAATAGGGAATTGAAATGTACGAAGATATCAAGATTTGCTTAATTTATAATTATTTTCTTTTCTATTTTAAATTAAATTGTTATTTATTTGATCGAATCAGTAGATTTCGTTTGTTTTAATATCTAATAGGATTACAATGGTTCACGGGGCGCGACTGAACATCGTTGAGAAGATACATAGTCGAAAATATCAAAAGTCAAAGATTGAGCCATGAATCTTCATGTAAAAATATAAAAGGAATTTGGACACATGTATGACCTAGATTAACCCTAATTCGATCTAACAATTTAAAAGAAAATAATCACGGTGGTCGTTTTTTTAGCATCACCTAAAAATAACTGGTGGCCCTGTTTTAATAAATGAAACGTAAGAATATTTCGCAAGAAATTTAGATTTATTACCCGATATTTCCATTATTTCTACATTTTCAAAATGTCTTTCATTAATATCAGTTGTTGAGGGTTTACAAATTACACATATCTAAGTTAAAAAAATTACAATGAATTTACAAGAGACGGTGCTTCTCCGGAAGGGATTTTTAGATTTTCCATACCATAAAAAATCAATACGAGCCATTAGATCTCCCCTCATTTAATATGAACCATCCATTGTATTTAATTTTTTTGGGAAAAAAGACAAAAACCCTTTGTGGTTTGGGATCGGGACAAATCGCACCATGTTATTTTGTTTTGGACAATTAGCCCCTAGTGGTTTGCTCCATTAGACATAGGGGTTACGGTGTTAATTTTTTTTCATTTTTAGTCCTCAAGTTTTGACCTTTTAATCATTTTGGTTCTAAATTTTCTTCGTTTATCATTCCTATCCTCAACTTTTCATTTTTTCATTTGTCCTATAAAGAAAATCGAAAGGGAAGGAGGGGTCGAGGCCACCAATTGACGACCCCGACCCCTCCACCGAGGTCACCGGTACCCACGGAGGACGCCGGCTACCTTGGTAGAGGGATCAGAGTAGCCGATTGGCAGCCACAATCCCGAATCGATCGAGGACTTCGAGTCGGAGGTCCCCGATAGATTCGGGGTTGGGGGCACCAATCGGCGACCCCGACCCATCCACCGAGGTCGTCGGCGTCCTCCGTGGGTACCTGCAACCTCGATGGAGGGGTTGGGGCCGCCAATCGGCGATCCCGACCCCTCCACTGAGGTCGCCAGCGTCTTTTGTGGGTACCGACAATCTCGGTGGAGGGGACGGAGTCGCCTTGACCCCCCTTTCCCTTTCGATTTTTTTTATAGAACTAAAATGAAACAAAATGAAAAGTTGAGGATAGGAATGATTAAAAAAAATTAGAACCAAAATAATTAAAAGGTTAAAGATTAATGACTGAAAATGAAAAAAAAATTAACGCCGTAACCCCCTATGTCTAACGAAGCAAACCACAAGGGGGCTAATTGTCCCAAATAAAAGAACATGATGCGATTTATCCCGATCTCAAACCACAAAGGGAATTTTTGTCTTTTTCCTATTTTTTTAAGTATATTCATTATTTACTTTTATATTTTCCTTCCATAACCATTCACCGGTGTTACGGATTAGCCTTCACGTGTGAACAATGAAGAAGTGCCACATCATCTACCATGAACCACCCGTCAGACGGGCTGCAATAATTAAACTGTACCTCTAACTGAACCGGTGCACAAATTTGGTTCAAGTATTATCATATATCATAACCCCAAAATAATTCAGTCTGACATCTTTCAATCGACTTTCAATTGACCCCTTGTCGTCTCCCTCGCAATAGCTTTCCTCTCAACCGAAGCATTAACGCTGCCATCTCCTCATCTCTCGCATTCCACTGTGGCCGACCACCCTCTCCTCGAGCTTCTAGTGCGGTCATCCTCTGCCGTCGCCATGGTGTCGTCTGTCATCGCCATCTCGGTGGAATTCCATCTCCTCGAACCGAACTTCGACAATGAAATGAATGCATTTGGCAATTTCCCAAGTCTATGCATTACCCCCCTTATATACTTTTGTTTTGTTGGCTGAAAAAAAAAAAAGAACCAAAGGCACAAATTTTGCTTGAATTAAGCAGGAGTTCAACCGTTCTACTAGAACTATCAACTTAATCCTCTAAACAGTGAAAAGACTTCCATTAAGCCGTTTTGATATGTGAGATGGCGATTTAGCTATAAAATTATTATTTGTGAACACATAATGTTCGTCTTCCTGTCTCACATAATCCGTAGAGTTCATGACTTGTACATGCGGCTAGAAAGACCAATATCCAAATTTGCCATCGAAATCTTGGGATGACTTGCTTTATGTTATCAGTGTTCCTAGGTCCTTGGGTTGCTTCATGCAGTGATACATGTGTTCTGTGCATGGTAGTGATCAAGTGAAAATGATAGGACATTCGTTCTATAGTTCAATTTTTAGGCTATGAACAATTGAGAATTCTAAATTTCAGGGTAATAAGAGTTCTTCTTCAAGACCTGGTGCTTCCAAGCCTAGAGTGCGTCCCCAAGCTCCCAGATACAAGGGACTACTCTTTTCTATTATCTGATGATGCTGAGCTCCCCTGCCTCGCCCAAACAACCTCCACCACAGAGTGATCCTGCTCCTAGTTCGGGTGTGTCATGATTTATGCTTAATCTGCTTTCTGGTCTATCATACTGATTTGAAACTTACTGAATTCTTCTCTATTGTTGATGATCCTCGCTCAGCTGAATTAACGTCTCAGAGCTGACAAACCCTCGGGAGCAATTAGATATTTTGCATATTAGATATTTATGTATTTTACCAATTCATACCATCTGTTAGTCCTTGGTTAGGCTAGATTCTTTAGTTTCCATTATCAGAGAGATTTTTAGCTTTTTTTACTAGATTTTGGCTAGATTCTTTAGTTTCCATTAGTCCTTGGCTTTTTTTTTTTCCCATTATCAGAGGTAATGAACAGATTGATTTTTCCGTCTCATTTAATTATTGTTATTTGTATGATTTTTGAGATTTTTTTTAATTTTTTTTTCTATGTATAGATGGATTACATACGGAACAATCCGTCTCTAAAATCCGTACGTAACATTTAGAGATAGATATGAGAAGGGAGGGTCCGTCTTTCAGCAGAGACGGATTTATAAATGGACATTTCCGTCTCTAAAATGTACAGATGGATCCTATTTTGCAACGCGCTTTTTACGAATGGGCATGGATCCGTCCGTCATCCGTGTTCAAAACCATATTAGAGATGGATTATAAACGGATCCTCCCAGTGCCATCTTCTTCTTGCTGCTAATAAGCCATTCCCATACAAGCAAGTACAAAAACAGTTCAAAATTTGAAAAGCAAAAGCTTCTAGCTACCTCATTAGAAAGTCCTCATTATAATTTTTGCTTTTCCCTGCAGCAAGACGCACCCAACCAGGCCCAAATTAGCAGAGAGCCTAACTTCCTTCTGAATATCAACACGCCATCCTCCTATTAATCACACTGATAATTAAGGACAATATTTTCCCTACTTAATCTTCCAACAAAATGCATAGGCAATTATGTACACAATACTCAAACACAAGCTTCGGTTTCGGAAAATAACTCCCAATTCTCACTTCCTCGGTTCCTTGATTCAGGTTCCGTCAGTGACTCGCATAGCTCCTTGCTCGAACAATGCCAGTGAGTTTAGTGCACAGCTGCCATACTCGATGAGCGGAGAGATTTTTTTAAACGACTTATTAGGTTTCAGGAACCTCTCAGCTTAGGTATAACCTTACTATGATCGTAATGACTTATCCATATCAACAATGTGATCCTTGAGTTGACAGTTTCCCAAGCTCCCCGATCTAGTCTCTCTGGACTATGAACAAAGGATATGTTCGTCGAAAGATGGGCATTTGCATAACTAGTTAAGTAAATGGATTATTGTATCAATCATTTAATATATTCATAACGACTTATCCATGTCATAATTGTATATTTTGTTGAGGGAGTATTTTAGTCCTTTTTTTTTCGGGCCGAAACTCGAATATTTTTGTCTTTTTTTAGTAAAGTCTTAGAAATATAAACAACTCTTTCGATAAATATTTATGTAGATATTTAGGATCAAATGATACAGAATAATATGCAAAAATAGGCGAAAACACATAAAGAAAGATCACTCTAAGAAAAATGGATTTCATTTTATCTAAATTGATTTTAGAATGTATTTCGTCAAACATATTCTCTTAGTAAAACTGAATTGAAAAATATTCATGTGTTCAAAAATCATCACAGTACGAGGCACGTCCAATTATGATAAAATCTTAGCTGACATTTATCCATATCACATGCCAATTATATTTTATCAATCAATTTTATTAAGTATTTTATTAGGGTCGCACCCATCATTTAACATTAGCCAAAGTAAAAACTATTTAAAAAAATAAAATTGGATTGCTCTTAAAAACGTGACTCGTTACATATGTCAGGTTAATTTTTTGCATGCACGTTTCGTGCACTATTGGATTCTTGTCAATATAACAGGGTAATCTGCTATATATGTCATGGCATTTATTATGTAATTTGCTATATATGTCATGGCATTTATTATGTAATTTGCTATTTATGTCATGGCATTTATTCATTTTCTGTTTCCTCTTTTGAACTTACCAATTAGGAATATTTTTTATGTTCCATTTCTGCACCAATTTGCGAACTATTTATGTGGTCAGAATCCTCATCTCAGTATTAGTTCCATCAGTTATCCAGAGTCCAAAGAATAGGAAAACGGTTTCTGGAAAATGGGTTCGTCCCCGAAGCATCTCATCGTCCCAATTGTGGTTGTCCTATCGGTACTCATGGATCATACATGCGAGGGACAACAGCATGAACCACCATCAATCTCAGACCCAGGAACCGTCCTTATCAAAATCCAGAATGATGTTGCCAATAACTCAGCCACGCTCACGGTCCATTGCAGAAGAGTTGATCGTGGCTATGAGGTGGACCTTGGAGCCCATGATGTCGCGCCATACTCGTATTACAAGTTTAGTTTCGAGACCATGAAAATACCGGTGACAGCGTACAACTGCAGCTTTCAGTGGCCACCAAAAAATTATCACGACTTTAATATATTCTTTCAAGCCAGAGACGGGGACGAGGGTGAAAATAAATGGGTGGTCCACGACTGGGGACCGTGTCTCCGCAACACCGAAACTGGTAATGAGGACTGTCGTAATTGGTCTTAATCCATGGCCAAATCCATTACTTGTCAAGAGGACAAAGTAAATTTGTCTTAATCGTTTGGCTATCTATTCCGAATAATTAATTGGATCATATAAAAGAGTTCGGTGAGCTTTTTTTTTTTCACTTTTGTCCTAAATATACCTTTATTTTTTTCATTAACATATATATATGATATGATAAATTAAAACTATCTTAATAAAAGAAAGATTTTAGCCGGTAAATCTCAAGTATATTATATTAAATTTGATTAAATATAAAACTTTAGTCATACCCAATGTGATTTTGATCTTTTTCTTGCTGGACTGTGATTTTGTTCTGTTTATATACAAATTCTGCTACTGATGATTAAATTAAATTATGTGCTCCACATTCACCCACAAAAAAAAAAAATCCACTTATCATTAAACTAGGAAAAACATAGTATCCTGAGCTGATTTGAGAATGAGATGAGTTGAATCAGTATGACGGGAAAAGTCCTCCTGAAAGAGATCCTTATTCCTCTAATTAAGACCAGATAAACCAACAAGCTGATGCAGCAAATTAAGAAAGTGAGTGGTTCAATGAGGTCCATTAACCAATCAAGCAAGGACTCGATCAGTTTCAAGTTCCAATCAAGCAGGAGAGCCGGAGGATTCACTAACCTCTCCCGTTACTTCTCGAGCATATATGCAGTCTCTAAGCACGTCAAGTGGACTTTTAGGATCAGTCTCTATTTTCTCAATAGAATCATTGATATTGTCTGTTTTCGGTAGAAAAAATTATGGGAGATATTGCTCTCACAATTCCGATAGATCGAGTATTGTAGATTACCTGTTGATTAATTGTCTATCTCACTTATAAAAGAATAACATTAATAATAAATTGTCGACATGATGACAATGGAAGGACAAAAGGATTATATTTGGATTTCCTCCCTGGAGTTGGTTTTTCGTTCTGGGTAAATTCAATTAACCGGTAATGCCGTTAGTATATTCATAAATTTCTAACATAATTTATTGTGATGAAGATAATCAACTCAATGATTTTAGTTAATTATCATTATAATTTGAATAAGAATCTTTTATAAGCTTTTAAAACTTAATGATAATGGTATCTGATATTGACCATATAGTACCAAAATCAACATACGGTTTCGTTTTTCTTTTTCTAGCTTATAGGATGGGGTCACTTGTTCATACCAAGTTTATCATCATTTAAAATTTTCCATTATCTCTCTGTGTTTGTCTACATAAATATGCATATTCTAGTCGATTCTTTATTAAAATATAAAATTAAGTTCTTCTATTACAAGTAATATGTAAGAAATAATTTTTGTTGTTCATTTCATATTATATTTATTAACACCATAATAAAATTTGAATCTCCTAGACTATGTTAGAGAATATATTAGAATAAGTTACAGGCACTGTAAATTAATTTGTATTTTCTAATTAAAGTATGTGATTTTTTTTTCAATGTAATTTATATGAATATATTCGCTAGCATAAAAGGGGAGAGAATGAGTGAAAATGTCATTAAAAATAAAAGAACTGGAGTAAGAGCGTATCAATGAAGATAAATGATGACTTAAAATTTAGAATAAGAAAGGGGAAAAAGAAAAAGACAAACAAAAAAAAAAGCTCCATGGAATGGAAAATGAATAATAGATTGAAGAAAACAACCACATCTTGTCCATATCTACATTTTCCTTTTATTTGACATTTGACATCAGGACAAGAAGGAAAATATAACTGATGGCCTGTTAGTAAACGGAAGTAAGAATATTTCACAAATAATTTTGAGATTTATTACTCCATATTACCATTAATTTCACATTTATAAAAGATATCTATATACAATTATAAAAATCGATGCAACGCCTCAATAATGTCACGTAGGATATGAGTAATATATCGTTGAGTTACTTTTGGAATTCTCACGAATCACAACGCAACAAATGTAATCTTATATCATGTCATCCTACTAATAGAACTTCAAAAGTTTTTCAATTATGGAAGTAGACAAGTCATTTATAAATAGAATTTAAGAGATAAAATATCTCGCCATTTGGTTGGTTGCACCATACCATCAAGTAAAAAGTGTAAGTAAAAATTAAGTATTTTACTGAAAAATAAGTAAAATTCTTCCAAATTTGTGCTTGATTTCAAAAATTGAGGAGTTTGTAATATGTTTTGAAATTTATGCAACTTACTTTTTTTATTAATAATTTACCAAAAGTTCAAGTAATTTACAAGAAATTATAGTAATTTATTTTTTGTATAGTGCAACCGATTGTGACATTTTCCACATGCCCACATCATCCTTATTGGAGATTCTACAACGATTTACTAGCAAAAATAATTACAGTAGTTGTTTTATTTTCAGCTATTAAATCCCGTAAGGTAAGATTCACTCGTACACGTGTCCAAAATCTTTTTACTTGAAGATTTACCATTTATACTTTGACTTTCAATATTTTCGACTACGCATCTTCTAGACAACGCTCGGTCGCGTACATGAACGAGTCGAATTTTGTTCAATATTAAACCGAACTAGAATCTACCGATTCAATTAAGTAAATAATAATTTGTAACTTAAAAAAAAGAAGAAAAAACACATAATAAAACAAACAACTTTCTACATTATTCCCTCTCCCAATATTAGAAGTGAGACCACCCGCAAAATCAAATCAAGCAACCCTAAGAAATTCAAACGAAAACTCAATTAAATCAAATCGACATTAAGCAAACATCAGATTTAGTAGATTTCCCAGAATAATATAAAAACATCAAAGCTGACTTTGAATTCAATGCATTAGAGTAATATAAAGGCTCAATGCTCAAATCGGGGTGGTCTGAATCAATGGCTGGGTGGAATCTCTCAAAGATACATGGCGTGTTATAGTATGAGCACAACTTCGCACTTGATTTCCTTATCCTACTTCCCAAAGAGTCCGAAGCTGCTCTCGACAATTGACTTGTTGATCATGGTGAACGAGAAGAGGCAATTCTTGCAGATCCCATGAACATCCACGAGACTACAATGGATATGGCACAAAACTAAATATCGATTGAATTGTCGATTGTATTTTTTAGGGATTGTTAGGAGGAAAGTAAACGATGATATCGAGAATTGTTTGTTTCATTATTTATTTTTTTCTTTATTTTAAAGTTATTAAATTATTATGTATTTAATTAAATCGGTAGATTTCGGTTTGATATTAAATCGAACTGGATTCGATTCGTTCACGTGCGCAACTGAGCGTCGTCCAGAAGATGCGCAATGGAAAATATCAAAAATCAAAATATGATGAGTGAATCTTCAAGTAAAAATATTTCGGACATGTGTAAATTTGAAATTAATATTTCGGCCACAGCAGAGTGAAACTTATGAGGACTGACGTGTTCGATTTTTATTGGAAGATTTCATGATCGATGTGATTATTATTATTTTTCCATGAACCGATACAGATTGATGAGCTTTCACTTGACGACAAATTAATTAGTACAAACTGGGAGGGGAGAGATTCTTCGAGATTGTATGTCTATCTTCTTTTTTTTTTTTGTTCGATTGGAGAAGATATACAGAAGATGACGTTGTAATATGTTTATTTATTATTTTTTTAAGTAATTAAATTTATTTTTTATTTGGTTGAACCAATGCAATTCAGTTCGATTTAATAGCGGATTGGATCCGATTCTTTCACAGACAAGATCGAGTATTGACGAGAATATGTTTGGTCAAAAATATGAATTATCAAACTATGAGAGGTGAATCTTAAATTAAAAGAATCTAAGACACGCGTACAGTGAGGATCTTAAATAAGACAATCTAACGACCATGAATAAAACAACTGTGGTGGTTGTTTTTGGATGCCAACCACTGTAACATCACCCTCATCCTCATAAGGCCAAAACAAAAGCTCTTATTCTAAGATTTATTCTAAATGGAGATTATAGAGCCGCAAGTACAAAAAAACAATCACCACGATTATTTTATTCTTGGCCGTCGGATTCGTTGATGTAAGATCATAATCCTACACGTGTTCAATATTTTTTTACGGTAAAATACATCCCTGATATTTTGACTATTTATACCATCAATAGTGGAGTCACACACTCAGTGAAGCAATTTCTTCTACGTTATACTTTCCATTAATTTTGAGCCCATAGAATTGATCATGGGTCGAATAGCTGGATCTGAGCATCAGTTTTGTTCAAAAATTGAACAAATCGATTGATTGATTGAAGATTCTATCTCTTGATTATATGGCTTCGTTTTCAACAATTGAACAACAAAAAGCTTCCTCTTGGTTTAGATGTTCATAAATCTCTTTATCCAGTAAGCCAAGAGATCTGTGTTTCGTTGAGTGTTCAACCATGGGGTTGGGTGGGCGGGCGACCGGAGGGTGCCGACACCGGCATCAAATTGAATTTTAGGGATTGATTGCAGGTCTGCTCTGTTATTGGAAGGGGAATAAGACGGAGGGAGGAGAATACGATGGAGCTTTGTTTTTTCCTTTTCTTTTTTCTATTTAAAGAATAAAATTGTTACTTATTTTATTGAACCAATATATATTGATTCGATCTAATATTGAACCAAATTCTACCCGTTCACTATCATGCCCGAGTGTCATTAAAAAAATGTGTAGTCGAAAATATCAAAAATCAAATTATGAGGAGTGAATCTTCCACTAAAATATTTTGGACGCCTGTATGATGAGGATTTTATCTAACGAGATTTAAAAGGTTGAAAAAAAAATCATCATGATTGATTTTTTACCAAACATGGTAGCATACCCTATTCTAAAAGTCATGGGCACTTCAATTCTCGTTGAAAATATAAAATATAAATCTTGCAAGACATTATCAACCCGTATGTAAATAATTAAAAGTTTTAATCAAATTATGATTAATAAAAGATTTAGCCAAGTATGTTGTTACAAAATTTAAAAAAATAATAATTTCCTTTGGGAGAAACCTCTGCTAAGGGGGCTGCGGAAAAACCTTTGCTAAGGTTGTCATGGAGATTTTATGCACCTATAATCTATTACGAAAGTGGTGACCAATCTTTTCGATATGTCTATCAATTTCTACCTGAGCATATGTGCAGGTCTTACATCTTGTTTCATTAAAATCACTGGTTGAGAGTCTAGAAACTACACATGCATAAGCTAAGAAAATTACAATGAATTTATAAGTGAAATGGATGACCTCTATGTAAGTTTGAGCCTGTGGATTAGAAATGGGCTCTTGTAGGCCAGTTGAAATTTATTAAATGGTTTATAAAAGATTATATGCCACAATTATTAGCTCAAACTTTTGAATTGAAAATGTGCTCAATCTCTTGTAGACTAGTGGAATTTAACATCGCTCAAAAGAGAAAATGATGGCTTGTTGTGCTTCTCAAATCCCAATCCATGATTGGGAAAGTTTTACTTTAGTCCTGAGTGAACTGATCCGATTTGAATATTAATTAGTTAGAACCCATTGATTTTTGAATAATAAGTGGTGGCGGCAAAAAAATGATGGCCCGTTTATTTATAGAAAATTTGTTACAAAAGTGGAAAAATCTGGGTAAAATAGAAATAAATTGCAAAGGATATTCTCATCCAGTTAAACATAGACTAAATTATCAAAGAGATTGTTGTACAGTAACGCAGGCCCTCGTCTAATAATTAATCAAGAAGTTATAGTTTGATACTCGTCGTGAGACTATTCGTATTCATTTATTAGTTGTTAGGATTTTTATTTTATTGTACTATATTTATATGCCTCCTTTACAATTCAAAAATAAGAATATCCAACGAATTTCCTAAAAAAAATTTCTGTATTTTCAGTTGTCCAATTTATACACCACTAGAAAAGTATTATATATTTTTTTTAAGTTCACCCACTTCTCCACTAGGCAAGGGAAGATCAAGAAAATTGAGTCTTCCTTTTCCAATTTATTTTCCAAGATCTTCACATACGTTAAGAAAAACCCAAAATTAAGGTGGAAGACACATACAGAGTAATTAAGATGTTAGGGAGATATGTCTGCATGATTGAGATTATGCTCCATTTCTGCACCAATTTGCGAACTATTTATATGGTTAGAGCCCTCATCGCAATATATTGCATCAGTTTTCTAGAGTCCAAAGAATAGGAAAACGTTTTCTGGAAAATGGGTTCGTTCCCAAAGCATCTTGTTGTCCTGATGGTGATTGCCGGCCTTTCGGTACTCATGGATCGTACATGTGGGGCACAACTTCATGAATCAGAACGACAACCACCAACTGTCAGAGGAACCGTTCATATCAAAATGCAGAATGCTCTTGCCGATAAGTCAGCCACGCTTACGGTCCATTGCAGTGGACGCCTTCGAGATGAACCAGCTGACCTCGGACTCCATGACATCGCGCCGACCTCAACTTACGAGTTCACATTCGAGACCGATAATATATCCCGGACATTGTACTACTGCAGCTTTCAGTGGCCGCCAAAAAATTCGCGCAACTTTGATATATTCTCTCAAGATAGAGACGGCAGAAAGGGTGACTTTTATTGGACAGTCTCCGACACAGGACCTTGTCTCCTCGACGTGGGAACCGGCAATGAGGACTGTAAAAATTGGTCTTAGTCTATGGCCAAACCCCTTACTTATCAAGAGCATAAAATAGACATATGTCTTATTTATTTCACTATCTATTCTCAATAATCAATAAATTAAATCGTTCGATCGCAGGGGCGAAGCCAGGATTTCTTTCGAGGGGGGCAAAAATATTATAATAAATATAATTTTGGGGTAAAATTTTAAAAATTCAAAGTTCAGGGGTGCAAGGGGGCAAAAATATTACAATAAACATACTTTTGAGGTAAAATTTTAACAAATTTAAAGTTCAGGGGGGCAATTGCCCCCCCTGCTAATATGCTGGCTCCGCCCCTGTTCGATCCGTTTCTTTTTTCACTTTTATTCGCGATATCAGAAATTAAAACTATATTAAGAAAAGATTTTAGTGCCGGTAATTAAATCTAAAAAAAATAAAGTTCAGTAAATGTAAAATCTTAGTCATACCCAATGTGATTTTGATCTGTTTGTATATATTCTGCTGTTGATGGTTAAATTATGTGCTCCACTGTGCATTAAACTAGACATGTTTTTAGTCGGTTCTAAAAAATATAGCTTAAAATAAATTCATGTATATAAGTCAAAATATCATATTGGATTTACATAAATCTCGAGCATTTCCTTTGGATTCTTGACATAATATATAGCAAAACAAAAGGTTGTGAATTTCTAAGGTGGTCTCTTTTTTATATGTCCACATGACTATCACGATTTTGAATTATGTTGAGTCCGTTTTCGCGGGTGAAGTTTGAGACATATCTACAAAAACACGTTGATTGATGTGGAAGCTTTACTGATATTTTGTTGTGTTGTTTCAAAAAATATTCTTATTAGAATCATTCAGTATAGTTTCGGTATGTGATTGATTGCAAATTTGTATCGTTTCGATGTAATTGGTTGATAATTCAGCCAGTTCGTGTAGTTTGTCAACTGATACAAGAATGTAATTTATATACCGCCTTTGTTTTCTCTGTAGATATTGTTTTGTTTCTTAAAATATTTTTCAGAGGAAACAATATAAGTCGAGCAAATATGAGATTGTAAAATCATTTATTTATCTATTTGACAATTTGGTGACAATGGAAAAGTAAACATCGCATTTCGATTTCTCTGCTAGAAATAATCTTATGTGATTGGTAAAAAAAAATTTTGACTTACCCAAAAAAAAAAGATTGGTTAATTAACAAAAATTATGGTAATTATTATTCATTCACAGCTTGTTTGTTGCAATTGAATTTGTGAATTTTCCTAGAAGAAGAAGCAACATTCCAAAAGTGAAAATGAAGGTTATCTTGAATCCTCTTGAAATTAATACCTGTAGACAAATCAAAAATCATATTAGTTTTACATGAATATCGTATGTCCTTAAATCTAAAAGTAATACATAAAATATGATGAATTACGAATTGTGCTGTTGTTGGCAAATTATGCTATGAGTGAGAAAATTTGGGTTTAAACCTACTTGAAGTACTTCACAATTAGGGCAAGCTGATGCCAAGTGAGTCGCATGGTTTCAAAAAGGAAAAAAAATATAGAGATGAAGAGAAAATAAAATAAAGATGAGATGGGTGGGATGATTTTGGGCCTGGGCTGATGAACTATAATTTTTAGGCTCAGATATAGGAAGAAGATTCTCTGAGCCATAAATTCTATTTTTGGAAGATCGAATTCAATATATATGCAACCATATATTGTCGAGAGGCAACCGTGAGTACGTTGTCGGTGGAACAGGTTCATCGAGAAAGGAATATTACAGTGATTGATTGTCGAATTATACGATAACGCTTCCTATTGGTATTCACAAGATGAGCCTTTGCTCTCCCGGACTTTAATCTTTCGCCTTTGTGAGTATTAATGCAAGGATCACGTTACGTTTTGGAAATAATGCATTATTTCTTTTTTCGTTCTGTTTCTTCACTAGTAAAGTGAAGATTGAGAAAACCGCGTATCCTTTTTTAATTAATTTCCAAGATTATTTCCTCAAAGAAAACCCCAAAATTAAAGTTATAGACATATACAGAATTTTTTTTTTTTTTTAAAAAAACTAGGGATGTTTTCGATTCCGTTGATCTTGATTCATTTCTGCACCAATCTGCAAACTACTTATACGGTGGAGTACTGTATGCAGAATGGTAACTCGCACGGTCGTGGCAGTCGGGAGAAATTAAGAGCAGAAGCTGGGCGGGTATATTTTGATCACCATAGAAGAGTATATTTGACAAAAAAAGTCCGCTCAACGTGCAAGTTAGTTTATACATTACATAGAGGAGTATATGCCTTTTGTTTTCCTTCTTTTCCTCTATTTAAGGTAGGATCGAGGCGTTTTCCTCTTTTAATTCATTTTCCAAGATCGTCATTTACCTTTTAAAAAAAAAAAACCCCAAAATTAAAGTGGAAGACGTGGACAGATTAATCAAGAAATTAGGGATAAATAAAGGAAAAATGATATGTTTGCCTTATTGGGATTGTGTTCCATTTTTGCACCAATCTCTGAACTATATATATATATATGGTCAGAACCCTCATCTCAATACATAATATTGCTTCAGTTTTCCAGAGGACAACGAATAGGAAAACGTTTTCTGGAAAATGGGTTCGTCCCCGAAGCATCTCATCGTCCTGATGGCGGTTGCCCTTTCGGTACTCATGGATCATACATGCGAGGGACAACATCATGAACCACCAGATATCATAACGCCAGGACCCGTCCATATCACAATCGAGAATGATCTTGCAAACTCAGCCACGCTCACTGTCCATTGCAGAAGAATCGATCGTGACAGTGAGGAGGACTATGGAACCCATGATGTCGCACCACGGTCGACTTATGAGTTTGGATTCATGACCTTGGAGATACCCGTGGCAGCAGCCAACTGCAGCTTTCAGTGGCCGCCACAAAATTTCCACGACTTAAAGGTATTTTCGCAAGGCAGAGACGGGAACAGCGGTGACCATTTGTGGATGATCACTGAGGGGGGGGCGTGTCGGGACACCGGATACCCGGCTGAATACTGTCATGGCTGGACGTCTTAATCCATGGCTAAGTCCCTTAATTATTAAGAGTATAAGATATGGATGCATAAATCTTATTTCACTGTTTATTCTAAATAATTAATAAGATCAAAAAAAATAGTTCGATGCATTTTTTTTTATAGGAAAAGTACAAAAACTCTCATTGTGGTTAAGGATCCTGACAAATTGCACCATATATTTTTATTGGGAACAATTAGCTCCCCTGTGATGTACTCCGTTAGACATAGGGGGTTACGGCGTTCGTTTTTTTTCCTTCCCTTTTGATTTTCTTTGTAGGACTAAAATGAAACAAAATGAAAAGTTGAGGGCAGAAATGATAAAAGAAAAAAGATTTAAAACCAAAATGATTAAAAGGCTAAAGATTAAGGATTTGAAATAAAAAATAAAAAACTAAAACTAAAACTAACGCCGTAACTCCTATGTCTAACGGAGTACACCACATGGGGACTAATCGTCCCTAATAAAAACACATGGTGTAATTTGTCCCTACCCCAAACCACAATGGGTTTTCCCTTCTTTTTTTTTTTCGTTATGTCCCATGATATCACAAATTAAAACTAAATAAAAAAAAAGATTTTAGCCACACATGCACAAGTTAAGAAAGTTACAATGAATTTATAAGAAATTGAATGTTACAACCTATTAGTTCGAACATTTCAATTAGAGATGGATTTTAATCTCTTATAGATTAATGAAAATTTATAGAATGAGTTTATAAAAGATTGTATTGGCACAATTACCTCAAACTTTTGAATTGGAGATATACTAGTCAATTTCTTATAGACTAGTGAAAATTTAACATCACGCAAAAGTGAAATTGATGATCTTTTCTACTTTTGAAATCCTAATCCTCGATTCAGAGATTTTTAGTTCACTTCTTAATGAACGGATACAGTTTGGATCTAAATTATTCAGAATCCATGGATTTCATAATACTAAGGGGGGCACAGTGAAAAAAATGATGGGCCGTTTATTTATAGGAACTTTTTACAAGAGAGGAAAACTTCGATTCAAAAAGAATTGCAATTTTGTACATCACATAGAAAAGTATATTTTTAATTAAGAGTATCAGAAAATCTCGACTTCGAATCTTGTGAATGGAGAGAATCCACGTTAGAAGAGTTTTCCCTCCTTTATATGCTGTCCCAACTTAACTGAATCAATCAAGACTCAATTGTACTTCTGAATATTATGGTTCACATAAAAAAAATTAAGAGCATTCCCAATAGTGAATCTCCATCCCCTTTCTCTGGGACCCACTTTTGTGCCAACCATTGTGATTGCTCTAAATTCAACCACTTCTCCACTAGTTAAGGGAAGATCGAGAAAATGGTGTTTTCCTTTTCTAATTTACTTTCCAAGAACGTCATTTACCTTAATTTAAAAAAAAATAGAGTGAAATGTAGTTTGTCTCTAACCTTTGGGTGTAATAGTAAAGTGCCCATTG
The DNA here is from genome assembly GCF_007655135.1 of Punica granatum. NCBI lineage: Eukaryota > Viridiplantae > Streptophyta > Magnoliopsida > Myrtales > Lythraceae > Punica > Punica granatum. The sequence goes on from NC_045133.1 coordinate 2,378,726, forward strand.
ACTTTTAAAAAGTTACACTATACTACCCGACTTATTCAAAAAGAAACAAAGTGTGCCCTTGGCGATTTTTTTCTTCTATGATTTTCTAGCCAAATATTAATTCAGTAATTTCATATATCAACAAATAATTTCAAAAATTTTAGAAAAGAATTAGAAAAAAAAAAGAGCCAAGAATAAACTCGACATGGGGGAGAGAGAAAGGGGCGATGGTGGCTGGGATAAAACAAATCTCTCTCTCTCGAGGAGAGACGCGAGAGAGATATGAGATCAAATCAAAAAAAAAAAAGCTATAAGGTTTGTGTATATGCCATTGAAGGTCATGTTCTTCTTGCTATTTCCTTTCCGTCTTCCCCTGTCTCTGTGTTAAGGGTTGTGGAAGTGATGGAAGAATGAGCTGTGGGTGAGGCCACACAGCTGTTGAACATGACCAGCAATGGCAGTGGCCTCAGCTTCTGCTTCCACTTCTTCATCTTCTTCGAGAGGCAAACACGGGGTTTGGGATTCCTCACCCTCTGCTCGAGGAGCTGTGTCAGACCTCTCTCTCTGTCTCTCTCACAGATTGTTCTCGGTTTCTTTTTCTATTTTCAATTGTTTTTTAGTTTTTAAAATTATTTCCTGAAATATAAGATTAATAAATTAAAGTTTGACGAGAAAATTCGTTGGAAAAGTCTCCAAGGGTGAACTTTACTTCTCATTTAATAGGTCAGATAGTATAGTGCAATTTTCTAAAAGTCGGCGACGCTTTGTTACTACACCCAAAAGGTTAGAGAAAATAGTGATTGAGTAATATAGTCAAGTAGCTGTATAAAACTCTACCATGAATAAGATGTGTCCACTTCACTATGTATTATTCATTCAATATTTTCTTTAGGGGGCAAAGTATATTTTACTCAAAAAAAAAAAGAAAAAAACTAAAGTGCAAGACATATGGTCAGAATAAACGAGAAATATTAGAAATTAGGGATATGTTTGGATGATTGAGATTATGTTCCATTTCTGCACCAATCTGCAAACTATTTATATGGTCATAACCCTCATCTCAATATTGGTTCCGTCAATTTTCCAGCGTTCAATGAATGAGAAAATGGGTTCGCTCCTGAAGCATCCCATCGTCCCAATGGTGGTTGCCCTTTCGGTACTTACGGGTCATACTGCGAAGGACAACATCTTGAACCCCCAACAATATTATAGACCAAGGAACCGTCCACATCAAAATCCAGAATGCTCTTGCCGACAACTTAGCCACGCTCGGGGTCCATTGCAGAAGAGTTGATAATGGCCACGAGGAGGACCTCAGACCCCACGACGTCGCACTGGACTCACATTACGAGTTTAGGTTCGGGACCATGACGACAGCGTACAACTGTAGCTGAAATTCCCACGACTTGAATATATTCCCTCAACGCAGAGACGGGGACAAGGGTGACTATTATTGTTTGGTCTCCCACTCGGGACCGTGTCTCCTTGATATCGTAATCGGTAATGGAGACTGTCAAAATTGGTCTTAATTCCATGGCCAAGTCCCTTCAATAAGATCAAAAATTAAATAGTTCGGTGCGTTTCTTCTTTCACTTTTGTCCTATATATATATATATATATATATATATATATATATATATATATACCTCTATCTCGTTTTTCATTTTTATTCTCGATACGACGAAATAAAACTATATTAACAAAATACTTTAGCCGGTAATTGAATCTTTTTTAAAAAAATAAAGTTCAATAAATGTAAAAAATATTTATGTTTGATTTTAGAGTTGAGTTTTGGTTTTAGTTGGTTTGTAATAATTGTGTTGTTGAATTATGAGAAAAAGTGTGAAAAAGTAATGAACAATAGAAAGAAATTAATGATTGTATTGTTGAATTGTATAAAAAATAATAAATATTTGAGAGAAAGTAATGATTGTGTTAAATTATGGAGAAAAAAAAGTGATAAATAATCGAGAGAATTTACTATTAAAAATTGAATTGAATATTTAAAAAAATTGAAGAAAAAGATAAAAGTAATAATTGTCTTGTTGAATTGAAAATAAATAGAGTTAGAGTGAAGTATGGTTAAAAAAATTTTAAAAACCAAACCGGCATTAGTCACACCCAATGTGATTTTGATCTGTTTGCATATATTCTGCTCCTGATGATTACTCCACTGTTCATTAAACTAGACATTCTTTTTAGTCGATTCGGAAATATAGTTTAGAATAAATTAATGTAGATAAATCAAAATATCATATTGGATTTACATAAATCTCGAGCATTTCCTTTGGATTCTTGACATAATATGGCAAAATAAAACGTTGTGAATTTCTTTTTGGGAGAAGTTATGAATTTATTAGGTCCCTTTTTATATGTCCATATAACTATCACGATTTTAAATCATGATCAGTCTTTTTCGCGTATGAATTTTGACACATTTACAAAGGAACACTTGATCGATATGGAAGCTTTACTTATATTTTATTCTGCTGTTTCTATAATTTGTCAGCAGCATTCTGTATAATTTCGGGATGGGATTGATTGCAAATCTGTATCGTTTTGATGTAAATGATTGATAACTCAGCCAGTTCGTGTGGTTTATCGATTGATACAAGAACGTAATTTGTATACCGTCTTTTGTTTTCTCTGTAGATATTCTTTTGTACGTACCTCTTAAAAGTTTCCTCAGAGGAAACAACATATATATGTCGAGCAAATGTGAGATAGTAAACCATCTATTTATCTATTTGACAATATGACGACAATGGAGAGGTAAACATCACATTTCGATTTCTCTACTAAAAATAATTTTACATTATTGGTATAATTTTTTTTTGACTTTCAAAAAACAATATTTGGATAATGAACAACAATTGTGGTAATTATTATTCATTCACAGCTTGTCTGTTGCAATTGAATTAGTGAGTTTTGTAGAAAAAGAAGCAACTTTCCAAGAGTGAAAATGAAGATTTCCTTGAATCCTCTTGAAGTGAATACATGTAGACGAGTCAAGAATCATATCAGTATTATTAAAGAGGGTGTAACACAGTGGTGCAGGCTCTCATCTGTTGATTTAAAGGTCGCAAGTTCAATACTTAGTGGGACTACTTGTGCCTCTTTATTAGTTATTTAGGATTTGTCTTTCATTGTATTAAGCATTTGGCATCCCTTATAATTGAAAAAAAACATATTAGTATTAGATGAATAATGTATTTTCTTAAATCTTTTTGAAGTAATACAAAAAATAAAATATGATAAATTACGAGATGTGATGTTGTTGACAAATCATACTATGAGTGAGAAATTTGGGATTGAAACCTACTTGAACTACTTCACGATCAAGGCAAGCCAATGTCGAGTGAGTCGCATGGTTTCACCCAAAAAAAAAAAAGGAAAGAAATAGAGATAAAGAGAAAATGAAGATGGATGAGATGATTTTGGGCCTGGGCTGATGAACTTTCATCTTTTTGATCTGAGCCAAGAATTCTATTTGTCGAAAATTGAATTCAATATATGCTTCAAACCTTAAATGTTCAGACAACTTATGATTTATTTTATTCAACTTTTTTCCACTTTTCAAATCCCTTTGCCATGTACTATTTTTCAGGATGCACATATAAATATACATAAAATTCTTATCTTATATATTTTTGTTTTGTAATATAATTATATTTATTTTTGCAAATTTACTAATTTTTCATTTCTTATTATTAGCTAGATTGATTATTTGCAATAGTTAATCGACTTGAATGATTAGAAAAATTCTTTGAATTTTTTTCCCTCTATAGTGTGTGACTTTATGAGGAGTACCTTCACAAATGGATCTTCGATTGACTAATCGTACCTGACAAGTTATACCCGTGTATTATTTTCGCTCGGGCACTCTCAGATATCAGTCATGTCCTGAAGAAAACGAAGGAGGGGATGGAATATGGGGTGGTCTAAACCTACCCAAGGGTGGTACAAGTTCAACGCGAATAATGCCGTTAAGGGCAATTCAGGGGGTAACTTGCACGGCCATGGCAGTGAGGAGAAATTAAAGCAGAAGCTCGGCAGGTATGTTTGATCACCATAAAGCGCCACGAGAACTACCGGCTCTTAGCTTAACTAATCTTAGTTAATCAATGTATCATTTCGATGTGGTTGAATGATAATTCAGTGAACTCGTGTAGTTTGTCAATCGAGACAAGAATGTAGCTTACACCATCTTTTTTTTTTTTTTTGGGGGGGGGGGGGGGGGGGGGGGGGGGGGGGGGGGGGGGGGGCGTGTCTTGTTTCCTCGATAGCTATCAGAGATACTGTTTTGTAAATTTTTCTTCCTTAGGAAATAGCATATATAGTCTTCAAGCAAATGAGAGATTGTAAATCATCATTTGCTTTTAAAAAAATATATAAAGGAGAGAGAGTGTCGGGTTTTGTCCGACTAATTTTACAGTCCATATAAACACCTTGCAAGGCATATAAATGGCTCAATATAAAATATTCTTCTATATAATTTTTGAATAACTTAAATATGATTTTTTTCTAAAAAGGTCACGCCATTTTAATCACTACGTCAACCAATTGGGCTAAATCTTTTATATATATATATATATATATATATATGACAAGTTGATGACAAGGGAAACTATGCATCATATTTCGATTTCCCTATTAAAAAAAACTATTTAACTATTTAGATTTATAAAATTCAGATATTCTATACTGTCCAGGAATTCATGGTATTTGAATTTTCAAATAATGACTTTAATAATCACGAATCATCATAAATAAAAAGAAAAACCCTAAATCAACACATCATTTTCTTTTTACATTCTGTGCGAGATTGTATCTATAGTAATTTAATTAGTAAGTTTTGCTGAAGAAAGAAGGAACAGCTTTTCAAATTGAAAGAGGGAAGGGAATGACGATTTTCATTGATTCTTTTTTACCTTAAGAAGAGTCAAGAAATTATTAGTATATCTCCATGCATGATTTGAGATTATGTTCCATTTCTCGCCAATCTGTCCTGCACGCTATATTTTTATATATGGCCAAAGCCCTCTCATCTCATTCCATTAAATTTTCCGGAGAGCCCAAAGTAAGGGAAAACGTTTTCCAGAAAATGGGTTCCACCTTTGCCAAGCGTCGCGGCGTCGTCGTCGTCCTCCTGGCGGTTGCACTTTCAGTACTTACGGACCATACTTGCGACGGACAAGAAAAACCAGAACCAGGACAAGGAGAAGACTACCATGTCAAAATCATTAATGCTCTGAGCGAGTCTGCTGTCCTCACGGTCAATTGCTGGAGAGCCGATAGAGGCCATGCCGACGATCTAGGAAGCCAGGAAATATATTCGCTTGCCGATTACACGTTCGACATCCACGCTGATAATACATTCTTAACAACGTACAAGTGCAGATTTGATTGGCTTCATGAGTCCCACGAGTTTCTTATATTCTACCACGCCAGAGACATGATTCGAGGTATAGAACTCGTGTGGAGTATCACTTCATCGGGGCCGTGCGTCTTCAATAACTCATCCGGTGGCACTATCTGCTATGAGTGGTCTTGATCCATGGCTAAACCCCGTATATCAAGCGAATAAGACAGCGACATATATGCGTCTTGATTTCATGATCTTCTTTGAGTTCGATGCCTTTTTTTCCTCGGTAATCCTACGTATGTACATCTTTTGTTAGTTTTCACCTCCTTCACTCCAAACACGGAATTAACTCTAGACACGATGCGAGCACGATATCACAAATTTATGACTATAAAGGAATAAAGGAGATTTTAATCTGTAAATCTGAGGCAAAATTCAATGGGATTTGATTTGTTTATATCTGTTTTGCTACATTTACTAGATTATGAGCTCCACAGCGCATTATTATTCAGTCGGGCAAAGAAAAAAGATATTTGTATATTTGAAGTAAATGTAAATGAATTAAGAACAATATTATCTCATGAATCTCTAATTTCCCTTTGAAGTAATACAAAAAAAATAATATACAAATAACGAAAATTGATGAGGTGTCATGCAGCTAATAAATTGTCACTATCAAAGGTAGACATCAATTTGCATGTCATCGAGGCTCCAAACTCACTAGAAACACCTTTTTATGATCAGGATATGCCAAACATTCCAGAGAAAAATATAAGAACATGAAACTGAAGAAAAAAATAAAGGAAAAATAATTAAAGATGAGAAGCGTGGGAGGATTTTGGGCATGGGCTGATGAATTTTCATTTGAGGCCCAGATTTGTGAAGAATATTATATGGGCCAAGCTTTTTTTTTTTGTTTTTGCTAACCCGGAGTGTCCGGGTTTCGCCCAACTAATCACCGAGATTCCGTGAACCCCTGGCGACGTACGGAACGAGTAATCACTCCAAAGGTGCTCCGGTGGCCCCAAAGAGTTTCGAATCTGGGATCGAGTGAATATTTAAGCTCCTCCTTACCACTAAACCAAATTTCTTGGAGTTCTGAACCAAGCAATTCTTTTGTTGAAAATTGAATTCTACGCTTCATTTTCTCAAATTAATTTTCTGTATGACATTATAAGATACAAATTTCTATGCATATTACTCTTATCTCATGCATTTATGCTTGTAATTTTATTCTTTTAATTCTTATGACGCATAGTTTATTAAATTTTTTGGGGTTGAAGTGCAATTTTCACCAAATTTCTGTATCGGGCAATGTGTAGTATTGCCATTTGGAATCATGATCTTTAAAAGGTTAAAAAGCAATCATCCCAATAATGATAAATTAGCAGTACGAAATTTCTGATAATGATTCTCCATATAATATGCTCCTCCAATCCTACACTTTGTTCTTTTTTTTCTCCGTCAAGCAGATAAGAAGTTGATCGTCCAAATATCAAACTCGACACGGTTATTATACTGCTAGTTCAAGCCCGGGAGGAAGTGCAAAATTCGATCTTCCATGCGTTTAAAGACAAACCACTGTGGATATTTTGAGATATCTTCTTATTGGCCCATTTAATTATCGTGATTCTGAATTCTTGCCAATTTGTTTCAGCGCGTCAAGTTTGAAATGTACAATAAACGCTTTGATCGAGAAGAAAGCTTCATTTAGATCGCACACATAACATAACTCTCCAATGCCGTGGGCCGGTCGATTGACTCTTCTACATCGTCAGCATTCATTATCTGATGAAATCAATGGATATTATTGATGCTAATGCATAATACGAACTCCTTCCTTCATTACTCTGCATAAGACAAAAAGCAGACTATCATATTACATTAGTACAACTATTTGGTCCCTCTGGCCCAATAACCTCAAGCAGATCGAGAGGGAGCATGCAATGACATAAGCAAGCAGCCATTGTTTCCACCCACTGCATCACATAAACACCGTTTCCGGATCGATCAATATCAATCGACGTTTGTTTTGTGTAATCCTCATGCCGGCTGGTCATGCAGACCTATATAATATAGATTTATTCGACACATGAGACTTTTCGCGAAATGTGGACCGTATTTACAAGATTAAACTGCACACAAACACAAATCAATATTGACATATATAAACTCATGAACCGCCCAAAATCGTCTTCACATACCCACAACGGGCCTTCCGTATACATTCTCCATGGTCATTACTCCGCGACAAGTACCTTCACAGATGGATCTTCGATTATTTATTATTCTCGAGCGACAGTCAATTTCCAAGAAAAGCAGACCAAAACATGCTATATGAATACACGGTATGTTACTGAATTATGTTGTATTGGTGCACATAAACGTAAGGAATGTTACATGATTAAGGACAGAGAGGCATATTCTGTCTTCTTCAATGGGTTACCATAAGATCAAAATCAGGGGAACTGGACATGGTTTCATTCATGGCAAGAAGTGAAATTCAAACCGCGGCAGAAATATACAACAATTATAATAATAATAATAATATATGTATGTATGTATGTATGTATGTATGTATGTATGTATGTATGTGTATGTAAATGAATGATGAAGCAATGAAAAAGGTCAGTTGTTTATGTCGGGAGAGCAATTGGCTGGCACGTGCTCTCGTGCGGGATTTCTCCTCCTTTCCTATTTCCCTCCTCAGGCTCCGAATGAGCCAAGAAACTGCCATCAAAATTCCCCATTTCATCCATTAATCCGAGGACGCATCTGTTCTTGATTCCGAGATTCCTCACTCTCAGCAATCCCACTGTCACACGGATCGAGTCCCGGATTGAGCTGATTCCCCCCCGGCTGAAAATTCCTCGAGTTTGATTGCCCGGGCATTGGTTCTTGACCCAAGATCGGACCGCTCGTGGCTGAAAGCTCCTGCCTTTGGCGTCGAGTCTCGGGGATGGCCGAGCTCCAGTTCTTGATTCGGGGCTGAGCTGGTTGGGGAGATTGGGCCGAGATGAAGCGGCGGGCCGCCGATAACCGGCGCCCGGTCCGGAGGAGCTTGTGGCGTTCGATCTGGTCGGTTCTTGGGCTGTTCTGTCTCGCCGGGCTGGTCTTGTTTGTGGTTCATCACAATCACAATGGGGATCGGACCGTACAGCCCTTGTCGGAGGTAAGCTGTCTTCTTGTTTGTCCGTCATCCTTTCTTAGTATTGGTGATACTTGCTTGGCCTCCCTTCATCAGAGGATTTTTGTCCGATTTTGATCCGTGGCCGTGCTTGCGATAAAGGTTCTGCTTGGAAATCACTTCTTGAAGTTTAATGTCTGTATTAGATCAAGAATTGAGTCGAATCGAATCGGATTGAATTGACAGATGCTACTAGAGTAGCTTCCTCTTGAAGATTCAATACTGCACCCCAAAGCAAATCGTTGTTTCGTTGATGCGTCTTCATGTAACCTTATAGAAATGATGAAAGTGATGTGAAATCGACTACTCTAATGCAATGTTCACATGCCATACTAGCATGTGTTCTGTACGGAAATGCCGTGGGGAGGGAAGTGAGTCACATACAGCTAGTTCTCATAGATCGAATCATGCACATCATAGGAATTGCCTACTGCTTCTGCAATAAATGCCAGTGTTGCTTATCTTGTCTCACTCCGAGCAAAGCAATGCCTTTATAACCTGTCTTAAGAAGATGTGGAAGACTGTAAACCTGAAATTAAGGATAAGGGAGTTGGACTAGGATTGAACCGGATTAAGGAAATTCCTTTCTGGATAAGTCTTGTGCGTGGTATGACGATTGTTGCTTTGATGGCGCCTTGACATAGCTATTTATTCTCTTGCTTTCTCCAGGATACAACTGCTAGTTTTCGAGAAGAAGATCATCAGGTTTTCAACTTTACTGATGAAATATCGAGCGACACCTCTTTTGCTCGGCAACTAGCGGAGCAAATGACCCTTGCAAAGGCCTACATTATCATTGCAAAGGAGCACAACAACCTCCATCTTGCATGGGAGCTGAGCTCGAAGTTCCGAACCTCCCAGCTTCTCCTCTCGAGGGCCGCCATGAGGGGAGAGCCTATCACGCTAGAAGAGGCTGGGCCCGTGATCAAGAGTATGTCTTCTTTAATCTTCAAGGCACAAGACCTACACTACGACATTGCCACTACAATTACGACCATGCGTACCCACATTCAGGCCCTTGAGGAACGGGCTAATGCTGCAGTAGTTCAGAGCGTTGTTTTTGGGCAGCTAGCGGCTGGATCTCTCCCAAAGAGTGTTCATTGCTCAATCATAAAGCTTGCCTCCGATTGGCTCCAGTATCCAACTCTTAGAAACCTTGCCGATGAGATAAGAAACTCTCCACGATTGGTGGACAACAACCTCTACCATTTCTGCTTATTCTCGGACAATTTGCTGGGCACATCCGTGGTAGTAAATTCAACAGTTTCCAACGTGGACCACCCAAAACAGCTCGTGTTCCATATTGTGACAAACGGTGTCAATTATGGACCAATGCAGGCATGGTTTCTCAGCAATGACTTTAAAGGGGCTACCATAGAAGTTCAGATCATGGAGGAGTTCTCTTGGCTCAACGCATCTTTTTTCGACATATCTCATCATATGAAAACCTCTTCTCTGCTGAACCATCTTCGGTTCTATATTCCCAAGATCTACCCTCAATTGGAAAAAGTTGTATTTCTCGATGATGATGTTGTGGTTCAGAAGGAATTGACTCCTCTCTTCTCCTTAGAGCTTCATGGGAACGTTAATGGAGCGGTTGAGACTTGCCTCGAAGCTTTCCACCGGTACTACAAATATCTCAATTTCTCAAACCCGATTATCAGCTCCAAGTTCGACCCGCAGGCCTGTGGGTGGGCATTCGGGATGAACATATTCGACTTAATTGCCTGGAGGAAAGCAAATGTCACATCCCGATACCAGTACTGGCAGAAACAGAACAAGGGCGGGACCCTGTGGAAGCTCGGGACCCTGCCTCCAGGGCTCCTGGCCTTCTATGGACTAACCGAGCCGCTCGACCGAAGATGGCATGTGCAAGGTCTGGGCTTCGATCCGAACATCGACAGCCGCCTGATCGAGAGTGCAGCAGTTATTCACTTCAACGGGAACATGAAGCCATGGCTCAAGTTGGGTATTGAGAAGTATAAGCCTCTCTGGGAAAGGTACATAAATATGAGTCACCCGCATCTACGAGATTGCACCTCCAGCTGAGAGACATATAATTTATACAGATATACATGCTGTATTCTTTGATTGCGGGATAGTTGCGATCAAGATTTTTACTCACCAGATCGCGGGTATTATTTTAGGGGGAGGTAGGAAAGATTTTGGCGCTAGGTTTTTCCTTTTCTTATTTTGCATCATAGAAATGATTCTTATAGAGCAGCAGAGAGCAAAATTAACAGTGTAATACATAAAAGAGGTAAGACAGTGTTTGGTTGAATCTTCCGCTACCCTTTTGCAACATGTAACAATTATGTCTTTTAACAGCAGCAGATCATTTGTTGATTAATAGTTCGTTCATCCGAGTCGCAATTGAATTGAATTGGAAATATTTCTTGCTCCTGAAGTCCGCAATTGCTATATGATTCAAAGACACTGATGTGCTTGTTGCGGACACGATGGATTTTGCTTCCTACTTTTCAGCTACAACTAAGCATTTGCTATTTCAGCTGCAACTAAGCATTGGTATTTGCTGCAGAAATTAGTATAACATCGAGTTATGTCTTCTTAATCTATGTTACCAAAAAAAGAGAGACTTGTCCTCGGTCACATTGCATGCCGAAACTTGATAAATTAGTAACTAACCCAACTAACGAGCCTTGCTGCAGAAAGCAGAGCACATCATGATCATGCCTAACAGGTGCGGTCCGACGATTTGCTTCTTGCTTCCATTGAAAAGATCTGTTGAGTCCTGTAAGTTTATGCCATGCCAAGAAGAGGCTTCATGGAACCTTTGTTCTTTGAGCAATGCATTTTCAGATTTTTATTAAGTAGGCTGCGAGTATAAACTTTTTGATAAAGATCATTCTTGGCATGAATTTCACTGATCATATCTAACTGCTAAGTATGTCAGGATGCTAATGATCCTGAATCGGCTCAATTTATGAGATTAAACAAAGAAAAAGTTAACAGCGTTGTATATGTCCACATATTGCAAATTCCTCGGCCTAGCAATTGTCCCACCAAGAACACCAAAGATTGTACCCTTTAAGCCAACCAATCTCTTCAAGAATCCCATATTGCAATCTCCGAGTGCCCATCCTCAGTGGCACACGCACGAAACATCCCGGTTGTATTAAAAGGCATGGTCACTTCCCCAGTGGCTGAAACCGCGATCAGCCCAACATTACCCTTAGGAACCCGATCCCCCACAACAAGGGCAGCTGCTTGCTCCAGGGACATTCCCTTGAACTCCATGAGGGCGGCGACATCCCTAGCGACTGTCCCTCGGATGATGGCCTCACCTTTGCCGGTAGCCGAGACTGCACAGAGACTGTTTGCGTAGGTGCCAGCTCCTATGATGGGCGTGTCCCCGATCCTTCCCACCATCTTGTTCACTAACCCCCCAGTGGAAGTTGCTGCCGCCAAGTTCCCTTCGTTATCCACTGCTACGCACCCTACCGTACCAATTTGACTGTCACCATCAGGAATCAATTCCTCCCTCTTCATGTCCTTCTGAACAGGTTGTGCGTTGTAGTCAATCTGTAGTTTTAGCAGTGTGAACAGTAAGATTTCATTCAATTAGGAAGTCTTGCCTTGTAATATATAGTACGCACTAAGAAAGCCGTGATGCTATCATAACAAATTAACAATGGATGATAAATGAAGTTTGGATTGAAAGGAGCATACCTGCACTCTGTTTGCTTCTCTGGCCTGCTTCAGCCTTTCGACATTCTCTGGAGTAATGAAATGAGATGCATCTACTGTCTCAACACCCTAGAAGATTTGAGTAACTAAAGTGAGATTTTCCATTAGAAGAGAGTATATAAACCGAAACTCAAGATACAGATGCTGAAAAAACTAAAACAGCAGATCGAGCAAAGCATGTCCTACTGAATGTAATATTCGAAACTGTAAGCCCTTGAACATTCATCGAATCCAGTGAATTCTCTTAGTGTAGGTGAAAGTTTGCCTCAAATGAGATCATCAGATATACTCTTTTGAACCAAATAATGGCCTAATGAAAATGGAAACCAAAGAGATGAACTTCAGACATTAGGCATCAGTAAATACTTGCATTTCCAGCAAACCGATGAGCCCCACCCTCACACAGAAAGGCTCAGTCCCACCTTTATAATGCAACCACGACAAATAGGTCCAAATACAAGCTTACATACTGACCTGATCAGCAGGACAAAAACGGCAAAGGCAATTAGTTATAGGATTCTACTCACTTGCTCCCTAGCAAATGCCTCTGCACCTTCGAACCCGAGATATATATGAGGTGTTTTCTCCATCACTAGACGTGCCAAATATATCGGATTCACAACAGTCTTGAGGCCCGACACTGCTCCGCACCTCATTGTCTTCCCATCCACGATGCAAGCTTCCATTTCAACCGTGCCATTGGTGGTCAAGACAGATCCCCTGCCTGCGTTGAAGTTCGGGTTATTCTCGAGTTCCTGAACCTGTCAAGCCCAAGAAACTTATAACAATCGAATACTCGAAGAACCACCAAGTCGAAGTTAACCGACTGATTAAGGATCATATCTATCAAAGGATTCGTCTCCAGATTTACGTTAATCCTTCCTAATGTCTGAAACCACGTCCAAAGTCCCAGAACTATCTGATCATAGAAGAGAATTTTTTCCTCTCGTTGTGGAAGAACTGTGACACTTGAATAAGGTAAAGCTCAAAACTTTACGATCAACTCCTGATGAAGATATCAGCAACAAGCAAAAGGGGTTTGGAATCACGTGAAAAGTGAGCTAAGTGGGTGATGGGAAGCTTACCACGAGCTCGACGACGTCGAGGGGGGATTTCTTGGATTTCAGGGCGTGGACGCCGACCTGAAGGCAGTGGCGGAGGCAGGCCTCCCTCGGGAGACGGCGCTCCGGCGGCAAGGAAAGCGGGATGTCTCCTGCTCCACCGTGAAGTGCGATCGCCCACCCCATGACCCCGCCGCCGCCGAGAGAGAGGGAGAAGGCCCGGAGGAGGGGAGTGGACTGTTGTTGAGTGTTTCTATGCCAGTCTGAATTCGCCAACAGGCATTCATGCTATGCGTCTGGAAGAACTTGAACAACCGAGATTTATTATAATTTGGTCCTCCTGGTTTGTTTACGTCCAACCCAACGCCCATAGTTTTAATTATATTTCAATTAACTCCCTATTATATTTGGCCAAAACGGGAGATGTGTCATGCGGCTCCCTCTTGCCTTACGTGCCCTGAGCTGAACGTTTATGAGCCCCGGAAACGGGACCTTGAGCTCCATGAACAATAAACGTCTATCGCAAGTTTCGAATTCTAAAATCAGACGTAATCGTATATCTTTAGTCTCGATTCGCATGCTATAAGTAGTAGTACGGCTCAACGGAGCTCCTCATATGATCATCATTCCCACGAAATCTACTTGATTTGTGAGATGAATTTTGTAGTTCGAGATGTCTCATGAGCCAGGTTAATAGAACTACGGGGAGAAGTTGAAAAACCGAGATTGTAGGGGCCAACTCGAAACTTCATTGGTGCAAATGCCCGTGACAACTGTTAAGAGTATTAAATTAGTTCATGGGATTTGCAATTTCATCAAATTCAAAGAGATGCACGTGACTTTATAGGAGTTGTTGTCAGCCACAGCCATGGACGTTTAGGTCATGTGCAAGGTCTGGGCTTCGATCAGAACATCGACAGCCGCCTGATCGAGAGTGCAGCAGTTATTCACTTCAACGGGAACATGAAGCCATGGCTCAAGTTGGGTATTGAGAAGTATAAGCCTCTCTGGGAAAGGTACATAAATATGAGTCACCCGCATCTACGAGATTGCACCTCCAGCTGAGAGACATATAATTTATACAGATATACATGCTGTATTCTTTGATTGCGGGATAGTTGCGATCAAGATTTTTACTCACCAGATCGCGGGTATTATTTTAGGGGGAGGTAGGAAAGATTTTGGCGTTTAGGTTTTTCCCTTTCTTATTTTGCATCATAGAAATGATTCTTATAGAGCAGCAGAGAGCAAAGTCGATAGTGTAGTACATAAAGAGATAAGACTGATTGGTTGAATCTTCTGCTAACCCTTTTGCAACATGTGACAATTATGTCTTTTAACAGCAGCAGATCATTTGTTGATTAATAGTTCAGTTCATCCGGGTCGCAATTGGATTGAATTGGAAATATTTCTTGAAAATAATGGTGCGTTGATTTTAGAATTAAAGTGAGTTTGATTTTGATTTTGATTTTGATTTTGATTGTGAAAAAGGACAAATGAGATGAGATTATAAATTTGATTTGGGAAACGTATATTTTTGTTGTGTAGTGTGTTGAGTTAAAATCAAAATCATGATTCTAAAATCAAAGTTATTGTGAAGGGCATGTAAGCTCAAACTTTGACATATTAAAATCCCCTGCAAAGCGAGGAGTCCACTGCGATGCTTTCTGCTTTAATTCATTCAATTTAGTTTAAACCTTTGCACAAAGTGGACATCTGTAATTTGCCGACTTCTTCAGGTCTATACCAATTTCTTCTAGGTCTGTACCAACTTGCTGGTGATGTACATCCTCACTCCTTCAAGCATTGTGATAATTGGCTCATTCTTGTATTTTACAATGACCACATTAAATTGCTCACACGGGTTAGAGGTGACTGCATTATTCTTCGTGGAAGTCTTAAATGTTTATCTTGACCACTTCTCTACTTCAATCCTCCTCAACCAAGTTGCAACATCCTTAGAGAGTCTCTCAATCACTTTCATGCCTTCTTTAAAATGCTCTTATGTTACTGTTTTTGCATAAGTCCGGAAGAGACCTCTGAAACCATTGGCAAACCATTTCTTTGTAAAATTGGCCAGATATGTCTACAGCAGAACTTATGTAGTGACTCTGGACATATAGCTCTCAACGTAGCATCCAACCCTTGCAGATGGAAAATGGAATGATCAGTTTGTGTAAAAGCTTGACAATTAATAATACTAAATAGGAAGTGAAGGAATAATATGATTTACCTTTTGCATATCTGTAATGAAACTGAAATTGTTGCACTCTGCTCCTCTTATATCATCCATAAGGTTCCTTATAAACCAAGTCCACTTATTTGTACTCTCCACATCTACAATTGCATTGGCTATTACATAAAAACCATTGTTCCCATCTTGGCTCACAATTGTTAAGAGTTGATCTCCATAATAACCCTTCAAGAAATAGTTATCCAAGCCAATTAAGGATCTACACCCCACCAAAAAATCTGCTTTGCATGCCTCCAAGCACACATGTAACCTCTCAAACTCATGGGTAATGGGTCTACATTACAAATACACACTTGAACCTGAGTTCTTCTTCAGCAACTCCTTGCAGTAATCTCGCAGCTTTGTATAATGCCCTTTCTCCTTACTTTGACATATCTAATGAGCCTTTTACAAAGCCCTGAATACCGTAGCATCACCAAGTTGTACTCCATAATAGAGCATGATTTTTTCGCATACCGATTGTCCAATTAAAGTTGGTTGGATCCTAACAATGGGGACCAACTTTTCTGCAATCCATCCCTTGCTTGCTTGTATGTTCTTCTAGCGTCTACAACATGTATGCTCAGAGGTACAAGTCTTCACTTGGAGAGTTTTGGTCACCTAGTTCACGGCACAGTAAATAACCTACTTACAGTCATTATCAGAGCACTTGACCCTCACCTCTCCTTATTAATCTTTTTAAATTTAACCTCCCTTCCAAATGATATGTTCAAATCTCTCACAGCTTTCCTGAACATTTTCAAACTTTGGAATTCCATTTGAAGAGTAATAATAATACTACGATCATCTGCATGATTGAACTCTGGGTACATGCCATCTTTGTTATCCTCATTATCATCTTTGATGGACCTTAACTCTTCTAATTCATAACCATCAGACATTTGTTCATCTTAGCAACTTGTTGTTGCTGCCCCACATCACTAGGAGCAAAGCTAAAAGCAATACTTGGTGTGCCAAATATCTCATCTCTCTCAGCAGCACTTCTATCCAAGAACCTGCCTTTGGTTCTTTTACTTCGAGAAGTGGCTGAGTATGTGATTTTTTATGTGCATTTGCTTTTCTTTTTTCCTTTTGTACTTGCATTTTCTTCCTTAACAACATGTCTTCCTTCCTCACTTCCTTTCTCTCTTTCATCACTTCTTTCCAATCTTCTTTCCTTAAAATCCTCAACATCTGGTTATGTGCTTGCGAGGAACTCCTCCTAGTCATCCTCCACAATCCATTCCGTAGCATTAAAGCCCATCTTATACGTATTATCCTCTGCGCTGTCATCAGCATTATCATCATTGGTTGTGTCACTATTCCAACTATCTTCTGCTTTGGCTTCAACTTCAGCAGCTTCCTGCTGCATTCGCTAAAGCTCCATAGCCTCCTCTGCAGTGTCTTCCTCTGGTACATCTAACTTGTCATGCTTGAATTATAAGTGCGCCTCACTCACATCAATATTCATACCTACTTTCATATATGTTATTGCATTTACTAGTAATCTAGCATTATCATCTATCTTTAGTGATTCAATGGCTACCTCTAAATCAGTAAACATAGGATTTTTATAAAAGCAAGCACTGGGTTTCGTCTGATATTGATCTCCCAGCACTGATTTTATCCCATCTGCAGTGAAGCTATCAATGTCTATAGTCTCCTTCACTAACTCAAAACCACCCTCATACCTCAAACTAGGGTCCTTAACAAACTTTTCCATGAACAACCACATCTACCATAATAAAAGCATTCAACTTGCACCACCCATCTATTAAACCAAATAGAGCAAAATGACAAAAAAAAGAAAAACCATGAACTATGAACTTCAACATAACGAACTAGAAAACAAAGACAGAGACATGCATTAACATCACACATAAAACACTACATTATGATCACGATTCAAAGAAACTTTGGTTGTTCATCACGATCAACCCTTCAAAACCCAAACCTCTGTAATAAGAGGAAGTACTTGGGTTGGAAGATGACTTGAGGATCTCACGTCATGATGAAGAAGAACAGTCCCTTGTTGATTTGCAATTGAACTTTCGCTTTTTAACTCGCCACAGCCAAGCACTACACTTTGGATAGAATGTTTTCTGCCTTTTTCTATGAAGCTGATGTGCCTTTAAGAAGATTTAAGGAGAAATGTACAAGGAAAAGACAGAGAAAAATCAAAATTGGAGGAAATATGGGCAAAAGGACTATTTTGATGTTTATTTGATTTGCCCTCAAAATCTAACAAGGACTGACGGAGGGTTCGATTTGATGCTACTTGAGGACTAACTTGATATTACGCAGGAACAACTTGATGTTACATAGGATCAACTTGATGTTACTAAGACCTAATTAATGTTACTGAGACCAAAGTGATGTTACTAGGACCAACTTGATGATATTTGGACCAAACTGATGTTCTTAGGGACCAAAGTGATACTGATTTTAAGCCCGAGACCAAGGTAATACAACTCGCATAACTCAGATACCAAATTAATAGTTTACTCTTTTTTTGTGCCCCTTTAACTAGAGGTCGAAGCCTGAATGCATTAAACAAAGAAATCAAATAATACAAAAATGAGACATGGCAACCGAAAGATCAAGCCCATGAGGGTACAAATTCATCTTATGAAACACCAACAGGAAGCGTTAACACATAATTGGCTAGCCAATCAGCGCAGATGTGTCCTTCTTGATAAACATGCTCCATTGTCGCCATTCAATCCAAATGGAGCAATGCTCGCATATCTCTCAAAAAGGCTCCATTGCAGCTCGCTTGCCTCCAAGTCGATCGTAGGAGGCGAGCCCTCTTAATCAACTCCAAGAGCAAGCTTCCTCGTTTATGATTCCCTCTCCATCTCAAGCCCCATCTTGATCACTCATAAAATAACCACTGCAAAAGTATTTTTCTTTTATTTTTTCAATTTTTCTAGATAAAACCTTTTATTTTTCATGTGGTGCAATTATTTTTGGCCTTTTGACTAATACTAATTCTCACGTTAAATGTTGATCTTTAGCCAATAACCTTCTTTTGTAATGAGATAACGATGGACATAAACTTATTGCTCATTAAAACTAATTCGTGCTCGAAGGTCGGTTTATAGCCAAAATAGAACTTTTTTATTTACCTTTCTTTCTCCTATTACACTTACCATGTTTAGAATCATAACTGACCAAATTGACCTTAAATCTCTCATCGCATTATGGCCATTTTCAAATTCAAACTTCCCATTTCCGTCTTTCCCCGTCCCTAATTCAATTGAATCCAATCTATCCAATTCCATCCATCCTCACAATTGCAGAAGAAGGAAGAAGAAATGGGGACACTGACAAGGTCTGTCAGATGGCATATAAGAGACTTGGCCTCTTGCTTGTGGGCTTCCTGCACTTTGCGCCATGGTACTCCATGTCACATTACTTCGATTGTCAATCTCCGTCGATAAATTCACTATGTTCTGAATCTCCTCAAGAATGATTCATACTCGCTGACAGCAGGTGACGATGCAGAGGGCTGCTCCTCCACCGCGACTTATCGACCCAACATATGGAAGAGGAAGAAGTGGGACCGGCGTAGGATTAACCGGAGCAGCAAGAGGCTTTGCGGAGGCAGCAAAGAGAAAACAACAAGGGTGAGCGATGTCGGTCAGGGGGAGTATGCTGATAGGAATTCTGCAGCAGCTGCTGAAGACGACTCAAACCGATCCGGCTTCTTGGAAGAGGACTACATCGTCCTCTGCTTCAGAGAAGACGGGGCAATTGATTTGTTGAACGACCATACCCCAGAGGCGTCACCAGCACGGGAAATGTCGAGTGGGACTGAGATGGTATACCTCGTCTTCTTTAATTCGTTTATAAGTCATTACCAGATACATACATACATACATACATACATATATATATATATATATATTCCCCTATTTTTCTCATTGTGTTCGTTGATGTTTGATTTGGTATATGGCCGCATTTTTGTGTCGAAGAAGATTCGGGTTAATTCCAACAAGAACAGGACGGCGAGAGTTCACGACTGCTGTTGGAATAAGAACGGGCAGGCAAGAAATAATGCGGAGCATTGCGTCCAAGAGGCTGAACAAAGAGAGGTACGACAGTTTCCAATAACAAACTCGAACTGGAGAAGGAAACCAAACGAGGATCTCTGCTTGTTTGTTTATGGTTTTCTATAGGAAGAGGAGCTCGATTTGGCGCCGAGGCACAATAGATCGAAAAGCAGCAGCGGGTCATTTTCGTTTCCTGAGTAAGCAAAAGCTTGACGATTCCCTGCCAATTCTCTCAATCAAATAGGATTAAGGTTTCATGTTAGAACTCAACATTGTGCAGATTGAGGTGAGAGTGGACAGAGAGCCCGGCCCGAATGCCAAAACCAGAGGAAACCGGTTCGAGTACGCCAAGGGTTCAGTCTACCTCAGTGCCGTGACCCGCGGATTCATAGTAAATTATAGAAGCAAAATTGATTTTACCATTCAGTTCTTTCACCTCTATTCGCATAAATTCCCCTAGTTGGATTGCTTGTCGTTCAGCCAATCGGTCAATAGAAAAAGACATTACTGACTTATATACCTCGATTCCAGTCCATGCACCAGCCAAACCGTCCTAGGATGAGGCTTCTCCGCGCACATGATCCGGCATCATCTCTTCGAGATTTATGATCATTTAGTACAAGAAAATTGTACTTTGACCGCGAATCCCGGGATGATCTAACGACTGTAACACTCGAGTGTTGCGACACATCCCGAACATCTTATAAAACATGCGAGAAGTGCCCCCACCAAACGCGAGAGTCGAGTGACCGATCAGTGGGGACCAATACCATTGCACGTGTTCCGAACCCACTCCCCAGTAACCGCCCACCTAACGTGGGGCCCCCATACTCTACTCCCCCAACATTACTACGCATTTGAGAGAAAATTAATGCCTCTTTATCAAACATATTAAAAACTCAAAATTATATTTCGAATTCGAGTATTGTAAACTGAGAAAATTCTTCATTGAAAAAGATTTATTCTTTAATTGACTGACTCGTCCTGCACTCGATTACCTGAGCCCATTGAACATTCAAATATGAGGATAAACACCGATAAAACTCATAAATTAATATTTAAAATTATCAAAATTTACTTTGTTCAATCGGAAAGATTTTTCATTTAAAAGAAAACATAAGCTTGATTTTCGGCTTGAAAGGGGATGAGAGAACGACATAAAACGACGTCAAAAATAGCATCGATGAGAATTGAATCAAACCGACAACCTATCGGTTCCGCAACGGCAATCCTACTCACCTTAGGAACTCGATATGGGCATACGACAAACCGACCCCTAATGTAACAACCCTATCACGTAATCCCACGTGGCCCCCCACTAATAAGTCCATTGCCTCCCTCGTCGCCCACCGCCACGTGGAGTCATTATCGCGCATGGGACTGCTCACTACTCTGTGGCCCCCACCACTCAACCGACTAGACTCGGACTTCCCCATCCACCTTCCGTACACACTCTCTTTCCTCCTCTCCCGCCACTTCCGATAACGATGACGTGGCGCCCTCCCAAGTAGGTAAGCATTTCCCCTTTGACTGTCGTATTAAGCCACTAATGACATCCACTTAACTGTCGGACAATCCGAGATTAGCAAACTAATGAAACACATTCCAAGAAAGCGGTTTGCTCGACTTGGAATCATGGCGTATCAGACTAAAAGAAGCCCGCTCTTATAGTCGTAAAAAAAAAAAAAGGGGAGAGCACATTTCACATTTTCAGTAATTAAATTCTTTTCGTCGGCAAACAAAATACATTACCCAAAAATCCCCAGAAATTAAATTATTTAAAAAAAAAAAAACAAGAACAAGAAGTTAGCAGCACAAGAACAAGAAGATCAAAGCTCAAAACTCTCTTGCAATCATCAGAGTGAACTTATGCCAAAAAAATTTACAGTCATATGATGATGATGAAGACATACATATATTTATACTCTATATATATATATATATTCATATCTTGGATTTGAAATTTGATTTATCTTCTATAAGAAATTCTTTTTTCTTTTTTCATCATGCGTTGTTGATGGGTTAAGGACTAAGGAGTGAGAGAGATTTACGGGAGGTAGAGGCCGTGCTGATGATCTTCATCAGCCCACTGAGCGTTCTGACCCCAGTACGCTTGATCGACGCCGCAGGTGATATCGAACAGCCCTTGATCGGCGGCGGGCTGCCAATCCAACGGCCCGAACGCTTCGTTGCCTGACGGCTTGCCCGGCAAACCAGGTAGATCAACCTGGACCGTCTGATCGAGGAACGGACCGCTGCCGTCTGATGATGGGATCTCTCCAGCTCCTTGCTGAAGCTTCTGCTCCTGATCCTGCGCTTGCTGACTACTACTCCACTGGTTGCTTTGATCTACGACGCCGCCGAACCCGAACAGCAACGGCTCGGCGGCAGACGTGATCAGGCTCGAGAAGTTCCCTATCTCGGAGAACAGCCCGCAGCCGGAGCTTTGCTCTAGCAAGCCTTGGTCGAAGCCGTGGCTGCCCGGGGCCGGCGGGTTCATGGTCTGCTCGATAATCGACTTGTAATCGTGAATGTTGAAGAAGCTCGAGGGCGATACCGAGGAGGTCGCCGACACAGCCTCCGCAGCCGCTGCGGTGGTCGTTGCAGTGAGGCTGGAGCTCTCGCTGCTTGAATGGGAGCTCGTCTTAAGGTCCATCGCATGCGGCGCGGCACTCGTCGTTGTCGTGACGGCTTCAGCCATGGCCGTTGCCGGCTCGGCGGAAGCAGAAGGTTTGGGCTTGGACCGCTTGGTTTTGCGGCAGCCGCCGCCGACGGGGACGTTCCTGAGGACGCCGCCCTTAGTCCAGTACCGGCGGCAGTTCTTGCAGAAGTGGCGGGGCTGGGAGAGGTTGTAGTTGTTGTAGTAGCAGAACTTGGTGTTGAGCGAGTCGCAGCGCGGGCACTTGAGCGCCTGTTGGTGGAGGTGGCTGCTCTGGGGGTGGTGGTGGTGGGGCCGCAGCCTCCGGTCCCCCGCGCCGCCGCCGCCCCCGCCGCCGAATATCCGCCCCCCGGCGATCGAGTGTATATCTTGCATATCTTCTCACACCTCCACTCCACCGTACTATACCCAAAACCCCGGCGAGTATTCAATTCTCAGGGATCGTACTTTCCAGAAGAAACGTTTAGCATTCCTTCTCCCCCCGTTTCGTATAATCCCCGCCCGTTTCGTGGTGGGGGAAGAAAATGGATGGAGAAGAGAAGAAGAGCCCTCTCCACTGACAGATATCATCTCAATATCTTCGAAACTGCACCTATTCCTAATCTTTTCGCTCGGGTAATATTACCAAACTGCCCCCGGGGATGTCCCTGGAACCACGGGAATGCCACCGGGCATGTGTAATTACTCCTGTGGCCCTGTGACACGGTGGCGGGCTCGCCGGGGCGGCGGGTGATGATGGGGATCGGCGGGATTTGCTGGGGGGGGGGGGGATCCACCGTCGGTTGAGGACACGTGGACGGAGGGGTGGGCTCGGGCGCTTCCGTCCACAAGATCCGGGTTGTCGTCTTGTCGGCCACAGTACTTTCCATCTATCTACTCCCTATGCATACGAATATAGGTGATGTGCTTCACAAATGGTGTAGGGGTTTACATGTGGGCAGTTAGTATTGGCAAAATGGTGAAAATGTTCTCCCTCCAAATAAACCCATCAATCTAGTAAAAAAAATAATGCAAAAACATTAAATTGAAAAAAGGAAAAAAAATTCAAATATAATTCTCATCAATTAAATTTTTATTATTTTTTGCTATTTCGTGTATTTTTTATTCGTATTTTAATATTTGAAAGTCTAAATAGTTATAACTAATTATATTCGAACACAGCCGGCTTGCGAAATTATAAATTTTTTCCTTTTAAAGTTTTAGGTCGATGACCTCACTTACGATTGGGGAAAATGGAAATATGTAGAAACAAGAAATAACGCTCACAAGAACTGATTTTGATGTGTCGCTACGGTGGACCTCTTTTCTTGAAAATGATTCAATTTTTACGGTGGTTATTGCAGTATGATTTTCGGGAAGAAAAAAATTAAATAAAAATAAATCAGTTCGTACACGGCATAGTACAATGACAGTACTCTTTTAACACTGTTGCATGGACATTCTGACCAGACTGTGCATCCATCGGATAATGCCATTGAGGATGAGAGGATGAAGTCTCGAAGGTCAATGGTCAGTCACCTAGCATGGGACATTCATGGGATCGAATTTCACATATTAGACGTGTGAGTCCAGAAAAATATCGGGCAGTGCCAAGGCAAACTAGTATCCTAAGATTTTGCAGATCGATGTTTAAAATGTACCACAAACAACATATGTGCACAAACATACGTACGTAAGACTTTGAACCTTCGTGTTAATGATCATTCAATTCGATTCCAGCTTCGAACAAGATGTGTTGCTCATACTCATAACCATCATTGTATGTGATCACCATCAAGGACAAGTGTTGCTCATCACTCTCTAAATTATTATTCGTTCTGCTCATAATACGTTCTTGAACGGAGCTTCTCTATACTACTAAATATGCTTTCCCAAATACTTCCACCATCACCTTACTGTAGCCAGATAGCCACAGGCAACGGGAAAATGGACCGAGGTGGCAGTCGTACACGAATCATCACGGCTCGTAGCGCCATCGAAGACTTTAATGACGACCGGACCTCGACCTTAGCCGAAAGGTCAATAAGGGTACAGATCGAGCTGGGGCAAAAATGGTTGAAAGAACGGTTCCAACCCCACTTGGGGTCACATCTCTCAAATCGGCACAATCAATCCGACAATGAGCCTCGACAAGCATGCAGAGGACGACCCACCATTCCCTTGATGGCTTGATCATGATGTAGGTTTCCATCGCTATTTATTATTTCTGAACAATCCTAGTGCTATGGATTGCACACATCTCGCCGGGGCAATAGTTTCTTTAGACCGTTTCGAGAAATCACCGATAATAGTTCGCATTTACTGCCTATACGAACCGACGTTGGTTATCGTTTGATCGGAATTATTTTTTTTAACAGATGCTGTCGGGATACCACAGGTTCCTCGCTCCATCGTCTCAATGGATCGGATACGCATCGGTAATAACCTCTTCTCGAAGAAAAAGTTATCACTAAATTTTTTATGTACTTAGGCTGACTCGAATACGGTCTATTACGAACGTGAGAGCATTTTCATTGTAGTTTAATTCACTGTCGAGTATATATGAACATAATCGAGTGCAAGAAAATATCTAGAACTTGTGAGATCAGAATGAATCGGGATTGGATCAAAATCTTGATCAAGGTGGGACCTTTACCGAGCCAGAAGCGAGCACTCGATGGTATTAAATGGGCTTGATCGAGCTTATAGTAAATTCCGCATCGACCAGACATATAATTGCACTCTAAAGCATATATATTGTACATATGTATGTAATATATAATCATATATAAGCTGTCATCGTTTTAGTCAAAAAGCGCATGATCAAATAGTGGACATAGTTATGAGACGTGGATTTGATACAATGGCATCAGCCTCAATGTTTCAAGAAATCTTGCATTCAATTTTTTAAAGTAAAACTCTCCATAATTTTTATTTTTCAATGTTGCTATCTTCTCTATAAATTCATGAGTCTAGTTTGTAATTAAAAAATAAAAATAATAATAATAAAAGGTTGAATCAACTATGTTTGGTATACTTTCATCCATCGATCAAGATCCCACCAAATATAGTGCAAGACAATATTAATGAGGAAAAGAGACGTACAAGTTTACAAGTTTCCTATTGGGTTAGATTTTTAAATTTTAATTTTAACTTTAACTCTACTCACTACATAATAAAAATTAATAATATAATTATTATTTTTTTCTTTTTTTTTAATTTTTTTAACCATTCAATTTAATTTTTAATATTAAATTCTCTCAACTATTCATTATTTTTTCACACTTTTTCTCATAATTCAACAATACAATCATTATAATCTAATTAAAATTAAAATCAACTAATTAAAATCAAAATCTAACTCTAAAACCAAACGGACTCATATTATCTTGCGTCTAAAAATTAAAGATTCTAGCTGTAAGACCACCTACACTGCAGAGCAGGGAGGCCGTCTCCCTTGACTACTCTGCTGCGTAGAGACGAACTAACGATTGCCTGCTCATTTACACAAAGCGCACTTTTAGTTGTTCTCGACATTAGATTGGCGTGGTGTGAGCTTACGTGGGCGTGTACGGCAGCAGAATCTACTTTGAGTTAAATTTTTCTCGAACTTAAATTGGTTCGACCTATTTTCACTTAAAAGTTCAAATTATTAAGTGATGTACCAAAAATCACATATAAATCCATTTCTTTGAGGTGATTTGTAGGATGTGGGACTCCTTTTTATTCCTCAACAAGGATGAATAATAACCTATGCATGGGAAGAATTCTCCTTAAAGTTGAAATCAAACAGATTTTGAAAAATTTCATTCTTATCATCCTTATCGCTTATGAAAAATTTCCGCGCCTTACTGTGACATTTATAACTTCTGTTGTAACAAAATAAAATTTCCTTTTAAGAAAGGATTGTGAAACATTTTGTTGTCTTCTTTCATCGCAATCCCTCGTGATCCGATTGCTTCTACAGTGATATTGGAACATACTTAACAAGTGTATACGTTTTCAGAAATCAGTTAGCATTTCACGAGAGACCCGAACGTGACAAATGGGCAAGTGTAGGTCTACCCTTGCACGAGCAGGTCACATCCCTTGTCCATTATAGGATACCTGTATGGATGGTTCATCTGTGACTTGCCCATAAAAGAAACTCCCTTTGCAATGACAATATTGAGTCGCATGAACTATACATATGGCAAATCAAGAAGATCATATTCCCTAGCTACAATAATTCTACCCCCTTGTAAACCATCCATTCCATGTGACCATCCACAGGCCGATCCCCCCAAAGATTCCATGAGATATTTTTGCCCATTTTCAACTAGACCACAAGCTCGTGTCGTGCATCCGCGATATTTTGTCCATCCCCTACTTTCAAGAGAGTCGCGAAGGCGTCTTATGATTATGAACAAAACATTGATACGGCATGATGGAATGTCCGATTTCTTGTTCCACGGTCGGGGATAAGGTGCACTTATCCGGCAGTATCTCCGGTTGCCCTCGATTCTCTTGATGAGATCGAACGAATGGACTAATTAATTTGAGACTAGGTGGTCGAGAAATTGAGTCGTCATGAATATATTAGGGATTGAAAACTTTGATGTCTTGAATATAGTGGATTAGAAATATACAGATAGATGTTTGGTGGGAACAAATTCTCATCAAAGAGGGATGGGGCACATGGGACGGTGAGGGTTGGCTCTACCATTTAGGTCTTCTGGTATTTGTCCACATCCCTCTCCATTATTCAAACTCATCACACACGTACTTGGGTGTGCGTGTTCATCAATTTGCCATCTATAGGGTGGTCGTAAGAGATCGAACTCGGCATTCCTTTCGATATCAATCGGTCGACTCCCTCCTCACGGTCAATTACGTCCCTCCTGCACAGTCGCTGAGGGAAGGCATCAGTAGTACCTTCATATACCAGTGTCGTGTCAGCATATCCCGCCCCATTAAGAGATTGAAATAGATTCCTATCAAATTTGATGGTATAAAAGATATATAACGATGCCAATTGAAGTTAATTCATATCATACAATCAAGTACATTGCTGGCCAGGATATGCCGCGAGGCCTCAGAAGTGCTTTAGGATATCGTTGTCATATCAACAGATCTTGATACACCAAGAGGCAAGGTTCGATTCATATCGGATTTGACGATATAAAAGTACGCATTGGTGCTAGCTAAAGTAAATTCTGACCGTTGGATCGAGTATATTGACGGTCGGATATGCTAGAGGGCCCAAGAGGACTCGGCGATATCCCGAGAATCGAACAACTGTCGCCCTTTCGCCCCATCGACCTTCTAGTCCTACTTCAATTGGTTTTTCCACGATGGGGTGTCACTGTCCCGAGTCCACCAAACTATGGCTCAGCCCTATGGCCCAGTCTCTTAATTTACAGACGGCCCTTCGATGTGGGCCCCACCGCAGCTGTACCATATAGGCCTCGTTTATGAAAAATTCTAATATGATTTCGTATGACTGTGACACGTTTAGTATTTTAATTCTAATATTTAATATTTTAATTAAAGTATTCAGTTTTTGCTTTTTGTGAAAGATTATAC
The DNA here is from genome assembly GCF_007655135.1 of Punica granatum. Taxonomy (NCBI): domain Eukaryota; kingdom Viridiplantae; phylum Streptophyta; class Magnoliopsida; order Myrtales; family Lythraceae; genus Punica; species Punica granatum. Next base: position 2,406,517 of record NC_045133.1, read on the forward strand.
AAAATACCGAACATTTCAATCGTAATACTAAACGCTTAAATCGAATGTAAGAATAAAAAATACTTGTACTAATCACGAATCTACGATTATTAAAAATATTAAACACTTAAATTGAATAACTAAATTCTTAAACATAAAGTATTAAGCGTGTCATGGTGACATAGAGTCATATTAGCAAAACTCTATATTTATAATATATACCTCCTCATAAATATGTACCGCCTTTAATCCGAATAACATCTATCGCACGTCCGGTCTTTGTAGGCTTGACAAGTGACGACACCATGAAACGTTCCATTCCCGGTCCCCCCCTCACAACAAACTACTGTCGTTATCGAGCAACAGCTGTGACTAAACGTACCAGTAATTATATCATAATCGAATATCAGTGTGATTAAACCACTTAAATTGCAGTAATATTTTCAGCGTAACCGTATTATGTCGCAAACTCCCTTTTTTTTTTTTCTTTTATAGATTACGTGGATGTAGGTGGGTGGGCTATATCGTAAATTTACGATTAGGGAATGTATTCGGCCAGTAGGTTAGGTATAAAATTATTTAATATGGTATGGTCCCCTCGTCTTGCACTAATGTTGTATTATTATATGGCACTTAGAGAGCCGCATTGACAGGTCAGGTCGCAAACTTTTCGAATTGAAATCACGAGGCCCTCAGTGCCCTCATCCTATCAGTCTTCTTTGACGGCAGAGCGAGTGCAATCGAATTCATCATACATATATATATATATATATATATAATATATAACTCGGCTGTTTCATGGTACACTGAGGAGACCGTACAATTCGAATTTCATATTCTTGTGACTGCGGTTCATTTTTATTTATTATATTTATTATAATAAATTTATTTTATTTGTAATATATTATATTCGCCTGATAAAAGAATAAAAACAATAAGTGCGTTCACATTGTTATTTCGTCATATTAAGCAAATAAATTCTTAACGACGAAGTAAATAATAAAATTATGAAGTAATATAATAATAAATACATTCCTTAACGCTGAAGTAAATAACAATATTATAAATTAATATATTAATATATACGTTTACTTGACGATGAAATAACTAATATTAACATTTTTTTATAAGTTTTACAACAAACTAATTTTCATGAATTTCGTTAGAAAATTGATTGGTAGCATATTCGATCAAGCTGATATTTTCTCGAGTACTATGTACCACATTCTACCATTTCGAAACAAATGTTCAGATCTATTATGAACACATTCTTTTAGGATTTAGGGTTGTATGGGTACATATGGATTCTATACTACCCATTTTTTCTATATATTTTACTTTAAAAAATAATAAATTTTAATTGATTTTGTCACATTTGCTTAGTTGAAAGTTCAGTAATGTATAAATTTTAAATTATTTTCCATAAATTACAAAATGTGCTATTTTTTTTGCTGATTATCAAGCACATGTTAACTCTGACATTATTCATGATTACTAGCTTCATTAATTAGTTCAATTTAATTTTCACAAACTACAGAACATTAATTATCCTATTAATTTAAAAATGATTAATTTCAAATAATTTTTTCCCATTAACTATCCTATATTAGCTTAATTGCCACAATGAAAAATCTTCATAATATATCATTAATAACTGTGCATAACACGGGCCATCACCCTAGCTCATTATAATGCAGGAATTTACTAATCGATAGATAGATATATTGTTATTCTTGAATTCACTTGTTGTGATCCATTCTATGATCGGGTCTGCGGTGTGATACATTATCGAAGCCGTACTCGGCTCGAAAAAATCTATCCAATTCTCTTCGATTTTAAGTTTCCTATTACTACCTCCTTGACATACCTATATAGCTATATATATATCATAATTCAGTTTGTTGGCCGATACATATGCCATTTGGGTGTGAATTTATAATTATAAGGTTTCAAATCCTTACCCTACTGATAAAATATAATTAAAAGTTATTATCATCGCTATCGATGTTTAAAAAATAGTATTAAGATATCTTGATGTGATTGGACATCATACTAACCTAATCCTATAATTTATATATCACCTTATACTATTAGTTGGACCGAGAGATATATTGGACTTCGTATATAAGGCATATACCCAGAGCGAGGCATACATTTATGTCAGACCTCACTAAATTTTAGCAATCTCAACGTATCACGATAGTATCCTGATAAGAGCCGATGAGATCTTTCCGACTCTCTTGCGATATTGCTAAATTAATCATGGGCTGATATTACTCATGACATACGTGCGCACATGTTGCACGTGCGCTTATCTTGGTCTATACGAACGAGACGGATATCTAGGGGGAAATAGATCCAAAGATATGGACATCAACGCGACACCAGAATGGGTAATTGACACATTGCTTTGTCTCTACTTATAGACCTATGCCCCTGCAATGTTGTTTCATATAGTGTTTTGATGTTCACAAGAGGACCAGCTTTCCTATTTTAATTAATGGCCATATCTAATTACATTACATCATCGGCCGATGGTCCTGTCTCACTGAAAACTCGACCTTCCAGTATATCCAAGAAATGGGATACCATAGTCGATCCTAATTATATACCTGGGTGAAGTCTAACCAGACAAGGTCACAGACTTGAATCCGATTTTTCACCGATCCATAGAAGTACGACGAGGAGGAGGACACGAGCGATGATTGGTCTTAACTCGAGGCTTGGAATTTTCAGCCCACAACATGTGAAAATGGGCTGACGAAGGAGCCTGATATGCATATAGGCCCAACTGCCCATTCCACTTTGTTGCATCAAGATGCCTGCTGAGCCTTCGGTCGAAGAGGAATCCGCACGACCAAGATGCCTGAACTCCTCGAGTTCATCTCAGACCGGATCAATCACAGCTGTTCGTTCATTGTTGAAGGGCCTATGTATCGGGCAACTAACATCATCACGCTATAAATTCCACATTCGAAGACCTGTTGCCAAGCCAAGGTTGAAGTCTACTTTCATGATCTTGACACCCTAATCACGTACAATGTACATATGCATCTGAGCAAAAAGGCAGACCAAGGCACATGTAGTGGCAAAGTACAACATTCTAATGTACGACTACGCTTTATTTACAGAACAGCAGAGGCACCGTTCATGGCAACGATTTGATCCCAGAAGATCAGATACCGACCACCCTGTGGTCAAGATCAGGATAACCTTTACCACTAGATGTAGAGGAACCATCACGGCCATCTGCACTACAGCACTCAACAGCAGAGGAGCCCGATCCATCAGGGATCACATCTCAATTGCCGAATGGCATTGTACAGCTTCCTCCGATGCCCGACCGCAAACACGCCCATCTCCTTTAGGTCAGTGAAAGTGAGCAGAGGCAGGGCTTCCTCATCCACCTCGTGCATTTCAAAGACATCCACATACTCCCCAAACCCTCGCTCCTCCAACCATTTGCGCACGCAGCTCCTATCCTGACCCTGCCCATGGCCCCCACTCCCATCACGGTAACAGCAATTACCACGGATGCGCGCCCCCCCGGATGACTCTCTTCCGCTGAACTCTGCCCCATCTCGAGTATTCGCTCCAGGACTTGGCAAAGAGCCACAGGAAGCAGCAACAAGTCCAATTCCCATCACGTTTTGACCTCTCGGCCCTCTGGTCTTCCGAGTGATGGCACCGAAACCGTAATGGGATTTTGACGAGTTGGGGTTCTTGTTTTCTATGTTCTGCAGCATATCAGTAGTTGAAGCATGCGGATGAATCCCATGACCAGCACCCGCAAACTCGGGCTGGATTTTATCGCGGGAAGGGCCATCGGCGACCTCCTGAGCCGGGATGAAATCATCCTCCCAGCTCCTCCGGGTCAAGAACTCCCGAGTTGCCTGAGAAAACCAGCATGCAGAAGCTGCAGGAACATCTCCCACCTCTCCTAACCTAATACTTGGACGCCTCTGCCTCTTCGAATTCATGCTCAACACCAACATTCTCCGACAAACCCCAAATCAAAATCTGACCAAACAAATCCACAAGCCCCACAAAATCAAACACTTCAAGCATGACCAAGGATCACGAAACAGCACAATTTCCTCATGAAAGCAACAAGAAACAAAAATCTGTGAATCTGGCAAGCAGATGAAGAGAAAAATCTCACCTTTCATGAGAGGAGCAGCACAGTGGATGCGATTCTGAGCATTACCCAGACCATAAATTCGATTAAAATGACAAATTTTCCTCCCAGAAAATCACCAAAGATCGGTACATTTTATATGGGCGGCGGAGCAAGGGAGCTGTGACTGTAGGTTTGACCTCTTCTTGATGGGGGGGAAAGGGTCAAGGGGGAAGAAGAACAAGAAAAGCAGAGGAAGATTTGTCTGTTTTGTCCGCGTGCGCAGACCTGGTTTTGGTTTATGGATGAGATCAAAAGACTCTGGTCGGGACAATGCAAATTGTTTAAACAGACCACAACTTCAAGATCGGACCTTTATATTGAAAAGTAAATCACCACATGGATCTGTTCTTCGTCACAGTAATCATCCTTTTTTTTTTTTTGGATAGTGAAACGGACCTAAGCCCAGAAATCATCCATTTTTTGAAAGTACGAATGATCGATTTTGGCAGCTCTTGATTGGGATAATTAGTGGGGGTTGGGGAGGGGAACTTGCCGAGGGGATCGCAGATACTCCAGAGAGTGGTATTCCTATGCCACGTGGGGGACCCAAATGTGTGGAGAGGATAATGGTCACACGTCACAAGACAAGAGCTTTTGCTTTTGCTATCGAGAAAATTAAGCACGGGGAATAAATGTGATACTTGTCTCTATTAAATAACATTTTCGATGTCAACCTTCCGAACACAAAAAATTTACACCGGAAGAGTTTTAATCATCAATTAAATTGAATTGGTTAGGATACATTGAACTTCCGAATACTATTGCATTGAAAAAAAATGAAGCACAAGGACCATTGCAGTTTGCAAACAACACTATTAGACCATCCATAATGAGAGCTTGCTATATAGGCGCTATATTATTCGAAAAGAGATTAGGAAAAAATGAAAAAATATTCAATAAGCATTACTCATTCACTTTTGGATGAGTAAAAACCAAATAAAATGCTGGTAGAAGGGAATTTGTAAGCCTCTTGTGAGGCCAATTTTCTATTTTCAAGCATTTTAACTCGGTGTTACATATCTAAGTGGATGTGTAACACTCATTTAATATTTACTAGAAAAAAAAAAGACTTGAAACTCTAATGGTCGGTCTCTTATCGAGTCCCTATTGTGATCCCATAATTTTTATTTAAAAAAAGAAAAAGAAAAAGAAAAAAAAAAGGTTGTTTAATGTGAGGCCCACTAGCTCCTTTGCCTATAAAAAGAAAAAAAGAAAAAAGAAAGGCTGTTGCATGGGTAGCGACCCTTGATTGGACCTCTGTAGAGAGAAGCGCCTCCTTACGTGCGCCCTTTTCCAGCGCCCGCGCATCTCTTTCTCGATTTCTCTGCTTGCCACGTGGGCATTTGAGATCGAGTGGAGACGCCGCTGGGGATGGTGTTAGGATAAACGTTCTATTTATAGTGGAAGATTCAATTTCATTCAAAGTATTTTGTGATTATGACGAATAATAATAAATTTTATTTAATAAACGATGAACATCCCGTAATGTCATCAAATGATAATATTAAGAAACCATCTTTTGTAGGAGACTGTCCGTTGAGAATTTGAACTTGTGGTTCTAGAGCAAAGAATAACTAGTTTTACTTAAGTCGATCGACATAGAATTCAGTTTCCAGTTTATCCCCCAGACTATATGATCTCTTCACTGTGGAAACTTCATGCCTACCGTTCGCGATAAGCTCGTGGTACACTCAAGTTTTTCTATAATCGAACAAGAATATGTGAGAAAGCATTTAGATCATGTAAAAGGATTTCATTTTATTTATGTGCTTAAACAATGTCAATGCGAGGACAATATTTTTCTCGAACGGTAATGAGAATCATTCACTGATGTTCAAATAGATACAGCGGTCCACTGCAAAAGAAGATTCAAAAGAAAATACCCAAGCAGAAATTACAATAACGGGATATGCTGGTTGGTCCGCCAGACAAACTATAAAGGAAAATAGGCTTAACGCCATAACAAGTAAGAGCGAATACAATTGTAAAAGCCTTCCTGAAACCAATAATCCCGATCGATTATCTTCCTACAATAATTCACCACGGACCCTGGTAAAAATCGAGAAGGGAGATCTTTAGTCCAATCCATTAATCCATAGTGAATTTCAATCTCTGTTGCAGGAGATAGAGTAGGAATGATGTCTTGGGTTGATATTCCGAGCGTAATCTTCCACCACAGATCGCAATACCTAGACAGTTAAACCTAAGGAGCTAGAGGTGCTATGCAGCTAAGCTCATTCGGTCGGTTCAAACCAGCAACCATCATTCGATTTTAATCAACCTAATCCCAAGACAATCAAACCTAAGGAACTAGAGCAATTAAATAGTTAGAGTTCCCTCGATCAGTTTAAACCAGCGATTGTGAATAGAGGAGCCGAGCCAGATAAATCAACAACAAAAAAGCAGCCACAAAATAGTTGATTTAAACCAATGGAAGGAAGAGTAGACCAAATGGACTTGTGATCCTAATGGTGGTGGGTGGGGGTGCTGCCGCTGATGAGGGGCGGTGTTGCCATGGACGAGAAGTTGCCACCGGAGGAAAGGAGGAGGGCAGAACAGTAGGGTCGGAGACGAGGAGTGTCGACAAGGAGTCCGCTGCCGCCAGCGAGGAGGGAGTTGCGTGAATGTGAGGAAATTAAAAACTGGGAACACCATAAAAACAATGGAGTGTTTATCCTTAGGGAATGTCATCCACAGCTTCAATTCAGGATTACTCGGTTTCCTTCTTTTGCTTATATAATAATACATAATTCAAGCCGCCTGATTGAAAAAAACTATGGGACTTGCCGTATCTCTTACATTATATATATATGCATACACATGATTACAAAAACAATTATCATGAACTAAAAATTACTTACTCGTTTATTATTATTATTATTTTTAGTGAAATTATGTCTTAATTCCGGACCTGTTTTATAGGATCTTGGAGCTACGACATTCATAATTATAAGCCTCTGTAAGCTTAATATATATAACATTTCAGATAAACCAATGTATGTTTGATAGGAAGTCTCAATGTCCACTTGAAGTGATGGTCCTGTTCATGAGTCAGATGCTAAATCAAATAAAGTGACCTCCTTGAGGTCACGTTTGAAGTTGATTAAACTGCTTTAGAGAACTGATAATCACTTTAAATGACCATAGAATTTCTCATTCTCAATATTAAATATATAAAGTTTAGCATGCTTAGTATTAATTGAAAAACGTTGTACTTCGTAGAAGTAGCATCTCCCATGCATTTGTATACTTAGTTAACAAACTTTGTTCCCATCGCTCATATGGAGTTTGTAAGAAGATCAAACATTATTAAGAATGATTAGATGTAAAACGTTAATAAAAGACATTTCATTTCCTCATAAATCCCGGGCCAAATAGACAGTAGAAACTGTTACTTCTTTTCTTTTTTGCTGGGCAAAGTGAATTCATTAAAAATCCACGTCAAAAGCAGATACAAGGTAAAATGTCCAAATCGGATATTACAAGAACGAAAAAAAAAACGGTTTATCTATCGAACAAATGACAAAGGTAAAATAAGTGAAAAATCACAGCAAGAAAATACAGATACAATTGTCATTTGTCATCAGAATTCGCTGTCGACCCGCTAGTTTAATTTCATCACAAACCCCAATATTATCTGGGAAGGGGGAATTTGATCCTAGTCCAAAAATCTGGGATGAAATCCACTCCATTTCGAGTGGAAAAAGTAGGATAGTCTGGAGGCATTGGGTCGGTATCCGTGCGCAAGATTCCACCGCAAAATACAGCCCTAGATCAGTTTAGTCTTACGTATTCCTAAACTGCAATCCTGGACAATCAAACCAAGGTTGCCAATGCACCGGTTCAGACCAGGGATTGTCCCGGGAGCAGAAACCTGTTCGGGAAACACAACAAAGTCAGCAAGCCACAAAAGGTTAGCCAGAACAGGTGGAAGGCAAGATCGATGTGACCCGAGGCTGCATCTTCTAGGTGGTGGTCGGGGATTCTGCCGCCAGTAGGAGACAATAAGCCGCATCCATGGGGAGGAGGGAATCTGGACGTACAGTGATGGTGGTAGGAGGGAGGTGCGCAGGCAATGGTTGCCATTAAGGGAGATCCTAGTCGCCGTCTTCATCGATCCTCCAGTCGCTCATGGTCTGGTGAGTCGAGGGTCAGGCCGTTGCTTGTCCCACAGAGTTGCCGGAGAGGGGGAGGCGTCTGCCACCGAAGGGAAGGGGTTAAAAGTTAAAACCACCGCCATATGGCCTCACCGGAGCTGCAAGGAGGAGATGGACAACTACGACCTCCGAGGAAGCCTTTTGCCACCATCACTGCCGCAGATCTGAGGGTGGTAACGACACGGGTGCCCTAGACCATCGCGCAGAGAGTAGGCATCAGTAGAGGACCTTCATGAAGGGCGGCGAAACGTAACGGGTTCCGGAGTCGAGCCACCTTCTACAACCCCAGATCTGACCGCGGGGAGAAATGGAAGAGGAAGAAGAGAGGACAATGGGGGAGGCCATCGAAGAACAAGCACCGCAAAGGGAGAGAGGGGGTGTTAGCTATCCGATGACAGCGGCGGTGTTGCCGTACGCGCTCAGCCGAGGTTGGACACGCCGGTGAGAGGGGCGGCCTTTAAGGTTTCTGCAAGGGAGGAGAAACTCTTGCGAGAACTACGGTTCAATGAGTTCAATTTTATGAGATTTTTCCTTTTAAAGTGTGCACCATAGTATTAAAAAATGTGCATCATGTCAAAAGTTTAAGGGGACTAATCCAGTTCAAGCTTATCGATCCACAAGATAAATCTCTCTCAATATAGTTTTTCTTCATTCTTAAATTTCGAAATCGATAACTTATTTTAAAAAATAAATAAATGCTAGATCACTTAAATTAACTCACGTTAGTTTAATTTTATGAAAAAATTTTAAGTGGCCTTTCTTCGTAATGATACGATGAAAAAGTACATAGAATGTTTAAATTATTAAAATTCACCATACACTATCTAGCATCAGAATGGACCAATTATTTAGTTTTAGATGGCAATTTTTTTTATTCGTTGCTCTCAATAATTTATTATATCAACAACTTCCATATTTCATTGAATGTTTGGATCGCGTGTTATGAAAATTTTTGGAGGATTCTATATATTAAATAATAAACTAAAAAAAAGTATATAGTACTTGATGGAAATATTTGTATTTCTTTTTTAATTATTTTAAAATTTATATTTTATAGTATTTGGTTATCAGCCATGAGCCTTCCTGTACGAAAAAAAGGAATTAAAAGAAAGCTTGATATATATGTTAAATTTCTATTAACAGTTAATTTAAAAATGTGATCCATATTAATTGAAATAGAAATTATTATTATAGTAAGTTTTATTAAATAATTTTTTAAGATTATTATTTGAATATTTGAATTAAAATTTAAAAATTATTATTATTTTGTATAAAAAATTTCATGTTTTAAAAAGTAAATAATTACAATTAAAATGATGTAGATATATGAACATCAATATGTGCAATCAGGGGACCAAGAAAACTAGTTTTATGTATGACGTACGTGCATCCGGGTGCATTGAATATTTCTCGTTTGACGAGGAGAGTAAAGTATACGGTACGACGTGACTACAGCACAAACCTCTCGTCACACTCACAAGTCAAAGTCAATCATCCAATCAAATCCTTTTCCTCCATAATCATCCCTCATCCAATTGGCAGAGAAGAAAAGCCGAGACGAAGAAGACCGGGACGGAGACGAGGGGCCGGAGAATCGGTGGAGCAAGCAATTCGAGGCCAGTAAACCGATGGATTTTTGGAACAGAGCCCGGAGCTTCGCCGAGGAGGCGGCGAAACGGTCCCAGGAGCTGACCATGGAAGCCGCGAAGAAGTCCCAGGAGCTGACCGCGGAGGCCGCCCGGAGATCCCAGGAGTTTTCCATCGGATCCTCGAAGCTCGCCGACATAGTGTCGGAGACGGCGAAGCGGTCCAAGGAGATAGCCGTGGAGGCCTCGAAGCGGGCCGACCAGATCAAGCTGGAAGCTATTAAGAGGGCCGATCAGATCAAGTCCTTGGCCGAGTCTTCCGGCGCTCTCTCCGTCACGGAATCCATCGAACGGACGCAGAAGGAGAGCGATGCGTATCTGGAGAGGTTTGGGGTCACTGATGAGTTGAGAGAGTTCGTTAAGGAGATTAACATCACTACATTTCAGGATTTTCCGATGCCAGGTACTCGATTCGGTTACACATCTTCTTTCGATCGGATTGGATCAGGAGATTCTTGCACTGCATGGCTGTAGAATAGTATCATGGTTATAGATTCAATGCTTGATCGTAGCAGAGCTCAGGTAACTTTTGAGGAAATGTGGAAGCTAATCGAAACCAGAGGTTCGTTGAATTAGCTCAATTGAGATATTTGTGTTCGGAAAATTGTGCCCTTTGTAAGTCTTGGGGGATTTTGCAAGTTATTCTTGGGCTGCAAGAAACATAGGAATGTCTCTTTAATCTGGGAGTTTCTGATTTAAGGATTCGTGGAGTTCTGCAGATGACTCAGATATGTCCAACGTTCCGACCGTCTCAAATGTAAGGCAGGATCTTACTGAATTTCAGGAGAAGCACGCGAAACTCGTTCTGTCATCTGTAAAGGTATGCTTTGGTTAAGGTTTCAGAAATAAAATTCTCAAATTTCTCCGAACACGGGGCACATAATATGGGAATTATGATATAACAGATAGCAGCTTTGATGATCTCTTCACTCCTTCTTTAACAGTCTCAGACTTTGTATGTCACGTTTCATTGCAGGAAATCTCGAAGCTCAGATACGAATTATGTCCCCGTATAATGAAAGAAAGGAAATTCTGGAGAATATATTTCATTCTAGTAAATAGCCATGTGGCACCGTAAGTAATCTCGTTACCTAGGACTCCCGTCTCTTGCTCCCGTTGCTTTTACTTCAAATTCTAGATTCAACTTGCAGTAGCCAATTGCCAGTTGCCACTGCCTTAATTGAAATTCATCATACATCAAATTTGTACGCTTTCAAGGCAATTTTCAATTTCTAGCTTTGCTTGGAGAATAATTGATGCAAATGTTGGTTCTTGGTCATGTACTGATTGTGAAGAGACTTGCCATAAGTAATTTAACTCTTTTATTTTCCTGCATCTTAAAGATATCCTTATTGAACAAGTCTTGAGATATTGAGAGAGGAAAGTGAAGACAATGCAATTGATTGTACTTTATTTTTTTTGTGTCTCATAAACTTTTTTGAATATGGTCTTCCATCTTGTATTGTGCCATTACTGCTCTCATTGATATTTGTCATGTAACTTATTATTCTCTCTGAGTTCGACATTTTTATTGTGCCATGCTTAAACATAACTTATCCAGTGATAAACCATGGCAAATCATGAGATAGTTTTGTAATATCTGACTGCGTATGCATCTCATGCGACCTTGACCCTAATGTATGTGCTTGTTAAGTTTTCATCAATAAAAAAAGGGGCTTTTTTTTAAGTTTTCTGCCTTGTTTAATCAGGTTCAGGCTGCTCTTTTTCTCTGCTTTATGCATCTGGTTATACTCACTTTTTCCTGTTTCCTTTTACAAGTTATGAGAAGCAGTACATGGAAGATGCTAAGCAGAAAGCTTCTGAAGAAGCAAAACATGAAAAGATCGAGGAAACTCCTAACGCTGGAGTAGCTTCTAAAGCTGAGGCGAAGGAACTGAAACATCAAAATAAAAAGTCCAGTTCATCAGCTGAGCAAGACTTGGATGTTTTCCTTCTAGGAGATCTTGGAGACAGCGATGATGGTGGAGGTAACTAAGATCCTTTTCTTACTTGACTAGAAAGAAAATGATCAGTCTGCCGGAGCTATACAACATTGTTTTGAACAAGTTATCCGCATCAATATATCACCAGTATTGTTTGTTTACTTTCCAACTTCCATAGTGAATAGGTTGTTCGATTAGTTTTTAAGCTGAAAATACTATATGTAAACACACATAAAAGTTGAAAGTCTATTTTTTGGCAGTAATGGTTATGATTCGATTCGCGACTACCCTTGAATATATATGCTAGTTAGCTGATGTTCAAAGTTCTGACATGCATAAGTTCCTTCTAGAGCTAAAGTTGAGTTATCAGCATGTTCCATCCTCTGTTGACAATCAAAGTTTTGTGGATGACGCCTTTGAGATTCGAAAAGCTTATTCTCTTCTTTCCCCGTGATCTTTCAGATGATGGTGATGATGGGTTGGATGATGATTTTGACAAAATGGTGGATAGTTCGGTAAGCAACACTACTCTTTCCTCTCTCCCTGTCCATATTCTATCCTGATCATTCTCATTTGCCGTTGTGATGTTGGCATGATCGTTCTCATTCATATGATCTGCACCTGATCATGCTAGCACGTTATCTTTGATCCGAACAATGCCCACTTATTCTTAAACTTGATCTCTAGGATGATGATAAGGAGAAATCCTAGAAGGGTTGAAGTGCACAACGCTTGGAAAATTTACCATCAAATGTCCATGTTAAGGATGCCCGTGATTGGCCTACTCGAACAAGGGACTTCAGTAAATGCTACTCAAGCCAATACCTGCTCATTTATATATTACTCTCTCTCTCTCTCTCTCTCTCTCTCTCTCTCTGTTTTTTTTTTTTATGAAATTCTTTTCATTGTATTCATTAGCTCTGCTTTCTTCTCTTTTTGTCACAAGAAGATGTAGCTGATAGGAAGAGCCTGCTATTCTCCTGATCTAATGTAAAGAATCCTTTGTATTTTTCTCCCGACATAATAATCTAGCTCATTCTCATCTTTTACTTGCCTCTCTGCGATTGTCCATGCTTTGCATATACGGGTATCTACCGAGACTGATTTCATCAGAGTTCTTGTGTAGTCGATGCAGTCCTTACACGAAGCTCTTGTCGTTCAATAGTGTTGTGACTATCGTAGACTGCACTAGTTGCATAGCAACCTGACACTGTAGAGTAGTTTTTTTAGCTTGAAAACACCTTAGTCTATATGCGGCAGCCATGAAAGCGGCAGGGGCTCCCAATGTATCAAACCTTTTGTTATGGGAAGCTCCTAGCAAAAGGTTGATTTTACTTCATACCTTTGAAAAAAAACAGAAGCACCTTACATTTGTTATCAGGTAAACCATCTTTCAACTGATCTAAGCCTCATCCACTTCTCGGGACCAACAAGGGGTAGTACAGAGATATTCACTCTACGTGATCTTATTCTTATGTCCTGACTTGCCCTTGGCGGGCGAACCTTGCTGAGGAACCCTTCGATTCTTAAAGAGTTGGATTGGATTTGATTTTCACCGATGTTTCCAAAGCCGATATTTTTTTGCTTTCCGCATCGGCGACCTCTACTCCCGCCGGTGCTTCCTTAAAAGGAGGCATGAGTTCACCAAACGAACTTCTCGAATCGCTATTAATGCCGACGCCGTGGGCAATTAGTCTTGTCCGTCCAGTTCCTTAACAATTAGTCCTCGTGTTAATATCAGGCCTCCAGTGACACCTGTCGATCGTTTATTGGGAAGACCATCTCGACTCTACATGGGGCTAACTGCAGGTTAAAACGACCACTACCCATGGTTTAGTCCAGGAACCTAGAAACGTACGGCTAGCTATCGACCTCAACTCCCTCAGCGCGCGCGTCTCCTTCACTACTCTCTCACTCAGCCTACTCGCCGGCGATCTCCCCCCGGCAGCGCGGTAAACTTCCTATATCCTCCTGAGATCCGGCCGTCCACATCGGAGATTCTGATACGCGGTCCTTGTCCGAGTCTGAGTTGAGGAGTCGTTGGATTAGGGTTTTTGCTCATTGGATGCTGGGATTTCTGGTAATGTGGTCGGAATTTGGCGGTTCCGTGTCACATTGACGGAAGGGATCGATAGAGTTAAGCTAATTGAGCTAGGCTGTCAGTGCTGCATTTGTCTTCTGCTGCTGCTGCTACAGATCAGATTCTAATTTCTACTTCCGCGGGATCTCTTCAATGGCGTGACTGAGCTGCTGGGAAGCTGAAATGTGCAAAGTGGAGAAGAAGGAGCGGGAGACCGTCGAGATGGGGACGAAGCCCTCGGGGTCCGGGGTGGTGTCAACGTCGCCCCGGTCACAGATGAAGCTGTGGATGGTACGCGCCGCCACGTCGCTGCTCCTCTGGACCTGCATAGTTCAGTTCACCACACTGGGGGAGACGTGGGGCCCTCGGCTGCTGAAGGGATGGCCTTCTTGCCACTCTCATGAGGAGGAGAAGACGGCGGTGGTTCTGGAGAGTAAGGCCGTTCTAGCTCCTCCCCTGCAGGTTCTGCCTCCCAAGAGTGAGTTTCTTTCCCAAACTCCTTTGATCGCCATTCCGTGATTCTGTAGTTTGTTTCGTATGCCAATTTCGTTACGGATGTGTTTCTAAGGAATCTTGATCGGTCTGCTCTCAAATGTTCTTTCACGGTTCAGGAATTTCTTGTCTTTTTCTATCGAAATTGCAGAATTCACATTAGAAAGCAATTTTATTGGCATTCATTGTGTTGCCATCTCCATACATGGTGTTTTCGTTCCGTAAGTGTCATCTTTGGTTGTGTCCCGAGTACTATTGGAATGATGTTATTGTTGCCGACAGGAGTTTACAAGAATAATGGCTACTTGGTGGTTTCCTGCAATGGAGGACTTAATCAAATGAGAGCAGCGGTGAGTGCTCCCGAAATTCTCTATTAAATGCTGGATTTTTTATTCTCTTGGAATATTTCTGATTAGATTTATGACCGTTCATGCTTTATGTTACTGTCTTCAGATATGTGACATGGTTGCCATAGCGAGGTATTTGAATGTCACTCTCATAGTTCCTGAATTGGACAAAACTTCCTTCTGGGCTGATCCGAGGTACGAGAATTCAGTTACTTGAAATATTTACATGTCATATCTGCGGAGCAAAGTGTGATTCTCGTGTTTCAATGTTAAATATCCATTGGTTTTTTATAGTGAATTTCAAGACATCTTTGATGTGGATCATTTCGTTACATCTTTGAGAGATGAAGTTCGGATTTTAAAGGAATTGCCACCTAAGCTCAAGAAGAGAGTTGCTCTAGGGAAGACCCGTTCAATGCCCCCAGTCAGTTGGTCCGACATTTCTTACTACCATCTTCAGGTCAGTTTTACTCGGAGCTTCCTTAACTCACTGCCACATTTATTTTCCCTTCGTGTGTCTTTGGTTATGGGGTTTTTTTTTTTTAATTTGAAACTTTTGTTTATGTGCCTTGATGGATGAAATACATAAAATCATGTGGCATTCTATGATTACGTAAGTCTCTTATGCTTGTTTTGGAGTGTAACCCGCTGGCTGATCCTTTTTTAATTTTTATCTTTTTTGTGGATCAGATTCTTCCTCTGATACAGAAGTATAAAGTATTGCATCTGAATAGAACTGATGCTCGACTTGCAAATAATGGTCTGCCTCTAGAGCTTCAGAAGCTCCGCTGCCGAGTTAATTTCAGTGCCCTCAGATTCACTTCTCAGATAGAGGAGCTGGGTCAGAGAGTCATCAGGCTTTTAAGGCAGAATGGTCCCTTTTTGGTGCTTCATCTCAGGTATGAGATGGACATGCTGGCCTTTTCGGGCTGTACTCATGGTTGCAGTGATGAAGAAGCTGAAGAACTGACGAGAATGAGGTTAGCTAATTTTTTTTTTTTCCCTCAAAAGCAAAATGATGAACGGATACTTTTGAGAGATGTTTTCATTCTCTCTTTGACTCTGTTTCCATTTGTTGGCAGATATGCTTATCCCTGGTGGAAAGAGAAAATAATTAATTCTGACCTGAAAAGAAAAGATGGTCTATGCCCTTTGACTCCTGAGGAAACTGCTCTGACGTTGAGAGCACTTGATATTGACCCAAATATCCAAATCTATATTGCAGCTGGTGAAATATATGGCGGAGAAAGGAGAACGGAAGCTCTTGCCAAGGCTTATCCGAAATTGGTCAGTGGTCTCAGTCGAATCAACTCATCAAGATATAACGTTTTGTTATTGTTTGTGACCGTGACTTAAAATCTAATTCTTGGTACGTCCGGAACAGGTTAGAAAGGAGACATTGCTCGATTCCGCAGACCTTAGGTTTTTCCAGAACCACTCATCTCAGATGGCAGCATTGGATTATCTTGTGTCACTGGAAAGTGATATTTTTGTTCCAACATATGATGGCAACATGGCCAAGGTTGTTGAAGGACATCGCAGGTAGTTGAAATTTTGTCATAGTACTTTGGTTTTGTTTGATAAATTAAGTGCTTAAAAATTAAACACTTAATTAGTTAAAGAAAGAAATGTATAGGAAGAGAATAGGAATGATAAGGGTGAGAAAATGTTTTGTAAGGGGTTGTGAGCACCGATAAGTGAAAAATGACTTATATCATTAAGTCAAAATTTTGTGCTTACTCATAAAGTGGTTTTTGACTCAATCATTAAGTAAATAAGACCATTATCTTTCATCTTTCTCTTTCTCTTCTATTCATTTTCCCATGTAGCTAACTTGTAACTAGCTTTTAAGCACTTATTTAATTAAGTTGTAAACAAACACAACCTTAGATTACGATATACAGCCCTTTAGTTGTTGTAGCAAATCTGAGATGCTAGTCTGAACATCTCGGTTCCATGGACAGCACAAGTCTGTACATGTCGCTTTCCTAGCATAAATAAGTTCATTATATAGATCAGATAGGGTGTTACCATCTATATTTGGTCAATTTGTCCATTTTTAAATAGGCAAATTATATGATAGAAGATATATATATTTTTCTCAGTTCCCGTACCTTGTTCTCCTGTTATGGTTTTTTCCTATTTTAATCTCAGTTCCGGCAATGGAGGAGAAGTGTTCCTGCTGATTTGAAATCCCATTCTGATGTTTATTTCAGATATCTTGGTTTCAAGAAGACAATTCTTTTGGACAGGAGGCTTCTAGTTGAGTTGATAGACCAATATTACAATGAATTGCTAAGCTGGGATGAGTTCTCATCTGCTGTAAAGGAAGCTCACGCGCATCGATTTGGGCAACCAACGGAGCGGTTGGTAATCCCAGATAGGCCGAAGGAAGAGGATTACTTCTATGCCAACCCATACGAGTGTTTGCAATCGTCAAAGGAATTGCCAAAGGTTGCCTGGTGAAGAACTTTGTTGAAAAAGAAGCTAAGGGTCATCAATCTTTTGCATATGCAGTGGTGAGCTATCCCCTTAGAGAGATCTTCGACCTGTGATCTATCCAGGAATGCACCAGTACAGAGGATATTACGTGATAGATGACGCGGAACTTTTCGGAAGCCTCAGATGTTAGTGGGCCTGCTGCTCGAGGGATGACTTGTCCTAGCACGTACTTCAGGGGATCCTAGATGGTTTAAAGAAAAACAAGCTGGGAGAAATGTCTGTTATAGGTTAAACATAGGAACTGTTGGTCACGCCGAAGATTCGCGTAACAAATTTCGAGTTTCAAGTTGATTTATAGGATGTGGAACCCTGACCATCTGTAGCTTTCTTGTAAAAACCATTTATTGACTGAAGGCAAATTCAACGCGAATCATTACATTCATTTATAGTTTTCTGGCTAACCAAGCATCAAGTTGGTTTCTCTCTGATGCTTTCATATGCCTTAGCTTCTTAACGATATTCGTCGGAAGCCCTGATTACCTACGACTTCTTACCACATGCCGACGCTTGATATGCATTTCTGTCCACGAACAAGGGTGTCTTATGTTAACCGAAATCCACTAAGCAGTGGAGCTTCTAATGCTCTAAGCCTTGGCAATTATGAGCGGGTGCTGCGTTTGTTCTATTCAAGCGTAGTATATGTTTTGAATCCAAAGCCATCGGGACTTAGAACAAGTGTCAGTCTGGGCTTTGGAAAAAGCAGAACAGACCGATCAGATCGTACGACGATGCGAGTGTGTTACAGCAAGAATGCCGGACCAATTGACTAATTAGCAGAATGGATCTTCCATGATCATCAAGGGAAGATCACACTGTCATTGAACCGAAGTGAATTTCAATGACCCAGGTTCCCCCTTGATTGGAACCACACTTCAGCCAAGGCCCGTGCCGAGCAAGCTTTACGTGATCAGCACCGAATGATCATCTATAACAAGTCATGGAGGATGAAGAGACATGTATATGTTATACTGGAACGACAGATGAGAACATGTTGAGAAAGTTACCCGAGAAAAGAATATGAGAGACTGCTGAAAATTCAGATTAATGGGTGTCAGAGAATTCTATGTGCATCAAAACCGAAAAAGGATCTTACAAATGTACAAGTGGGTCTCAACTGGATTAAGTTATTAACCAGGAGATTCCTTATATAATTAATCCCTCTAAAACCAATGGGGGAGACGATCGACTAAAAAAAAAACAAAAATTGAACAAATAATATTTCTTGGGAAAAAAAAAAGGGTTAGCAATCGGTGTCTCTAGCTCTTTCCAGTCTTGAGCTTCTTCAGGGCTTGATCGGAGTCGTCCCCGGAGACTCGAGGGCGTGTCATACCTTGGTTTGCCGGTGTCTCATTGTCCTGTTTTCATCAATACATAATTGGGGAAAAACAATTCAGTCTCTAATGGCAGAAAGTTTTCTTTTGACGGATCAATATAGAACAAGACCCATATAAAGAAAGGAAGCAAGTAAACCGTACCTTCTGAATGGATGATTTTGCTCTCTTCCCGAGCTCAATCTGCACCGATATGCTCGCCTGAGACAGATCGACCCCGGAACTGTGGAGTGCTTGGGTTAAGGTGTTAAACAACCTGTTAAAAAGCAATTATTAATCATCAACCAAAAAATCGACAACAGACATCCAATTTAAGCTGCTAAAGAAATAAGAGAACACCGACGAGCAATTGCAATATATTCTCGACAAGCATCACTACTAATTCCATATCATTTTTCGGCCGGTTGGCAAGGATTTAGAATGGTGGCTTACCCTCGAGAGTAAGCACTGGATATGCTTATTGTGCCGCCCTCGACAGCCAGCTCCTGCTCCTTCAGCTTATCATTAAGAGCAGTGCACTCCTTCGTAAATGGCTTGCCCTGAGCTGTCTGTGACTGTGGCTGCACGGCCTTGGCTCCCAAATCGGCACTGACTACCGGTGACAGCTGAGTTGCGGCAGCAGTCCTGACCGGGGCAAGGATGTTTGGCTGCAGAGCGAGAGGAAAAGGGACTCCCTTATTTGTCACCGCATGGTTGAGATGATCTACAGCTTTGCATATGGAGCCAGCACCCGAATCGGATTCAAGATGATTTTTAGTGCTATTAGCGACAGACATGTTGTTTTCGTCATTTTTTGTGGCAAATACTAAGGTGGAACCGCCACCGTTTGCACTTCGAGAATGATCTACGTAAGCCTCGTTAGGCCTCTGATTGCTTCTCTGCTTCAATAAACAAAAACAAAAGAACAGAGTTGTTGAGTAATGAAAGCTAAAAAGCCCATCTTTGTATTCCATAATCTTAAATCATATGATATGGTTAGATAATTCTATCACAAAGCCCAATCCAGCAGCTATAATTGCTTTTGAAATAGCATGTGAAATGTCCATAATGCAAAATGTCTATATTTTCTGTCCGTTAAAAGGAAAAGAGAAATAGGAGATACCCAAGTCATCATCTTAGCAGGTTCGTAATTCCACCCAGGATATGAACCTTCATATTTCTGGACTCTCTCTTGTAAAAATTGTATGTACTCAATAACCTGCATAAGCGTTCAACTGCTGTATCAGATGAAACTGAAAACCAAAATGTAGGATACTATATAAGGTGAATTTGAAATGCAGAGCACACAAGTACCTCTAACAAGAACGATGCCTTATCCCTCTTTTGATCGTTTTGAGGGAGAAGTGTTCTCAACATCTGAAATCTGCATGCACAGTAAGCATGTCAAATATATTAAACTCAAGATTAAAGAATCATTAAAGACAGGCGACTCAATGAACAACTCATCCACAAGATCAGCTTTGCATACGAAAAGTGAAAAACTTACCGATCATTTATTTTGCTCCTCCTCCGCTGCTCAGTAGCAGAATGTTTGGATCTTGGAGTATTCGCCTTCTGGTCACTACTCTTGCCATCGACCTTCACCCTCAAATCTGCATGCATCCAAAAAAAGTTACTTGTGTCTGTTTAACATGGTTCACCGGGAACTGTATGAAGCGAATTTGAAGATAAAAATCTACCTCTAGGAGCAGGAGAGATCTCCTTCTTTATTACGAACTCCTCCTCATCATCCAATTCTTCCTCCTGGCTGCTTGCAGCCTTTGCTGATTTTATCATATCCATGAAGCTCTGATTTTTCTGTGTCGATGCCCTGTTGCATATTACCCAAAATACTCGCCATCAATTATCCGTTCTAAATTCCATCACGAGCTACTGTTCTATAAAGTTTTAAAATTAGAAATATGACATTTGAGTAGTAAGCAGTAAGTAAAATTGGGAAGAGAGTTACTGACTGCAAAGAAGAGAGAGAGTTGAACGAGTTGCGGTGGTTGTTGTTGTTGCTGGAAGATGACTGTGATGGCATATCCGATGATGCCCATTGGCCCAACTTCACCGCAGGCTCTGTCAGATGCAAAAGTTGATGATCAGATTACGGATAAAATTTCAAAGGGACAAGTTGGCATTTTAATAACTATACAAACCTTTTGAAGCGGCAGTGTGTAAATTCTCCTTCCCTGTCTTTCCCTTCTTGGCGACTGATTCTTCCCACAAGGTGAAGCCGCTATTTGTGTAGGAACTGCAGTTAGAGTTGTCATCGTTCCTATCAGTGGTGCTGCTGGTTTGAGCAACCGTAAACACAGTAGCCTCGGACTTCGGGACTCTCTGGTTGAAGCATGAAATGTGGCTTATACTGTAAGTTCCAATTCCGCCAGGCAGGATGTGCTCCACTGAAGGTGGCGGGGCCGGGGGTGGTGGCTTCTCCACCGTCGGTATCTCGCTAGAGACTTCTTCCTTGGCACCCGTCTTACCCAAGAAATCATGAGTTTTAAGGAGATTTCCTGTCAATGATGATGACAAAGTCAAGTCCACATCAACTTACATTCATATCAAAGTGGAAGTTATGTGATGAATCGACCGAAAGGAAAATTGATGGAATTCAATTTAAAGAATCAAATATGGAAGTATTTGATTTACACGAAATAGTATTTGTAGAGGAATTATTACGTCATATTGGCCTTTTCCACTTAAACTCAGGTATCCTTATCCCTGATCACCAAACTAATAGTTAGCAGTCTATATTTCCTCGAACCCCGTGCCTCATGTACTCTGAAAAACTAACATGACCTTTTTCCATCTCTCCTTCTATTCCCGGGCAATGAAATTTCATTAATCTTCTAAAGCAAAATAAGATGGACAGAATGAGTGACACAGAGTCTCATCCCGGTAGGAATCTACCGATCCCAATCCACGCATTGTTCAAACCGATCCCATCCACTGGAACTATTCCGGGGTCTAATCTTAAACAATAGATAAAATATGAATAGTATTCAGCACATGAAAAATCAGGAGAGAGAGACAACAGGATGATAAAAGGGGCAAATTTTCACTTTAAATTTGTCTTTTCATTTATTTATTTATTTTATTTTTATTTTTTTGGCGTGTCGTTTGATCATACGGGGAAAGGAAAGCAAGCAAGAGCCACAGTTTCTGAAAACCTGAAACACAACATCAAAGGCCCCCCCAACAGCCCCGTGCCTTACGTGGTGTCAAATCAAATCAAAGTCCTTTTTATTGCCCTCCTCCTCTTTGGATGGACCCCAGCCCCAATCTGATGGCTCTGATTGCTAACTGCTAACCATTTTCTTTTTCGGATCCAAAGTGTGACCCACTTTTTATTCATGGCCCAGATCCATCACGTGCTCCCTTCCTACCCCAAACCCCTACCCCTCCCCCTCCCCCTCCCTCCCTCTGAGGCTATCTATCCAATTATATATCTACGCTTCTCATAAATATTTTTTAACCACATCTACATCTTGTCATATTATTACTTAAAACATTTGAAGGGGAAAAACACATGAGACGATTGGTAAATTGCCCTCAATTTGGATGGACCTTACTTGCATCGTAAAATCGCCTCGCGGCCAGGGCCCGAGCAGGATTAATTTCAGACAATAGGCATAGGTCTGATCGAAAAAGGAAAATAAAAGAGATATATTTCTTGAATATTTCGAATTATTCCGGGGGAGGAAACAAGATTATGAAAATTTGCAAGAAGAAACAGGCAGACATGAATGAGCAGGCTGAGTTTTCGGGATCCATGAAAGCCATAAATGAAAGCGGAAAAGTTGTTCTTTTTTCTTTTCTGGAAAATGAAAATTAATTAATTAATTATAGAATGTAAGGGAAGTGAATGTACACCTTGAGAAGAAGACCTTGGATCTTGGTGGAGATTTGGATGACTGCACAGTGACAGAAAGTCATGCGTGGGTTTCCTGCCTGCGGAAATTTTGGGGATTTTTCGCAACTCATCGTCAGAAATTTTGAATTTTAATTAAAGAAAAAACTAATAAAATCCAAAAAAAGGAAGGGATTTTCAATTCTCTCAGTTGTCCATATTGAAGATTTCAATTCAAGTACCTTCTCCGCCAAACGGACGGGGCTGTGGGAGCTCCATCATCAAAGAGAAAAGCTCCGATTTGTCACTTCTCGCCCGGAAATTCAGCAGAATTATGCTAAATCGAATCCAAATCTCCACTGCTGAAGCGTAATTCGAACGTTGGAGCCGGAATTCTCCGAATTCCTCCTCAGATCTGCGCGATGTCCGGAATGCAGATTCGGCTCCGAGAGCTTCCGAGATCGAAGCCCCGACCTCAGCTCTCGCACCGACAGCAGCAGGCTTCCCTGACAGCTTCTCGAGGAAGCTGCTGCCTCGGATTCAGCTCAGACAGGACGGAATTCCGCAGACTACCTGCATCCACACAATCACCAGCAGAATTGAATACCAAATCGTGCTCGTAGGAGCTCACATCCAGCTATACTTTCACAATTCAGTTGAACGACGCTCAATTCAGCTCGGAATCCAACTGAATTCTCACAATTCAGCTGATAATTCAAACGCGCGGGGCAGGAGGAACCGACCAGTGATCCGAATTACGATAGCTCCGACCACCGGACCAGCTCCAGCTGCAGAAAACGCTTCAACCACCAAACTCAGTCCACTGGATTCGAACAACACCAACACAAAGGCTCCTCGAAGCTCCGTTCACAGTGACGCGAATGCAACCAGAGACCCTGAATCTCCTCCCAAAGCTTCGTCTTCAGCCAAAACCCGCCGCGCTTTGGCCGTCTCCCTCGCTTTCTCTCTCTACTCTCTCTCTCTCTCTCTCTCTCTCTCTCTCTCCCCCCCCCGTGAAGAAGATGAAGAGCTTGGAGATCTTTTATACAGTTCATTCCATTGCTATGGCATTCCGTTGGTTTTCTTTTCCTTTTTATTAATCTATTTGATTTATATTCATTTTTCGTTTTCCTCCTCCGTTCCGTTTCCTAACGTCGTTGCGGCTGTACTGACGGCGTTTGTGGTACGGTCACGGAAAATGATCATTTAATGGGGAGGGGTAGATTTGAATAAACAATACTTGTTTGGCGATCCCGATGAAAATTTCCAAATTTACTGCTTCCGAGGACAAATGTTTGCCTTATCTCAGATATGTGTTTGTGTCCCCTCGATTTATTTTCTTATTGATTTATAAATTCATCCCCATTGACTTCTTTTCATTTCCAACTTGACGTGCTGGGAAACATTAAATTTAAATTTAATTGGTCGAACCAAACCCCTCATATTTATTCAGAGATTTTTCGTTGCGTCGCTAATTAAAATATCGGGGCCACATCGAATCGGATCGAATTTCTTGATATTTTGCTTTCGAACTATATACTTTATTATTTTTCGGTTTTGCCCCATACATGATTTATTAATGCTTCCGGCAAGTGAGTCTTGCGCGTACATCTTTATACGTGTTTCTCGAGAAGTGCCTTTGTGCTTGTAGCTTGCCAACAACGTCGTGAACAATTCGATGATGGTCGAGGCAAAATTCGGAAAATTAACTCTTTTTTATGAGAAAAATTAGGAATTGTAGATGTGCAAAGCAATATAGCAAAATTGTTTACTTGTGGCTTTAGCTTTTGGTCACCTAAGCCCAATAGTAGAGTTATGGGGACCCCTATCATTTTTCTCGATAAGTTATGGGGAGCCCTATCATATACTATAATACATATAGGTCTAATTGTCCCAAGTTGCAATTACCTTCCCAATATAGAAATGAAAAAAAAAAAAAAAGGAGATGCCCACTTGAACTCTTTAAAATTAATTGTACACCATATCTTTCTTCTTCTTATTTTTTAATGGGAAATTAAGCACACTATTTTATTGCTCATAACGTATATATGAGTAGTACCAATCAAAACGAAAGTTTTTCAACCCCTTTTCATTGCAATCCTATTCGAAAAAAGGAAGAAAATTTTAATACAGATATTTATCGATTCCATTCTTTTTCTTTTTCTTTTTGGGGGTAAACATAGTTGTAAATTCAAATGGGGCCTAGTTCCTGCATGCGACGAGCAAGTATGTGTTTTCAACAGCAACACCGTCTTACCGTTGACAACTGACTCGAACAACCAACAAGAAAAAAAGAACTCACATATATGATATATCTACCGCAGGGCGATATAAATTAATAAATATATATATATATATATATAAAGCTAGGGCTGTAAGCAGTGAAGAACGCAAGTTAGATCTCATACGCATGCTTATGACCACACTAGCATCGATCCTCAGTACTGATAATTATGCAATATTTTTTATATATACCTTCACAGTTGGAAACCCATACCACCTCGAACGCGTGCCATAGCTAGAGCTGTACGAATACTAAAATATTTTTTTCAAATTGAGAGGAATGGACATAAGAAATTTTATCAAAATTCGAAATATTATATTTATGTAAAAAAAAAATTAAAGCAAGTATCAAAATTCTAGCGAGAGCGACCATTATCTCCAGCCCCTGTCGATCCGTCCCAGCACCTAGGGGTCACGTGAGTGGTAAAGAGGGAGAGAATGGTACTGATCGATCACATGTTGACTTAGACAGCAATATTAACATGTGGTTGACCTTTAACCTGCAGCAGAAGCTATGAGAGAGAGAGAGAGAGAGAGAATGCAGGGATATATTCAGTTCTATCAAAGAAGTGAAGCGATGACAAAGGATAAAACAACTTACCAGCTGATGATTAGTGCACAGATCCCCATTATTACTTTAATCCATCCCAATTTATTCCCCACTCCACTGCATTAATTTTCTAGTTTGTCCCTTATTTTTTTGGATTAGATTTAACTTGTATTGTGTATGGAGACAGAGAGAGAGAGAGGATGCTGGTAGAGGAAAGGTCACGTGCTGCATTGGGAGTCTAGCTATAAATCTAAATCTAAATCTAATCGGAAGTAGAAAATATAAGATCAATCTGGATTAATTTAAACGATTCAATACTTGTTTCTCTCAAGTAAAGATCTCATTTCTAAGTTTGTGAATGAAAAAATCTAAACTATGAAAGATTTACTCTCTAATGAACCGACTTAGTTCGAGTTGGATTAGTCAATACTCATCGAATTTTTTAATATCAAAATACACATTAAAGAAAAGAAAAAATAATTAGTAGTAGTAATGATATCAATATTTTAGAGACCATCTCGTACTCTGTCCTGTCGAGGGGGAACTTTTAGCTGTTAGCGGCAAATGCGGAACCACTTTTCCTTTCCCCGCCTCTCATTCTCCTCCCCTTCGGCTTTCATTTACATGTGCGCCCCCCCCCCAAAATTACCATTAATCCTCCATTCTCTCTCACTCTCTTCACACCCTATCTTCTTTTTGCTAACCTCTGGGTATCTAATACAGGATATCGAGTTCGAATCTTATCGAGAAATTAAACGTCGCGGTTTCCGTAACCGGCTTGGCTGCTAATATAGTCCATTTTCGATCAACATATAGTGTAGAATGCTTTTGTCTTGCATGTCGGTTTGTAATTATATGCCATATTGAATGAAACTTTGCACCAATGTGTATTGTGTAATCAACTCTTCTATGGTTGGCCCAACAAAAAAGAAAAAGCATCTAATATAATGTTGCATGTTAATTATTCAAACAAGCAGGAACCATGTATATGTCCGTAGTTCGATTATTTTATTTTACAAGGTCACCACTACAAGTATGAAATGATATTGATCCGATATTTAAACATTTTTCGATCATGAAGTCATGTGTATTGATCCAAACATTTATAAAATTGATTATGTCTCGCATAAGAACTAGGGCAAATTTACAATTGTAAGGGTGGCCGGGGGATATTCGGAGCAAAGCTTCCTATTTGTCTACTATATATTTACTATTTATTATTAAGTATGCTTTCAGATGAAGAGTTATATATGTAGAGATTGAGATTTTTTTTTCGGTGACGGAGTTTAAGATAAAATTGAAGCTATAAAAGACTTAATTTACATTATTAGTGACCTTAACGGCGTACTATCTGTATCTTTTTATTATTCTTTATATATGTTCATGGATCTCCTTTCACTTCAAAAAAAGAAAATTCTTTTTGGAATGACATTTTGAATAATTTAATTAAACATGATAGATAATATAGTATAGCGGCATATTCTTGCCTATGAATCAAGAAATTTCGAATTAGATTTTTACCAATAAGATTATCAATACTCTTTTGTTTAGATTTTTATTTTTTTTACTAAATGCAAGAACCTCATTCGTAATCGATATTTTTTTTTTCAATAGATACCTAAAAGATAATTTAATCATTCGTCAAAGAAAAGAAAGGATGAGGTGAGGTGGAGACCCCATATGGAATTCACGTGTACCTTTTCTTCTCTCTCATATTAGGGCGCATCTCACATGCAGTGCTAAGGGGTTTAACACCACATAAATCATATAATTAATCACCCCAAACCTATTTCTATATATCTATATGTACCCTTTTCTTTATTATATATATTTATATGTGATCCATCATGGGTTCCAACTCTCGTTTGCCCTGTTATTATATCTCTATTTATTTTATATTATATTTCCCTAATCTCATTCACTATAAAGTATCTATATAAATATTTAATCTTTAAATTGATTTAAAAAATGACGCATATTATCAAATAGTTAATGTTAAGAAGATGATCTGGCTCTTCCGACAATCATGGCGTGCATTCACACCCAGCGGTGCACGAATACAACGGAACAGCTTGGCTTCACAATATATATACCCTTTATACGTACTATATATATATATATATATGTATGTATGTATGTATATTGTTCGATTAAGATAACAATCACCCATAATTAATTATATATACGTATATGTGTGGATATATGCATACGTATATAAACTTGATCTCCCTTAGTGTGTACATATATATATATATATGTATGTATGAGTTGAAAATTAGAGAAATTTTTAAATGATTTATCTCGATAATGTGGTGAGGAAGAACCATAGGATTTTTTGCAATTAGTAACAATAATGATAATCCCACGTGTGATTAATCTAGTTTAGGAATTTCTTGTACTGATTGACTTTTCCTAATGTCACATGGTGATGTGAGATCATAAAAGACTTTCCCTGAAATTTAGAAGCACAGGACTATCCGGTCACTAGTATACATATATATATGTGTATAAAATTGTAATCAATGCATTAAATTAGGGTAAAAAAGAAAATGTCAAAATAATACGGGGTTAAAGTGGTAAACTATTTACTAATTTATATCTTAATATGCTATATTTATATTACAAAGAAAATGTTCAAAAATCGTATGAAAAATATTTGAATTACTTCATTATCATATCGTTAACAAATAAAAATATATTCATCATTTTAAGAAAATATTAAAAATATATGAAAAATATTTTAATCAATTATTATCATATCGTTAACAAATAAATATGCTCATTATTTTAAGAAAATAAATAATTATTTATAGTTATATAGACTTAAAATTAGTTTAAAATAAAGCATTATAGCTAATCTTATAAAAGTTTAATTAAGTAAAACTCTCATCCAAATGACTGGGTCAATTTACCTAAAAGTGTTCAAATTTATAAAACTTAATATATGGAAATATTAGTTATAATAAAGGCTATAAGCAAATAATGATGTTTAAAAGGTTGATAGACTATAAGTTTTTTATTCTTTTATAAAATAAAGCTAACGACCATATCTAAAAATATTCAAATTTTAGATTAGTTTTTTCTTGGAAATTAATCTGATAGTTGTAATGTTATATATATATATATATAGTAGATATATATTACATGAATTCCTTGTTTAAGAATTTTTTATATATATATTTAATATATATTCATCTATTACAAGTTTGAATTTACTGTATAATTTTTTACATGCTAGTAAATTGTAAATTCAAATTAATTATTATTTTTATATTTACTTTAATAATAAAATTTTCTTTATAAAATCTATGCGACACACCGGTTCGGTAAAGTATTATATATATATATATATATATTAAAAAGACTTCGCTAGCTAGTCATTGTACTTGTCCCCTCCCCTCCTAAATAATTGATCTCAAGATCGGCTCCTCTCATAAGGACCAAAACTAGAAGGTCTTGACCTCAATCATTCCTAGATACCAAAGTCGATTCGGGAGATACTGCTCAGAAACTCGATTTGTCATTTGCTAGATCGATCATGTACTAACATATATATGACCAAACTTAGGGATCATGAAGAGAGTACTATAAGACACAGTGCATGTATGAAATGCTATATGAGGTCGTTTTTATCTCCGGATCAAACATACGTGTGTCGAAAAATAGACGCATGAAGAGAAACGCAGTTAATTTCTCGCACTAAACAAGTCACTGCTCTCAACAGGAATTTCATCTGCTCTATAATTTTAACAGATCTCAAGCGAGCATCATCCAAGGAATTTGAATTACTGTAAATATTCTTATAGCATGCGATAATCTATGTAAATAATTATATGTATATTAGTATATATGGGGGGGGGGGGGGGGGGGGGGGGGGGGGGGGGGGGGGGGGTTTGTGGCGGGGGGGCCATCACTCACGTGCATGAAACCGAAATTAAATTAAGAGTTACGTGAAGGGTGGATGGGGACTCTCTTCTACTTTGATGGGCCAACCACCCTACCCTACGCATATGGCCCACAGGTCGGGTCCCCCAAGCCCAATGTCACCATTCAAATTTGTTATTTTCCATCAATTTCCATCCCTTCAAATCACTTCCTCTTTCTCAATTCCTATTCTTCTTTAACGTATTGGGGCAAATCTATGCTTATAAGCATCGCCATTAGTCACATGATGTATTTATCTAATCCTTCCCCCCATAAACATCTAGCTCTTTAAATAGGCCATAATCTCGAGACATAAGTTCGCAAAAAGACACAGTCGGACTGTTACACATAGGATGTATAAAATTCAACTATAATCACGTGGCTTGCTTAATAGATCTTCATATGATGTAACCTTTAAAGGTAGAGAATGATTTTATGAATTGAATCACTTATTCAATTATCCAAGAACGGATATAGAAATTTAATTATTGGGGTGAAATTAAAGGAAGATAAAGAAAATTAAAGTCATAAAGTTAAGAGGAGCGAGAGATTTTTCGGTGATCCTACCTTGTCACGTGACGTGAGGAAACTCTAATTATATTGCAATAAATAGAATAATGAATATTAATCACTCGATTAATTGTGATAAATATTTTTAATAAAATAATTTTATTAAT
This sequence comes from Punica granatum, assembly GCF_007655135.1. Lineage (NCBI taxonomy): Eukaryota > Viridiplantae > Streptophyta > Magnoliopsida > Myrtales > Lythraceae > Punica > Punica granatum. The sequence continues at coordinate 2,436,443 of NC_045133.1, forward strand.
ACTTTCTCACCACATCATTGTGAGGAATGACCATTTAAAATTTTCTCCACCCACCCATCCCCAACCCCCTCCGACGATCCGTCCCTCCATTTATCTGTATAATAAAGATAATATAGATACCATTATTTCTTGGTTATGATTTTAATAGAGAAATTAAGCCCGTTAGTCAACCATGTTTTATTAATTATATTCTCGAGCAATTTTAAGAGATGAAACTCATAGACTGCATGCATTGGACCACTTGCGCGAAAAGAAACATGTGTTTTTGGCCCAGAAAATCAATTCCAAATAATAATAATAACAATAATAATAGCAACAATAACAATAATAATATATTGAGTCTGGAGTGCCGATAATAAATTAATTAGCTTATGTAAAATAATGTTAAGTAGATATGCTCTGGGGTTTGTTAAGTATATATTAGACTAGCTTATTTTTTCCCCCCCTTTCGGAGGGGCAGATAACACTCATAATAGACTAGATCTCGTTTTCATTAAGGACGTGTTAAGATGAGGATAATGTTGATTACATCTTGATAATCTAAGTCGAGTCTCAAAGAGTGTAAAATCGTCCTTTTCCTCTCGAATCGTAATTCATGGCAGCAATAGAGATTCATAGACCCAGTAAAAATATAAGAGCCTCGTAACCCGAAATTTCTTTGTTAGAGTACCACAAATTAGGATCAAGCGGTGAGTGTTTTTACACTAAACCTTTTTTCTTTCTGGAACGTGATATTTATGTCAATAAACATGGTAATGAATTCATGCAATGAATGAAGAGTTGGTTACGATAGAAAAGAATAAGACCTAGGAGTTACTGGAGAAGCCTAAAGGCAAAAAATATCGTTGGGCTAAAGTAGGTTTTCAGAACTAAACTTAATCCCGATGGCTCAGTAAACAAGTATAAGGCCAGGTTGGTGGTAAAAACTAAAAGGTTATGCACATGTTTGGGAGTAGATTTCTCTGAAACATTTGCACATGTAGCAAGGCTAGATATGATCAGATTAATCATTGCCTTAGCAGCTCAGAAGGGTTAGAAGGTATATCAACTAGAAGTCAAATCTGCATTTCTGAATGGAGTGTTACTTGAAAGATTTGTGTTGAGCAACCAGAGGGATTCATCATACCGGGTTAGAAGGAAAAAGGTCTATATGATGAAGAAGGCTCTATATGTCTTGAAGCAAGCTCCTAGAGCATAGTATAGCAAGATTGATGGGCATTTGTTGAGTCTCGGATTTGAGAAAAGCCTGAGTGAGTCCACTTTGTATGTTACGCGGTTGAATTCTAACTTGGTTATTGTATATCTCTATGTGGATGACTTGCTGGTGACATGAGTTAATGAGGCTCATATCACTGCTTTCAAGCGGGATATGATGAAGATATTCGAAATGACTGATTTGAGTGAGATGTCTTATTTTCTTGACATGAAGATCATACAAGCTCATAATGAGATCTTTATATGTCAAAGAAAGTACTTGAAGGAGATCTTGAAGAGATTTGGTATGGAGAAGTGCAAAAGTGTGAGTATTCCAATGGGTAAGAAAGAAGTTGCAGAAGAATGATGGTTTCTGTAGAAGAAGGTCTTTACATGAGCTTAATTGGTTGCCTAATGTATCTCAGTGCAACTAGGCCAGATATCATGTTCCCTATAAGTGTCTTGTCTAGATTCTTTAATTGTGCAAGTGAGTTGCATATGGTAGCTACAAAAAGGGTTCTGAAGTACTTGAAGGAAACTACAAAGTTCAGGATTTTAAGTTACAGGGGTATTCTGGCAGTGATTAGGCTAGATCAGTGGAAGACATGAGAAGTACTTTTGATTACTGCATCACATTTGGATGCACATGTTTTTCGTGGTGTTCAAAGCTCATTGCTGCAAAATCTTGAATTTTTTGAAGTCAGCTCTCGTGAAGATTTTTGCGATTCTGCTGTTGAGAGATAGTGATGTATAAATTATTAATTCTTCAATTATGATTCACGAATATATGAAAATTGGGGCCTCGCGACTTTCTGAATAATTTTACATTATGAGAGGATTATTAATTATTAAATGACTCTTTAATGGATAGAGCCATTGGATTAGCTGTTCGAGAGTTAGCTTTTCTGCCAAGACTCTTAACAACAAAGTTAAGAGTCTAATTAAAAACACTCAAGCATAAAAAGGCATCTCTGTGTAAATGAAGAATTATTTAATCTCATTTGATTATATAAAAGGAATTTATATAATATATATTATAATATTCCTCGAGGGCGTGAAATTTCTACCCCTAATATAATATCTACTCCTGCTAAAATAATTGAGATTCCAAATAATATAAAAGGAATACAACATATATAGGTTCATGAACAAAAGATATGCGACTCAAAAGCGATCACCGCATAATTCTTATATGTATTTTTTTTTCTTTCTTCTTCTTTTCGTTGGTATAAATATGTAAAAGAAATAAATTAATTATGCCAATCGATCACCGGTCAGGGATAAATTTACTCTACGTATAATACGGTCAGAATTTCACTCTTTTCTTTTACATTATGGTGTGTTACAATATGTTCTAAAATTTTCTACAAAATAATCGAATTTGAAGGTGCATGAACATTAATTGAAAACATTTGAGATTTTATGAAGACTTCTGAAGAATCAACTAAGCTGTTCATTCGGCGGTGCCATTGAAATTTAATTTATTAGCAAAAATTTGCGAAATTAAATTAAGAATATAATTACTGAGTTTGGCATGATTGTACAAGAAAAGACACGCAGGGGACAAGGTAAGCTCCATGGGAAGAAGCAAAAGGAAAGGCCCGGAAATAGCGCAACCCTAAGAGCAAAAGAATCATTAGGTGTCATGGCCTTTAAATCAATTAATTAATTAGTCAGTTAATTTTTATTAAATTGGACGAATAAACAAATTTATTAATTAATTGGACAAGATAAATAAAATTAAAAGAATAGAGGTGGGGACATTGTTTTTATTAGTAGCCAAAGTGTGCTGTAGCAGTGGACATTCTCTTCCTAAGGAATCCGCTTAGGGATCAGTTAACTAATGCTTTCTTTTACGCGTCTAATTCGGATTATTATTATATTTCCGCACTCCACCCGATTTGTTTATTTTCCTATAAATAATAAATTACTTATCGCGTACGGCTTCGATGCCATGGTTTATTATTATTATTATTATTATTATTATTATTATTATTATTATAACACCTTCAATTTGATTATGAAGCGAATTGATATGGAAAAAGAGAACCTCAAAAATGAAAATAGTAAAGGCGTTCCATTTTACAACGGTACTACTACTAGTAAACGAGAATATTAAGCATACATTTTAATGTTTTTCCCGACTACAAGGGAGAAGTTGCACCTAACAAGAATTGAGTACTCGAAAAATGAAGAGACCTCGAAATTTTACTATGAAATTTGGATCCGAAAAATCTCTTGATTTGGATATTAGGACCACTGTCGTTGCACCACCTCGGCAAATTATTGCAATTAATTATCCTTGACAAAGAGAAAATTGTGTTTATTAATTTTTTCAATATATATCAGTCGATATCAGAAAGTTCAGATAATCTAATTAATTTAGATTTTTAGATTTTGAGCTGGATCTGCCTAATGGAGTAGAATTTGTGCAATTGTGGATTTCTTTTCATAAGACTGGAATTTTTTATAACTTCACTTAAGGGAAAGAGACACCGAACCATGTCAACCAATGTATTTGGGCTTATGTTAATTTTATTTTAGTGAATTAATTGGGAGCATTAAAGGGGGGAGGAAAACAAAATGATATAATGATGGAGGGGGGAAAAGACTTGGGATGGGGTGGGACGCGTGTCGAGGAGACCGTGGAATTCGCGGCGCGTCACGTGATGGAAACTGTCTGCCTACCACATCGTTCCCCCGCCTCGCCAATCACGTGGCCAACTCACGGCATGGGCCCCATCCCCCACCCCCCCTCCCCCTCCACTCCAAAATACGCTATCACCCCGCCCTTTTTATCCTCTTTCTTGCTTTCCTCAATACAAATAAAGTGTTAAAATTAATTCATCATCTGATAAAAAAATTTAAATAATCAGCCAAAATTTCAATTAATTATTTAGTAGGGGCAACAGAAAAGCAAAAGGGCAAAAAAGAAAAAAAAATACTGCTACCCGACTTTAAAAATTAAAAGAATTAAATTATGTCACCTTTTATTTTCTAGAAAATTCTACGGTCACCTCAGAGATCGTCTCGATTCTTCAGGGGTTATCGTCATTCGATCGAAATAAAAGTGATTATCACTAAATTTATTTCAAATGAGGATCCTCAAATCTTAAATGTAAATAATCACGACTTTCATTTTGGTAAAGAAGAAAATGGGGGAAACAAAAATTGGACAAGAAAAGACTGCAACCGGAAAGGTGGAGGGGAGTGGAAGGGGACAACCGGAGGAAGTGGGCAATTTGACCGCATCGCACCGGGGCTCCTCCGCAATAATGCAGCCACGTGTAAAATAGGGGGGAACGGCAAAAAATAGACCAAAACCCCATGAGTTAGCTCAAACATTTAATTCACATATTTTCTTTCCTCGAAATTAAATTTGTTTCACCCCGTCTTCTCGAATTTTATCGAATTTACTTTTTTTTTTGAATAAAAAGGTTAGGTCGGATTATTAGTTCGCTATAACTGTCCCAACTAAGGAAACCTAACCGTCACGAAATGTTCATTTCTCCATAGCTCGCTAAAACTTTAGCTCAACTCGGTCACCGCAGTTCCATCAACACACTAGTAAATTAAATTCAAGGCCCACTAGATCAAGCATTATGGGTCGGTTACCGCCATCCCATAATACACCCCACATAGTAGCGAGCTCTGCATCCTCAGTGAGGTTCGAACTCGTGATGTTCAAGTGGAGCGCTTAATTCTTAACCACTAGATCATCGTGTTGGTGGTTTTATCGAATTTACTTAACCAATCGCATTACGCAGTATTCGTATTGTGGGATAGGCAAAAAGTACGCTGCTCATGCTTAAACTTTTTGCCGTATGTTTTCTTGATGATGTGCGCTAAGGCTTTTGGTTCGTCTTTTTTCATCTTTGCACGTGGTTTCTTCTTGAATTGGAATATACAGTTGCGTGATATGCAGAGAAATTCGATAATTTTCAGATTGGAAGGGGGCGCGTGGTTTCTTTTTGAGTTGAAATATACAGTCGCGACATGCGTAGAGAAATTCGATAATTTTCCGATTGGAAGAGGAGGAGGTGGTGGTGCTCAGTGGGAGGAGAAGGCTGAAGTGACGGGTCTCTCTCAAAGACAATAAACGCAGCGCACGTGAGCTGAGGCGGCAGCTGCTCACGTGCGCCCATATCCTGCCGCTCTCTGCCTTGCCGGCCCGCGTGCGGTGGGGACCTCCTCCCCACCCCCCCTCCTTCCGTCCGTCTGTCTCTCTCCACAGACGTTCCGTTTCATTCTTAACGACGTCATGAGCCGTTAACGTTATTAACGGCGACGTCTTGTCCGGTGGGGGCTGCTTGTTCGCGGGTGCAGGGCGCCCACTGAAATGACCAAACAGCCCTTGGATCATTCGTTCGTTTTAGCATTCAAATCAATTCAACCTCGGAACATTGTCAATGGGTTGGTTTAACTAAATCCCATCTTATTACCAAAATTACTACCATTTGCGCAGCTCGGCTGTAAAAAATAATCGAGTATGCATAACTTTAAGTATGGTAGAGGATTGGTGTATTTTTGTCCGATATCATCCAAGATTTAAATACGGTTCAACCAACATATATTAATATAAAATGTACGTAATTTTCTATAGTCAGATGATTGGATGAACAATTGAGTTTGTGCACGTGATTTTTATGGCATGACAAGATGCAAATGGAAGGTCAAGAACGTGATGGAATAAAGACCCACCGTAATGCACCCACAATAAGAAGGAGGAGAAAGGGCCAATGAGTATGACTGATTATGTACATATAGAAGAAGGGAAAGCGACTGCAGTATGCTTTTTTTTTTTTCCTGAGAATCATAGTAATATCCTAAAATTTAAGAAGTTTCGATTAATTTAGTTTAAATTACGTGTGCTCATTAAGGGTAAGAATTCGATGTAAAAATTTTCTATTCACGAAATTCGAATTAAAATCTTAATTAATAAGAATAAATATTGAACTGCTTGAATCAACCGATGATTGTCTTGATGACCGTTTTGCCTTAGTGGCCATGTCGTTTTTGTGGCTATGATCTGTTGCGGCCATGAAAGTGCCAAGTCGCAATATAAAACGCATCTCAAATTGGAATCGTTTTCACTTTATAGACTTGCCTTAACCTATAGAACCTATCAGTTCAATTATTTAATCCAAAAATAAATAGAAAAAATAAATTTTCATGCCTAGAAGTTTGAGCTTGAAAGAGAAATGTGGATCATATGACATGGATAATGTCGCTTAGATTTAGCAATAAAAAGAGAAGACATAATTAAGGGGCATTATGTGGTAACTTAAATAGTTATCATGTCTTATATCACGCTGTCCATTTGGTATGATTATTATTTTTTTCGATAATGTGATATGATTATTATTAATCTATTGACCAACTTGTCATTGCATGCTGTTAATCATGTAACACTGCACAGTCATGGACGAAAATTAATCGCTCGATGATTAATGCTTTTTTTATTTATTAAATTATATTTTACTTAACTTAACTTAACTTTATTTTTTTCTTCATTCAATAATACAATCATGACTTTTATATTTTTAATTAATTTAATAATAAATTCTCTTACATATTTTTTTCTTAATAATTATTATAATAAATTTTTTGATACTAAATTCTCTAAATTATTCATTATTTTTTCGTCAATTCAACGACACAATCATTATTATTTTTATCTTCCTTTTTCTTCTTCAATTTAATAATCAATTCTCTCGCGTACTTTTTTTCAACCACAATTACTATTAATTTTTTAATAATAAATTCTCTCAACTATTTTTGTTTTCATCCCGTGAAGTTAAGTATAATTATACTCTATTCCGTTATCAAACATCAAGATCTTGTATGGTGAAAGAAATCACGAAATATCACTGATCGCTCTGAAAACTGTTCGAGTTAAAACTTTCTCATGATTTCGATGGTGATGAGATATTTTGGAATATCACAGCGCAGATGTATTATTCAACACGAACAAGGGCACAGACACGAGGGAGGATGGACATGGATGCCGGACAGGGTCGAACAACATATAGTAGGGGCCGTGCCGCGGTGGGAGGTGGAGGGCATTTTGGGAAAAGCGGGGAGGAGGAAGACCATAGAGTATGGGCGGGGGATGCAAAGGGGAAGGGAAGGAAAGAGGGGGGGGGGGGGGGAGTAGAGAGGGAGGAAACAAAGAAAGAAGGAAAAGGACGTGAGAGCACGTGCAGTGAGAATGGACGGTGCCCTCCCATCCCATCTCGAGTTGGAAGGTTTATGAGACGACGGAAGCGAATAATGTTCAGCCCGATTGCGTGACCTGCTCGACAGTGATCACTCGGGCATGCTAATTGCTAAAGATGTGTCGGAAGTACTTCGAGAAGGTAGGTGAACGGGAAAGGAGGCCGAAGAGATTTTCTCCTCGATGAAGGCAAAGTTGGGGGGTAAAGCCTTCGATCTGCAGCCCCGGTCACGACCCAGGGGCTTGCTCAGTTTATGTTTCCGCTGCTGGGATGGGACGGGGGACGAGCCGATGGCCCGGCTCATTAATTTGCCGCTATATCCGGTCCCATGAGCTCTGGAAGCTGTTAATTATCATATTTGCTGCTTCCTAGACTTGATGTTCATGCTTCAGTTGGCACGAGAAACTCTTTGATGGTCGATTAGTTAAATACTCAGGGAAACAGTATTTGACGCTTGGAGTTTCTCGTGACGGTGTCACGTGGGGGGAGTCTCCGGGTCCCACCCCAGTCTTAACCAATTATATTAACCAAAATTTGAATAGCAACAAGTGGAGAAAAGTATTATTACAGTGACACGTATTCTCGTCTAAAATTAATATATTTTCAAAATCGACGAGATTTTTGTATCCTTTCCTTTCTCGAGTAGCAAAAAAGGAGTAATTATAGCGTACAATGTGCGAAAATGCTAAATCCTCATAAAAGAAAGTGTCTAATTATTTTCCTAAATACTCAGAATTAATAAAACTCGATTCGAATATACATAAAATTACAACATATATTTGTTGTTTTACAAAAAAAAAAAGGTTATCTGATGCCGTGACTATGTCAAATTGACTGTTTAACAAAATATTAATAAGTAGATTTAAACCTCTTAGGGAGAATAACAAAAGTTCGCCAGTAACATTTCAGACCAGTTTGATTTCGCAATATGATTTTAAGATTTTAACTCTATTTACTATATAATAAAAGTCAACAATACGATTAATACTTTTTCATTTTTCTTCAATTTTTTAACTATTCAATGTAATTTTTAATAATAATTTTTTAAAATTATTAATTACTTTTTTCACAATTCAACAATACAATCAATACTTTTTTTTTTCAACTATTCATTACTTTTTCACACTTTTTCTTATAATTCAACATCACAATCATTACAAATTAATTAAAATCAAAACTCAACCCAACTTTACCCTAAAACTAAACACACTATTCAAATCTCATATCTCGATCTCCATGAATTATAAGTAATATACACCGAAATGAAAAATCTCCGCGCCCGTGTTTTACTCCCATAACCACTGGAATTTTTCATTTTTCGTACGATAAAAAAAATACATGAGAAATATCACCGGAAAAAAAAAATACATGAGAAAGCGAAACGAGGAAGAAGCTAAAGAGGAGAGTGGGGGTGGTGAAGGCATGTGCGTCCCTATCACTCTCCTTCAACCCCAAAGTGACCTGTCGTTTTATGGGCGAGGGTCATATCATATATATATCAAGCAACAGGGTGGCCCTTTTCTCTTTTACACCCTCCGATGACGTGGCAGCCTCACGTGACCCATCTGGGCTGGTCCCGACATGTGATGCGTGGCTCCATAGGGAGGTCGACACGTTTTCAGCCGCTATTAGGTTGTTGGGAGGGGGTGGCAATGGAACAATTGGCATGGATAGATTCTTCCTCTTTTCTATTCTTTCCTTACTTCAAAACTTCGACATGTCTCATTCTCCTTTCTGTCTCTATGTAATCTCATGCCATGCCCATTTTGATATGATGTGTTTTTATGAGGGGGGATTTCACTCTCAATGGGGGCAACGCACTCTCCTTTTTCTCCTCCTTTGAACATGGGAGAGAGGGGAGCTATTAATTGGTTCGAGGACCACCACGAGACTGCTTCACGATCGTATGATACTATCCGATAGTACATCGATTATTACTCTCCACCTGTTATTAGGATCACAATTGCTGATGCATACTGTGATCAGCCCATTTCATGGTGGTCGGTGCTATTCCGAGCAAACCCTTATTGTTCCTGCGAGACCCGATTTCATTTGTTTTAGGCTATCTTATGTTGTGGTTGTGCATAAGGAATCAGAGATGCGTGGTAGTAAGACATGGCGTAATCCCTTGTTTTAGCTAGATAAATTGATGATTGAAGTTTTAAAGATCATGTCATGGCGGGGATCGATTGACCTTGGACCACATGCTCATGGTGGGCCACGAACTTGGGTAGTGGCTCATTTATTCATTGTGAAATTACTGTCAAGTGCGAAGAATTATAATTCAATATATGTTTGGGCTGTTCTCGAACGAGCAGCGGACATGTCCCGACTTGAAACCTCAGTCGACACATCATCTATCACCGGCACGTGAAATAGGAATAGTTCTTGACGGAGAAATTATTCTAATCGGACTCAATTAAGCCCACGGTTCTAAGCTTGCAACCACATGCTCACGATGGGGCCACTCTTGGCCCATTAACTAAATTACACGGACCCATACAATGTTCGGGCAGCTCTTGACCAGCAGTAGGCGCGTCCTGCTTAGAACCTTGGTCGCGCCGTAGTGCCCCCCGGGCATGTAGAATAGAAACGGTTCACAAAGGAGAACCTGAAAAGGCTTTTCTTAGCACGACTCTAAAGACAAATTGATGTTTACTTACATACTCGTAAACAACAAAGCAGATGACCACAAGCATCTTCGTCGAATGTTTTCCTGGGCTTTTGTAGAGGTTACACGCTAGGCATGCAAAACTACAGAGACTATAATACAACAGAAGGTTGAGAAGTTACCGAACACGATCCACTTTCTCTTGCATGATCAAGCCGACCACGTTCTTCACGAAGGCGTCGAAGCATTCTCTGCAGGCATTCGGCATCGGACCAGCCTCATGCTGCAGTTTAGCTTGATCAAGGTGAGGGCACACGGGACTTGGGAAGGAAGAGTATTGAATGGATTTAGAATGTTCCAACCCACAGGCAGCCAACACATGATGCGTGGATGCTCGCGCAATCTCTTTGAATGCATTTACTCCTGCAGGGATAAAAAGTGCCTCAACATGGTTCTATTGATTCGTTTTCGTCTTCAGAGATGTAGAAAAGAACAAATTACTGATATCATATCGAACTCAACATGAATCCCTACAACCAAATGCGAAATAACTCCGCCTTCTTTCGGGTCAGAATTTTATAGCCTTTTGGGAATGGGTGAAAAAAGCCACGGAACCGAGCAAACTGAAAAACGGATTGTTTAGCTTCAGTTTTTCAGGCATGATTTGGTTCCAGTTCAGACCTGGCTCAGAAAGACGAACCAAACTTGACTATTACAAGCCAAGTGCTAATTCACACTCGAGGAACATACCTAGCTGTTTGCCACGCATAAGCATCTTCAAGTTCTGTCTCACAAGAGACTGGATCTCACTCTTCAAACTCGGAGCACGCGAAGATCCTTCTCCAGATGTGCCTGAATATATCATGCCGTGATCAATGTCTCGTGATGCTCCGAGCCCATTTCCACTTCTAACTGGAATCGTTCTCAAATCAGGAAGATTCAGACGTTCTGGTGGAAATCTAGCTGCACCACCTTTCACAGAATGATCACCTGACTTAAAGGTCCTCCGCTCTTGCTTTTGCTCTCCCACTATACAGTAATTACTCGACTGAGAGGGATTCTGATGAACAGATCCTCCTCTTTCAGAAGCATTCCCTTTCATAATTAGGTCTTTTGCAGCATGCTGGACAGTCATCATAGAGTTACGACCTTGCCGTCTAGACTTGGCGAGATCCATCATCCTCCAGGCCTTGCTAACATCATAAGGGACTTTATAATGGGAAGAAAATGCTGATTTTTCACCTCCCTTATCAGTCAATTGCTGAGAACCAGAGGAAGATGCTTTTCCCAATCTATCATGTTCCTTCGGAAGCCTTTCAGACTGCTTTTGACTGTTCTTCTTGATAACAGATTCTGCGGGACCGGACGAGAAACTCACCGACCCGCGTCTCAAGGCATTCCAATTTTCTCGCAGTGCTTGTATGCGACTATGCACATCCCGACACTGATGCCTAGTTCTGGCACCAAATAGAGGAACCTTGCTCTCCCTTGTAGGGAGTGCTCGTCCTTCCCCATTAGAGACAGAACAAGATGGATTTAAGGGGGGTGAGGCTGGGGTTACTGGGCCATTAATCTCCGAGCTACTGCCTTCTCTCACGATACTGAGCAGTAAAGAAGAACGTGCCTCGTCACTTTCTTCTCCATCGGCCTGTGACTTTCTTAGAATGTTGCAGTCAGGGCACAACCAATCCCCCGTGGGCACAGTGTAGCCCAACCCCACACAGTACGTGTGAGAGGCAGAGTCACAAAGATCACAGAGCAGGAGAAGCCATTCATCCTGTGACCCCTTGCAAATAGTGCACTTGGACTCTGCATAAGGGTCAATAGTTCTGATTCCAAGCGGGTCATAAACCTGCAAATCAAGCATATATTTATAGATAAAAAAAGTGCTTTGAATCCCCACTCCGACGAACTAAGGCAAAGCTAAAACATGATTGGCAAGTAATTTGAATTGATTGCCTACGAATGCAGAGTAGACAAGAAGAGGAAAGGAGAAGAGGAGAGGCGAAAATAGGATCACACTCGAATAACCAAAGCAAATATGCCTGAGTACTATCCATATTATTGATATTCACACAAGATTACGAAAAAAGAAGAGTCATTGAAAAAACAATAAGCTGGCTCATTATGAAACTAAAAAGGCAAGAATGGAGGAAGTGCACAGCCTCCTCTGACTTCTTCAAGATCTTCATCAAGCTGAACTCAGTCTTCACATGGGATAGGCAAGACTCCAGATCTGCCTTCTCTTCATTCAAATCCTCAATCTCATTAAGCAACTTCAATGTGTCTTTGCATTTCTTGGTGAGCGACCTAAAACAGCTGAGCCTAAAGCCTAACTTCATGACATCATGCATCGTCTCAACCATATGCTTTAAATTTTCCTTCGACGGTAAACTCCAGTCTGAAGCAGCAAGCACCAGGACCTCCCCGGGAGCATTCAATGCTGCCGACCTGATACCCTTGCTGGACACGATTGAGTTCTCCCAAAATGCTCATTCAAGGTCATATACTCCCTCGAGATATCTAATCTGGCACTCAGGAAGCTCAAAACCATGAAAATCCTCATATGATTCGTGATCACTGCATGATCGAAAATATCTGCTGCCGATTCTATGTAAGCTTCCCGAGCCTCGATAAACAGGAGAAGCTGATTCTCCAAGCTCATTTGCATCACTATATGATGGACTTACAGGACTCCATAGTGAGGATGACCCCGAGGCAAACTTCCCATGCTCATCACTAAAAATGTTTTTGCGATGCGCACTCAAAACACGGGATGGCTCTGATGTAAAATGTGCATATCCATCTTGATCACTGTAAGCGCTGCTCTCTTTGCCACATTCTACATGATCAACCTCCCTAGTACCATCAATGCTGCCACCTCTGTTCGACCACAACTCGTCTCTTCTGCTAAGCACTTGACTGGGTTTCCCTGATGTTTCTCCTTCTGAAATAAGAAGGAAAATCAGAACGACGGGGACTCAGCGCCACTATTTCCATCATGGTGCTTCCTATCATCTGTATCTGTCTGAGAATAAGTAGCATCACCTTGATTGCTGCAATGACTATTCTCCTGCCTGTCGTCCACATGGTCATCATAACTATTATCATAGCTGTTGCCTCCATTCAACCACGGTTCATATTGTTCCTTATCTTCCTCAACCGTATATAATGGGGAAACAGCACCCCAATATGGTGTATCTGCACCATTGCTTCCATCATGGTCCTCTCCACTATTTGCACCTGTCTGAGAACGAGTATCATCATCCCAATCATGGCTGCTCTCCTCACTATAGTCTGCATTGTCATTACTATCACTACCATCATTTTCGCCAGCATCATTAGATAATGATGCATTCCTTCCGCTTTCATTACTCCTTCCATGATGACATGGGGAATCATCATTTCAATATGGTGAATCATAATCGCCACTTCCACCATTGTCCTCTGCCCTAACATCTATACCCATCTGAAAATGACCATCATCATCTTCATCATTATATTGGTTACTCTCCTCAGGAATGTGGACATGATCCTCATAATAATCATCATTGCCGTTCTCCATATTTCGCCACGAGCCATCCCATCTGCGACAACCATACCTAGCTTCCCTCTCATAATCGCTATCCACTACCGACATTAAATGATAATCTCTATATAGATCATTATATTGGCTACTCTCCACACCATAGTCTGCAAGGTTGGCATCACTACCATAACCCATCCCGCCCGATCGCAACTCATCTCGCCTACTATGGTCTAATGAATTCTCTATCCCTTCAAAGACCACAAATGTATGTCCCTCACCGAGAGAAGAACTGGTGCTACCCCTTCCACCGAATCTAGTCCACATAGTAGCATAATCATCTTCATCCGGCACAAAAACCCCAGCAATGCCATTCACACTATCATCAGGAGGTTGCTGCACATGGAGTTCGTTTCTCTCACAAACATGTTTTTACAGCCTAATCAAAAGTAAAGAGTTTCATCCAACAATAATCAGAACATGAAAAAGCAAACTTCCCTACAGGATCATCCAACCGATACAACAAAATTATTCTCTCCTGATAGCAAGAGCCACAATTCACACAAACAGACCGTGAAAGACAATCTAGCTTGCTCCTAGCTCGTCTATGCTGCCCCAATATCTCAGATAAAAGCACCCCAATGAACTCTTAGCCACAATCCAAGCCAAAATTAAATCTGGATATTAACTTATGCCAGTAATTCACAAATCCCTTTGACCATCTAAGGCTCCTACCCTCATAACTTAGTCTCTCTAAGGCTCCATTCAGCATTATAGAGTTCCCCCGCTTATCACTTCCATCATCAATTAACCTAATCAACAATTTCATTTAATCAGACTAACAACGAATTGAATATCGCTCGGGAACACTAAGCAACAGTAATACATGTTTGTAAACATCCAACAAAGATTGCGACAAAACAGAGAACCAGAACCGGGCAGAGCAGAATCATGAACCTACATGCCAATCCCAACAAAGTGACAGAATTTCGATGTAACATAGCAGGAAGAAGAAGAAACCTGATCACGGAGCGGGACATCAACGACTCTCTCGGTGTCAAAAACCCCTTCAATGGCGGGCCTGAGGATGGAGGAGAACCGCCGCTTGCACATGGGGCACCTGGACTCCACCTTGGCCCACTCCCTTATGCATATGAAGCAGAAGTAATGGTCGCAGCAGTCAATCATGCCCCTGATCGACTTCTCTCCCGCCGACGACAGGCAAATTCCGCAGCACAGGGAAGGCGAACCAGAAGAACAGGAGCCCCCGCCACCGTCGCCGGTGGCCGCCGCCTTCTTCCTCGAGGGCTCCCCCTCGTCCGTCGGAGCCGGCTCCAGGGTCCTCTGGCACTTGCTCGGGGATGACCGCGGGCTGCGCGTGTCCTCACGCGCCATCACAGACAGTGAGTGCCGCGAGTAAATTGGTCCCTCCCGTTGTTCCTTCGCGGGCTCCGACGTTTTATAGCAGCGGTTACAAACTAGGATTAACAAGCCGTTTTGGGCCGAAGGAATCGGCCCAACCCGAACTTTCCCTTTCCTTATCGGGCCCAATAAGATCTCATATCACGACGCCTATTGACTAAAACTACGAGATATTATCAAATTATTAGTTAAAATTAATTTTTTTCTCTGGATAAAAAAAAATTCTATAGATGGCATTTGGAAGGGCAATAATCTATTCGCATGCATCAAAATTTCTTTTAATGGGTCATTAACATAATTATATGCTCCTATTGTATCTTGTATTTAGTAACAGAGAAAAAATGTAAGACAATTCATGGAAGAAATTAGAAAAATATATATACATTAATGGATTTTTTTTTAAGAAATGGTGGGGGCTGAAGTGGGGAAAATCCAGCCACTCGCTCTGCAATTGCGATGGACCGGTTTTCATTTTTGACTATAAAATGTAGGTTTGAAATTCGTTAAAAGTATTACAGAATTCATGCACAAACTTTACTTGAAATGTAGGTTCAAAATTCATTAAAAGCATAATATAGTCCCGATAAATTATATGATAATATTGTATCTTGTGTTTAGTAACAGAGAAAAAAATGTAAGACAATTCATGGAAGAAATTGGGAAAAAATATATATACATTAATAGAATTTTTTTTAAAGAAATGGTGGGGGCCAAGGGTGGGAAAACCCGGCTACTCGCCCTGCAATTGTGACGGATCGATTTTCATTTTTTACTATAAAATATATACAGCTTAATTAATTATCAAAATGCTAATAAACTAATTAGAAAGGAATGAATAGATTTACGAGAAGGTATTGAGCGTAATGGATATACCACGTGACACTGTGTATCAAACACAAAAAAATCTATTTTTGTCAATAATAATTTTTGTTTTTGTGATATTATTAAAAATCAAAAGAAATGGAGGAACTATATTGGTCGGTGAAATTATTACGTGATATACCTCCTTATCCTTATAAGACTTTCTCTAGATTTAAGGGGCATGATTTACGTTCAATCTGTATATACTAAAGTCATTAATACGTCGTCATTGCACGCACCACAAATAACAAATGGCGTGTATTAATTAAATAGCGATAGAAATAGCCGCGGCCTAATAATAAAATAACAGTAAAGCATATATTTTCTTTTGGGTAGAAACGTTCAAATAATATTTGCGTCACCGTTTTACTATTCAAAATCAAAATTTTTAGAAAACATTTAGGCAATTTAATCAGTAAATAAAATAGAAAGTTCTGATAAGCAATCAACGCATTAAAAAGCCTTTTATTGACGCCACTTTTTCTCAAAACATGAAATAAATGTTTTCCTTAAATAAGATCTTATAAACGATGAGCTTATAAGTATCAGGAAAAATTACACCATATAGCCTAAGGTTAACACTTTTTCTTAGATCTATCACAACCTTGATTTTGTTTCTCGAGGTATCATAACGTTAATAATTTGGTTTCAAATCTATCGCGCCGTAAAACTTCCATCCATTTTTAACGAAAATACCGACGTTTATCCCAACTTTTTTGTTTTTCTCAATTTAATCCCAATCTTTTACTATTTTCTCAATATTATCCTAATAGGTTGGGATAAATTTGAGAAATTATGAAAAGATTGGGATAAAATTGAGAGAAAATAAAAAGGTTGGGATAAAAAAGAAAAAAATATTAAAAGGTTGGGATAGATTTGAAATCCACACACTCTCCACGTAACGGGTAACGTCAGCATTCTGTAAAAAATGGACGGAAGTTTTACAGCGGAATAAATTTGAAACCAAATTATTAATGTTAGGAAACCTCAGGAAAAAAAATCAAGGTTGTGATAGATCTAAGAATAAGTGTCAACGTTAGGCTGTTAGGTTATATGGTGCAATTAATCCTATATATTCAAATTAACCAACATATCTTTGTGTCTTAACACATTCCAGCCAGAGACTGGAAGAGGCGAGGCGGAACCGGGGGGCGATATGGATGATGACGATAGAATCTCGAGTTTGCCCGAGAATGTCAAGCACCAGATTATGTCCTTTACCAAACATCAAGAGAGTAGCAAGGATCACTTCGCTGTCGAAGTCGCGGCTGGAGACGTTCCAGATATCTGACTTCAGGGGCCGGATCATTGCACCGAATGCAGAGCTCCGTTACGTCATGATGGGGGAGGACAGTTGGGACGGGAGGAGCGAGAGCTTCATCAGGTTTGTTGACGGTGCTCTTGTGAAGTCCTTTGATCAAGGTTGAAGCTCTATACGACCGGAGACGTGGCTCCTCACGTCGATAGATGGTTAGCTATGGCTTTAGACCGTCATGTTAAGGAGCTGAGCTTCAAAATCATTAACAATCAGTCCTCGCCTAATAGGTCGATATATTCGATTCCCAGAAGGGTTTTATCAGCTGGGTTCATCAAATCCTTAACGTTTGATGGCGACATAATGATTGACGGAATAAGCGATGTGTGCATGCCGTCTCTGCGATCACTCAGTTTGTTGTCTTGCCAAATTACCGTCAGGTGCTCCATAGACTCCTCGGTAGCTGCCCCTTGCTGGAGGATCTTTCTCTACCCTCCTGCAATCCATTGTCCGTGATCAAACTCCCATATCTTGATTATCTCAAGAGCATGTCCGTGACTGGTTATCTCCATCAGCTTAAGGCTGTCAGCATCCAAGCACCAGCCTTGGAAAGGCTTCGCTTGAATTGCTATTTCCTGCAGGACCAAGGCATAAGTTTAGTAGTTCGTGAAAGTCCGAATCTCAGGTCCTTAGAGCTCCGAGGCGTCTTCCAGACCAATGAGTGGTTCTCTCGGTTCCTTTCCATGTTCCCTGGATTCAGTTTATGGAAAAGAATCTGGATTTTGAATCCGCTATTGAAGAAGATCACAGTAGTGAATTGTGATAACTTGGAGGAGATCAGAATCGAAACCCCGAAGTTGTTGTCCTTCTTGTTTGAAGCGTGCTGCAGTGCTGAACATGCGACACTGCCCTCCATATGGGCAGAGAGTCCTCTGGCTGTTGTGTGGTCGAATTCACATTTTCTTTCTCACAAGGTCCAATTGTTGGCCGGTTCCAGAAGCTCCAGGACATCCTCTCCGGATGGTCTACTACATTTAGATGCTCGGAATCATCCTATATCTTCACGAGGTATGGGATCGAACCATAGCAGCTTAAGGACACATTAATCTGCTGTTGGGTTATACGTCTTTTTTGCTTGTTCACATTGTACTATGTCATCTTTTACTCTTGCTGTATGTGCTTGAAGATGGTAGAGGTAGTCGTCTTGGTCAAAGGGGTGAACAAGAAATCGGTTTTATCAGAGCCAGGGACACTGCTTTTGAAAGTCATGTTTAAGCCATCCGGGAGGAGCTGCTATTCCGTGGCTCTAGATGGCTTGCTTTGGGCTTGCCGTCCTACAACTGTTTTTCTCACAGCATCATATCCATTCGTAAAGGTACTATCTCTTGCCATTGTGTTTGGACCTAAGATCCACTGAAAAGGGCTGATAATCGATGATATAGTTAATATGAATGTGAATGTGTTGTCCGCTGTTTGCGTAATGATCTTTGCTTTGGCCATAATCCCTAAGTCTTGAACTTTTTCCTGATCTACCAGCAATTTTCTTGCCCTTTTAGTTTATCTGCACGGCACTGGCAAACGGAGAAGAAGATGCCGAGTGCAGTCAAGGCGATGTCAACTGTTGGAAGCACGAAGATAAAGGCTTAACGATCGAAAGAGTTGAGGGCCTCCAACATCCCAGACCCTTAGATGGGAGCATCTTTTCCAGTTGGGCGCGTAAGCTCAGATTCGATGCTGGCAATGAAGTTTGTTTAAGATTGCAATGTTGAGAATAGCCATGGGATCGATCATGCTGGAATAACCGTGTCTTTCTATGTCCAGTGTACACATTTGCAGCTGCTCTGCTAAGTTCAGAACACAAACAGTTTTTTAGTATGTCTGACGGGCTTTAGTATGGCAAATTTGGATGAATAAAAACCGCTTCTCCGTACTCAATTTCTGCAAAACTGGTCGATTGAAGAACAGCTAATGCATCCTGTCTCAAATTATTATCAGATTGCACCATTAAAACTAATTTCGATACATATGGTATACCGAGCTTGGGATCTGGTTTTCTGGAAAAAAAAAAAAAAGTTCGCTTATTCTTGATCCCTTCTGCAAGTACCGTATAAACTGATTCACAAACTCAGCCAAATCACTTGGAAATCTTAACCTCATACACTCTCTTGATAAAGTCATCCAAATCATGCTCAGAGCTGCCGCCGGGTTTTATGGCACTCACAGCCACCTTACTGATTTCTCCAGCTCGAACCATCTCCGGCCGGGTAGCACTAATCGAGTCCCTCAGAATCCGTGACAACTCGGCTGCCTCTGGTATTTTCTTAGTCCCCTCTCCGACTCTGATCCCAACTCCTAATTGGTCCACCAGCAGCTTGGCGTTGGGGTACTGATCTGCCCCTATCGGCCATGTCAGCATCACCACCCCCGCCATGATCCCTTCCATCACCGAGTTCCATCCGCAGTGAGTTAGGAATGCGCACACTGCCCGGTGCCTTAGTATTAGCACCTGCGGTGCCCACCCCCTTATAACCAATCCCCTCCCGGACACCCGATCTTCGAAACCATCTGGCACTTTGCCGTAGTCCGCCTCCACTTTATTCTCTCCGGGATCCTTCACGCAGAGTACAAACCTGACCCCGCTCAAGTCCAGCGCGGCAGCCAGCTCATCCATCTGCTTACGAGTCAGGACCGTGCGGCTCCCGAAGCATACATACACAACTGATCCATCTGGGCAAGAATCGAGCCACGCCAGGACATCATCGGCCGGCAAGGAGGTAGGCCCACCGCGGCTGGCAGGGGCACACTGGTCGTCGTCGGGCGGCATCAATGGGCCAACGGCCCAGACGCGGTCGTGCCCGTAGTCTCTCTTTGTATGGTCGATATAATCCAGCTCCAGTTCTGCGAATGAGTTGAACAGCACGCCCCAGCTCTCCACGTCGGCGACGATGATGTCCCGGTGAAACTCCATAGTTGAGTCCCCGGCTTCGACGTAAACCTCAGAGAGCTGCCACGAGGGGTACGATGGGCAGTCAGGCAAGTCCGGGAAGGAGACTTCCGGTGTATCCTTGAGCTCGGGGAGATCTCGCCACAGCGAGAAGGCGATCGACAGGTAGGATGCACTGCAAGGGGAGAAGACGACGCGGGGGATGCCGAGCTGGCGGGCTAACTTGTCTGTCCAACCGAAGAGGAAGTCCGACACGATGACATCCGGAGGGGATGCCTGGGAGCCGAACCACTCAACCAAGGCCGGGGAGTGGAGGTCGCGGAAGCCGCGGATGGTGGTGAGGAGGTTGTCGATGGGGGCAACGGATGGAGGAGGCCGTGGCGGCGCTGGGAGGACGAGGTGCTGAAGAGAAGGCGATGGGTGGGCAGAGAGGAAGGGCTCGAGTATGGGGAGGGTGGCGGGAGTGACAAGGACCGTGACAGTGAGGCCGGGTCGGCTGAGGAGGCGGCGGGCAAGGTCCAGGATGGGGATGACATGGCCGGATGGCGGTAACGGGTATAAGAGAACGTGTATACTCGGACAGGCCATTTCTTGGATTGGACGGCGCTATCTTCCGGCTGATGTAGCTCAAAATCTATATATACACAATATATATAAACTTAGTCGGGTGGGATTTAAAAATATTAAAAAAGGAGAATTTTTAAAAAAATATGAAAAATTAATAAAAAGTCAAATATTTCAAATATTGCGCGGTACTTTAGACTTTAGTCGAGTCGAATCTAAAAATATTTTTAAAAAAAGAAAGAAAATTTAAAAAATTGAATATTAAAAATATTTTAAAAATTGAAAAAAGTAATGGAAAAAATACTAGGTCTATAGCCTCTCTCGTAATAAAAAAAAACTTCTAAATAATATTCAAACATTGACTTAGCAAAGAGGAGAGTCTAGATGGAATTAATTTTTTTTGAAACCTTGTATAAAATATAAAAAATTATAAAAAAAAAAAGAGTACAAAACAATTGAAATGGACGCATGAACGTTATAACATGTAAGGAGGAGAGAGGGAGAGAAGAGAAGGAGGGGGAATGAATGGAAGGGATAATGTAGAAAACACTACAACACAAATGATCTATAAAAATATAAATTAGAGACATTTAATTGTTTTGTTTCTAAATCTATACTTTCAAAAAAAGATATATATTTTTGTATAGTATTATTTGTCTCTAAATCTTTATTTTCAGAGAAAAATAAAATTGTGTCTCTATATGATATATAATTTGTCTCTAATACAATTAATTAAAAAATTATTGACTTAGGTATGAGCAATAGAGACTAATTTATACGCTTTTAAAGTGTATCAATGGATAGAGACTAATACAGAGTTGCTAAATTGAATTTGAAACATTTTTATTTTTCGAAGGTAAAAATTTTAAAAGTTATGAATAAAGAATCATGTAATTCGTTAATTTTACTTTATTCATTTCAATTTTTCATTCTTTCATCTTTTTTTCTAAGAACCATTTCTCGTGTGTGTGTGTATATATATATATATTCTTCATTCGATCTTTTCCTCAATGCAAGTATTTTCTTTTATCATTCTTTACATTTTTCTTCTCGGTTCTTTCTTCTCCTCACTATATCTCTCCTCTCATTCTCTACTTAAATTTGACGACCAAATCCAAGAAAAATTCGATGGCCGCAAGAATTTATAGCCTTTCCGCTCCACCAA
Organism: Punica granatum; assembly: GCF_007655135.1. Classification (NCBI taxonomy): domain Eukaryota; kingdom Viridiplantae; phylum Streptophyta; class Magnoliopsida; order Myrtales; family Lythraceae; genus Punica; species Punica granatum. Next base: position 2,458,203 of record NC_045133.1, read on the forward strand.
CAAATTGTTTACAAAAATTATTTTTGAAATTATCCAATATAATTTCAAACAAATTCAATCAAAAAAATTTCTTTAAAAAGATAAACTCTAACAAAATATTTTATTGGAATAAATATTATTATTTTGTAGGTTACTTAAAAATAAAACTTATAAATATAAAATATTAATGATTTATTTAGAATATAAATATTATCATTAAAGTATAATATATAACAAAAGTTGCGAATTTAGACAAGTAATGAGCATAGGTTCATTGGATAAGGCGTTGTTATACTAAAATAGAGGTTGAGGGTTCGATTCTCTTTGTTGTAGAATTAATTGTGTTGGTGGATTGTGTTGATGGATTAGGTTGGTTTATTTGAATTGAGGACCTGCCACTTGATTTCGTAAAAAAATATTTACGTTTTTTTGTAAAGCTTTATATATATGAAAAAAATATATTGAGGCAACTATATTTACTTCTAAAAAGTATACAGAGACAATTTTGTGGGTTACTTTTTTTTTAGTGGCAAATAATTTGTTTCTTTCTGGACTAATTAGGAGCAAATAAAAACTTATTTCGAATTTGTCTCTAAAGTCTATGGAAATAGCACCTATAGGGTGAATTAATTTAGTCTATAAAAGTTATAGAGACAAATAAATGGCCTATAGAGACATTTAATTCCGTTTCAATAGCTCATTTGTGTTGCAGTGAAAATTGATAGTTATTAAGAAAAAATTACAATTCTCGTTAATCATATAGTTATTATTAATTAGTATTATATTTTTAAGATGCAATTCAAAAAGTAAAAGTTAGAGGGAAGTCTTGTTGCTAGTTTATTATGGCACAGAAAATTATACTAAAAATCAAAGAAGATATAGCGCAGTAGCGTACGTTTTCGTTTGACAACCAAGAAGTTGTCAGTTTAATATCCAGTGAAACTACCGTACTTCTTTATTAGTTATTAAAGTTAAACTATCTCTTATAATCGAAAAAAAAAATGTGCCAAAAGAAGAGTGAGTTCAAACACCACCAATCCAAGTCTAAAAATTGTCTAGGGATGCACCGACATTAGAGTAATATTTCAAAATCGAATCTTGACTTTTCTGGAAAAAGCTAAATGCGACCAAGCGAAAAATCCTCGGCAAGTGAAGATCCTGTTCAAGATCAAGTGTATATGAGGGTATTTTCGTAATAAGAATTTTATAAAACTTATAGAGAATATACACGCATATACGGGCTTCAGATTGGTCAAACAAATGTGCTTAATTAATCGAGACAAGTCCTGACATTACGGATTTAAATGACTCCAACTGAAAAGATAATATTCGAGATAAACCATTGTACGATTCCCCAAATAACCCTGATGTGCTTAATTAGATTTGATGATTGGGCCTTTCAAGTGGGTTGGCTTTTACGAGGACAAAATGTAAGTTAAGTGGGACGACTTTGAGTCAACACTATGGCGTTTTTCGATTGCTCCATCTACTAGTCTTCTACCCTTAAAGGGCCTAAACTATGTATGAATAGACATTAGTCACACCGAAAGAATAAATAAACCGTTTTCTTTTACAATTCTTCTAACATGACCCGTGACATGGGCCATCATTGCCGTTCGCTACCGTGAATCCACATGGGTCTTGCGAGCAGATGGCGGTGATGACCTCGTGTCACCTGACACGGGTCATGTTGAAAATTCCATTTTTCTGAATATTATATGTGACATTTTCATATTTCATGAGACCAAAATTTTTTAATGTGAAAGTGTGACTTTCTAACGATTACTATCATAAGGAATGCTAGGGATTGCGTAACTCACTCTATTAGAGCCATTAAATTTACTGTGTAAAGGTTTCGAATTTCAAATATGATATAATATGTGTCTAAATCTCCAAGAAGCAATGGTTCTTTAGAACCAACAAATTATTGGTTATGCAATAAACAGTCTCAATTTCAGTAAAAAAGATAACATAAATATTAGTTTCAGTTCTGAAAAGTATACTTGTTGGAAGTTGTTAGTGATTTTAAATACTCAATAATCAGAATTAGAAGAATAATCTCTCTTATAAATGGTCTTAATAAAAATGGCTTCTTCAAAACCATTCCCTGTGTGCACAATTGATATACAATACAATTACTATAAAAATAACAATTCCTCGACCCATTACAGATAGAGGATGACTTTATTCTTTCACATAATTCATAGAATATGGCGCCTTTAGTAATGATTTACATAAGCTGGTTACTAAAATATAAATATAAAGAAAATAAAAAGCAGTGATTAGTCAAAGTATATGATTGTTAGTCATTTACTTGGACATCTTAACCTCACAGATTCTTTTAACGAAATTGTCCAAATCGTGGTCCGAGCTTCCTTCGGGCTTTATCGCACTCAAGGCCGCAATACTGATCTCTTTGGCCTGGACCCTCTCCAGCTGTGCACCGCTGACCGAGTCCATCAGAATGCGAGCCAGCTCGACTGCCTTGGGGATATTCGTGGTCCCCTCCCCGACTCGGATCCCAACACCTAATTGGTCCACCAACAACTTCGCATTAGTGAATTGGTCTGCCCTCATCGGCCACGTCAGCATCACCACACCTGCAGTGACTCCTTCGATCGTCGAGTTCCATCCGCAATGAGTTAGGAACGCGCTCACCGCCCGGTGTCGCAATATCAGCAGCTGTGGGGCCCACCCCCTTATAACCAAGCCCCTCCCAACCACACGATCTTCGAAACCATCAGGTATGGAGCTGTAACCCGTTGCCACTTGCCGATCGTCGGGATCCCTCACGCAGAGTATGAACCTGACCTTGCTCTGGTCCAGCCCAGCAGCCAATGCATCCATCTGCTTACATGTCAGCATCCCGCGACTCCCGAAGCACACGTAGACTACCGATCCATCCTGACATGAATCGAGCCACGTCATGACCTCGTGGGCCGGAATGGAGCTGGGCCCACCTCGATGGTCCACCTGGTCGTCTTGGGTTGGCAACAGCGGGCCCACTGCCCACACCCGGTCATGACCGAGGTCTCTCTTCAAGTACTCAATGTATTCGCCCTCCAGCTCAGCAAACGAGTTGAACACCAGGCCCCAGCTCGCCACGTCAGCAAGCATGCTGTCGCGATGGAATTCCGAGGAAGGGTCCATGACTTCTGCATAGTTCCGGTACGCCTCAGGAATTTGCCATACGGGGTACGATGGGCAGTTCGGTAATTTCGGGAAGGAGATTTCATTCTCTGGCGTATCTCCCAGCTTCGGAAGATCCCGCCACAGCGAGAAATTGATCGAGAGGCCAAAGACGCCGGAAGGCGAAAAGACGACTCGGGGGATGCCGAGCTGTCGGGCTAAGTGGTGGGTCCAACCAAGGAAGAAGTCCGAGACAATGGCGTTCGGCGGGGAGGCATGGGAGCTGAACCAATCCAGGAGGGCCGGCGAGTGAAGATCATGGAGTCCGCGGATAATGGAGACGAGACGGTTGAGAGGGCCAGTGCCGGTGGAGGTTGGAGGTGGAGGCGGGGCAGGGAGGATGAGGGGCTGAAGAGAGGGCGGAGGGTGGGCTGCTAGGAGGGGCTGGAGCAAGGGGAGGTTACCAGGGGTGATGAGGACGGTGACGGTGAGGCCGGGTCGGGCGAGGAGGCGGCGGGTGAGGTCGAGGATGGGGATGATGTGGCCGGAAGAAGGGAACGGGTACAAGAGGAGGTGGAGGATGCGATCTGGTCCCGCCATTTCTTGTTTTTCCTCCATGGTGAAAAGGCTTTATATATACGGGCATGTATATATATATATGTATGTGTGTGTGTGTGTGTATAACAGAAAATGGGCACGAATTGCCCTCACTATAAATGTGTAAAACCTGGACGGTCCAACTTCGTGCCAGCAATTCTCGAATCAGTCAGCGTACCAATTCCATTAACAAGAATGGAGGAAATTAATTTTTATGCAAATCCTTGAAAATTGCATGCCAGTTTTTCTCTTCAAACCCTTCCATCCGGACTGCTGGCGGTATCTCGGCGGCTTGGAGTTTAGTTTCTATGTAGAATACAAAGATAAGATGATTTGCTTTCACATTGCTTCTACGGACGTCATGACTCACGTCATGAAGTCCTTGCAGAATTATACGGCCTATATATATATCATTTTCTTTCCGTCATTCCGACCGGCCATTCTTAATTCTTTTCGAATATATAAATTAAGTGGGCACTTTCTCACGAGACCGGGAGTAGTCCTCGACTTATTTGTTGAGATTTTTATCAGGATATCAACTTATTTTTGCCACATAGTGCCAATTTCAAACTGCAGCTTCGAGCTTTCCTTTATTGATAGTGTAGTGATAGGATGCCGAATTAGAGGAATTTAACCGACAAGTAAGAATAATGAACACCGATATATACGTGGTAAAATTTTCTGAGTGAGAAAAACGATCACGGACAAAGCAAGAGATTCCACTAGATCAGTAAATCGAAGAATACAATCTCGAGATCACACTCGTATTTTACAGCCCCTGTTACAAGATTCAAATTCAAAAAAAGCGTCACAATCCTTTCAATTCTCATCACTTTCTCTCTACGAAACTCTTTGATTCTTCATGTCTCTCGGATCCTCTAATGAATACAAGACGTACTCAACGGATAGAGTCCGTTCACACGACAACACAAGTAATATGAATGTCATTGGTAGTAAGCCGGATGGTGACCTCTCTCTTCCGACAGCTCATCATTTCAACTGGTGGTTCCACACTCCCTAAAGTTTTATAAGTCATTACCCGCAAGCCACGGCAAAAATTGGAGCAAATATTGTGTGAATATTACTCAATCACTTTGTTAAATAATATCTAATAAAAATATATATAAGTGATAAATATGATCCATAATACCCATAAATTCCCATTTATATGAATTTTTATTGATAGTTACTTATTCACAGTGAATGAGTAATATTCGATAAATATTCTCTGGAAAATTTCGTATGCTGTGTTTTTTCTGGTGTTCCGTTGTAGTGATGGTTTTTGTGCTCCTGGCTGCATGGTTCTCTCTGTTCCCGTTGCTAATGGTGTCCCTGTGTGCTCCTGTTTCGTCAATGAATAAAAATAAAAATAATTTATTGATTATTAAACATCGTAAAGTGTAATTCCACCAGACAACACTTGTAACGTAGCTAGAATTTTCCGTTTATTTATCAATAAACTTCATGCTTTTATTATATTAAAAAGAAAGATATTGCTCCCGTAGATGTCATGACTCACGTAATCAAGTCCATCACAATACATAGGTTCATTTCTTTTAATTTGCACGAGATGCCGCGACCAATATTATAGGGTACTTTTTTATTTATTTTTTGCTCAAAATATTATCGGGGATTAGTCTCTTATAATTCATTTTGCCTTTATTACAAATATTTATGTTATATGTCGATCAAGTTGCATGACTGGTGCTGTTGTATCCGTTTTTTTTTTTTGTCGGTGAATTAGGGAGCGACTATTGTATCTGTTTCTTGGTAGTACGTACTGGGACAATTTAACATACAGAGTTGATGTTTAAAGCTATGTTCTCTCATTAATCGTGTGCGCGGTCGATATACTCAATGAAAATAACAACTGGATGCACATATATAATAAATATAATCAGCACTAGAGCAATTAAATTCACTTTTCCATAATTATTACTAAAGTATGACCTCCGCTATGCGCCGGACGAAAGTAATGTAAGATATACAATATATTGCAATGTTCTACAAATCATTGCTCATTTTACGAGTTAATAATTTCTGCACCCGAATTATGCTTTCATGTGAAGAAATTCAAGTAACTCTACCACATATTTGTAATTTTATACGTTTATGCCAATATTTTAATGCACAATTTAATTTTTTATTAAACTAGTATTTACCCATGCATTGCACGGGATCTTTACATAAATTAGTAATTAGAATTAGTAAAATTAATTATACTTATAATATCAATATATAATTTCTATGCTTGGTCCATGTACTATACTCATGGATCTCTCTTGTAACTCAAAAAAAAAATTTCTATACTTGATTATATGTCTCATAATTCAATTTACACATTTTTTGGCGTCATTTTCTTTATATATTAGTAATGAAGAGACATACATGATGTAATACATAAAATTTTCATATAAAAATACATCATGTTTATGTATTTTAATTCTTTTAACATAATCAAATGCCACACTTAAATTATGTAATATAAGTGCATTGTTGGTTATTTTTTAAAAGTAGGCAAATGTTTTGCACCAGATTCTAGTGAGATTGGTATTCTCTTGAGTTTTTTTTTTTCTAATTTTTTGGGCATGCTTTAGTTTCTATCTCAACTTTTTTAACCTCCCAATGTATAATTAACTTGATTTCATTTATAACTATATAAACTAATCAACGCACCCTCGCTATTCAAGGGCAAAAAGAAAAAAAAAAAGGAGAGAGAAACGATTAGGAAAATAAGAAGGGGTCGGGAGAGAAAAATATAGAGTAAAAATGGGATTTGGAGAGGAAAATGAGTGAGTGAACTTGAAACTTATTTGATAAAACTACTAAACTGTCCAAAATATAGTGATTGCAATTAATCAGAGAGAATATATCATGGAATTTTGGGAAACAATAACTGACCCCAATGGAATGTTTTGGCTTTCTATAATAGTATAGATATAATAAAATAGAGAAAAGTTTTGGTCTTAATTATTACAAAGTTTTTTCTTTTTATTTTTGAATAATTACCTTCATAATATTTTTTAAACATATAAAAAGGAAACTTTTCTAACGTAGTTCACTTGATAAAAATATAACATAAACATATATTTATATATTGTATATGTATTTTATCTAGACCACCCACTATATGAATACAATTGACAGTCATATACATGCATATAACAAATCATATAAATTATTAAATTAATTAGCATATTACATATTTTCAAAGTCAAGTGTCTGAGTATTTCTATTTTAACTCAGTTAGCAACAACATTTTGTTGTTCTAATAAATTATTTTGTCAATATGATACTTTTGAGGTCGCATAGTGTAATTTTTATGATTCATCAATTCAGTTTTTTTTAAATAGAACCCACTGTAAATATTGCATGCATTTTTCAGTCAGATGTCTCGAATATTCCAAATTTTAATCGCATAAGTGATTATATTAACTTTTTTAATTAATCGATTTTAAAGAATATATTATTAGGGTCATAAATTCCTTTTTCTTCGTGATTATGGAGTGTTGATAATTAAAATACTGGATGCAACATTTTATATTTTTACTTTTATTTAATTTGATAATAAAATAAGGGTTAATATTATCAGTGCTGCGAATTCTACTTTACTATACTATATACATGGTGGGGGATGTTATTGGTGCATGCCTGAGGATCTGGTCTTCCACTACTTCTGTCAATGGCCATTACTCGCTAGCGGTAAACGTCGAAGAAAGGTTTGGTGCATGCTGTCATATGCTATCGTTGGGTCCATTTGGCTTGTTAGGAACAATGCTATTTTAACAAAAGAGTGCCAATTTTTGACGAGCTTATTGAGATTATTTTTCTCCTCTTATTATCTATATGGGTCAGAGCCACTTGTTATTTACATACTCTGCTTCTGAGATGTCTCATTCATGATCAGTTGGTATTCGTTAGCTGGTCATAAGAGAGAGAAAACCATAGCGTTTACCAAAATATTTATAATTTTATTTTTTTAATTAATTGACTACTTTGTTCAGAGGTTATTAGGTCATTTTATTTTATTTTATTTTTATATTCTCAAGAATTAAAAAAAAGAATGGAATCTTTATCTATATTTATATTAATAAATAATAGATAATAGATACAAGCTGGTATTTTCCAGCCCCCAAAAAAAAAAGAAGATACAAGCTGGCATAACTTATAAGCTTATAATAAGTTGATTTTTTTTTCTTTTTACATATATTCAGGTCGCAAAAGTCTCACTTAGACATCTTAACCTCACTGATTCTTTTAACGAAATCGTCCAAATCGTGGTCCGAGCTTCCTTCGGGCTTCATCGCACTCAAGGCCGCAATACTGATTTCTTTGGCCCGAACCCTCTCCGGCCGTGCACCATTGACCGAGTCCGTCAGAATGCGAGCCAGCTCGACTGCCTCGGGTATATTCATGGTCCCCTCACCGACTCGGATCCCGACACCTAATTGGTCCGCCAACAACTTCGCGTTAGTGAATTGGTCTGCCTTCATCGGCCACGTCAGCATCACCACACCTGCAGTGACTCCTTCGATCGTCGAGTTCCATCCGCAATGAGTTAGGAACGCGCCCACCGCCCGGTGCCGCAATATCAGCAGCTGTGGGGCCCAACCCCTTATAACCAAGCCCCTCCCAACCACACGATCTTCGAAACCGTCAGGTATGGAACTGTAACCCGTTGCTACTTGCCGGCCATCGGGATTCCTCACGCATAGTATGAACCTGACCTTGCTCTGATCCAGCCCAGCAGTCAACTCATCCATCTGCTTACTTGTCAGCATCCCGCGACTCCCGAAGCACACGTAGACTACCGATCCATCCTGACATGAATCGAGCCACGTCATGACCTCGTGGGCCGGAATGGAGCTGGGCCCACCTCGATGGACCACCTGGTCGTCTTGGGTTGGCAACAGCGGGCCCACTGCCCACACCCGGTCATGACCGAGGTCTCTCTTCAAGTACTCAATGTATTCGCCCTCCAGCTCAGCAAACGAGTTGAACACCAGGCCCCAGCTCGCCACGTCAGCAAGCATGCTGTCGCGATGGAATTCCGAGGAAGGGTCCATGACTTCTGCATAGTTCCGGTACGCCTCAGGAATTTGCCATACGGGGTACGATGGGCAGTTCGGTAATTTCGGGAAGGAGATTTCATTCTCTGGCGTATCTCCCAGCTTCGGAAGATCCCGCCACAGCGAGAAATTGATCGAGAGGCCAAAGACGCCGGAAGGCGAAAAGACGACTCGGGGGATGCCGAGCTGTCGGGCTAAGTGGTGGGTCCAACCAAGGAAGAAGTCCGAGACAATGGCGTTCGGCGGGGAGGCATGGGAGCTGAACCAATCCAGGAGGGCCGGCGAGTGAAGATCATGGAGTCCGCGGATAATGGAGACGAGACGGTTGAGAGGGCCAGTGCCGGTGGAGGTTGGAGGTGGAGGCGGGGCAGGGAGGATGAGGGGCTGAAGAGAGGGATGAGGGTGGGCTGCTAGGAGGGGCTGTAGCAAGGGGAGGTTACCAGGGGTGACGAGGATGGTGATTGTGATGCCGGGTCGGGCGAGGAGGCGGTGGGCGAGGTCGAGGATGGGGATGGTGTGGCTGGACCCAGGGAACGGGTACAAGAGGAGGTGGAGGATGCGATCTGGTCCCGCCATTTCTTGTTTTTTCTCCATGGCGAAAAAGCTTTATAGACCCAGGCACGGATATATGGACTATGACGGTCGTGAGGAGAGGAGGATGTGATCTGGTCCCGCCCGTTCTTGTTTTAACTCCGCGTTGGGAAAAGCCATACACACATGTATATGCACAGATAGATATATCTTTTTCTCTTTTTTTTTTTTTTGCTGAATAAGATATATCTTTTCCTCAGTTACTACTTACTACACAAATATATATATCTTATCTATTACGACAAGTTGGAGAATTAAGAAGGAATTTTATTTTGTTGCGTGGTATTAATTTTCTAATTAAGATTAATTTTAGAATCCACGGATAGTGCAAGATACATGTGTGTGTATATATATATATATATTAAAAGCAGAAACATAATCAGTTCGATCTGTTCGTCGCATAATGTTCGCTTACTTAATAAAACTTTCTTGGATTTTTAATTTTTTTAATTTATTAAGTTTTAATGAATTACAAATTGTGGAAATGTGCATTCATATTTTTCGAATTAATATGCTACATCTGCTTTTCAAAAATAAATTAATCATATTTTTTTAGAAATTAATCATATTTGCTTTTCAAAAATATAACTTAAATAATGTTTTATTAAATAAACATTTTGTATGATACCTTATAAATATAAACATGAAGCACCACACTATAAATTGACCGATTGAATTCTTAAAAAAATACTGCTATCACTGGATGCGAGTTTAAAAGAAAATCTACTATCGAGAGAGTTATTTTCCGATTGTAGATTTCAAATATGAAAATGGGCAGACCTACCTATCTCAAATTTTATCATCTCTTAGCATATGGCTTGTTATTTTCAATTACCGTTGATCGATGGTTCTTGAAGTTGAGTTGTTGGTTAAAGTATCTTTTTGGCAATTAATTGATTAGTAATTGATCAGTCTAGTATTATTTTTGCACATGATTTCACATTCTATATCATGCAACGCCCCCAGCCTATATATATATATATATATATATATATATATATATATATATATGTCTAGGAATATCTGTGTCTTGGACGATATAATAATATTTTCCCTACTTTTGTGGTCCCCACAAACTTTCGGCCGCTTCAATAATTCAAGTCGGGCCCGCTGAGTGAACTAGTGGGTTTAGATTTTATTAGTCAATAGATAGATATGTTGTTTTCACATTGCTTCTACGGACGTCACGACTGACGTCATGAAGTTCATGCATCATTATACGGCCTATATCATTCCAAGAGTTCAAAGATTCTCGGAACAGAGCGTCGGCCGGTTATGATTCGAGTTCCTACGCATCATTCCAAGGGAAGGCAGGGCTACAATGATTTAAGCCCTCGGAGAGGCCAAACAAGTTCTAAGAATAGCATCGACAGTAAGCCAGATGGTGACCTCTCTCTTGCAACAGATATCTCATTGCCGTTACGACCATCGACCGGTGGTTCCCCTCTTGTTACGATTGACGGTGTTGTATGCCCTATAATTCTGTTGTCCTTGTACTGGCCGAGCGGTTTCTTATTTGTGTTTTCTCTCATGTTGTCGCGTGCAGGCGGAGCTTGTGTTTTGTTAGTGATGTTTTTGTGCTCCTGGGATTTTTGTCTGTCCATTTATTAATAAATTTCTGTTTCCTTTTAGATGATTAGAAATCTATTTAATATATTAAGTAAAGTTTCGAATTTAAATGGCGTGAATGAAAAAAATAAATCAAGATCTTAAAAATAGAATAGAGTTTATCCCAAAATGACTCCACTCTGATCAAATCTGAATTAAATTAATTCGGATATCGGAGAGAAAGGGATTCTCTAACTCGACAATTTGTCACGGTGCCCATCATATAAAAATTTGAGTGGCGGGTGTGGGGTCCACAAAAATTTGTGTGATGGGCACCATGACAGATTGTCAAGCTATAATCCCCCAGCATCCATAGACGTCATGACTCACGTGATCAGGTCCATCACGTGGCTCAAACTCGTTCCTTTTCGAATTATTATTATATTTTCTAAATTGAAAATAGAGATGAATACTTATCCTCTTAAACTAGATTCCGAGTTTAAATTTTGTTATAAGTAAAAAAAAATAATATATATATATATATATATATATATATATAATCAAGGGGTTTCTATTCCATAATGAATTAATTAAGTTCCATGTGGATTAGTCGTCCCTTTGCGTATCACTTGTAACTTGATCGCCGAGTGTTGCGCCATCAATGATGGATCGATTGATCATGCATGTTTGAGGGTCTCAGCATTCGTTTTTGTTTTGGATGCTAAAATTGACATGTGTATGTATGTATGTATATATATATATATATATATATATATATATATATATAGTTGAATTGGAGCTCCATTTTTGGTCGTCCTCCAATAGGAACGGCCGGTCGATGGTGTCTTCTATGACTTCTCGGGAGTTTATGCTCCAAGGTCTGTTTGGCTTGGATGTTATAGAGATGGTTACCTCGTGATTATTTGTACGTGATGATATGAACAATATAGTCGGGGAATTAATTTCGTTCTTTTTTTTTTCTTTTTCTTTTTTTGTTTTTTTTGGGGGGGTGCTAGAAGGAAGGCGAGAGGCCAAAATTGGTTTCTAATTTATTTATTTGGCCTTTACTACGATTGAATATCTATAATGTCAATCGAGTTGCATAATTGGTGCTGTTGTATCTGCTTGTTGATAGTAAGGGGACAATATAACATACGCAGTTGATGTTTGAGTTATGCTCGCTCATTAATCGTGTAATGTACACGATTGTTATTCCCTTGTGCATCCATTTCAACAAGTAACTGATTGAGTGTGCTTTCACGTTCTTCTTTGGCACCAGAAAAAGCTCCATGTCCCCTTGCTCGACCAATTGCATCAATCTCATCCATAGATATAATACTGGGGGCACACTGCCTCGCTCGCTGAAACAGGCTTCTCACCCTGGAAGGCCCGATGCCGACGAACATCTCCCGGAAATCAGAACCTGGTATAGACAGAAAAAGGAACTCCTGATTCCCCAGCCGTAGCTTAGGCCAAAAGCGTCTTCCCAGTTCCTGGAAGTCCTACTAAGAGAGCACCCTTGGGAACTTTTGCCTCCAAATCCTCGTACTTCTTCGTGTTCTTGAGAAAATGCACAAACTCCATAATTTCTTGTTTTGCTTCATCGCAACAAGCAACATCCTTGAAATATACCTGTCATCCAGCAATAAGAAAATGATCAGGGAAAAAACGACTTCACCATTTGCTAACAGCAGCTGAGTTCTTATCCAGAAATTATTGCACTTACCATGTTCTTGGCATTTTTATCCACTTTAATAACATGGGCATTTCCTATGCTGAATATTCCATGAGCATTGCTTCCATCACAGCCACCAAGTCCACCCTGCAATTTCGCCCCATATAGAAGAGCACCCCCAAGAGCAGGAGAGTTGGTGCAAGTCTCAGGAGCTCCTTGTACCGGACCATTTTTGAGTTGTATGTGACTGGAACATTATCATGAGGATCAATTCCCAGAGCTTCCTGGGCTTCCAACAACCTCTCCTCAAAGGATTCAACACTTCCAATATTGAAATAGCACTTGTATTGACCGCCATGACCTCTGGTGTGGCTACCATTGATGGGTCCTTGCACAATATCCTCGGTTTTTTGATTTTGTGGCGAGCTCCTTACGTATACCTTGGCAATTGATCTGTCGGAAACAACTATATGGTCTACCAACCCCGGTTCAAGAAGTTTGTTTTTGAATTCTTGAAAGCTAATCTGCAAGTAAATATAGCAAGATAACTCAAATATGGAAAGAGTCAGGAAACTCAAGCAATTTCCAAGTTACAGATATATGTGCAAGGGTTTAACTAGATTAAGTAAATGGAAATTGCTCAGGGTGGACGGACACAGATAATTCATCATGCTCAGACCTGCTGTCACTCACCTACGTCCAGAGAGGGAGGACCAAGAAACAACGCTAACGCTATCCCTATCAAGAGGATCTCCTTGATGACAGTCTCCCAGGAATTCACACGATCATCTTTGCTTGAATCCTCTGGAATTGCAAAAATTCATGTCAAAACCATTGAACTGTGATATCATTTGCACAAATTTGTGCACGTGATTAATCATAAAATAAAACGGGAAGCTGGATATGTTTAGCTAGTGTACATCACAGCACTCGACAACTGACTCGGGCAAACTATACCATCATTCGTTCCTTGGCACAACTCATAAAAACAAGTGTCGGAGCCCATAGCTCATTTGATCCTACAAAAATCGACAACAAAGCACAATGGAAGACCAATCGAAGAAATTATCTAACTACAGCAGGAGTGAGCTTTCGACCTTTGGATTTAGACTTTTGATCGTTATCATGTGGCACTTCCTTCTTCCCCTTTGGGTAGAAATTCTCAAAATCCGTGGATGAACAGCAATTAAACAATGGTGTAAGTGCAAAAGACTGCCAAGCAAAAATCCTTCCACCAGAGGGGAAAGATTGTTATTTATCTAATAATAATAATAGATAAATCTATGCCATGTATCTACGTACGTATGCTTTTCCTATTTACATTGTTTTGGATTTCTGCGATCGTCCCTTGACATGCAAAATGTTCCTTATTATATTTCTAATTAATTAATTTGAAATACAATAAAATGAAAAAAGAAAATATACATAATAATACGAAAATTTATTGTTCCGACCATGACTAATCCTTTGTTTGAAGTACCTTTCATAAATTCAACTCAGAATATATTAACTGAAAGCATAAAATCTCGTACAACATTTAGGATATCTATTATATATTCTAATAGATATGATCTAATCTATATTATTAGATATATATTATGAAATATATGAAACCCATAGTAAAAAAAAACTAAAAAACGAATTTTTTTTGGAAAGCTCTGCGATTTTAATGATGTTCACTTTTTTTTTCTTTGCTAAGTATTTTAATAATATTCCACACTCTTCATCATTAACAATAAATATATAAATGTTATTTATGGAATATAATCTAAAATTACTACAAACCACCGATTCATATTATATTTCAAAAGTATATTACATGAAATTTTATTTAGAATATATATAATATGGAGTCCCATGCAACGGATGAACAAATAACTAGTTATTGCATAATTTTTTGCTTTCACCAAAAGCAAAGGAAAAAAGGAAAAAAAATATTTCCATTTTTTTATCAAGTCAGGTATGATTCGGCATTAATTATCTTTGGCTCGATTATTTTTCTTTCATTGACATGAAATTAAGGACCAAAAATTGCATTTATCTTTTTCTTAAAGAAAAAGGTCAATTAGCTAGCTTGTTGTCTTTCCTCGGTCCCAACTTGATTCAAAAGAAGAGGGGAAAAAACGATTATTCGATCATCCTATCTTGCTAAAATATTTAGAATAAAATGCAGTTAACACTCTTACATTTAAGCCTAGTGGTAAAGCACCTCCCAACCTTTAGAATTTTGCACTATACCACTCGACATATACAAAAAGAAGCAAAGTGCAACCCGATTACTAGTCTGGCCAAAACTTCAATTATATTAATATATTGATTCAGATTTTGAAAAAAAAATCAAAAAAATTAAAAATTTTGAAAATTTTAAAAAAATCTTCTCCTGCCTTCATTTTTTGACATGGAAACATCAAAGGAAAAGAGAATTGAGTTCTTTTATTCATTCAATAGAACATTCATTCTTTGCTTCCCCTTAATAATCTCACGAGCTCTCCCCTTCTCCACCCGAATTCCAAAGATCTCCACCACATAGTCAATCCCAATGTTTTCTTCTTCATCCCCATAAAATCTCCATCAAGGTTTTTTTCCTCCATGGCCATCCGACATTTTGACACAAAAAGGTCTGGCCTTTGGATCAGGTCGGTCTCAGAGTTGTTCGTCGTTGGGAGGTCATTTGAGTCTCTGATTCGATAAAAGATATCACCTTTGGGCCTATCTGATCAAATTCTAGATTATGTTTAGCTCATTGTTTTGTTCTTCCGAGGTCTCACCTCTCCCTCTATGTCGTAGGTTCTTATGTCTTCTCTCGGCCTAATTTTCTACATTTTAAATAATTTAATATATTGGTAATAAATTAATTTTGGCCAAAAAATGGCTGGAAAAGTAGCCAGGGTTGCAATATGCTTCTTATTAAATAGGTTGGGTGGTGTGATGCCAAATTTTAAAGGATAGGGGGTATTTCGCTACTAAGCCCAAAGGTGGGGGGCAAAGTGTCATTTACTCAAACTTTCGTAGGGTGGCCGATGGCGGATGGTAGGGAAGTTTATGGAGAGAAGTACACGACGTTGAAGCAGGAATGCAAGACGGTCTCCGAGTGCGGATCGCATTGTCTGCATTTTGGGTGTATTTCGAAAGCCTGTGTGGACGGTCTGTGCTCGTCTACATGTCACGGCTGACATATTTATGTTCGCTGAAAGTCGTGTGTTCACTCCTGCTAGGCATGTGCTAGCTAGCACGACCTTATGATTGCATGAATAAATTTTGTTTCCTTGTTTAAGAAAATGAGAAAATTATTATTATTGCTAATTTTTTTTTTTAGTGTGTACCCTTTGATATTCAGAAGGCTGCTACGTCCCAATTATTTCATGTTTAAGTCGGATCAATCCACTAAGTGATAAATCTCTTTTAGTAGTGAATTTTTTATTCACAAGATACGAATATATAATTATACTTAAGTTGAACAAGTGACGAATAATTTACAGCTTTTTATGCTAACGCAATTAAGTAACAAATTAATCTGTTTCTGCCTCTTGATAATTCGACCAGAACCCTTTATTTTTGTGCTTGATATAGGCATAAGAAAAATCATAAATAAAAAAATGATCATTCCCATATCATCTTCAATCGATTGCCTTTCTCAATCGTCTGCCATCATCGACTCTCCATAATTATTGAATTGGATAGTCCAATTTCGATCTATTAAAATTCTTGAGTACGTTACGACTCGATGTTGGAGATGTTATGATTTAATTGGGCCACTCATGAGTCCCATCAGATTTGTCGCATAACATAGGGCCCATGTTCTATAATAATCGCATGGAGCTTTTTCTCGCGTACTTACTAAGGGGGACCATGACGAAACGCGGCGGGCTTTAGACTGAATAATTAATCCCTTGAATTTGTGTACCTAACATGGATAGCTCGTCTTTGATTCACTCGAAGAGGTAAACTAATCGAGATATATGTGCAAATCGGTCCAATTAAATCTGGACATGGCTCCAAATAAGCTATTCCTATTTCATGTTTTACTAGCCGCAAAATAAATATTAGTTAAAGTTGGAATCTCACTAGTCATGCTCAGATCGAGATCATGGAATATGAGACATTGAGTTTATCTCGAAACAGTCGTGCGTCCAAGTTCGGGGACGCTTGAGAGTAGAATCAAATCTCTTATAATTCAGAAAATGAGGCGTCTATTACTTCATAACATTTTATTTTTCAAGAAATGATTTTTAAAATAAAATAAACGATTCCATGTTTCATTATTATCATGGTATCTCTATGAGCTGAAGTTGACTTTTTCATTAATTTTTTCATCATTAGCTAGTTAACTATCTACAATCGATAAACATCAATCCTCGGATTATCCAATCTTCTCGAACCATTTGTGCTTATGAAATTGACGTTGCAGGTGAAGCTGATGAAGTTGACGTTGCGTCCCTGAAACAACATTTGGCACGAATGCAATTAATTTCCACTCGGTCGTCAATTTATCTTGATTTTAAATCCAGTAAGTCACCGAAACTGTAATAAATTGGCCCATTTATTATGCAATTTGTTAAATGCATGACATCTCGTGATTGAGATTTGCACTATCTTTTTTTGCTTCCTTTAAATTTTCTTTTTCCAACCGCATCTTCTTTTTTCCATGAAAACAGTACATTTTTCTACTTCCATAACCAAAAAGCGACCGATCCGAGAAAATAACATCGCCTAATCCTTCGACAGCGGTGATCTGGCAGTAGCTTCAGCGATGGTAGAGTGAGCTTCGGTGAGGATGACCGACGACAATGGAGGACGAAGGGATTGGTTGAGCTGAACGAGGTCGAGGAGGGACGGAGCTTGCCCATGCGAAAAGCCAGCTGAAGGGGAGCCGAGATCGGAGGAAGAATTCGGTTATAGGGGCGGTTTCAATTTCAATCTGCGTCACTTTTACGCACAACACACAAATGAAAAGTGGGCTAGGCTAGGAGCGACCAAGTGATGAAGTGCATTAAGTCGGTTTCGAAATCTTTGTTTTTGGTATACGTTTGGTTTTACAATCAAATTTTTAACTTTAACTTTAAGTTTACTCATTATTACGTAACAAAAATTAACGACACAATTATTACTTTTTTATTTTTCTTCAATTTTTTTAACTATTCAATTTAATTTTTAATACTAAATTCTCCCAACTATCCATTACTTTTTTCATAATTTAACAACACAATCATTACTTTCTCTCAACTATTCATTACTTTTTTACACTTTTTTTTCATAATTCAACAACACAATCATTATAATCCAATTAAAATCAAAATTTAACTCTACTTTACTTTAAAACCAAACACACCAAGTTCGTGGATACTAGCGTTGAATTTCACCTCCTGTAGCATATATTTGGCCAGTTTTGATAGAGATATATGCCTAAGTTTTAGCATACATATAGTTTAACTAGTATTTGTGTGTTGCGCGAAATGCTAGGATGACATTGTTTTCAAAATTAGAAAAAAAAATAAAAAATTTCAAAATAGACATATTCAGCTTATGCCTTCAGTTATTTTATTTTATTTTTAAGGAAAATGGGACAAATGCCCAAGAATCTAAGTAGAACAAAAGCAAGGTGTAGCAACCTCAACAAGATTCTAACGGTAAATAACCTAGATCATCTATATTATAGGTATTTAAAGTAAATTCCTAAACTACATGCGACGACAGGTCTCCGTTTGTTAAATGAGAGTTCTCCACCTAGGATTTTCAAGCATTTCCCTAACCCCTCATTGATTGTCCTTTTGAATTCACTACATCAATTAATAACTCATGTTATTTTTTCACGAAAAATCCATATTAATTTCAACCGAGTGTTATTACATTTCCTCATTTCAATTCGTCGGTTTCTTGCTCTTTGACGCTCATATTTTTCGACTCAATTCATGACTATCAATCTAAGATCAAGGCCGAGCTCTCTAACATCTGCCCTTGAAATGTATATATATATATATATGTGTGTATTACTTCGCAATATTCTAAAACTTCTTGATATTTCATCTCTTCTATCCTTATCCACTATTACTACTAATGGAATTTATAAATTTAATTTACAAAGTACCAACAAAAAGTAAAAGTATGCAAAGACCCATACAATATGACTGGTTAGGAACATAATGGAGAACATGGAGACCAAGAGGCCAGATGATAGATCGTTGAGTGAGTCAATTCGTACAGTAATTTCCTTTCAGAAACACAAGTTGAATATGGACATCCCAATCCTTAAGAAGTAGCCCCTTGATATCCTAAACTAATGAATGTTGATAGGGCCGCAAGATGCATCCTTGAGAAGCCAATTACCAACTAGCAGAGAATCCACTTCAAGAATAAGCCATCTGCAACCCATCGATAACCTGAGATATTATGAACAAGTTTTTTTTTTTTAATACTTAATCGTATATAGATATCTTTCTACAAATGCTTGATTATGTACGTACACATTTTTATCCTTTTATTTATCCATTTATACTATTATATAAAGGGAGATCTTGGTGTCCCCCACCCCAACGTTACAAACTAAATGAGAAGTCCAATATACTCTCTAAATGTAGTATAATAAAATTCACCCGAAAATCATTTGAGAACAAAATTGATCATTCAATAATAATTCTCTCAATTCATTCTAAACCCCCTCAAGAAATCGGACGCGCCAATCTCTCCCTCCGTCCCCAGCACTCTCGCACACGTTCTCCTTTTACGTCTTCCTCTTCCTTTTCTTTTTTTTCCTCCAACTCTTTCAATTCATTGTTATAGCTCTCAAACTTCTATTTCCAATCGTAGAAGATTCAAATCGTCATAACTATTGAACTGTTCAACGAAAATGAGTTCTGTACATTCCTATGTCTTCCTTGTGATCATAGGAGTCTAAACATATAAGACTTTTGTAAAATGAACATCTTTATAGCAATTGCCATTAACGGTCCACAAACTGAGTTTTTTCCCTCTAACTCTAGAGATCGTAAGTTTAACCATAAAGAGTGTTTGAGTTTCTCACTAAATGAAAAAAGAAGACTCCTATGGGTCGATTTTCGCATCTCTAAAGGCCATATGACTTAGTCCTCGCTCTCAATTTCAGAGTCACGTTCACCACCTCTTTGTCTCTCTCTCTCTCTCTTTTTTTTCCTCGGTGCTTTATGTTTATGGCTCATTGATCCAGAAAAGAAAAGTCTCATAATATGTTGATTAATCAAAGACTGATTCACCACATATTGGAGTCATAGTTATGCACCATTCATTGGAGTAATTTGTGCAAACTATGAAGTTTGTCTGGTTTGGGGATGAAAAGCAAAGAGAGAGAAAGAGGGAGGACGTGCATGAGAAGGAAGGGGGAAATGTATGGTTAGGTGGTATGACCGAGGGAAGGGATATATGTATATATAGAGAGCGGTCACCCTGGCCAACCATCAATGGGAATGGGAAAATAATAGGGAATCGACAAGAAGTGGAAGTCTTGAAGAGGCATTAAAGGGATACAGATAAATTAGAGACAAAAGGTATGAATTTATGAAAGGGCATAATTGACATCTTCAAATGCAAAAGCACTTCAAGCTATTTCGCATTTTTTATTATAGACGATAATTTTGATTTTCTTTTTAATTTTTTGTAGGTTTTGAATTTCTTTTATATTCAAACTTTATTTTTGAATTTCCTAACTCTTTTGAAATTTATTTAGAATAATACTAATTTTTATTTTTAGTTAATTTTCTAATTCTTTATATTTTATTTTCTTTTTCTAAATTTTATTTTTTCCCTAAATTTTATGAGTTTTCCCTTTTCTATTTTTATGCAATTTATTATTTTACTTTTAATATTTTTTTGGTGCCATATTACTAACTGATTGTTATGTCATGTAAAAATTGACGAATGTTAGAATTAAAATTAAAATGATTTTTATATTTCTGTAAAATAAAATCACGTTAGATTTGAAAAACTAAGTAAGTTTCATGATTCCTGATGCACTTAACCGAATAAGAGTATGAAAACATTCCAAGTTCTCTACTTAAATGAGTGAAAATACATCATAAGAAGATAATTTTATCGACCAAAGAATAATAGATTAGATGAAGTAAAGAGGCATGCATGCATCCTTTAGTCAATATGCATAGATAAAATGAAAAGATGAGTCTTAATGTATGAAAGAGCATATTTAGTCACTTTAGATGTGAAGAAGCGTGACTCTATGTGGCAAGATACTTGAATGAATTATATTTTTTTCCAGATACAATGAATGTGTAAAAGGTGGCTAAATTCATTGAATCCGTATAATATAAATTAAAATATGTCTAGGCTCATTGAAATGGTAAAATTGCAATTAAGAAAAATTGAAAAACACTTTATCAAGCTTCGTACTTTTATAATGGTAATAATAAATTAATTTTAGTTGATGATGTATAAAGTATCTTGGCAAATCACAACACAATAAAAAGACATATATTCATCATATTTCTAAATTATTACAAGATATAACTTTTTTCCTAACAGGCATTGTTACAAAGGGTCATGTTTCATCATAATTAAAATATTAATTGAAAATATGTCTAAATATATTAAAAGATTTGATAGATTTTTGGAATGTTCAGATATATCAAATGGACGAAATCGACATCATAATAATTGTTTATATGTATTGAAGGGTAAAACGAGAATTATGAAAATTTAAGCACACAATATTGAGTTTCACACTTTTATATATGTAGTAATAATAATAATAATAATAATAATAATAATAATGATAATAGATAAATCTATGCCATGTATCTACGTACATATGCTTTTCCTATTCACATTGTTTTGGATTTCTGCGAACGTCCCTTGACATGCAAAATGTTACTTATCATATTTCTAATTAATTAATTTGAAATCCAATAAAATGAAAATCATAATAATACGAAAATTTATTGTTCCGACCATGACTAATCCTTTGTTTTAAGTACCTTTCATAAATTCAACTCAGAATATATTAACTGAAAGCATAAAATCTCGTACAACATTTAGGATATCTATTATATATTCTGATAGATATTGTCTAATCTTTATTATTAGATATATATTATGAAATATATGAAACCCATAGTAAAAAAAAAAACTAAACAGCGATTTTTTTTTGGAATGCTCTGCGATTTTAATGATGTTCACTTTTTTTCTTTGCTAAGTATTTTAATAATATTCCACACTCTTCATCATTAACAAT
The DNA here is from genome assembly GCF_007655135.1 of Punica granatum. Lineage (NCBI taxonomy): Eukaryota > Viridiplantae > Streptophyta > Magnoliopsida > Myrtales > Lythraceae > Punica > Punica granatum. The sequence continues at coordinate 2,480,005 of NC_045133.1, forward strand.
AAATATATAAATGTCATTTATGGAATATAACCTAAAATTACTACAAACCACCGATTCATATTATATTTCAAAGGTATATTACATGAAATTTTATTTAGAATATATATAATATAGAGTCCCATGCAACGCATGAACAAATGACTAGCTATTGCATAATTTTCTACTTTCACCAAACGCAAAGGAAAGCAGGAAAAAAAAATATTTCCATTTTTTTTAACAAGTTAGGCATGATTCGGCGTAAATTATCTTTGGCTAGATTATTTTCTTCATTGACATAAAATTAAGGACCAAAAATTTCATTTATTTTTTTCTTAAAGAAAAAGGTCAATTAGGTAGCTTGTTGTCTTTCCTCGGTCCCAACTCGACTCAAAAGAATAGAAAAAAAAAGAATTATTCCATGATCCTATCTTGCTAAAATATTTATAACAATTATCATCAAAAGTAAATTGAATTTTCTTTATCTCTGTCGTACTGATCAAGGACGCCACACAAAAAATTCCATCATTTTCATATTCCTTCCATGTAAATTCAAAATAACTTTCCCATATTTATCATATCTTATTAGGAAAGTCCACCTTAAAGAATCAAGCCAGTATATTTGGTGAGATATTGCATGGTCCTATTAAGAGTTGCCTAACCAGGCACCTACACTGGTGGATCCAAATTATAAAATGTACGTCAGGGGTTTGCTCTTGTAGCTACTAAAAAATGGCGAAGTTTTCCTCCACCTTAGTGATTTTCATGGCGGCTCTTCTGCTCCTTGCTTCATGTAAGTCTCCTCCCCTCCCCTTGAATTAAAATTCCCGGATCGACATCACCGAACCATATAATAAAGTATATCGGACTCGGTTTGGTTTAGTCGCATCGATCA